>NC_142135.1:59782500-60407500 GCF_024610735.1 Ursus americanus
GCTGTTAGCCTTCCAGCTCCGGGGACTGAAGACTTGTTGTCATAGATGAAAATATAATGCATGATATTTTCTGTTACTCATGTAGTGTGTCCATGTGAAATGTGATCCCACATATTCCAGGGCTTAGCTTGCGGAGCGGGATGAGTTCTGGAAGTTCCTGTTGCTGCTCACTGACCTCTGCCCATCGAAGTAGCCGTCTGAATGACAATCATCTCTTCTAGCGGATTATTTCTGCTTATAAAACCAGCTTTTTAATCAAAAAACATGAAGTGACTTCCCTTGCCTTTGGTGGTACAGTAGCATTTGTAAGAATATTTAATATTAATTTATCTTAGAATTTCTAATTCTATTGATAATATGCTTACTGATGAAAAGCTTTCAGTTATTGTCAAAATGTAAATTAAAAAATGGAGTTGCATATCTTAGAAGAACCTGTGTTTTTACTTGAGTCATTTCTAGAGTCAAACTGAAGGGGAAATTTAGATTGCTACATGGATAACAAACTTTCAGGGGCATCTGGCCGGCTTAGTCGGTAGAGCATGTGACTTGATCTTGGGGTCATGAGTTCGAGCCCCATGTCGGGCGTAGAGATTACTTAAAACAAACTAAAAATACATTTTTAATGTGCCTGTGTATATTTTAAAACTAGAATTATTCATAAATGTGTTTATCAGGTATTCACCTCTGGTTATTGTTGGAACATAGGTTGTGAGTTCTTTCACATATACTTTTAGATTCCTAAATAAGGAATGTGAAAATTTCTTGCTAAAAATCTGAATGTCAAGAGTATGAATTTCTGTGAACATTAATAGCGTTTCTTGAAATTACAGAAGTTGGTTTTCATAGTTAGGGAGAGAGGCAGTAGGGGCTCGCGGGTGTTGCAGGTGATAGCGCTGTCCTGTCCGGCCTCCTGGTGCCGGCAGCCTGTGGGGGGATGCTTGGGTGTGCTGGGCACCGACGCTCAGCTTCTGTGTGGCTCAGTACTTTGAAGGGAGGATGGGCTGGTAAATAATGGCACAACTTTGGACTGCTTCAGTTTGGGTATAAATCCTTGTAGACTTTTCTCCTCTGCCTCCTTTTCTCCTCCTTCCTTGGCTTTCTCTTTTTTCTTAAAGATGGAAGATGGCTGGTAGTGAAGGGAACACAGTCAAGATTATGGAGGAAGTCTGTTACTATCATTAAGTATTTCATGTATGATCATGATCTATGGTTTCCCTCTTTACCAAACAGATTGGCTCTGCTAACAGCACTTAGGGAAGAAGCTGGCTATTTGTTAAGTAAGCCATTAGGTTGAAAACAGATCACTTAACAGGCACAGTGCAGTAATTGGCTGATTTGTTGTTGGAAGTTAGTCGGTTGCTGGACAACATTGTGGTCCAGCAGCCTGGGGGGCTGAGCTTCTGTTGTCTAATAGGATTGAGTATAACATTCCCTAGTTTTTATGTATTTTATTTCTTGCCTGTTTGAGGATATTGTTACAAACTCTGTAGTGTTAGATGTCTTGAAAGTGTTCATTAGATTCAAGTGGTCCAAATTGCAAATAGGCAATTTAAGATTGATGGAAATTGTAACCAAATGCCTAAAGCCTTAGGAATCCCTGCCTCTTACGGAGTTTCTGATAGTGTATTGTATTTTCAATTTCTGGAATTCTATGTTGAGGCTTATGTGTAGTGTTCTTATTGCTGTTTTAAGTAATAATATCTTGATTCTTTAAGACTCTACTGTAAAAGTGAGATATAAAAATATTTATCCCATTAAAATGTCATTTTAATGTATTGTAGCACCACTAGAGTCTTTTCTAAGTAAACACATGATAAGTATAAATAATGGAACCTAGTGAAGGAAGTGGAAGTCGTGTAAAGCTCTTTGATTTATGCTGTGCTACCTTTTGTTTTAAGCAGGAGGTGTGTACAGTTTATTAAGAATTTTAATAAATGAAAGACTTTAAGCAATTACACACAAAAAATGATGTGATATTCATTGTGAACTGAATATATTGACAGTGACAGTTGATAGTGACAAAAGTCAACAAAACGCCTGGATGTTGAAGGACATTAGAAAGCAAAATTGGAGTATTATCCTTCTCTGGTTAAAGGATGGTCACATAATGGCATTCTTGTAATTATTGCTGATCTCATTGTAGTAGTAAATATTTTCACTTTGAGAAAAGGTATTGAGGAGAAAAGAGAGACAGGAGATAAGGGAACCCCAGATGTTTGACTCGAGGGGAGCAAAGCCTTGGGCAGGAAGGAACTGGGTCCGGATACCTCTGGCCTGGCCTTGAGTGCCTGTGGTAGGGCCAGTGAGCTGGGCCTCCTGCAGAGGTCAGGACTCTCACTAGAAGATCCCCTCTCCCCTTCTCACTATCACTGGGAGCAGCTGTGACCCTGTGGTGGGGAGGGAAGGGAGAGCCTGTGGTAGATGGAGCATGGGGTGAGTCCCAGGGGATTGAGGTCCCAGGTGCTCACCTGCAAAATTGTTGTTTGTATCTGGATTTCCCACCAGGAGCTGGCTTTCATGTATAACACATTCTGATCTGCATCCATAATTCGGGCAGTGCTGATGGCCTCTTCTCTTCAGGTACCACTGAGCCCCACAGCCCTTCTACCCCCCATGCTCTGTGAGGTGAGAAGTGAGGGGATTCTTCTACCCAAGAGCAGATAAAGACCAGGTAATGCAAGGGAAGACCTTCAAGGGCTTATGATTTTCAGAGGCCGAGCACCTTGCCTTTACCTGGGTTGGCCCTCAGAGGAGTGAGGGAAGCTAATGCCTTCTTCTCACCAAGAAATAGTTTTTCTGGCTATGGGTGCCCTTTTCCTTCCCTTCTTAAGAAATTTCCCATTGAGGTTCAGGTGTCTCCCACAGGCTCATTGTAGATTCTCTGAACCTGCCTCAGTTTTTCAGAGCTGTTTATGGTCTTGGAGAAAGAGATCAAGTGTATAATGGGGGGTTGGCCAGGGGGTGGGGGGGGGAAGGAAAGACATTCAAAAAGAAACTGGAGTGGCCTAGAGAGGAGTTGCTGTGGTGAATCTAAGCTAAAAAGGTTGGCACCATGCAAATGGAAGATAGCAATGCAATAGAGTTAGCCTTGACTGAAATCTGTCAGTTAATGAGGGTGTATATAGAATAAATCCAGGGTAGCAGGTACGTGTCTTTATAGCTTTAAGGACCTACTACTAGTTTATCAACTTAATCATACTGAGTAGTTAACTTATAGTACTTGTTATTTTAAGTGGAACAGGCTTTTTATACAAACTTTTTTTGGAAGGTTGGGATAGATAAATGGTGGATTAGTTCCTAATAGTAAAATAAATTAGAATTTTTGATATAAATTCTCTGGAGTTTAATATCAAAGAGGAAAAACTAAACTAAAATGCTTTGAATAATCAAGCATTAAAATTTGTCTATAATGTGTTCAGTAAAGATGCTTAAAATGACTGTATGCATTGGCTTATCTGAATGAAACAGGTACAATAGGAAATTGTTTCAATTTTTTGCTAAAAAAATTGTTTCAATTTTTTGCTAAAAATTGAGTAGTAAGGATGGAGTATATATGTGTATATTTTTTACTTATTTATTCATTCTTTGTCCCCCTCCTCCAAAATAGTATTATAGAGCAACTTGAAGGCTTTCATTTTTAAACTGTATATGGACTGAGTTAACAAATTCTTCTTCTGCACTGTAAGTCATTAATAGACTGATCTTCCCCAAATATCCCTTTTATAATACAAGTTCCCACTCATCACAAAATGACATTCCCAAACACTTACTAGATAGGTCTGTCACAAAACCATTTTTTCTCTAGTTCTAGTCTTTACTCAAGCCTTTGTACCCGTCAGTCTGTTCTTCCTGGCCTTGACCATACAAGTTCATGCCCTTTGATTTGCCTCGAGAAAACTAATGAGTTATTCTAAAATTTAGGAAACAGCCTTTGATATAAAACTCAATTTATTGGGAGTTTATATTATTGATCTTAGTTAATAGCGAAATATATGATCAAAACAAAAAGAGTATACATAGAGTCCAACAGTATTCAAAGGTTATTAGTAAAGATGCTTATTACATTGGTGACAGATTTTACAAAAAAATACAGAAGTCCACTTACCTTCAAAACAGAAACAATAAAGACTTAAATTTTGGGCTTTGTTGCTTCCATAAAACTGAACATTTTTCACACTGAGACTTATTATCTTCTCCCCTACAGAATGTTTTGACACTATGGAGAGAAGAGGGATTAATAATCTCAGTTTATAGTGTAAAGAGGAGAAAAAAGGTAAAGAAAACCTTGGGGAAATTCAGTAGTTCTGGAAAGGTAATAAAACAAAACCAAACACAAAGAAAAGTATACCAGGGTTGGCACTTAAGTACTTCCATTGAAGAAGTGATAAAAAAGAGAATGAAAGCGTCACTCGAAGGGCTGATGTCTCAATAGATAAATAATGAAATTCTACAACTATCCAAAGAGCGAAACCCTTAGCCCACACATTAATATATACTTGTGACAACACCTATAAAAATATTCTCAACCTTCTTCCCAAATCTCTACTTAAACAATAATTCTCTATTTTGTGGGATCATTTTATTTGCAGAGTAATTCAGAAAGTTGTCTATCTGTCTGTCAGCTGTTTACATTCTCTCACCAGCCAATTATGTGTTAAAGTAGTAGAAACAGCATCCAGCTCGGGTGGAAGAGCAGCGTGGTGCTTTGTGACGTGCGGTGTCATTTGTATCTCTTCTCCTCCCCGGGATGCTGCAGGAATGCAGTAGAACGAGTGGCTCAGTCACAACTATTTCAGTGCTGTAGATGCTGCTGCTTTCTCCCTCTTCCTGTGTGGGTGTGGGTGTGGGTGTGGGTGTGGGTGTGGGTGTGTTGGATGAACTATTAGGAAGTAAGTTACAGGTGACCCTTTATCCATAAAGCACATTGCCTGAAAATAAAGGCATTATTTCATAGAATCATTTTTATAATATGAATATGACTATTAAACCCAAGAAAACTAATGTCAAATATCAACTGCCTAACCAGTTTTCCCAGTTGTCCCCAAACCGTTAGAGTTTTGGGTTTCAAAGCAGGAGCTAATCAAGTTCACGCATTGCATTTGGTTCTGTGGTCCTTTTAATATGAAACATTGCCCCCTAGTTTTTGTTTGTTTAGTTTTTGTTTTTTAGACTATTTTTTAGATTTTTTTCATTAAAAATTTAATTGTGGCAAAATACTTCTGAAATTTACCATCTTATTTTTTAAATGTGTAGTTTTGTAGTGTTAAGTGCATTGACATTGTTGTGCAACCAGCCTTTCCAGTGTTAAGACTTCAGTTTCTGTAGGGGCCCCTGGCTGGCTCAAGTCTGAAGAGCGTGTGACTCTTGATCTCGGGATTGTGAGTTCGAGCCCCGTGTTGGGTGTAGAAATCACTTAAATAAATAAAGAATAATAAAAAGACTTCGGTTTTTCCAGAAGTGTTAGGAAAAGTAAATTGTCGGGGTGCCTGGCCGGCTCAGTTGGTGGAGCCTGCGCCTCCTGATGTCAAGGTTTAAGTTCTAGCCCCACGCTGGGTGTAGAGATTACTTAAAAAAGGAAAATAAATTAAACTGTTGCATATATTAATTTGATCAGGGATGAAGAATAGCGTAACCTTTGGGAGCTTTATTGCTTGGGATGGTGGCGTCTTAGGACATTTTCTTGGCATGGCCCTTCTGAATGCCCCTCCTGTCTGGGCATAGACATGTGTTCAACAAGTGCGTCACACGGAGAGCGTCCTCACGCTATGAGGGATGGAAACAGCTAGTGCGGCCTCTGAGAACGTTCACCATTAAGAGCACTGCTGCAGGAGTTGTTTCCTTCCTGGGAAGTAGTAGTAGATTTCTTTTAGGCGCAGGATGGGGGTGGGGACGTTAATTTTATAGCACACGTGGCTAAATAGCTTTTATTCAGGCACTTCTTTGGAGTAACACCATAGAGACAAACATTTGCTGGGATTTAATGGAATTTGGCAACTTGAGTTTCTTGAATGCTTCACTACTCCATAACTTTGAATTTGAAGGTTTCTGTTTCTTTTTCCTTTTTTGTTGTGTGTGTGTGCGCGCGCGTGTGTGCAGTGTCTTTATTTGTTCTCCCTTCTGAGTTTTCCTGCCCACCCCCCATGATTTCCAGCTTTAGTTTCTATTTAACCTCCTATTCTCTTTCCTACTTCAGAACCTTATGAAAGTATAGTAGAGCCCTCCTGTCTTCCCTTGTGAATCACAGTGGATATCTGGGATTCATTCTCAGTGTGAGAAATAGAGTCTAAAAGTAAAAATCGTTCACAGGCATGCAGATTATACCAGTGAGATACCTGGTTAGTCTCACCAACCTAATCCAGCAGAGAAGTAGTAATTATTCTTAATGTAGATCTGGAAGCTTCAATGGAAAAGTTGTGAGTGGGAAAAACACTAACAACTCAAAGAAAACAAGAAATAACACAAGAATTTAAATAACTCCAGAATAGCTCTCAACTTCAAACTTTTAGGCTTCAGGAAAGAAACAAAAACCAGGGTTATCTTCTCTTACTCAAAGTAATACTCTTGGAGGTGGAACATTGTTAGGCTGACGGCCATGAATCTTGCACTGCCCCTCCCTCCCTTCCTTCCTTCCTTCCTTCCTTCCTTCCGATTGTATTAATTTATTTGAAAGAGCATGAGCAGAGAAAGGGGCAGGGAGAAGCAGACTCCCTGTGGAGCAGGGAGCCTGATGTGGGGCTCAATCCCAGGACCCTGGGATTGTGACCTGAGCCCAGGACACACCTATCCGAATGAGCCACCCAGCACCCTGAACTGCACCTTTCTTAGAGATGGCAAACCCCCCCCCTTGCTGCAACAAAAACCAAAACAAAATATGCTGCTCAGGAATGATGAGAATATTATTGAATTAATATTTATACTGGAATATCATATACTTAGGAGATACATAAGAGAAATGAAGGATGGAAAGAAAAGTGAGATTGTACATAGGCTTTTTTATTTAACAGATCTGGGCAGATTGATTGATTTTAGAGACAGAGTGTGCTTGTGCTTGCACAGGTGGGGGGAGGGGCAGTGGGGAAGGGAGAGGGAGAAAGAGAATCTTTTAAGCAGACTCTGGGCTGAGCACAGAACCCTACGCCAGGCTCGATCTCACTGCCCTGAGATCATGACCTGAGCTGAAACCGAGAGTCGAAGGCTTAACCGACTGAGCCATCCAGGTGCCCCCAGATCTGGGCAATTTTAAAGTGAGTAGAATTTAAAACAAATGACTCAGAAATCCCATTTTCTGATTTTTTTTTTTGCATAAATTTACCAAAATGTCTTCCAAACATACTAAGTGATAGGCTCTTTGTTCTTGTCATTTTGTGTCTATTGTGATGCTTTTTAAAAATGTTGGCATATTAGAGAGGGTTGGATAAAAGTCGTAGTTGCATTTCTGAGTGGCTCTGTGCTAAATTCCAAACAGATAAGGTAGCAGGTAGCAGCATAGGTCAACAGGGAGGGAAGCACTTCATGAAATGTAACGGAAACAGCGGCGTTATGGGCAGATGGGGGAGGGGCACAAAAATCATACTGAAGAAACTGCTATGATTGTAAAACAGTGGCTATACAAAACCCCCAGAAAATGAGAGGTTGTGTATCTAATTTTTCTGATTCTGTTTTTTATTCCTCTGAGCTCTTCATTTTTTAAAGTTAGTCATTTAGGAGAAAATACTTTTAAAGATTTTTCTTTAAGGAATGTCCACACCCAATGTGAGTCTTTTTTTTTTTTTAAGATTTTATTTATTTATTTGACAGAGAGAGACAGCCAGTGAGAGAGGGAACACAAGCAGGGTGAGTGAGAGAGGAAGAAGCAGGCTCCCAGCAGAGGAGCCTGATGTGGGGCTCGATCCCAGAACTGCCGGGATCACTCCATGAGCCAGAGGCAGATGCTTAACGTCTGCGCCCCCCAGGCGCCCCACAATGTGGGTCTTAAACTCAAAACCCAAAGACCAAGAGTCTCCTGTTCCTGCTTCAGTCCCCCCTAGGAGAAAATACTTTTAAATATGAAGTATTTTCCTGTTTTCCAAACTGATTTGAAATGTGCCAAAATTCACTCAGGTCCGTGCCATCTTCTGAGGTACTGATCTGTTCGTCTCTCCACCATGTAACTGTAAACTATAGATCCCATGCAACAGAATTCTGGGTAACTCCTGGACTTGCCCTTTTCTGTCTTTGTTCACTGAGTGTTATTTTTTGTGTATATATGTGTATTGTTACTATTTTTTAATGACAGTTCCTCTTGTCTCTAATGGTTTTCTGTATTTTATCTGTCGTGGGTTTAGAAACCAGATAACCAGATTTGTTAACTCAGCAAAAATTTAATGAACACTTCCTATATACCAGACAATGAGAACACAAAAATTTAAAAAAGAAATGTCCCCTATCCTTTCAGATCTCACAGGGAAGAAAGGAGTCATGTGGGCAAGTAGTTACAATATATGCATTAGAATAGGAAATTGTATTAGAGGGCTGGCCAGATATTTTATGGGGGCAAATGGTTCATTTTGTGAGGTGAGGAAAGGCTTTACAGCTGCTGGAGTATTTGATTCGAGCCTCAGGTGCTGATTGAGATTTCATCAGAGAAGAGAAAAGGCATTCAAAAGAGAGACATGTGCATAGGATGAAGATAGAAAATATTATGGTATGTTTCTATTTTACTATTTGTTTATTTTTAAAGATTTTATCTATTTATTTGACTGAGAGAGAGCGTGCGTGAGCAGGAGGGGCAGAAGGAAAGGGAGAAGCAGACTCCCCGCTGAGCAGCCCCCCCCCCCCCATGCAGGGCTCGATCCCAGGACCCTGAGATCAGGACCCGAGCCAAAGGCAGACACTTAACAACCAACTGAGCCACCCAGGTGCCCCTCTATTTTATTTTTTATATGCACTTTTAGTAAGATTTGCATGAGAATCTGAGAGACTCTTATCTGTAAAACTAGTGATCTTGGGGTGCCTGGGTGTCTCAGTTTAAGCCTTCCACTCTTGGTTTCTGCCTGGGTCATGATCTTGGAATCAAGGGATTGAGCCCTGCATCAGGCTCTGCACTGAGTGCAGAGTCTGCTTGTCCCTCTCCCTCTGCTCCTTCCCCCGCTTGCGTACTCTCTGTCAATAAAAAAGCAAAACAAAGCAAAACTAGTGATATTTAGAGCAGAAAATTTGGGATATTTATTTTGAATGTTTAGAGAGGAACCTTTTTTTCCCCTTGTCTCCTTTTTAATTCTTGTTTGTGTTCTGGATTAGGGAGTTCTGTTAACTGTTGCTATATAGTATATATTCCACACTTGGTGGCATTATGCCGACACATGTTGTGGGCCAGGGTTGGAAACGCCACGATGGGCATAGCTTATCTGCTCCATGACGTCCGGCATTCAGCTAGAATGAAGTCTCAAAGCCAGGGCTTGGCAATGGAATCAAGTGAAGGCTTGCTCACTTACATGCCTGGCGTTTGATGTACGCTGTTGGCCAGGGCCTCGGCTGAGTTAGGCTCAAGTACCTCTGTGTGGCCTCCGTACCTAGCTGCTTGCGCTTCCTCACAGCAGGGTTCAAAGTGGAATAGTTCCAAGGAAGCTGGCACCTTTTATGACATAATCTCATAAGTCACAGAGGGTTACCTTTGTCTTAGTCACAGTCCAGACTCAGAGTACATATTTGGGAACATAGATCCCAGCTCTCCTTGGGAGGGATGTTAAAAGTTGAATTAGCAGAAGAGTATGTGTGTTGGGAGGTTGTGGTCATCTTTGGAACCATCATCTGTTCACAGGCTAAGTTGTAGAAAGTTGGAAGTCTTACTGTCCTTTAAAAGAGGAGAGAGGAAGGAGGATTTATTGTTTCTGAGCTATTCAGAGTGTTTCCATATGAGACATAATGAGCGGCTGTTCTTTAGTCCTACAAAAGGCAGCGTTCTTAAACTATAGCTAATGGGATTTTAGTTAGACGTTTAGAAGGACTTTCTGATAAAAGTTATGTACATTTTTTTTTAACCAGAGGAAATTTGTGTGATTTATTTTTTTTTTTTTTTTAAAGATTTATTTATTTATTAGACAGAGAGAGACAGCCAGCAAGAGAGGGAACACAAGCAGGGGGAGTGGGAGAGGAAGAAGCAGGCTCATAGCGGAGGAGCCGGATGTGGGGCTCGATCCCACAACGCCGGGATCACGCCCTGAGCCGAAGGCAGACGCTTAACCGCCGTGCCACCCAGGTGCCCCAGTTTGTGTGATTTAAAAGTAAATTTAATAATGATTAAGTATATATTGCGTATGGGTGGACCTGTCGCCTTGAGCAAGTGATTTAATGTTTGAGTCCAATTTCCATTTTTGCTAAACAGAATGGTTGAGGATCAAATAGGTTTTATTATTAATGCAGCCAGAATGAATTAGATAATTTTAAAGAAATTTTCAGGTAACAGATTCTCTGTTTATCAGAGATTATTAACAGGAAAATTATAGGGCATTAGTTCACCTTTCTAAAATTTTTCTTTTAAAGATTTATTTATTTATTTTAGAGAGAGACTATGCACGCTACAGCACGAGGGGGGAGGAGGGGCAGAGGGATAGAATCTCAAGCGGAGGCTGCGCTGAGCACAGAGCCTGACACCGGGCTCAATCTCACCACAGTGAGGTCACAGCCTGAGCCGAAGAAACCAGGAGTTGGACACCTAACTGACTGTGCCACCCAGGTGCCCCTAAAATTTTTCATTAAATTCTAGAATTACGGGGCGCCTGGGTGGCTCAGTCGTTAAGCATCTGCCTTCTGCTCAGGGCATGATCCCAGCATTCTGGGATCAAGCCCCACATCAGGCTCCTCCTCTGGAAGCCTGCTTCTTCCTCTCCCACTCTCCCTGCTTGTGTTCCCTCTCTCACTGGCTGGCTCTCTCTGTCAAATAAATAAAATCTTTAAAAAAAAATAAATTCTAGAATTACTTTTTTTTTTAAATACAGAAAAATGTGACCTATTATTTTTCTTTCCTATGCATGTATTTACTGTGTAGAACTCTCAATTAAATGATAATGGCATATATTTTTAGACTGTTTGTTTTACCAGGAACATTTCTAGCCCTGAAAGCCACTCATGGTATGAGTAATAATTAACATAGTTCCCCCTGAAAGCACCAGGAGGGTGCTGCTTCGGCAGATCACTTTATAGATTAAGGCAGCTTTTTGTTCAAAAGATGCTGTTTTCGTGTGCTGAGAGCATGGATGATAAGAGTTTTTATTCTGAGCCTCTAGTCCAAATTTTAGAATGCATAAATTGTCTGCTTTGCTTATCCAAATGGAAATTCCAGTGTCTCATTGAGATTTAGAAAAGTATGGGGGGGGGTGTCTCTGCTTTCTTAGAGACTCTTCAAGGGACTCTGCCAGATATTGTGGGGATCGGGGCTTGAGTCCTCTGGTCTAGGTCCTGAGCCAGGGTAGGGGTGTGGGATTCTTCTTCCCATTAGGAATCCCAGCATCCTGAGATGAAGTAGAGGGTTAGGGACCCTCAGTGTGGAGATTACCCCGCAAAACCATCTGTTGTGCTTGTGTGTACTATTTAAACTCACAATTCCATAGTAAGACATTTCTCAGTAGAAGAAAGATCAGAAACCATCCACTGAAGTAATTGACATTTTACTTACCATCAAGCACAGACTTGTCCTTGGGAAAGGCATTTCACTTTTAAGGATAGAATGAAAGTACAATCTTTCAAGATCTTGGCATTAGTTTTTCTTCCTAAGGAAGTCACTCATGAGATGATGTCACTGCAGGGCAGAAAGATGATAAAATCTTTCTTAGAGAATTTACTAAAAACTTGAATGTTCTGTTGAGAGATGTTAATACTACATTCCAACAAACTTTGGAGTTCTTTACGTGCAGGAGTTTTTGGTTTTGAGTTTTGGTTTTGATTTTTGGTTTTTTTTTTTTTAATTCTGTGAAGTCAGTATGGAGTAACATTTAGGAGCCACATGGCTTAGATTGTGGTCTGGCTCCGTCACTTGGACGGGTGTGACCTTGTGCCCCAATTTCCTTAAACGTTCACTGTTGTTATTATCATTACTTTGGATCTCCTTCTGTGATCAGAGTTTGAGACACAATTGGCGTTCAATAGATCTTGATTAGTTTTTTGTGATTGCAATTTAGAGTAGATTATTTTAAATGCAAATTGAGGGGGATTCAAGAACTGTTCAGGAAGCTAATCCTGAAGACTAAAACCACCTATGTGTTCAAGATTATTTGTGGTCAAGTTTTTTTTAAACCACCTTTATCAATTAATGCATGTTATAGAGTCTATAAGGATACATTGTAAACTATTTTGTAATTATCAACTGTTTAAATGTGCTGCCACAGTAGCATTTTAGCACTTAGTAGGTCTAATTCAGTGATTCTCAACAAGTGGGAGTAGGGAGGGAGGACAAAGATTATTTGATGTGTTATTTGGCCTGTCAACATTCATGTGCTTTTTTATGTCCATGTGGTTCCATGGTATTGAAGGCAAAGCTGATAGTGCTATTTTGTGCAAAAGATTGAGAGGAGGGTGCTCTAAATCAATAGAGGTAAAGCTTCTTATGTTTTGGAAAAATTGGGGGCATTATTTTTTTTTTAAGGTTTATTTGAGAGAGCAAACAGGAGTCAGGGGTGGGGCAGAGGGAAAAGGCAACTGTGCTGAGCTGAGCGGGGAGCCCCCCAGAACCCCCAAGATCATGACCTGAGCCAAAGTCAGATGCTTAACCGTCAGATGCTTAACGGACTGAGCCACCCAGGCGCCCCTTGGGGGGTTATTTTTAAAACTACTTGGAGGTGGTAGAACACTTTATTCATCATATTAAAGCTATCAGAAAAAGTACATAAAATTCACCTTTAATTAACCTGGGAGATTGAATGCTTATTTGGCGTATCTAAGTATTGGTGGACAATGGTATTCTCTATAGGAGATAAAACGGAGATTTCTCAAAGAAATATCTAGTGGGACCTCAATGTTAGAGTCATTTGACTTTTTTTTTTTTTAATTTTATTTATTTATTAGAGTGAGAAACAGATTCCCTGCTGAGTGTGTGCCTGATGGGGGCTTGATCTCATGACCCTGAGATCATGACATGAGCTGAAGTCACAGGGAGAGATGAAGTAGTTACAGTTACCAGTGAAGTACATTTAGAAGGTTGGTTTATGAAGTTCAAAGGAATAAATGCCTTTTCTTATTAGTAGAGTATGAGCAGAACATTTCTGAATAGCAGCATAAAGAAAATTTCTAGGATGACTGTAGTCCACATCTATATATAGAATGTAATCATTTAAAAATTTTTCGCTCAAAGGACTCCAATTTAAATATGATTTATAAATCTTAGTAACACTGTTAAAGTAAGGCTGTTATCTGTTCACTTCTAGTCAAGGAGGGTTAACTGAGCCACCCAGGTGCCTCTATTTGACTGGTTTTGATTTAATTTAATACCTCTTTTCTTTTGAGAACACTACTGTGTGAGACTTGCGCCTTGTTTTTGACTAGTTCAGACTGTGGCTTAAAGCACAATAATTTTCTCAGAAAAAAGCGAAGCTCTCGCTAAGGATGGTTGGATGTTATTCACCAAAAGCAGGTATTTGTTTTTTCTTGGATCCTGAATGTATCCTATAAATAGATACCATGAAACCCCTTGAATCACCAAGCAAAGCTAGTCTCATTAGCTGTTCTCCACCTCAGCTGTCTTCATTGTACACTTTAGTTAAGTCTGATCATCAGTAATCGTTTTGTTTTGTATAGGGATAAGTTGGCTCTGAATTGTTCAAGATCTGGCCTGTTCCACAGATAAAACTGACATTTCACAAATCATAATGAAGGATGCCTGTATGTAGTTGTGTTTGCCCACATTTACTACACAAATAAAGTACAGTGATTTACCCAGAGATGATGGACAACTTTGTATAGCTAAATTGCCTGATGGGGAATTTCCAGATCCACAGGGAGAGATGAGATAGTTACAGTTACCAGTGAAGTACATTTAGAAGGTTGGTTTATGAAGTTCAAAGGAATAAATGCCTTTTCTTATTAGTAGAGTATGAGCAGAACATTTCTGAATAGCATAAAGAAAATTCTAGGATGACGGTAGTCCACATCTGTATTTAGAATGTAATCATTTAAAAATATTTCGCTTAAAGGACTCCAATTTAAATATGATTTCTGAATCTTAGTAACACTGTATACTTTAGACTGTTATCTGTTACTTCACTTCTAGTCAAGCTTCTAAGCATGTGTAACGAGTAATGACAGGTTAAGGGACTAGACCAGAATTCCAGGTCTGTCCCCTCCTCGGTGAGATTTTTTTCCTTTCAGGTCTGATTGTTGCACATTCACGTGGGAAGTAGCATAACCTCTTTCACTGCCTAGTCCCCCTTTTCTTTTTTTTTTTTTTAAAGATTTTATTTATTTATTTGACAAAGATAGAGACAGCCAGTGAGAGAGGGAACACAAGCAGGGGGAGTGGGAGAGGAAGAAGCAGGCTCCCAGCGGAGGAGCCTGATGTGGGGCTCGATCCCATAATGCCGGGATCACGCCCTGAGCCAAAGGCAGACGCTTAACCGCTGTGCCACCCAGGTGCCCCTAGTCCCCCTTTTCTTTTTCAGGTAGACTGGTGGCTTGGCAGGGCTTTTCTGGAAGTGCAGCATCCGAAGGAACTCTATTAGGCTCTGGGTGCTTTATTTCACGTTTACCTTTCAGAGAGATGCCACTGAATTGGATATGAAAATTCCCTGTCTTCCTACCGTTTTCCTTAATTTTTCATATTTGTTTTTAATCTTGAAATAGGAACATTTATTAGTAAGTCAAATGAGCTATTCAGTCAGAGCTGTGGAAACTGTGGACACCATCTGTGTAGCTTGTGATGTGCCATATCAACTCATTTGAGCTTTTAGCAGGAAAAGTGATACAAAATTGCAAAGCATTATTATTAACACAGTTGATTCTATAGTGGATCAGGATGGAAAAATGAATCTCTGGGGGATGAACTGCTTTTTCTATATCAGTTGTATTAACCCTTCTGGAGCATGTGATATCATTTAGTAATTTACCAGTTGGTAGGTACCAATTAGCTAGCTTGGTATATTGCAAAGGTAATGTATCCATGTTCTGACTTAGATTCATTTTTACAGGTAAACTGTCATTTTCATTCAGAGTAGATATGTGCTAACTTCCCTTCCTGGTTCTTCTTCTAGAATTCCTGAGCAACAATATCTGATAGCTACATTTTGTATTTTAGATACTGTAGGTGGGCTTGGAGCAACACATATTTAAGCTTTCCCGACAAGAAATATTAGTGTTTCCTCGTTTCATGTGACTTGATCATACTGGAGCGGAGACCTCTTTATTCTTTTCTTCCTTGTTGAAACAAAACAAAATATGTATTAAAAATTTTTTTCAGTTATATTGAGATGTAGTTGACATATAATCTTGTTTTAGTTTAAGGTGTACAATACAATGACTTATGTGTGTATTGCAAAATGATTGTCACCATAAGTTTAGTTGGCATCGCATAGTTACAGATTTTTTTCTTTCAATGAGAGCTTTTAAGATTTACGCTCTCTTATCAACTGTCAAATTTGCAATAAAGAATTGTTAACTGTAGTCACTCTACTGTATACATTACATACCTAGAACTTATTTGCCTCAGAATTGGAAGTTTGTACCTTTCGACCGCCTTTACCCCTCACTCTCTTCACCTGTTTCTGGCAACCATCAGTCTGTTTTCTTTTTCTATGAGTTTGGGCTTTTTTAGGTTCTAGATATAAGTGAAATCATATAGTATTTGTCTTACTCTATCTGACTTCATTTAGCACAATGTCCTCAGGATCCATCCACGTTGTTGCAAATGGCGGATTTCCTTTTTTATGGCTGAATAGTATTTCATCATATATATACACCGTGTTTCCTCTGTCTGTTCATTGGACGGGAGGCCCTTAGTTGTGTCCATGTCTTGGCTGCTGTAAATAGTGCTGCAGTGGACGTGAGGGCGTAGCTGTCTCTTTGAGATAGTGATTTCCTTTCCTATGCCTCTGGACTCGGAGGTGGAATTGCAGATCCTGTGGTAGTTCGACTTTCAGTTTTCTGAGGAGCCTTCCTCATGTTTTCCACAGTAGTTGTACCAATTTATATTCTCCCCAGCAGTACATGAGAATTCCTTTTTCTCTACATCCTCCTCAACTCTTGTTATCTTTTGTGTTTTTGATGACAGCCATTCTAACAGGTAGGTGATATCTCGTTGTGGGTTTTATTTGCATTTCCCTGGTGTTTAGTGATGCTGAGCAGTTTTTTACGTACCTGTTGGCAATTTAATGTCTTCTTTGGAAAAATGTCTATTTAATTCTTCTACCCATTTTAAAATCTGATTTATTTATTTATATTTTTTAATTTTTTGCTATTGAGTTGTGTAAGTTCTTTACACATTTTGGATACTAATCTCTTATCAGATTTGTAAATATTTTCCCCATTTTGTAGGTTGCTTTTTCATTTTGTAGATGGTTTCCTTTGCTGTGTAAAATATGCATTTTAAATGTACGGTTCACAGTCTACTTTTATAGTCCTTTATTCTAGCCCATTTATTATTATAATCTAGTTACAAACTTCATTTTTTGGTTGTGAAAGTGCTCCACATCTGTTAGTTGGGCGTTGTCCTGGCTTACGTGGCTCTCTTCTTAGAGAGCTTTTTGGAGGAAAGGTAAGCCTCAGCCCACTGATGATCTTCCTTCCTGACCTTCACCAGACCACATATATGGCTATTGATAGCTTATCTCATGTTCTACTTTTTTTCTGTATATATTTAGGTTTTGTATCTTTTTTTAAAAGATTTTATTATTTATTTTAGAGAGAGAGAGATAACATGAGTGAGCTGACAGGCAAGGGGGAGGGAGAGGGAAAATCTTGGGCAGACTCCTTGCTGAGCGCAGAGCCCGATACAGGGCTCCATCCCAGGACCCTGTGATCATGACCTAAGCCAAAATCAAGAGTCTGATGCCTAACTGCCTGAGCCACCCTGGGCACCCCTAGGTTTTGTATCTTTAATGAAATTATGATCTCCTACAGCAGCAACTTGGGATAATATTAAGTGAAAGGAATTTGGATTGGGATGTTTTGGGATCAGTTCTGGCTCCTTTACCCATGAGTTGAAGGCATATGCAGATTTGTAGCTTGTAAAATTATTCTCATGTAACTTACCTAACCTCAGTATTTCATGAAGAGTAAATAAGAAAATATAGATTAAATGCTTTATAATATGTCATTACAAATACTATTTGTTGTAGTTATGGGCATGTTTAAATATTGTTGTAAGTTACCTGGACTAGCTGTTGACTCTAAATGAGAGCTTCACAGGTGGTTACTGGGAAATGTCAAGTAAAATGTGTTATTTTAAAAACATCTAGGGGTGCCTGGGTGGCTTAGTTGATTAGGTGTCCTACTCTTGATTTTGGCTCAGGTCATGATCTCAGGGTTGTGAGATGAAGCCCTTTCTTGGGCGCCATGCTGGGCATGGAGCCTGCTAGGATTCTGTCTCTCCCTCTCCCTCTCCCCTTCCCCTCCCCTAAAATTTTTTTTTTTTAAGATTTTATTTATTTATTAGACAGAGATAGAGACAGCCAGCGAGAGAGGGAACACAAGCAGGGGGAGTGGGAGAGGAAGAAGCAGGCTCCTAGCGGAGGAGCCTGATGTGGGGCTCGATCCCAGAACGCCGGGATCACGCCCTGAGCTGAAGGCAGACGCTTACCCGCTGTGCCACCCAGGCACCCCTAAAATTTTTTTTTTAAATCATCTAGTTTTGATCCCTATACCATATATTTCATTATCTCAGCTTCAATTTTACATTTCTGTCATCACCTCTATAACCTTGAACCACGTAAGGAGTTATTATTTTATATTTGGTAATTGTATCGTGTTGCAATAACAATCCCATTTCACCTACTAGGCTGGAAAAGAAAATATGAAAATACTTTTCCATAATTAGTGTTACTGTCTCTGTAGCATTAACATTGTACCTGTGTAGGGTTGTCTATAATAACTTTTATCATCACAGAGTCCTAATATATTTTCAGTGAGATAGATTCATCTTTTTAGCCAGTTTTATAAAGAGCAGGATTCACACGTTGTACATAAACAAATACTGACTGAAGGAACAAAATCTTGGGCTGTCCAGTCTTTAAATTTTGCCTCATGGTGGAGTAATTGTAGAACATTGCTATTAGATTTAGAAAGTGAGCCCCTTGCTACTAAAGGAATCTCAGTAGTGGACGTTAGACTAATTACACTAAAGTGTAAGCTCCAAAGGGCAGGCATCTTGTCTTTTTTGCCTAGCACAGTGCCTGGCACCTCGTAGATGCTAACTCATTTGTTGAGTGAATGAAAAAAATTAATTTGAAAAGGGGCTTCTTGGCAAATGAGTCTTATGTGTGTTCAGTGTCATTTGGAATTTAAAGTGGGGAGGCACGGGAAATGGGAGGGCAAGAGAATGAATCAGAATTTGCTTTGAAGGAGAGAGAGAATTGATTTTGTCCAAACCTGATTCCTGAAACCTAGTAGGATTTCATTTTAAGAAGTTATATTTGTGTGATTCTACTCAATGGAACTGAGAATAAAAGAAAATTTTAAAGCTTGTGCATATAATCAGTCTTTAGTTTGTTAGATGACTTATGGCATTACTGTTACTTTAATTTTTTTCTCACATTAATAACCTGCTTGACACTTGTTTCCTGTCTTATTTATAGAAGGCATAAAAACTGTATGTTAAGTGCCCATGTTTGCATATTCAAAACATTTAGAACTATTTTGACTGCCTTTTTGAGCCTTGGCGAGTTATTTATAAACTTTGTAATCATTGACACTTTTATATCATTTGATACAGAATTCACTGTGAGAATATAGCGTTTCAATCTGTAACCAGCAGTTGATCATCTTATCCAAGCTCTCACTGATATGCAAGCTAATAACTAAATCATTGTAAGAAATCACTTGATAGAATAAAAAGTTTAGTTACTCAAAGTTCTATGTAGAGGATACAGACAAATATTGAGTTTGGTTGCTGATTTTAGTATCTAACTTATTAATATTTTTAGTTGGTACAAAGACTTTTTTCTCTTGGGGGTATGCTATATATAACCAATAAATGCAGTTCATTTTTCCCAGCGACTGTCCCCAGTAAACTAAAATTGTGGCAGAAACAGAAAAAGTGACAGTGATAACATGAACTACTGATACGTGGAGGATAGGCAGTCTGATGACTTTATCAAGCAGTAATGCATTTGTCTAGACCCATTCAGAGAAAAGGATACTTCTGTTAGGGAACTGTACAGGTTGAGTGAAACACTTGATAAATCTTTGAGAACTTTGATTCTCCTTTCTCAGGTCATATGCTGAATCTTTTTTTTTTTTTTTAAAGATTTTATTTATTTGAGAGCGAGCGCACATGCGTGCATGCATGCATGAGTGGGGGGAGGAGCAGAGGGAGAGGAACAAGCCGACTCCCCACTGAGCAGGGAGCCCAAGCAGGACTCAATCCCAGGACCCCGAGATCTTGACCTGAGCGGAAGGCAGACGTTTAATCCACTGAGGCACTCAGGTGCCCCTATACCTTTTAAATAAACATTTCTGAAACAAGATTTCTCCTGTACTCATCAAATTAAGTATTACAGTGGAAGATGAGAGAAGATATCCCAGATAGGAGACAAAGATCATACTCTGAGATTATGTAAATCTTTTAGGAACTTGCAAACTGTTCCTAAAACTGTTTTTGATAATTTAGGCTTACATGGTGTTACATGTTAGCTTAAATTAGGAGGAAATACCATATAATATTATTTTCTAAAATACTGCTTAAAGCATCAAGGAATGTATCTAGGAAAGACTTTCTCCCACATTCTCTGCCAGTATCCTGTCATTGCTGGTCCTCACGAGATGAAGATGGCT
This sequence comes from Ursus americanus, assembly GCF_024610735.1. Taxonomy (NCBI): domain Eukaryota; kingdom Metazoa; phylum Chordata; class Mammalia; order Carnivora; family Ursidae; genus Ursus; species Ursus americanus. The sequence continues at coordinate 59,802,451 of NC_142135.1, forward strand.
CAGAGTGGTCCCGAGCCTGCGGAGGAGCCAGAGCTGCTTGGGTTGGAAACCCAGCTCTGCTACTGGCGTTGCGGGGACCATGATAATGCTGTCTACAGTTTGGTTCTCTTGCTTTGAGGATTAAAGGTGGCACTGACAACAGTGCTTGGGGTGCAGTTAGAGTGCTATAAATGACTGTTACTATACAGTGAGCATCACTGGGCTGCTTTAGCAAAGTTGAAAGAATAATAGTTTCTTAATTTTATGTTTCATTTTTTAGCATAGCAGCTAAAAGAGCTGCGACTTTGGAACCGGAATAACTTGCATTCTTGTTTGCTGCTATTTTACTAATTGTTGACTTTGGGAAAGCTTTTTTAATTCATTGAGCCTTAACTTCCTCAGTCTTGAAGTAGTAATATCTCATAGGATTATGGTAAGAAGTCAGTGAAATTGTTTTTTGAGTTGCCAGATCCCTTTGAGATTCTACTGAAAACTATGAACCATCTCCCTTGGGAAAATGGACCTCCTCCACTTCACAAAACCCCCCACATTTCATTTTGCATACTACTTCAGCCATCTCTGTAAAGACATGTATGGATCTACATTATAATGGGGTTGGGTGCCTATTCGGAAATATTGGTGTTCCTTCTCATTACTATACATGGTTCTGTTTCCTTCAGCTTAGAGCCAGATTTCCCTGTCAAGTTTTAAACATTTTAAACATATTTTATATAATATATAAAATCAAATAATATTTTAAAATGTTTCATAATAGCAAAAGTCTGTTTGAAAGTCTGCATATTTAATCATTGCTAAATAATTATTTGGATCTTATTTAAATCAGCTTGTGGCTATTTTATTCAAGGCTGTTGATAGATACAGGGTGTAAGCACTATCTGTTAAGACTGTGTTACTGACCCAAATCTTCCAGGAAGTAGATAACCAGAGGGAATCCATTTAACATGATCTCTTGTGGTTCTAACTTGGGGCAAAATTTTATGCTTCCTTCCCAGACCCAAACTATGATTTTGGTACTGATAACTAGGCCAATATGAGCCTATGAAAATCAGAGGCAGACCTAATCATTGTTAGTTTGAAGTTTGGAGGACTATCAGACTTGTCATTTCTTTGGAAAACAAGAATTAAAATTCTCTGCTTTTTTTCACATTTAATTTAGATTTATAAGCTCCAGTGGTAGCAGCTGTCTCGTTTTAGATTTTGTGCAAGAACTGTCACATTTTTGGTGCTCAATTAATGTGTTTTTACTTTTTATCTAAATTAATGATTCTGCCCATGAACTAATTTACATATTTCCATTTGCAGTATTGTGGAAATGGGAAACATTCTTTTCAATTCAGTGCCTGGAATTCTAGACTAAAAATTCCAGTTCATCAGGCAATAGCACAAAAAACAGTTTTATTTGAAAATACAAGATAAAGCTTTTTTTTTTTTAAGCTTTTCAACCTGTTTTGCTTCAAAAGATAGCTTAAAATAGCCAAACTGATTAAAGATAGAGGAAATAATGAAAGATTTAATCCTTTGTAATGGATACTTTGGCTACTACTAATAAATGTAACACACTAAATATTACATTTTTGCGTATTTATACCGAATTAACTTCACCATATGGCATTCTTTTTAAGATATTTCAAAGAAATATAAATGTGTTGGAATTGTAGATTTCTAATAGATGGGAAATAAGATTTTCTTTAAAAAGATGGGCTTATATTTTTAAAAAAAGTTCTCATGAAATCAGGACTTTAGGAAGACATGTTACCCACTACGTAAGAATTACAAAAGTGCTCATTCATTTTTTTTGTTATGTTTTAGTATGGATTTTGAGTCATTAGGGAGCTTGTTTGATTAATAGGTCTTAAAGATAAGTACATAAAGCACTTTTTTTTTATTCTTTGTGTTGATCATAGTCTTGGCGTATAGAAAAAAACATTGTATAAGCACATTTACTGCAGAAAAGGCCATCATCATCATTCGTGGAAAGTCAGTATATATTTTTCAAAATTTAGATTGATGCTCCCATGCCATCAATGTTAGTTAAAGCTTGCGGGGTGCTTCAGGGGTCAAGAGCAGGCCAGCTGAGTTCTTGCATCATCAGTGACTATGAGATTGACTTTCTTGGGCAGCTCTTTCCCAGCATGGGCCCCAGAGTTCCCCTGACTGAAGATTAAAGATATACCTGAATAAGATTTTGACAGGGAATGGTATTAAGTGCTGCATTCGTCTGTAACCACTTTGGGCTGAGATGAGTAGATTTTGCCTTGGTCTATGACCATTGAATTTCATTGGTCTTTTTTTTTTTTTTAATAGAAGTTTAGTGTAAAGTAAACCATCCAACCACAGACCTTTAAAATGATGTTGCATTTGTACTTGTTTAATAATCTAGCAACTCAAAGATGTTAAGTCTACTCATGTTCTTCTCTTGTTCTTCTGTAATAGAAATTTTCAAACTGTAGGTTGTGATCCGTTAGTGGTTTATCACTTTAGAGCATTATAACCAGCTTAAAAACAAAGCTAGAGAATATAATAGAAAAATTTCAGAGTGTATCACACAGAGTATAGGCAAAGTATAACTGTATGTAGGTATGCACTGTGTGTCCGTGTTCCAGCATGGTGTGTTTGTGTGTGTATGTACTGGGTCACTGTGTGAAATCTGTTTTTACTGCGAGTTCTGCTCATAAAAGTTGGAAAGATGTGATAATATCAGTTACTCTCCCTGAAGGAGACCAACTAATGGCCTATTTAAATTTTGAGGGTGCTTAGACCTAAAATAGGAAGTGATAGTGTGCCTTCTGGTGAGTGTTGTCAAATTGTCACTGCATTCTGTATTTGGAAATACTTATTCTACTCCTACCCTGTTTCTGCTTTTATGCCTGCTTCACTCCTGTTATGTTATAGAATCATAGCTCTCAGACAACGTGCCTGTGGACTGAGCTATTTCATTACTGAGATTGAATGGAAGGGTGTTTTTCCAAATAAGTTAATGGATAGAATTTTCTCAGCAGAAGTTTCTTCTTCCAGGTTGTCTGACACCTGAGGAAGGTTGAGAACTGTGCTGGGTGTGTAAGAATCCCTAACAGGTTCCCCTTGACTTACTGATTAGTCCCTAAGTCTGAATCAGCAATCATTAAAACATGGGTAGAGTACTAGTAGCAGCGGCACGTTGACCTGGGATGTTGTTTATATTTAATAATACTATTACAAACATATCAAATTACAGCGCTTTGTCTTCTAAATTCCATTATTTTTGCCTTCAGTGCTAATTTCTAGCTATTTTAGGGGGTAATTGAAACAGGGTATTCTAGTTGCTTTTGATTCCCAGCAACACAGGATGAATCCTTTTTGGATTTTCTTTTTCTTTTTTTTTTTTTAAGATTTTATTTTATTTATTTATTTGACAGAGATAGAGACAGCCAGCAAGAGAGGGAACACAAGCAGGGGGAGTGGGAGAGGAAGAAGCAGGCTCATAGCAGAGGAGCCTGATGTGGGGCTCGATCCCATAACGCCGGGATCACGCCCTGAGCTGAAGGCAGACGCTTAACCGCTGTGCCACCCAGGTGCCCCCCTTTTTGGATTTTCTGAAGCAGCTATCTTACCTGATGCCTAGGCAAATTCCTAGTTAAGCAAAGCCTTTAACTTAAAATTCAGATGACAGAGTTGGATAGCCTGCCTATAGGATGATCTTTTCAACAGTGCTTCAGTTCAACTAATATACATGTTTTATTTTTATTGATGAATATTTTAATTTTTCTTTTTTCTTTTTAAAGATTATATTATTTGTCAGAGAGAGAGCACACAAGCAGGGGGAGAGGCAGGCAGAGGGAGAAGCAGACCCCCTGCTGAGCAGGGAGCCCATTGAGGGACTAGATCCCAGGACTCTGGGATCATGACCTGAGCTGAAGGCAGATGCTTAACCGACTGAGCCACCCAGGCGTCCCTATTTTAATTTTTCTTGAATACGTGAAATAGGGTCATTGTAACAAAACAATCAAACATTAGGGAAGTACATAAAATAAAAAGTGAGGGTCTTTCATTTTTCTTGCAACAGTCCTCTTGCCTGAGGAGAGTTAGTAATATATACTCATTTCATACCTTTCCTTTGCATTTACAGATGGTATTTGAGATTAACGATAAAGAAATAAAATGACAATCAGTTCTTAATTTTTCCTTCTTGTTACTGTATAAACTTATGTTTATTAACTATGTATAATTTTTTCCTTATAAAGTTGTCCATTTTGGAAAATTAAGGTCAGTAAAAAGAAAGATAATCTATTGTAATTTCACTCTTTACAGAGAATTCTTTTACATATTGTATTTGCTTTCGGTTTCTTTTACACATGTACTTTTATGTATAGATTTGATTGAAACTAAAATGAAGTTTTTAATATTGTTTGCCAGCCTGCTTTTTTCTACTCAGTCGAGAGTGGAAAATTATATGAATTGACAAGCTCATGCTAAAATTTATATGGAAATGCAAAGACCTAGGATAGTCAGAATTTAATTTGAAAATGAAGAAGAACCTTGAAGATCTTACACTATCTAATTTCAAGGTTTATTATAAAGCTTAAAGAATCAAGATAGTGGTATTAGCATAATGACAGTCATATAAATCCATGGAAAAGAATAGAACTTACATATATATCCATACATATATGGTCAGTTGCTTTTTGATCAACAAATGGTATTAAAACAGTTGGATATTAGTACAGGAAAAAAAATGAACCTGTCCTTGACCTCTTTCTCATAAAATGCATACAGTTTCACTTGAAATGGCTCATAGACCTAAATATAAGAGCTTTACAAGAAAATACAAGACAAAATCATACCAACTTTGGGATAGGCAAATATTTCTTAGAAGACAAAAAGCACTGACTATAAAAGAAAAAAAATTGATAAATTGGACTTCATCAAAATCTAAGCCATCTGCTCTTCTAAAGAAACTGTTAAGAAAATGAAAAGGCAAGCCACAGACTGGGAGAAAAAACAATACAAAAGACTTGTATTTGGAATATGTAAAGAACTCATGTTATAACCTAATATTAAGAAATCAACCAAACTTTTTAGATGTTTGAAAGCTTTAGACTGATACTATTAAAAAGTAGACATGTCTATTAAAAAATAGACATGCAAATTGTCAATAAGCACATGAAAAGATGCTCAGTATCATAAACCATCAGGGAAATGCAAATTAAAACCATAATAAAATAGAACAGCTAAAGTAAAAACTAATACCAAGTTAGGGAGAATGTAAAGCAAACTAGAACTTACTCGTGGCTGGTGGGAGTGTCAACTGTGCTACCGCTTAGGGAAACAGATTAGTAGTTTCTTAGAAACTTCTTTGTGAAGTTTAACATACATTTACCATATCACTCACTGTTTATCTAAGAAGAATGTAAGTAAGCACATGTCCACAAAAAGACTGCTGCGTAGCGGCTATATTTGTAACAGCACCCAACTGGGAAAAAGCCAAATGTCCATCAACAGGGTAAATGGTTGAATAAATTCTAATATTCATACAATGGGATACTCTTGAGCAATAAAAAAGGACAAACTAGTGATTAACATAATAATCACATGGATGGATCTCAGAAATGTTAAGCTGAATAAAAGCAGCCAGACAAGTACCGTGTGTTCCATTTATATGAAGCTTTAGAACAGGCAAAACTAAGCTGTAGTGATAGAAATCAGACTAGTGATTGACTGAGGTGGGGGTGGAATTGATGTTAAATGAAGGAACTTTCTGGAATGCTGGAAATGTTCTATATATTGATCGCTGTAGTAATACACATTGTTACATGTTTGTTAAATGTTATCAAACTGTACACATTTGTTGTGTACACATTTGTACATATTCGTGTATTTCATAAGATCTAAGCTCTGGTATAGACATGCTTTCTGATGCTTTTTTTAAATGGTGGAGGTAGTGCCTTCGAGAAGAGTGTGAATTCTGCAGTTCCCCTCCCCCTCCTCCACCTCACAAATTTAGCATAGGGTAAATCATAAAATAATTTAAAATGGCATTTGTGGCATTTCTGAGAGTAGAATTTTAGGGAGGGGGATTCCTACTTAAGAGTTGTTCCTCTGCACTTAGGAGAGTTCTACATAAGCCCTAACCTTAGCACTCCCAAACACGTTAAAATACTAAATTCTAATTTCTGTATTAAATTTTTTCCCTTCTTTTCCAGTAACTGAAGGAACTTTAGTAGTGATTTGTGTATGGGTGGATGACCTTCGAGCTCTTTTAGAATTCTAGAACAGAATCTGGTTTCCAGAAATACTCTTTTAAATTCTCCTTGGAATTTTTTTTTTTTATCTGTAAGGTTTCAAAATGAATGTACCTTTCTGTCTATTTTTTTTCTTGTTTTATTTTCCTTCTCTGTTAGTAATCTAGCTGACTGATTTTTCCATTTTTCTTTGGTCTAGTGGATTCCAGTTAATACAATTTTAGCCTATAAAAATTTTTTCCTAGTACCTTAAAAAATTATATGCATTACAGTACACATTTGTGAAAATTTATTATTTTTAATTTAATGTGTTTTACTTGTTAGTTTAACATTAGAAGAGTCTATTATATTATCTCATAATGAATTTTAAAAAAACTTAACAGTTTTTAGAATAACTCTCTTAAGAGGTTCTGCGATATTGGCCTGAAGTGATAGGGAATTTCCTTTTCAGGGTTTTGAGGAAACTGATGCAGTGAATGTATTTTAAAAGCTTCAGCAGTTCTTATGTCCTCTTGGGACTGATGTGTTTCCCCAAGTGTAGTATATTTGTGTTTATGTGGTTAAAAAAAAAACACAACAAAAATACCTACTCTACAGATTAATGCTCCTAGGATCAAAGTTTTCATTGATAGCTGTGATAATCAAATGCCTATCCTTTTTTCAGAATATCAGGACTTTTATAAATCACTTATTACTTTTTTAGTGTCTTTGTTAGTGAAGTTCCTTGTTCACTTTTTTCCACAAAATCAAGCTTCATATTTTAAGTGAGAACTCCTAAACATTTGGTGACTCTATTTTATTTATTTTTTCAAGATTGTATTTTTAAGTAATCTCTACACGCAGCATGGGGCTCAAACCCACAATCCCAGCGTCAAGAGTCTCAGGCTCCACCCACTGAGCCAGCCAGGTTCCCTTGATCACTCTATTTCAAGTGTACAAGAATCCTGGATTGTTCTCTGCAAACCTTCCCTTTATTTTATATATTTTTTGTTGTGGTAAAAAACACATATACAACTTACCATCTTAACTATCTCTTTTAAAGATTTATTAGAGAAAGCCCACGTGCATGCAAACACACACACACACACACACACACACACACACACACACGCATGCACACAGGCGCACACGCAGTGGGGAGGGGCAGAAAGAGGGAGAGAGACTCTCAAGCAGGTTTCATGCTCAGCACAGAGTCCGGCATGGGGCTCGATCTCATGACCCTGAGATCATGACCTAAGCTGAAATCAAGAGTCAGTCGGTTAACCGAATGTGCCACCCAGGTGCCCCCATCTTAACCATTGTTAAGTATATGCTTCAGTAGTGTTACATGTATTTACATTGTTGTGCTGCCCTTTATTTTTAAGGTAACTTAATGTACGTTAAGGATCATGTGAAATTTTTATTTAATTTTAAATCACTAGTTTAGAATTTAAAAAAAGTTGACCCCCAAACCGTTTATTCCTGGTCAACTTTCTTCAGTTTTATGACTATTGTATTTTCTTTCCCTTGTGACCTTCTAATTGTGGCTTCTGTTCTTTTAGGGTACTTCTCCCCTTTGGCATTCTCATTTTTTCTTTCTCTTGCCTCTTTACAATAGTATATTTTTGAAAACAAAGTATAAGCAACACAAATAGAGGAAGCAGATGTGCTTCAAGCTTAAATCCATTATTTTTCCTGTAAAAGTTTAGATTTTTTTCCCAGAAGAGTTGATCTTTATGCATACGAAACACATTCTCTTAGGATGTGCCCAGGTGAAGCCACTGTGGCTGAGAATCACAGTCATAATTAAATGATGGCATGTGGAAGAGCATGGGCTAGGTATGACTGTGTGTGCCAGTTCTCCTGCTGCCACAAATCTGTTGTGGAAATGATATAAACAGTCATATATCACAAACAAGTAAGTTTCTTTTGAAGTAGAGTATGTACTTATGGGACAATAATTTTTTATTTCATAACTGTTACTATTTAAAATATACTTTCCTTGATTTGGGAAATAATTTCTAGAGTGTTCCATGAAAGGAAGCCTGAAATTTTCTGATTTTCTGACATAATACCCTTCATTTGTCTGTTTTCTTTTTGTAGCTCTTACCTTTTCGTTGTGTGTGCATGTTTTAAAATATTCAGTTTATAATCTTGAAAAAAAGATGAATGAGGCACTATTCTGCCTTTATTACTTTGTAGCTTATTGTTACACTCTTTAGGCAAACACAGAAGGTACATGGGCTGCAGGACAGAAAGGACCTACTATGTGTCTAGAACTTTACTCAAGTTGGCTTGTTTAAGCTTCATAATATTCCTAGGAGGTATGTCCTAGCAACTTCTGGCCACCCCCGCCCCCAGATATACACTCACCATGTGGAATGGTTGGCACTATCTCAGACTCATCATTGGCAAAAGCAGGATTTAAATTGAAGGCTGATCATCAAGATTGTGTGCCTTCTGCTCTTTCTTGCTGCCTCATGTTGCTAGGGAGCAAGCAGTGAAACTCATTGTGGATTAATTGGGTCCATGCTACTCAACATCGTGTATTTACTAATCAAAAAACTAAATTCCAATTTATAACATTTCTCTGATCCGTCCTAATGGAAGTAATTTTAGTACCATGTTTATAAGCCAGTTTTTATAGCACTATCTAAAAACCGCAAACTTTAATAAAATACAAACTCCCAATTTAGTGAAGCAGATTAATCAGGGCTGATTCTCACTTTACATTGGTGTATCTCAGTTTTTTGAAAGAAGCAGTTGTACTAATGCATCCTTAAATGGGCAGTTTTCAAAGTATGTTTAAACTGTTTGAGTTACAAAAATTGAATTTGTGTGGTAACTTTCAGAATAAATCCTGTGTCAAATGAACTGAGTTTCAAGTGAAATTGATGCATTTGGGTAATGGATAAAAATGACAAATCATTTGAAATGTCATCGAAATGTATTTTTGAGGCATAATGTTAAATGTAAAGAAATTAGTAAATGTATAATGAAGTAGAACAGAAATGGAAAGTGTGAAGAACGTCATAAACCTTTTTTGGGGGACTACTGTCCTTTTTAAATTTTTATTATTTATTTATTTATGATTAACATGCGTTATTTGTTTCAGGGGTATGAGTCTGTGATTTATCAGCTGATGTCCTTTTTATTTATTTATTTATTTATTTATTTATTTATTTATTTATTTTTTAAAGATTTTATTTATTTATTCAACAGAGATAGAGACAGCCAGCGAGAGAGAACACAAGCAGGAGGAGTGGGAGAGGAAGAAGCAGGCTCATAGCGGAAGAGCCTGATGTGGGGCTCGATCCCGGATCTCCGGGATCACGCCCTGAGCCGAAGGCAGGCGCCTAACCGCTGTGCCACCCAGGCGCCCCAGCTGATGTCCTTTTTAAAAAAAGATTTTATTAAGTAAGCTCTACACCAATTGTGGGGCTTAAACTCACAACCCCGAGATCAAGAATTGCATGCTCTGCTGACCGGGCCAGCCAGGCACCCCTGGCATTTTTGGAAAATGTTTAATGATGTTTACTATTTTAGTTTAGTAGCCATTACATCAAAGATGCTAATTTTATGATATACTTACAGAGTACGTAACAAACTAGACTTTCCTACAGGGAATGACAAAGTAAATTGCTCAGTTTCGGGAGGGACAAGTTGTAGTGACTGACCAATAAATGAGTTCTTCTAATGCCCAAATGGCACCCTATGGCCTAACTGAATCAACAAAACTATGAAGCAGCATGTATTTCCTTTTGAGAAAGGCTTAAGACCAGTATTAACAATTTTCCTAATTTTTCAAAAGTAGATTTTTATATAAATATAGTTCATCTTGTGACACTTTAGAAATATAGTGCAGTGTTCTAATAAAATGAAACATCAAAACTATACTTAATTTGTTTTATAAGAAAAATAAAATGAAGAGTTGATAAATTTCATTGATATAGATAGCTAGTTACTTTAGCCTCAGTAGTGGATTTTCTTTTGACTCAAAAACCTAAATAACGGCTGTATTTCCCTGCCTCATTTGATTATGTACTATTTTACTTTTTTAGTTTTTCTTTCTTTCTGTTTTTAAAGGTTTTATTTATTTGAGAGAGGGGGGGGTAGGGGTGAGGTGAGGGAGAAGCAGACTCCCCGCTGAGCAGAGAGCCCAGTGCAGGGCTTGATCCCAGGACCCCGGATCGTGACCTGAGCCAGTGGTAGATGCTTAACAGACTGAACCAGGTGCCCTACCTTTTTGGTGTTTCATCTAATCCACCCTCAATTCCCTTTGAGATTAAGCTTTCTAAAACCTTTCCTTTCATTCCTCCCTTAACTTTTCAGTCTTGTAATTGCCTATTGGTTGAAGTCCTGGCCCGGTGTGTTCTATAGCCTCATGCCGTGAACACAAGCCTTGAACTTGAGCCAAACTTCTTTAGCCAGTATTGACTGATCCTTGCTTGTGGCATTCTTTGTCTGTCTGTCCATCCCAATCCTATGCGTGCTTTACAGTTTAGAAGATTAAAAGCCTCATTTAGCTTTCTAGACCAAGCCAGCACACTTTTGTTTCACATTTGATGAGAATGTTGCTGCTCGCTCTTTCTTTTTTTTCTTTTTTTTCTTTTCTTTTCTTTTCTTTTTTTTTTTCTTTTCTTTTCTTTTTTCTTTTCTTTCTTTCTTCTCTTTCTTTCTTTCTTCTCTTTCTTTCTCTCTCTCTCTCTCTTTCTTTTTAAAAAAGATTTTTTTTTTTTATTTATTTGACAGAGAGGCAGCGAGAGAGGGAACACGAGCAGGGGGAGTGGGAGAGGGAGAAGCAGGCTTCCAAGCAGGGAGCCCGATGCGCGGCTCGATCCCAGAACGCTGGGATCATGACCTGAGCCGAAGGCAGACGCTTAACGACTGAGCCATCCAGGTGCCCCTGGTGCTGCTACTTCTGTGCCTTCCATTTGGTGTATAAGCTGTCATCCCTTACGTTGTCTTATAATGTTATTAAACTCTTACATTATTTGTCTCACTTCCTGGTCGTCATTTGAAATCTTCCTGAGGTCAGCGTCCTGTGCCTTCTAGTTCTGAATTTATATTGAGTTCATTCCTATAGCATCTACTTCAGTATTTTTGCACATAATGAAACTATGTGAAACACATAGAATTCATGAAAGTATAGATTTTTGGAGCTAGAAATATTGGTCAAATGTTGAGAATCTGGAGTCACAAATGTTGATTTTGGGGAATAGTATCTTCTTGAAATCATGGCATGGCTTGGGCATGTTGTATTGTTATCTGTGTTATTTTTATTTCAGCAGGGTCTTTATAATCGTTTTTCACTTTAGTTGCTTTTTAAAAGTAGCTTTTAAGAAATCCTAAACACTTAGATATGTGATTATTTTACAGAGAGACTTTTCAAACACTTTGAATGGTACTACTTAATACATGGAAACTGATTATCAAACATTTAAATTGAAACTGTACCTGCGAACTGGTTTTTACTAAAAGCTGGAGTACCGTGATTATTGGGCCCTCTGTGCAGTAACTCCAAAATCTATGTTATACTCTCAGCAGTCCTATTTTATATATGTTATTGGTGTAACTATGACTCTGTTGGTAGTCTTTTAACTGTGTGTGGAAATGTAGTCCACCTCCTGAGGAAGAAAGGGAAAAAATAGTAGCATTTAATTCCATTATTCCCACAGAGCTTCAGAAATTGGCACAGAAGTTTTCATGTTAATCTCACAAATGCTGTTATTTTGAATTTATTTCATTTCAAAACAGTATTCAGTGTCTTTTAATGAAATACAGGAACTGAAACAAGGTCAGTGTTGTAGAAGAGGGAAATGAGAATGGTTTTAAGAGTTTGTATGAAAGGAATAGCAATGGTTGAAGGGAAAGCTGGGCTACTAGTAACTTGCATTTATTTCTAAAAAAGAATCTTCCCAAGGAGTTGGTATGGTGTCTTAAAGATTGTACATAAAGTCAGACGTGATTGGGTTGCTGTTATTTTCCTTTAGGACAACTGCAGAAGGTGTCTGCTGTGCCTAATCAGTTATACGTTGTTGTATATAGATTTGGAGTGTGCTGGTTACTTTACCCCGCATGCATCTTTTGCCTTTGGGAAGTTTTAGCACATCAAGGGATTAAAGAATAATCATCTTGGGGCGCCTGGGTGGTTCAGTCAGTTAAGCGTCTGACTCTTGATCTCGGCTCAGGTCTTGATCTCAGGGTCCTGAGTTCAAGCTCCACACTGGGTTCCACTCTGGAAATGGAAACAAAACAAGCCAATATATCATCTCATAGTTACACGGTCTTGACTAGTATTTGACTAGTATTCTGCCAGAATGTGTGAATTGTAGCCACTAGAATTCTCCTGGAATCCCATCTTTGCTAAAAATCAAAATTCTAGGAAAGAACAGCAAGCATTTAGTGAGTACACCAGACTTTCAAGTAACTTTTTTCTTTCTTTTTTAACCAATGCTGCTTAATTTTGCAGAGTGGTTTTTCTTGCTTATTTTCTGAATGTTATTTACAGACATGTACTCATGCAGACAGTGGAAATACAACTCTGAATTGAGTGCTTAGGGAAAAAGCCAGCGTAATAGAGAATTAAAACCTCTTTGATAGAAAAAACTCGTCTGTAAATTTTAGGTTGGCAGCTGTCATTTTGAGACACACACATACGCACACACCTACATACACATATGTTTTTTCTCACCAAAGTCCTTGAGTATTGGATTCAATGTTTTAGTCTTGAGACTTTTCTTACTAAGTTGTGACTAAAGCCGTGTAAGAGTCAGTTCACCTGGTCACATTTAATATCCTTAATATTATTTTTTCTTAGATTCATAATTCGTGTTAGGTAAATGCAGATCCTGCTGTAGGAGCTCCGTGAGCCCGAAGCTCCGTGAGCCCATACGCTGAATGTTCCCCCATCTTTTGTACCAGTTGAGTACAGTATACTTTCAACCAGCTTATGCCCTCTCAGATCCTCATACCTCACTTTTTGGATACCACTTTCCTCCCCGAAAACGTGGTCACAAGCGCATTGTTATGAGGGCTGTCCCCGGGTTTGGAATCTGCCTGGATTCAACACGGAGGCCCGAAGTGAGTCTTGTGGCTTTGGAGGCGGGGCAGTGCGGAGCGTGCTCTGCTGGTAGAGAGGCACACGGCTCATGGCTTTCCTGGCTGTTGTTCAAAGCTCTCCTCCCTGACCAGGTGCAGACTTGGGTAATTCAGTTCCGTGTTTGCTCATTTCATTCTTTCCTCCTGCCCCTTCCCTTCATTCTTTCATTAAAATAAATGGTGATTAAGGGCCCTTTCACCTATTGATTTCCTGGGTAATATCTTTCCACACCTTTTTATTTATCCTCCTCTTTTATTGTCATATATTTGCTCATTTTCCCCCTTGCTTTTTTTCCCCTTACCATTTAAAAAAAGATTTATTTATTTTAGAGAGAGAGAGATATCCTGAGAGAGCAAGTTGGGGGCGAGGGGGAGAGGCAGAGGAAGGGGGAGAATCTCAAGCAGACTCCCTGCTGAGCTTGGAGCCTGACCCGTGGTGGGGTTGGGGGGTGGCTCTCCGTCCCACGACCCTGAGATCATGACCTGAACCAAAGTCAAGAGTCGGATGCTTAACCGACTGAGCCACCCAGGAGCCCCTTTCCTTACCGTTTTGAAAGACAAAATTAGGGAACTGTTTTCTGTTGTGTCACCACACTCCAGTGTGGAATGCTTGAAAGGCATTTTAAAAACATTTATGTCTGTAATTACAGAAGGGCACCATGGGGGGCACCTGGGTGGCTCAGTTCATTAAGCGTCTGCCTTCAGCTCAGGTCGTGATCCCAGGGTCCTGGAATCGAGTCCTGCATTGGGCTCCTTGCTCAGCTGGAATCCTGCTTCTCCCTCGGCCTGCCACTCCCCCTGCTTGTGCTCGCTCTCTTTCTCTCTCTCTCTCTCTTTCTGGCAAATACATAAATAAAATCTTAAAAGGGGGGGGCACCATGGGAAAATGGGAGCTTTAATTGTTAACATTCTAGAAGTCCATAAGATGAGGGTGTTTTTCTCTGAAAGAATACCATATGGGCTAAAAAAAGAAGAGTATGCTATATAATCTGGTCCTGAATTAGATGATTTAGAAACTATGTAAGTGCTCAGAGAAAGGAAAAAATAAAATTAGCTATATGTAGAGATTCCTTGTTTTCAAGTAGGACAGGATTTTATTCTTTGGGCTTATTCCTTACAGTGTTGTGCTTGTTTTATAAAGTCTTCTGTGGTATGAGTTGGTGTTCCATAAGCATTCATTGGATTGAAGTGAATATATTTTTCTGTCCCAATTATCTGTCTGTACCAGATAACCGTTTACCTCCAATGAGATACATTACGTTAAAATGGAAAATAAATAGAAAAGTGTTAGGTCAGAGCAAGGTATTACTACATAACCGCATCATTGGGCCATTGTATTGAAATCCTCCTAGATGTGCAGCAAACACTTGCGATCACATCAGAGCACCCAGAGATGTTGGTCCCTACCGCAGCATTCCTATGCTGATGTGTACAGACTGCAAAAAAACAAACAAAAACCAAACCCCAGATTCCATTTACTTTATAGAACCTTCTGGCAGTTACTGAATATTGCTTTGCTCCTTAAGTTCATTGGTATAAAATTGTTCTTTAAGTATTGTTGGGCACGGAGATAATACAGCGGTCAGAAGAGCTTAGGCTGTGGTGTCAGACAAATTGGGTATCAAGTCTTAGCTCTTCCATTTATGGCCCTGTGACAGTAATCATCTGTGGGATTAGCATCCTGGCTTGAAAACCCTCGTTCGTGTTCATTGTTTACAGCTCAGAAAGAGTATAATTAAATAACTATTATTGGCATTTTTACACTGCACCATTTTTGAACTTAAGTGTATATTATCTGATTTAGTTCTCCAAGGTCCTTTGACTCTGTTTTTTGCTGTTTCCAATTCGCCCCATTTTCTCTCCAAAAAAATTGTAGTTTTCCTTGAAAAGTCAGACTTGCTGTTATCTTCAAATTAAAGTTAATTGAACATTTCCCCAGGTATTTTATATTTTTTGCTTATACTGTTTCATCCTTCCCTCCGCTCCCCTTTCTGAAATACTGTATTGGAGGACTGAGTTTTGTAAGTTTGTTCTCAGTTCTAAATATAAAACTGGAAGATTTGAAGAGATGTTTTTTTTTTTTTCTAGTGTTCTGGGATTGGCAACTAAGATGTTCTCTCCATGGATTTTTTTCCTGGTAATTGAGACATCTACTTTCAGTCCTTGTCTATCTGGAGTGATCTCCATAAAACAGCACTCTTTTCCCTTTATCATTTCTGTGCCATTCTTTGAGTCTTCTCTGCTTATGTTTTTTCATTGTTGTATCCAACAGTACCGCACACAGTATTCAAGTGATAGAAAAAACATAGTTTTATAACAAGGTAGAGTGGTTTTTTTTCCCCCAGTACACTCCTGGTGATGGCCAGCATTTTCTTGACCTTACATTGAGCATTTTTTAAACTTACAAATTATTTAACATGCAGTGTAATTCATTTTAAAATGTGTATAATTCCGTGTGTTTTGACAAATATATACAATCAAATGTATACAAATACATAGTCATGTAGCCATATATATAGAACAGTTACCCCCAAGTCCTTACTGTGCTTTTTTTTTTTTTTAAGTTTATTTATTTTTTTAGTAATCTCTATACCCAAAGTAGGGCTCGAACTCACAACTCTGAGATGAAGAGTTGCATGACAGAGCCGGCCAGGCACCCGACTGTGCTTTTTTACAGTCCCTCCCAACCATCATTCTTTAGCCCCTCACAAGCAGCGATCTGTTTCTGTAGTTTTGCCTTTTCTAGAACGATATATAAATGGAATCATACAGCCTCACAGGTTTGGCTATTATGTGTATCAGTACTTGATTCCTTTTATTGCTGATAATATTCCATAGTATGGCTGTATCACAGTTTACCCATTCATCAGTTAAAGGATGTTTGGGTTGTTTCCAGGTTCCAGCAATTATGAATAAAGCTGCTATAAACTTTTGCCTACAGATTGTGTGAACATAAAATTTCATTTCTCATAGATAAATATCTAGGAGTGGGCTTGCTATGTTGTAGGGTAAGTTTAAACCTGTTTACTTGTAGACTTCATAAGAAACTAACAAATAATTTTCTTTTTTCCTTTTTTTTTTTTTTAAGATTTTATTTATTTATTTGACAGAGAGAACCAGACAACACAAGTGGGGAGGGAGGAGCAGCAGACGGGAGGCAGGCTCCCTGCCCTGTTATAGGGCTTGATCCCAGGACCCTGGGATCATGAACTGGTCCGCAGGCAGGCGCTTGACTGACTGAGCCACCCAAGTGCCCCGCCAAATAATTTTCTTAAGTAGCTGTACCATTTTACATTCCCACTAGCAGTGTAAGAGAATTCTGGTTGCTTTGTATCCTTATTAGTACTTGTTACCGTAAGGTTTTTTCTTCTTGCAACCCTTCTGATAGGTGTGTAGTGGTATATCTAGTTGCAATTTGAGTTTAAGTTTTCCTGATGACTAATGATGTTGAGCATACTTTTGTGAATTTATTTACTATTTGTATATATTCTTTGGTGAAGAGCCTGTTAAAATCTTTTGCCCATTAAAAAAAAATTTGTTTTTGTTTTATTGAGTTTTGAGAGTTCTGTATATATTCTGGTCAGAAGCCTTTTATTAGATTATGTTGATTTGTAAATATTTGTAAATATTTTAACCCAGGGTATGATTTGTGTTTTTCATTTATCAATTTTTCTTTGATGGATTATGCTGAGCATTGATTTTTATGCTATGCAAACAAAACCTTTTAACAAGAGCATCCAAGTATGCCTGTGTTCATTAATGTGGAGGTATGGTTTTGATTATCCTCTTATTTTCCTTCTTTGACTTTGCCCTTCTTCCCTTCATTCTCCCCTCCCCATACACACACACACACACACACACACACACACACACACATTTTATTTGTAAATTAGGTCTTTTAGGACAATACAATAAATATGCTCAAAAAAAATCAATTTTGTCACCCTTAAGTTTAATGGACTTTGAAACAATGCAGCTGTATAGGGGAAATGAATTCTGTTCTCTGTAAAGAATTGCTTGTTTTAACAGCTATTGAAGATGGAAGCATTTATGCCACAGTCCTATAGCTTGTCAAAACTGGATGTGTTCCTGTGTTTGAAATATTTGGGATTTTCCAAAAGTTGCCATTTCCCCTCGATCCTTTCTAAGGAGGGCTTGGTTTCTGATTACAGTTAACCCCTACTTCACTGTTCAGCTGCCTTTGAATAGACTTAAAATATTTAGTTCATTTAGAAAAATGGTTGAACTTCATAAGTGTTAGCATTCCATTTGCAAATGGTGGACATTTAGAAATTTATTTATATATAATTGGATTATTTTGGATTTCTGTAATAATGGAACAGATTGGTTCTGAGTTCTGTAAAAATAGATTTTCAGGGAAACCTGAAGACAACAGCATATTCTATTCTTTTTGAATGAATGGTAGGAGATAATGTATGTCAAACGGTCCTCATTTTTCCTCGTTAAAGAGCTAGAATTTATATATAAGCATCTAAAATGAATTAGAATTTCATAACCATAATTTAATTTTTTCTATTCAGTCATTTCCATATACTAAAGTTTTCATTTTAAATGCATGGTCTATAGAGACATAGTTTTGTTATGAAGAAGCTGTCGTTAAAAACTGATAAGATATAAGAATCAGGGTCATTTTATTTAACAATGCAAAGTTATTAGCAAGGGTGGCTTTGGGCATAGAATTTTAATTTTGTCTCTAAAATTATTTTAGTTTGGCCTTTGTTGAAAAAGTAGTTTTTGCTATTTAAGTGATGTGTTTAGCTGAAGCTATATTAGAATTAATATTTAAAAAATAACATTTTTAATAGCAGAGCTATTTCAATCCTCTGATCATGTGGAAATGAAGGGTTTTGTGTTAACCCTGGCTTTTAAACAGGTGTGTTGCAAGAAACCCTTTTGGTGGGATGAAATAACCATGAACATAAAATCTTCCAGTGACCTCTTTTAAAGGCTCATGTACTGTAATTAACTACCCTTTAAATATAAGGGTTCTGTTTGTACTGCTAATTAAATTCATAGTTAAGACTTGTAGGGCAGCATTTAATTTATGTGTTGTTTTGTCTTGGGACTTCAATAATTTGAAAGGTGATATGAAGGTATAAATAGTGCGTTTTCATTAAAATGTACTAGAAAGATACATGCTAAATTCTCAGATCATAACTTGTTTAAAAAGTAAACATAAGGAAAAATTGTCTCAAAATTTTTTATTTCCCTAGCTATTTACTACTGTTTTACTTTAGCCTCTATGATTTACCCATTGATACTGACTTGACTTCGGAAGCATAAAATGTACTAAAATTTGCTTGATTACATTGGGTAGATTATTTAATATAGGATGCTGAGACACTACAAATACGGAATACATTACTACATTTGTTTGGTTAATTCAGAACAGGGATACCTCTAGCATATGTGTCTTAAAGTTTTTGTGTTCATTTCTCTTTCCTAAAAGACTCCATTAAGATTAGTTTAGTAAGAGAAACAGGCATAACAAGAACGGAACTGGGAGGGAGAGGACCGTACAATTAGGTAAAATGAAATGATCCACACACAAAATAAAGTAATAGGGTAGTGTGTATGCATTTGAAATGCAGATGTAATGTAGAATGATAATCACAATGTTGATTAGAAGAAAAGCATTTAGTACATTAACAGTGTTATACAACTACCACCTATATGTAGTTCTAAACGATTTTTCTTTCCCCAAAAGGAAACCCTGTGTTCATTAAGCAGTAACTTCCCATTTCCCGTTCCCATAGCCCCTGCAAATACCAGTCTGTGTTCTGTCTCTATGAATTTACTTCATAAGGATATTTCATTATAAAAGGACTCTTGCAATATGTGACCTTTTTGTGTCTGATTTCTTTTACTTATTTAGCAAAGTGTTTTCAAGGTTCTTCCACATTGTAGTGTGTATCAGTACTTTATTCCTTTTTATAACTGAATAATATTATATTATATGAATATACCACAGTTTGCTTGTCCATTCTTCTGTTGGAGGACATTTGGGCTTCGACCATTTTTTGTCTGTTTTGAATTGTGCTGCTGTGAACATATGTGTACATGTACTTGCTTGAATACCTATTTTTACTTATTTTGGGTATATACCTAGGAGTGGGATTACAAGGTCATATGGTAATTTTGTGTTTGACTTTTTTTTTTTTAAAGATTTTATTTATTTATTTGACAGAGACAGCCAGCGAGAGAGGGAACACAAGCAGGGGGAGTGGGAGAGGAAGAAGCAGGCTCATAGCGGAGGAGCCTGATGTGGGGCTTGATCCCAGAACGCCGGGATCACACCCTGAGCCGAAGGCAGACGCTTAACCGCTGTGCCACCCAGGTGCCCCTGTGTTTGACTTTTTGAAGGTAGTACGACACCGTTTTCCATAGCAGCCGCACCATTTTACATTCCCACTGGCAATGTACAAGGTTTTCTATTTCTCTGTAGTCTCACTAACTCTTGTTATTTTCTGTTTTTTTTTTTTTAATTATTATTATAGCCAACTTAGTGGGTGTAAATGGCACCTCATTGTGGTTTTGAAATGTCCAGTGATATTGAATGGTTTTTTGTGTGCGTGTGGCTTCTTTGAAGAAAATATCTGTTCAAGTCCTTTGCCCATTTTTTTAATTGGGTTGTCTCTTAGTTACTGAGCTGTGATAGTTCCTTATATTTTGGATACTAGATCCTTATCAAATACATGATTTGCAAATATTTTTCTCCAGTTCTGTAGGTAGTCTTTTCATTTTCTTGATAATATCCTTTGATGCACAACTGTTTTTAATTGTGATTAAGTCCAGTTTACCTATTTTTTTGTTGCTTTTGGTGCCAAATCCAAGGTCATGAAGATTTACCACTATGTTTTCTTCTAAGAGTTTTATTTTATGGTTTTGGTTCTTAGGTTTCAGTTGTTGATCCATTTCGAGTTAATTTTTTAAAAAGATTTATTTATTTGGGGGAGAAAGAGAATGGGAGGAAGGGAAGAAAGAGAGAAGACTCCCCGCTGAGTATGGAGCCCAATGTGGGCTCTGTGCCATGACCCATGAGATCATGAGCTGAACTGAAACCAGGAGTTGGAGGCTTAACCGACTGAGCCACCCAGGTGCCCCTTGAGTTAATTTTTGTATATGGTGTGACACAGGTGTTCAGCTTCTTTGTTTTGTGCAGGGATATCTTAACTGTCCCAGCACTATTTGTTGAATAGACCATTCTTTCTTTTCTTTTATTTTATTTTATTTTATTTTTTTTAAAGATTTTATTTATTTATTTGACAGAGATAGAGACAGCTAGCGAGAGAGGGAACACAAGCAGGGGGAGTGGGAGAGGAAGAAGCAGGCTCATAGCAGAGGAGCCTGATGTGGGGCTCGATCCCAGAACGCCAGGATCACGCCCTGAGCCGAAGGCAGGCGCTTAACCACTGTGCCACCCAGGCGCCCCCATTCTTTCTTTTAAAATTGGGAAGTGTGAGTCCTTTAACTTTGTTCTTCTTTTTCAGTTGTTTTGGCTATTTGGAGCCCCTTGGAATTTCATATGAATTTGAGAATTGGTTTTCCAGTGGCAGAAGGAGCTATTGGAATTTTGATAGGTGTTGCATTGAATCATTAGATCACTTTGGGTAATACTGCCATTTTAATAATATTAAGTCTACAATGTGTGAACATGAAATCTCTTTCCATTTATTTAGGTCTTCTTCAATTTCTTCTTTTCCTTTAAGTTTTAATTTTAATTCCAGTGAGTTAACGTAGAGTATTATAATAGTTTCAGGTGTACAGTATAGTGATTCACCAGTTTCATATATCTAATTTCTTTAGGCAGTGTTTTGTAGTTTTCATTGTACCAGTCTTTCATCTTATCTGTTAAATTTGTTCCTACGTATTTTATTTTGGATGCTATTATAAATGGAGTTGTTTTCTTAATTTCCATTTTATTTTATTTTATTTTTTATTTTTTCATTTTAAGTAGGCTCCGTGTCCATCATAGAGCCCAATGTAGGTCTTGAACTCAAGACCCTGAGATCAAGACCTGAGCTGAGACCCAAGAGTCGGGTGCTTAACTGACTGAGCCACCCAGGCGCCCCTTCTTAATTTCCTTTACAGATTGTTTGTTGCCGGTATATAGAAACACAACTGTTTTTAGAGTGTGTTGATCTTGGACTGTGGCAGAAGGTACACTTAAAATAAATTTTGAGGGGTGCCTGGCTGGCTCAGTTGGAAGGGGAGCAACTCTTGATCTTAGGGTCATGAGTTCAAGCCCCCACATTGGGTATAGAGATTGCTATAAATAAATAAGTAAGTAAGTAAGTAAGTAAGTAAATAAATAACTTTTAAAAATCCAAAGATTTAAAATAAATTTTGAAGGGTAGAATTTGATAGCCAAAACAATATGGGAGAAATATATTTCAAGCACAGGGAACTCCTTGAACAAACATTTATTGAACTACCTTTGCATGGGGATAGTAGGGAAAACAAAGAAGAACTATATTAGGGGAAAAAAGCATATACAGTAACTCTAACAGAAAACAGATTATGAGACAGTATAGGGAGAGGGCAAAAAAAAAAAGACTCAAATCCGTATTTAATGATGTTTCTGTTTTGTGAAAACAACCAGCCAAATATTTGATGGCTGAATGAAGTAATGAATGTGAAAACACCTCAAAATCTGGCAAGGCATTATAGAAATGTAAGGTGAAGTGATTTCTCCTGTGCCCTTCGGTTTCCATATCAATTTGTGTAATAGTCAACTAATAGGGAAACGAATTCGTTTTTAGGGAGTTTGGCTGGTTTTAAAGAGTTAATCAGCAGGAAATTGTGACCTACTTGCTTTTGGGAACAGAGCTGTTTACTTATAATTATTACAAGCTACTTTAGTATTGAAATATATAGTGTATGAAACTTTCCAGCCTTTATTCTTCCCCCTTTCACATTTTAAATCATTGGAACAATAGTTTCTTTAACAGAATTTTCTATAATTCATAGTTTCTTAGGAGTACAGCAACTAGAGCTGTGTTACTGTCCTTGTGTTGCCGTAAGAATGATTAGTTTAATGTTTCTGTTTGTGCTACAGGGACATTAATTGGGAGGAAAAAAGAAATAAACTTTTAGAAAGAGAGACAAGGGCTATAAAATAATCTCTTTCATACTCTTGAAATTCTAAGAAGACAGGTAAAAACTGTTCATTGTGTGTTTGGTCAGAGAAGTGTGAAAATACTTCGCTCTTGTGTAGAAATAGTTTCATTTGAATTTAGCATTCCTCTGCTTCTGTGGAAGTGGAGATAACTATTTAGTCCCTTTCGGAATCACAAAAGAGGTCAGCACACTTTGAAAAACTTCATATTATTAGATTAACTTTTATGTGATATGTAAGTAGGACAGAAACAGGAAAAATAATTACTTAGAATGGGGATGGCAAATTTAAGTTCCCATTCTGGCTTTCACTGTTCCTTGTATCATAACAGATACTGCTAATAAACCATAGCTTTTCTGTTGAATTTTGGTCATAACCTTAGAAGTTTTCTCAGCCTACAGGCAGTATTTAGGAGTTAGTATGTGACAGGAAACCTGATTGTGGCCTTTATTGAATGTAAGTTTCATGAGGGTAATTTTCTCCTTCATTTTATTCATTCCTTTGCCCCCAGTACCTAGAGTAGTGTTTGACACAAAGTAGAGACTCAGTAAACGTCAAAACAAATCAATGAAGAGATGAGTATCTGTCTCAGAAAGTGTTTGTGAGATAGGCAGGCTTGAAGACTTGAACTTTGATTCCTTTGTTTAAGTATCAGAATCTGTTCCCCTTTAGGTGGATGTTTGTGTGATTTCATTAGCTTAGGTCAGCACAGTCTTTCTTCTGGTTTTGAATATTCTTGCATGTTTTCCATACTGAGCATGGCTGATCTGGCCATGTGCCACACATATGGTTGACATCTTAGAGTAACAGAGATAGAAGTACATTTGATAGCTTGATCAGTATTCATTTCCCAATATATAATAGCTTAATTTTGTTGAATTTGCATTTAAAATATTATAGACAGTGTGCTAATTACTGCAACGTCAATGTGGATTAGACAGCTGACAAAGCAAACATTCGAGGACCAACATCTGTGCCAAAACACCTTTAATTACAGTAGGCTTTGATCGGCCTAATTCTTTCCATAAATAAATTCATTATATTGGAACAGTTCAAATCTCTGAGAATAATAAGCCAACAACTTTTTTTCTTTTTCAAAATCTGTGCTACATGAAAGAATAAAGGTCTTTTTCCATTCTTGCTTAAGTAAAGTTCTGTTATTTTTTAAGATAGCTATTAGGCAAACATATTTTTCATAGAATCCTTTAGCATGAAGTAGATGCTTGTTTTAGTTTTTATTAATATTAAACCCTTAATATTATCTATCTAAGAAATTTCAATATTTTTCTAGTAGATGCCATTGTCAAGTGATTTTGTCATTGGGAAAACAGAGACATATTATTACTTTTTATCAGAGTTGGAGGGCATGTGTCCTTGGTCTCTGAACTGTCGGATTAGGGCTATGTCACAGTTTTTAATGTATTTCAGACTGCTGTCTAGTACAGTTACTCTGTGCTACTTCTGGAGAAAACAGTTGTTATTACCTTCAAAGGAGAGGAATGCACAGATCATTTCTGGATTTTCTGCTAGAATTACGTTTGGGAGCATCTGTATGAGAAAGCACAAGCTTCTAAGTGTTTTGTAGTTGAATATAAATTTTGTTCTTCCTTGTCTTTTAGATAACTTAAACTAAAGGTGCATCAACAAAACATGAAAATAAATAGTTGTAAAGTTCAATCAGATTTGTGATTTAGTATTTGAAAATATAACATGGGTATATAGTGATGACTTTTAAAAAATAACTTTAAAATCATTTTTTATACAAAACAATGCCCTGACAATCTAAGATGAAAATGATGTATGTTTTCATATTATTTATGATGCATAGCAATGGGTTTGAAATTACAGTTGAAACCTTTGTCATACCCTTGGGAGAGGGTAGATTGTGCAAATAAAGAGAGCAATTCCTTTTTTTAGAGAAGAAATGGGTTTTCTTTTGATGGTTACGGCAACGTGATGGAATCCAGGGCTAAGGTCTTGGCAGGCATTATGTGCAATTAAGGAGATTAAATATGAAACTGACTTTCAAGTAGTTCTATGGCTAAATTATATTTACCATACTTAACAGTTTATAAGGGTCAGTTTATTTGTAAGACATATTTAAAGGCTTTATTGAGAAGTTAAAATGTAAACACAGGAATCACTCAGAGGACAGTGCCCACAGTTACATAATCAAGTATACTTCAGTTGTGTAGGTCAAAGCATAATTACCTTAGAATTTTTTTTTTTTTAAATCCTTAGGATTTTAGATAAGGTAGGTAGCATTGTTGGCTTGGTAGTAGTGATTTATTATTTTTTAAAAAGATTTTATTTATTTATTTGGCAGAGAGAGAGTGAGTACAAGCAGGGGGAGCAGCAGGCAGAGGGAGAGGGAGAAGTAGCCTCCCCAGCTGAGCAGGGGGCCTGATGCAGGACTCGATCCCAGGACCCGGGGTTCATGACCTGAGCTGAAGGCAGACGCTCAGCCGACTAAGCCACGCAGATGCCTGGTGGTAGTGATTTTTGTAAGGTGTGGACAAAGTGTAGCATAGTGGAAACAGACCACACTGATAGATAAAGCAGCCAGGTTCTAGTCCAAGTTCTGGGCCATTTAGGACATTTATGACTTCAGTTAAATTACTTAATTCTCTTTAATCCTTTATTTTTTTCATTTTTGAAATGTGTATATGATCATTTTCATTTCTAAACTCTCTTCTTTCTATTATGCTAAAAAAAGATTTACCAGATTGAAAACAAATTTTTTTAAAGAAAAAGTTGGCTTATCTAAACTCAGTGTTTAAGGATGGTTTGGGTTCTTTTAAACACCCAAGTTGGTTGATTTTCTTAAATATGTTTTCTTTAAGGTAATAGACTGTCACTGTGAAATGATGTTAAGCTAGATTGCTGCAGTCAATTTTTAAAAAATATTTTCAAAGTAAAGTTTTAGTTTGTGTCAATAGTTTGGATATAACTTGTATTTTCAAATTAGGAAAAATTTGAAGCTCTCAAAAGTAGTACATCATGTAATAGAAAACATTAAAATGTAGGGTGGTTTGAATGATCTGTTACAATACTGCTAAGCATAGTTGCACAAACTTAGCCCTTATGGTTGTTATTTACATAGGAGCTTTCTTTATGAAGGATGAACAGATTGAGTCAGAAACAAACGTGGAGATTTCTTCTGGTCAGCCTATTATACAGGACAGTGTTCTACAAATTGGGGTACATGACCTGTAAGTGGGTTGTAAAATTAATTTAGTGGGTCATGACTAGCATTAAGAAAAATATATTGTAGAGGTGCTTGGGTGGCTCAGTTAGTTGGGCGTCTGTCTGACTCTTGATTTTTGGCTCAGGTCGTGATTTCAGGGTCGTGGGATCTAGCCCTGCCTCAGGCTCCGCACTGAGCCTGGAGCCTGCTTGGGATTCTCCGCCCCACCCCCCATTCACGCTCTCTCTTTCTCTAGGAAAAAAAAGAAAAATAGAATACAGATGACAGTATATCACATGTAGTAACTGTTAACACTTTTTCATGCAACTTTGGTTTCAGTTATTGTGTATATTGGTTCATGATGTAAAACGTATTTCTTAACTGACCTCCATCTTCACTATGAGCACTTAGCACAGCACAGAGTATGTTCAGGGTAAAAGGCAGTTAGTAAATGCTCAACTGCACAAAATTTAATTTAATAAATCTGTATGGGAGAAACCCCAAAATACTTTCAGAAAAGTTTTCTAATGCAAAATGACATTAAGAAGATTGCTAGAAGTTTTATGTTGTGTTGGGATTGTTTGTTACATGCCAGTGACCTTCCTGGGTATAGGGACTATGTCTCATTTAGTTTCGTATCAGTGTGCATGATGGGAAGGGACTAATTTTCAGAGTCAGAGATCTAGGTTCTAATTTTGAGTCCTATCACGTATAAACTCTGGGACATTCTGCAACTTTTTTCAGCACTCTGAGCTTCAATTTCTTTATTTAAAAAGGAAAATAATAGTACTTCATGATTAAGAGAGATATCACTTAAAAACACCAAGTATTTTGCCTGGACATAGTAGATGCTTAATAAACATTTTATTAAGTTAATTTAAAGGCTATAAAAACATAATTGAATATTAGTGTTCATTTTAAAACACTGTTTTGAGTATCCTGGAAGAAGTATGGGGTGGAAGATTAATTGGATCCCATCCATGGGTAGAAATTCCCCATGACCTTTTGAAAAATTAAAAGAAGCCATAATTATAGAAGATAGCTTTCTTTAAAAAAAAAGAAAAATCAAACATTGCCCAATTAAGAAAGTGTAATGTGCAAGATGTAAATTAGAAGTCAAGTAGGCCAAAATCAAATCAAAGAGTTACTTGTTAAGATTAAAAATGAATCCAAATAAACCCTCCTCAAGTCAAAAAGCCCAGGTAAGGATTCATTAGTAATCTTTGTAACTGTTGATACTCATGTATAAATTATATACTCAGGGATGAAAAATAGGGGTATGTTTAGATGGAATCTTGATCTAAAATTTTGTTTAAAATTAAAAGCAAACAGGACTGTTGAAAGAATAGAATATTCTTGGCTTAATTAGCAAACAAATACAGTCAGTTACTTCATAAAGTGGTTCACTCTATAGTTTTGAGAAAATTAATGGCTGGAGTTAATGGAACTGTTGGCTGGATTTATGTAATATAAAGATAGGTTATCTGTATAAATCCCATTATAAGAAAGTTTGTTGAGAAGTCACAGAAAATCGTGTGTCATCTAGTCTTGCTATATATTTTTTTAAGATTTTATCTTTAAGTAATCTCTACATCCAATGTAGGGCTTGAACTTACAACCCCAAGATCAAGAGTTGCATGCTCTACCAACTGAGCCAGCCAGGTGCCTCAGTCTTGCTATATTTTAACATTCAGATGTTGGAACAAAAAATTACTGAATCTGGTTTTATAGAAGAAATGCCTGCTTAATTGGCAAACTGGAGTTATTTTAGAGGATTATTGGAGTATGTTGGTGAGAGAGAAACAGTGAAGATTATCTGTGTAAGCTTTATAAAACCTTTCAAAGTTCGAATCCAAAAGGAATAAAAAATTTTGTGTAACCGTAGAATGGAGAAGTGTTTGTTTGTGGAGTCATATTGGCTTAAAATAGGAAGTAAATATTGGTTGTGAACTGTCATTTCTCTAGAGGAAAAAGTGTGTGTGGGGGGGCAAGAAACTGGTACTAGGACTAATCTCATTCCATATTTTTATAAATGGTGTAAAGGAGGGTGTATGCAGTCAGCATGTAGCTGGTTCAGGTACTGAATGCCCCAGGGAGAAAACCTAACTGCAGGTAATAAGTGAGCAAAAAACCTGAGTGAACTAATGTGGGATAGTTTTCAGTGGTTTATTTAGGAAAAATCCTATGAATTATATTTACTAACTCAGGAGTCCTGAATTCAGTTATAGTCGGGATAAGAATCAATAAGCTGCTGTAGATGGTTCTCTGTAGCCGTTGTGCTAATATCAGTAATACGCTAGGCATTCTCTGGAAGAGTGTGAAAACAGCATGTTATCTTGCCTTTGTTCAAAATTATGCCTTAAACACGTAAAAAGAAGTGCTGTATGTTCTTCTGTTGAATAAAAATAATGAGCTATCTAGACACATGGCAGTAAACTACAAATACTTGTTTCTTAGAGCTATTAACACCGAAGAGGAGGACGTAATTGAGGTTATTGAATATGTTCTTGGATAAATTCTTCAGAGTCCATCATGCTGGAATTGAGGGTGGGTTAAAAGTGCTTCTAGGAGTTTTGTAAGAGATTGTTTTAGGATAAAGAGCTCTCCTATATATTCAAGAGTAAACTTGTGGAAATTAGTACTACCAGATAGGCTATAAATTGTAAGAAAAAAAATCATGAAAACTAGATTCAGAGATGATCCACGCATAACAGAAGATAAAAGAAAACAGGAGGTAACTAAAATTAGTTTTTTCCATCTGGAAAATGACATGATGGTCTTCCTTAGTGTCAGACAGAATTCGGGATTTGATGTAGTCACTTTTTGTGTGAAAGCTTGGGGAGCAGAGTTGTCATGACTGGAGGCCACTGAGAGTGTGAAGTGGGCCTCTCGATGCCCTTGAGCAGGTCAAGGAAGTCCCCTTCTGTATTTAGTTTGCTAATAGTTGTGTGTGTGTGTGTGTGTGTGTGTGTTTTCCAATTTGTATCTAACGATGTGGTCGTATAGTTTCCTTATTTTATCTGTTAGGTGCTCTCAGGTAAAAATTTATTTTTCATGGTTATCACGGCGTTTTAATTTATTCTTTTTTTAAAATTTATTCTTGAGGCAAGTTTTTGATAATGTATATTTTTCTAGAATATTATCCATTCTATATTTTTTCAAATATTGGCATAAAGTTGTTCATAGTATTCTTCTATGGGTATTAAAAATCTCTGTTGGGGGCACCTGGGTGGCTCAGTCAGTTAAGCGTCTGCCTTTGGCTCAGGTCATGATCCCAGGGTCCTGGGATCGAGTCCCACGTTGGGCTCCCTGCTCGCGGGGAATTTGCTTCTCCCTCTGCCTCTGCCATCCCTCCTCCCCTGCTTGTTCTCTCTGGCTCTCTTTGTCAAATAAATAAAATCTTAAAAAAAAAAAGTCTCTGTTGGTAGCTATAATTATGTCCTCCTAAGTTCTTTTTGCAACCCCTCCCTTTTTTTTTTGACATCAGATTTTAAAGTAGGAACTTTACAATTTATTCATCATTTTACCATAATATAATTCCCTCACAAAACAGGCCCCCAGTTAACTTCTGCTGAACTGAGCTGAGCGTGAGTTTAGTTCTTCTGTCTCTGGTCGGTAGCATTTGTCCAGGCTCTTTCTTCTTCCCCATTTCTATCCTGCAGGTAGGCATTGTCAAATATTTTTTCCTCTCCTCTGTGCCAGTGTGTTCTTTTTATTGGTGATCTTATCCTGTCCAGGCTTTTGCCATCACCTTTATTTGGATAGCTCCCCAATCTATAACCGCGACCCGACCTTTCTTCTAAGCTCTGACTGCTTGCCTGACGTTTCTGTCTGCTACACCTTCAGTGTAGCCCAGCCAAAGTGAAACTCTTTCCTTCCCTCCACCCAAACCAGTTCTTCCCCCAGATTTCCTGTTTTCTGTTCATGGGTGCTGCCACTCTCCCAGGTGCAAAACATCAGCCATTGCCTCTCCTCTCTTACCTTCCACGTGTCCTCGCCTGCCAGGCTCTGTGCAGCCCACCTTCCCGGGGCCCCATATGTATGCGTGATGTCCCTTTTCATTCCCTCTGCCCCCACGTGCATTCAGACCCTCCGTACTTCGCACGGGGGCTCTCGCAGCACCTCCTGCCTTCCTGCCGAGCCAGTTCATCTTCCAGACTGAAATAAGATTAAACGTGCTAAAGCATCATGATCCGACCACGTGTTAGCCTCGCTCAAATTACTTAGTTCTCCCACAGCCTTCTCAAATATGTCCGACCCCCTTAGCTTTCTAGGTCTTCGGTAATAATGGCCACTCGTATGTTGGCGTGTCTCTCCCTTTACTGCCTTACCCATGTTTGTATTCTGGCTTGAGCGTTTCTTCTCTGTTGCTTCCTTGCGTTGTTGTCCCGCTGCCCACCCTTCAAGGAATCCCTTTCCTTCACCCTGCCTGTCGACAGGAAGCTCGTCAAGAGTAATCTCTTGCAGTCTTGGCTACCTTTGGGAACCTGCAGAACATTTCTTTGGTTTTTCTAGGGCACTTACCTCACTTTGTGTTAGAGCCATTTGTGTACTTAATATACTAGATTACACACTCCTAGTGGGGAGCAACTGTTTCTTAGCTTTTTCTTTTTTGTTGTCAGGAAATACTGACTGGAAAAACTTCAAGGAAATTGCTTACACTCTCTTCCTAAGACATTTACTGTAATGTGAATTAACACTACAGAAGTGCCATAAACTTAGCCTCTCTAGAGACGTAGCTACAGGTGTACCAGTCCTGCTCCTGGGGGACTGGTGTTACCTTTCTCACAGGTGCGGGCTTTATAGTAGTAAAGCTTCTGCCTGAAGTGAGTCGAGAGACCTCACAGTAGAGACATTAATTTCTGCTGTGGCAGAATTAGGTTGTATCTTGTGTTGTCTCTCTCTTTTTTTGGGTAGGTGGGTGGGGCTTATTTCATTTCAATGAGGAATTTCAAGAACTCATGATGATATTTTAAAGATTAAGGTAAGTTAATGTATGTGAATTCAGCGTGGATCTATAAATGTAAGAGGTAAATTTCACTGTTTTTGCCATCACCATGAAGATGATTAAAAGTAAGAGATTAAATTTTATTTACATTAAAGAAAACCATTGTAGGCCAATCTGTCAGTATGTTTTACATGGATGGTATTGGCAAATATTTAAAATTACGCTTTTGTACTTGAAAAAATCCTGATTAACCTGTCCATTAGCTTGTCAACAGAGTGAACTTCTGAAATTCCATCATGATAAAAGATTTGGGGATGTTTGGGAATATGGTGAACAGATCTACATAAGAATTATATTAAGCATTAGCTTGCTACCATTTATGAAAGTTAGGTTTCTGTTCCGCCTAACAGCTTGAGTACAGAGGTGGGGGTGCTAGCCAGTCTTTGTTCTATAGCTTCCACCTCGCCCTCCCTCCTTGCCTGCCTTCCACGAGTGTTTTCTCAGTTCTTTTTCTTTTTTTTAACGTTTGTTTATTTAAGTAATCTCTACACCCAACATGGAGCTGGAACTCACAATCCCAAGATAAGAGTCATATGCTCCTCCTACTGAGCCAGTCAGATGCCCTGTTTTCTGAGTTCTTAACGTGATTTCGGTTCTGGGCTAGAAAGCAGCGATACAGTGGTGAATGGTGCAGATCCGGAAGCTGCCTGCCTGGAGCTTCTAGTCCGGTGGGCCCCTTGGATGTAGATACATATGAGAAAGTTTCTTATTTTGTAAAAGAAGATAATTTCTTGTGGCAATGTCTAGATTTTTATTTTATTAAATATTTTATTTATTGATTAGAGTGAGAGAGAGCACAAGCGGGGGGAGCAGCAGAGGGAGAGGGAGAATCAGGCTCCCTACATGCAGAGCTCCATCCCAGGACCCCTGGATCATGCATGACCTGAGCCGAAGGCAGACGCTTAACACACTGAGCCGCGCAGGCGCCCAGTGTTTAGCTTTTTAAAGGAAAATGGCCGGTAGCACATGTTCAGATTGGTAGTCGTTTCACCAGTAACCAGAATTTTAAGCTTTAGCAATATAAAAATATTGTGCTCAGTACAGGCACAGTCGTTTTAATCTGAGTCTTAGTATCCTGATCTCTGCAAATAGGGATGTTACCAGGAGTTAGTTGGCTTATCTCTATAAATAGGGATGTTACGAGAAGTAATTAATGTTTAGCAAGCACTTTGATATTTACGCCCAGTGGCTGTAAACAGTTATTAAAAAGTCATTGTACAGGTCAGCATGGCAGGTGCGGTGGTGGGGCCAGAGTGAGGGCCAGAAAAGCAGGGTCTTTACAGCTTTGAAGGAGACACATGTGAAAATGTTCTATTCCTGATTTAACATTTTATTATTAAATGTTTACAGTTAGGATTTCATCGTAATTTCTATACACTTCACAGTGTCAGAAGAAACCCTGTCAAGCTCTGTTTATGAACACAGATGACTTGACTATTTCTTGATTAGAGTGGTGTATATACAGTACCATGGATTCTAACTCTTCATAGTGAGGGTAACCCCCTTAGAAGTGTCATTTCATGGGACAGTAGCAAGCCCTGCCGTTCTTTGTATTTGGACATGAGCAGTGGGGGCGGGTGGGAGTTGCGGTTTGGTGTGGGGAGAAGATGGTAGACATAGAGCCCTGGTCCTGACTGCCTGCTAACTTCAGCTTTGCTTCTGCTAGCTGGCCCGTGACCTTGAAATCACTTGTTGCAGTCTCCTTTGACACTTAAGCAAAGTAACTGGATTCTTTTGTCTCAGTCACTTAAACAAATTTTGAGAGTATTAGAATAGAGTTCCTTCAGATCCTGGTGAATCATCATCATCATCATCACAAATCTGTGATTTGGAGAGCAGTAGCAGACAATACTAGGCAGACTAAATTGGCATTTATTATAGATTATTTGTGAGAGGGATTAAATGCTTGTATTACATTTAGGAGTTTACAGCTACAACAAATCTAAATTATGAGTGATAAATCATTTTAATAGGATTTTACAAGTTACTTGGACTGGGTCCAAGCATTATATGTATTTCTATAAGTCCAGGTTTAGTTGCTATCAAACTGTTGCTAATTGTTTGTGTGCTTACTGGGTTTCGTAGTGCTTCCTTTCCCCCTGTAAGGAGGGAAGGTGCTGCGTACGGGGGCAGTGGTTGGGTGCATGTGCTGTTAATCCTGTGGAAAAAAATTACACTAAGTATACTTCTTAAAAATTGCTTTGAAATTTTATCTGGCTGAAAAATTACATTTCTAAATATGAAGACAACTTCTGAGCAGAGAAAAAATTTATAAACCATGCATGGCACGTTTACAAATTCTTTGAAAAAACTGTCTGTGAAGGTCTTTGGAGTGATTATTTATCCCTCTATTCCCATATGTCACACATTGCCTTTTTACCCCTGGGGAGTAACCATATTGCATTATTTGTGATCCTTTGGAGTTGTATGAAATGATAATTTAACTTTTCAGATGTGGTTAATCTGCAGGCCGTGCTTCCTAACCATTAGCATACATGGCATGACAGGCTTAAATGTTTCCAGGTGTGATTAAAGAACTTGGCCGGTAAATTACTCATAGATTATCTTGGCCACTGTAATTTACTACGAAACTGCAGCTTTGGCATCAGCAGTTGAAAAGAGTATGTTAATAGTAACTCCACTTGAAACACATTTTACATTAAATAAATTAACTGTCTTCTTGAGACAGTTAAGTGTTTATTTTTTATACTATTCAGAACTATATTTTGTCTTTTGAATGGCTGAAGTTTTGTTAATAGGCAGGTCGTGATTTACACAATTGTTTTGTAAGACTTCCCGCAGTTTGGGAGTTCTTGCCCCACTGCTGTTGGAACCTCCACTCCCCTCAGCCCCACTTTTCTCTCTGCGCTGGTCTGCGGACAAGCCATCATCTTTCCTCCACTCCCCAGCTTGTCCCAGTTCCTGGACTGGAGCCTCGTCTTCCTCCAGAAAAGGCTTATTACCATTAATCAATTTAACAGTCTTTTGTGTTGCTAGCAGTAAGAAATCCTTGGAGATCTAGAGGGTGTGTTGTTGATAGAGACATAAGAGAGGCTGTGTTCTATTTTGTAGCCGGCCAGAGGAGGAGCGAAAGTCTGGGTAAAGGTAGCAGGTAAGGTGAGATGAAAGAGAGGCCGCAGGCTGGCCCCGGGGCTGGAAAGTGTCCACTGCTTAGCTCTGCCTGCACTCACTGTTCCTTCCCTATGGTGGTCTTCTCTCAAGCTTGGCACCTGCCCTCAAATCTCCAAGCCCCGTCTTGGTCTTCAGCCCTGCTTAAACCTTCCCACCTTTCCCTGCCCATTATCTTTCCTACACCATTTCTTGCATCCCTGAGGTGCCTCCCCTCTGGCCCCACTCAGTGGGAGACGCCATATTCTCTTACTCTCCAGCAGAGGGGAGGCATGTCCTCTGTCCCACTGCTGCGGGTTGGAGGGACGGTGGATTCCTGAAACCCCTGATGGGGGCTCTTGAATTTTCTTATTGAAATGTTTTTCCTCATGCCTGTTAGCTTTTACAGAACTGTAAACATACTCTAGTGCTATACGAACAGAATATATGTATTAAAAAGGCTTTTGTTGCTGGTGTGAGGCAACGTAATAACCATTTATAACACTGTCATTATGAGCGTGTCCCAGGTTCCAAATAGTCAACCCAAAATGGGTTTTTGAAACACATTTTTCTAGGAAGATTGTTTTGTCTGGTGGAACTCAAGTTGAATATCTTCCTTCACTTTTCTTAACTTGGAATTATTTATTTATTTTATTTTATTTATTTTATTTTTTTAAAGATTTTATTTATTTATGTGACAGAGAGACAGCCAGCGAGAGAGGGAACACAAGCAGGGGGAGTGGGAGAGGAAGAAGCAGGCTCATAGCTGAGGAGCCTGATGTGGGACTCGATCCCGGAACGCCAGGATCACGCCCTGAGCCGAAGGCACTTTAACAACTGCGCTACCCAGGCGCCCCTATTTATTTATTTTAAAAGTGAACTCTACCCTCAACGTGGGGCTCAAACTCACAACCTTGACATCAGGAGTCACGTACTCTATTGACTGAGCCCACCAGGCACTCCTTCTTAACACTGTATTGTAATAAAAGCTTCAAATAAGACTCCGATTCTTAATGGAAGAGAGGATAGGGATCTTTTGTCCTCATAATTTTACATTGGTTGCTTCTTTCAGCATGCCAACATAAATCATTACCGCTTAGTGTGGGTTTTGGGGATCATCTTTGAGATATTCGTGGTATGGAAAGACTCATTCATCATTTTTGACATTCTAGGAAGGGTGTTACATGTGGCAGAATGAAACATATGGACCAGAAGGGGCATAAGTAGAAATTTTGCACTGATTTTATTTATAAAAACATAAATTTTAAAGGAATATTTGATCAGAGGCATTGAATAAACTTCAATTCTACTAGTGACTTTGTCCCTTGAAAATTGTTGACTAACCTGTGGGGTTATACCTAGAGGCATTTGCTAATGTATTTGCAGTGACCGTTGAAATAATTCAAATTTATTGACCATAGGAGGATATTAAATATTTATCTTTTCTGCTTAGTGCCTGTAGTGAAATAGAATATAAGTTAATGGTTAATGGCTTATAGGCTGTTATTTCTGAAATAGTACCTTCATGTACTTTATCCAGTGGTGTTACTTATATTTTGTAAGTGTTAAAAAGCATATTTGGAATCTACCATACATAAATTTTCCTGCTTAGCTAAATAATATTCCAGAAGAGATTTTTAACTGTGTCGGGTGTGTGTGTGTGTGTGTGTAACTGCAAAGGGAGAAAAGTATGTAAGTCGTGGGCTAGGGAGATATCTATCTTTTTTGTTAAAAAAAGAACAAATAGAGGGCTGCCTGGATGGCCCAGTTGGTTAAGCGTCCTGCTCTTGATTTTGGATGAGGTCATGATCTCAGGGTTGTGAGATTGCATGGAGCCTGCTTAAACTCTCTCTGCCCCTCTCTCTGCCCCTCCCTTCCTCTAAAAAAATAAAAAGCCCAAATAGAATGGAATAATGATGTATTAATGTTCTGTAATGTGTGTTCTGGCATATATGCGATACCTAATACAATCCAGAATTATAAGCTTGGTAGTAATTCAGCATATGAGAATCTGGCAGTCACATTAGATTAGTATTAAGATAATCAAATAAAAAAGTGTGTTTGTAGATGTAGAACCAGAGAAGAAAAGCTAACTTATTTAAGGTTTCCTTCAATGTAATAATGTAGTATCAAACTAAAAGTGTCTTAACATGAAATTTTATTTGAATTGGTATGAATGTTAGGAAGGACATAAAGCAGTATTTGCAAGTTTTAAACTTTAAGGAAAATAATTTAGAGAATTATTTTGAATTTTCTGAAAACTAGATGTTCAGAATTGATTTACAAAAGATAATAAGAGAAACTTTGGTTTCTCTGAGGGCCCTAAGGGACTATTTGAGGGTTTTTTGTTTTGTTTTATAGCTTTCTATTACATTATTTTTAAGATCCCAAAGTTGACAGCATTAATGTGGTTAATTAAAAAAAAAATACAGGTATTTTGGGGGAGCCTGGGTGGCTCAGTCATTAAGTGTCTGCCTTTGGCTCAGGTCATGATCCCAGCGTTCTGGGATCGAGCCCCACATTGGGCTCTCTGCTTAGCGGGAGGCCTCCTTCTCCCTCCCCCACTCCCCCTGCTTGTGTTCCCTCTCTCGTTGCCTCTCTTTCTGTCAAATAAATAAACTCTTTAAAAAAATACAGATATTTTGTATTTTTTATTATTTTTTTAAAGAGTTTATTTATTTGACAGAGAGAGAGCACAAGTAGGCAGAGCAGCAGGGAGAGGGAGAAGCAGGCTGTCTGCTGAGCAGGGAGCCTGACACGGGGCTGCATCCCAGGATGCTGGGATCATGACCTGAGCC
Source organism: Ursus americanus (assembly GCF_024610735.1). Taxonomy (NCBI): domain Eukaryota; kingdom Metazoa; phylum Chordata; class Mammalia; order Carnivora; family Ursidae; genus Ursus; species Ursus americanus. The sequence goes on from NC_142135.1 coordinate 59,838,989, forward strand.
GAAAGCACCCATTTAATTGATGGAACCACCAAGGCGCCCCTGGATATTTTGTATTTTAAAACTACAGGGTAGTTAATTTAATTTGTTTGTCAAAACAGACACGTTACTTTTTTTTTTTTTTTTTAAGATTTTATTTATTTATTTGACAGAGAGAGCCAGTAAGAGAGGGAACACAAGCAGGGGGAGTGGGAGAGGAAGAAGCAGGCTCCCAGCGGGGCAGGGAGCCTGATGTGGACCTGATCCCAGGACCCTGGAATCACGCCCTGAGCCAAAGGCAGACCCTTAAAGACTGAGCCACCCAGGCGCCCTGACATATTACTTAGAAAAGGATGGTTGAATAACTACTTCTGTATGTGATATTGTTTCATTGATATTGTACCATGTCAGGTGTATCACTGAGATCTATGGTAGTGAAGATAAGAACAGACTTTAAAAACACTTCAAATCCTAGTGCCATTTCAAAAAGAAATCTTTAATTTTTTTAAGAGAAAAGAATCCTAGGAGGGTTTTTATTGCTTATAGTTTAGAGGTCACTGTCATAGAAGAAAGAGTTTTGTACTGAATTAAAATTTTTTGTATAACTGAAATGTAACATTTGCACAAAATACATTGAGGAGACAGCATAGTATTGAGCATGTATTATTAAATGGAATGCATTTGAGCATTGGAAAATTTGGCTTCAGGTCCTTTCTGTATGTATCTGCCAGTGTTGTGAAAAGTCATGTAGCTTAGTTCTCATACTCCGTTTTGCCAGAAGTTGGAATTGGCTAATTAGAAAAATGTAAACAAATATGAAGCTAGCAAGTAATATTTTAAGTAGTAAATAGACATTTATGAGTAATATCTGTTTTCTTTGTTAAAACAATATTCATTTGTAATTAACGAATGAAGGCGCACGGTTTTCTGGGCATGCATCATCGCAGTACAGTTTTACTGACTTTTTAGTTACAAATAATTTAATTTGTGGTTATGCCCATGTATATTGAGGAATGTACACATTTAAAAATTGGTTGAGGTACCAGGACTTTATTGTGTCGATTTCATAGAACGTAAACTGCCTGTTTATTTTACACACTCTTTTATCTCTAGTGCTTACCTTGGAACAAGCATTGTTCTAAGTGCTTCATTAATATTAACTCATTTACTTAGAACCTGATAGCAGCACTATGAGGAGGGTATGGTTATTACCTCTATTTTGCAGATGGCACACAGAGGTTAGGTAACTTGCCTAAAAGTCCCGCAGCTAGAGTGTGGGGAGCCACTGTTTGAATCTCAACACTGCCTCCAGACTGTGTGCTCTTAATCAGTATCCTCTGCTGCCTTATCCAGAAAGATCTTTCTTGGAAAGTTGAGTCCAAATTCTTTCCTTTGTCAGACCCTGTCCTCCCATGCTTTTGCTGACCAGATAGGGATCCTGGGAGGGATTTGTTGGCAGGAATTCTTACCATCTTGCCCTTCTAGGGGTTTGGGAGGCAGGCAGTGTGACAGCTTCTGACTGTGAGTGACCCAGATCCTGCTTTGTGTGCAGTCATTCGCAAATCCTCAGTGTACGGTAGAAAGTTTCCTGTATCAAGAATAAATTCTACCCTCTTATCCTGGAAATTGGGGGTTAAGAATGTGAGCTATGTTTGGGTTGATGGGAGGAGCTAGGAATACGGAAGAAGAAGAGAGAAGACAGTATTACTGCCTGATGGAGAACGTGAGCCCCAAATATAATACCACAAGTGTCAGCGTTAAAGGGGCTGCTTTTGTCAAGGACAACTTTTCTAATATGTTGCAGGACAAGCCATAGCAAGGGTTCATTTGTGTGAGTATGACTAGTGATTCTTCTCAGCAACGGAGGAGAGGCCGTGTATGTGTCTACACATGTACATAGCCGTCATTCTTAGTGTTGTCAATATTGGGTCTATACCACGTATTAAAACATATTCATGTATTTATGTTAGCCCTAGTGCTAATTTGTTTTGCAAGCAGCTCTTGGTCCTTGGCATCTTTATATATCTAAACCCATCTCCATCAGTATTGTAAGGGGCACTTGTTGTCTTTCAGTTTTACCTGCTTTGTAAGATGACTTTCTTTGCCTTTGAGGTACCTTTGTCCTCTCGCCATGCAGCCCCCACCAGAGTGATTTTGAGTTATCGCCAAACAAACACTGAGTTGTACACTTAGGTTCATAGCAGCATTATCCATAATCGCCAAAAGGTGGAAGCGACTCAGTGTCTATTGACAGATGAATGAATAAATGCAGTGTGGTCTGTGCACACAATGGAATATTATTCAGCCTTAAAAAGGAAGGAAATTCTAACAACGTGGATGAGCCTTGAAGATAGTATGCTGAGTGAAATAAGTCAGGCACAGAAAGACAAATATTGAATGAATCCATTCCTACGAGGTACCTCGAGTAGTTAAATTCATAGAGACAGAAAATGGAATGGTGATTGCCAGGGGCAGGAGGTAGTTGAGGGGTGGGGAAAAGGGCGTTATTGTTGAATGGGTATAGAACTGCAGTTTTGTAAGGCAAAAAGAGTTCTGGAGATTGGTTGTACAGTAATGTGAGAGCACTTGATACTGTTGAACTGTACATGTAAAAATGGTTATGATGATAAATTTTATGCTTTGTGTAGTTTACCGCAATTGAACAACAACAGGCCTTTCTGATCTAATGTGAAATCTGTTCAGGTGTGTTAGTGTAGTGTTTCAGTTGACAGACAGACACTTACTGGTAGCAGCTGGCTCCACATTGGTTGCGAGCACCCGGCTGCTTTCTAGAGAACAGACATTGTGGTATGAGTGTGAATGTGTTTATATCATTACTGAAAAAGCTTATTGTGGAAGTTGAAGAAAGGAGTAAGCAAGTGTGGGGGGGGGGCAAGTGTGAGCAGAGCTTATGGAAACAGGAATGAGCGGAACACGTTCTGAGTGGCTGAGAGGATGATCGCGATTTGCGGAGGGAGAGCAGAATGAGTGGATTCAGGCAAGGGTGTCAGTAGATAGTCCACATTTGTCATTTTACCTATTTTATTTCTCACCATATCTGCCAGGTAGAGTATTTGATGGCTTCTGCCAAGGATCCATTTATATATCCAATATAAATATATAATGGAATATGTACCCAAAATATTCCATTTATTGGTATTTATGATAACTGGTATTTCAAGAACGGTTCTGTGTGGGGAGTTATTAGGATTGACAGAAAGATCAGATCAGGGGCGCCTGGGTAGCGCAGTCGTTAAAGCGTCTGCCTTCGGCTCAGGGCGTGATCCCGGTGTTCCGGGATCGAGTCCCACATCGGGCTCCTCCGCTGGGAGCCTGCTTCTTCCTCTCTCACTCGCCTGCTGTGTTCCCTCTCTCGCTGGCTGTCTCTCTGTCACATAAATAAATAAAAATCTTTAAAAAAAAAAAAAAAGATCAGATCAGAATCCCCTGCCTTTAAGAGCTGCCTGCTCGAAAAGAGAAGGTGTGTGGACCAATATAACTAAAATACAAGACAGTATCTGCTAAGCAGTATAAAGAAAGTTTTGGGGAAACACAGACTAGAGAGATCTCATTCTCTGAGGTGAGATTGAGGAAGGATGAAGTAGGAGCAGAGCCTTGAAAGATGAGAAGGATGTTAATAGGTAGAGATGATGGGGTATGAATCCGAGGTGAGCACTAACACATAGATCCAGGGAAGGCCAGGGTGATCTCTGCGAGGAGGGGCCAGAAGCTCACTGTCCTCAGAGAACAGGATGCATGTCAGTTGTAGTAAGAAGACGACAGCAAAGACAGTTTGGTGGCAGATCAGGGAGTATTATGGCTGTCGTCTTAAAGAGTTTCAACTTAATTACATAAACAATGGTGAGCTCTTGAGAGTTTTTAATGTGGGAATGACATATGTTTGACACCATCAGAGGTCAAGCTGACAGGTACAGTGTTAGGAAGCAGGAGGGCTGACTTGGTGATGTTCATGATTGTTTAATTATGGAGGCTGATTTGGTTCTGGTGTCCATCCGAGGTAGGAATTAGGTTGGATAAATAAATTGGGAGGAATACAAATTAGGCCTTAAAATTTAGGGAGAGGTGTTAAGAATTGTTTCAGGTCACAACATAGAGAGATAAGAGCTATTTTAAAGATCAGGTTGGCAGCAGTGTGGAGAAGAGATTGTATAGATGAGAGAGATCAGTGAAAAGGTTGTTGAATGGCGAAATTATGAAGACCCAGACTAGGGTAGTAGCAGTAGGAAAAGAGGAAAGGATTGATATGAAATGGAGGAAATGGTGAAAGAAAGGGAAGAAGAAGTGAAATTCACAATTAATGAGCATATTTTCTGTGCACAGCATTTGTTGCAAGACAGTATAACTGACCAGTATTACCCACTCTTGGAAAATAGACTGTATTGATCAGGCAAGGGGCATTGCTGTCGTGAGGTGCCCTGGGTAAAGAGTTTTGGGTTGAGCAAGCTGATGGAGGGGCCTGAGTGGCTTTTAGGACTTCCGAATTGACAAGTGCACATAATGGTCACCGTCAATGTAGTGGCTTTGTTGGGTGGGCCCGCATAGGCCTCCACACCAGTGGTTCTCAAACCTTCATGCCTTGGCACCCTGGTAAACTTCAGACCGGTCCTTCAGGAACCCTGTGAAATTTTGTGTAAAGTTTTTACACATGGATGTTTACATTGCCTGGCAGCATGTGAAAAAGAATCTAACTGACCAGATGATTCACTGTGATATCAGAGACGGGAAATGAATGCTGTTACTGGGCAAGAAGCTTAACCTCTCAGGCCCGTGCTGAGGACCGGGTAGTGTTTACTGCTCCTGGTTGGCCCCAGGAGGATTCAGGAGATCCTGCTAGACCAGTAGCAGTGCAGAGCTGAAGGGGATCTGGGACTGACGCAGGCACTGGGTAGTTTTACAGCCCCGGCACCCCGAGATACGGGTCCATGTAATAGTGAATGTCTGATTATTCTTGACTTCGTTCAATTTGGTTTTGAGTCTTAGTTTCTTCAAGTCAGGTAATAAAAAAGTCTGGTCTTTGAACATGCCCTGCAAGCGGTTGGAGAAGACCGGTCCTGCCAGCTCTGTGACAAATGCTGTAACCAAATATTGGGTTGGATAGAGACAGAAAATGGAATCTGGAGTATGACATCTTAGGTTCGAATCTTGGCTTTGCCACCAGCGATGAGACTGTAGGCAAATCACTTAAAGTCAGTTTTTCTGTTTCTTTGTCAAATGAAGCTAATATTTACCTTTCAGGTCTGTTCAGATGACTTGAGATAGTAGCTGTAAAATGTAGGTACTGTACTCTGAATAAAAATAATTTATTCTCCATCTCAAATGTGATGATTACAGTGGTTTTTACTCTGTATTAAGCAACCACGTCCACTTTTGTAAAACGTGAGTTTCTCTGAACTATGGACTCCTGGAGTTTGATCTTTAAAGATTAGCACCAAAACAAGCCTTGGTCACTTGTGAGTTATTTAAAATGGGGGAAAAAATTAATTTGAGATAAGCACCAAAATTTGTTGTTTAAATTTATTTAAATTGCAGTATATCTTATATACCTTAACATAATGTGCATTCTTTTCACCATCCCCTCCCTAAACACCAGCAACAACAATAAAACTTACGACTAAAATAGTCAGAGGGGATTTTGGCAGAATTTTCTATTAACTTCCACAGAAAAAGACTCATTTTAATATCTAGAATGAGGAATAAGTTGGGAAAAAGTTGTAGTCAGACCCGCATTCTTGAAATAGACTCAGAATCATATTATAATATATTGTGGAGCATCTTCAAGTGTAGGTGGTTTTCTTTTAATTTATTGAGCATAGTTTTAAACCTGTATGTTTTAAACCTTACAAATCTAGCCATTTTAATTCACAGTAGGCTAAACTTGGCATAGATATTCTCTGCTCAAACACAAGTATAGTTGTGTTTTTTAACTGAAAAAGTTGACTAGCTTTTTTTTTTAATTCCTTGAGATTAAAAAAAAAAAAGGGAGTTATTTACTCTGTCCAGTTTTAGCTACAAGCAATTGTGTTGGCTTCATCCCCAGCCCCTTCTAAATTCCAGTTACTGTTTACTATATACTTGAGTTTTTAGTAAAATAGTTGATTTACAAGTCTTAAAATGGCTTCCATTATCACATAGGGACTGCTTTTCAGAAGTATTGTTTTTTTGAAACCTTAATAAAGGAATTCACGTAACATGAATATAAAAGTAAATCCTGTTGACCTTGAAGGGACTTTGCATTCTAACCTTTTCAAGCATCTCTATTCATGTCATGATGGGAGTCATGACTTATTGTTTAAAACTGTAATTTGTCTCTGTGTGAAAATGCATTTTTTCATACTGCCTTTGCTGGGACTATAACATCGTAATGATTTTGTTAACAATATATTTGATTGCTGCCTCATTGAATGAGATTTTGCTTTAGAAAATTTAAATGTAAGCGTTTAAAGATAAAACTTAAATGAAAATTAAAGCCTAGCTTAAAATGAATTTGGATAAAGTCTGATTTTTACTTTAGTTTCTCTGGTGGTATGCCGTTGAACGCCAGAAAAAAAAAATGTAGATATAAAAATAACATCAAAGTGTTATGCTTTTTAAAAGTTGACACAAATTAATACATAGCAGTAGTTCCAGACACTTCAGCTTACGGTAGGAATATCTCAGTTACTTTTACCTACACATTTTCTCAGTGAACTGAAAAGAATTGTGAAAAGGAAAATATCTGTATACAATTTATACAGTTGTGGGAGTTTTTAACAGTAGTTTAAAATTTGTAGTAGCATTTCGTATTTTGGCAAGGTAGCATTTTGAGTTAGAATAAATTCGAAGACCTGTAGAAGCTGTAGTAAAAATTCACAGATTGAAATGACTGCGATTACTGATGTGCTGTACTCCGTCTTGTTGGGTTATTCTAAGCTTTTTACTTTAGCATTGTGGCATCGCACTGGTCAGTAAAAGTTAGATTCTATCTTGGTTTGTTTAGTATGAAAGCTTTATGCTGTTGTTTCTATATGCAGAACAGCTTGTAAGTGCTAATAACTTTACTTTTGACCATTTTTGTAAGAAAAATCCAGGAATTACTGTGTTAAAAATGTAATACTTTTGCCGAAGTTGTAATTTAAGTGTGAAGTTTGCTTTTTATAATTGAGGGTTATACCATTATGAGCAATTTGGAATGAACTAATTCTCTCCTTAGTGTTAGAACTCTTTCCTATGCTGACTCCTCTTAAGTGAATGGGAGTATGAGAGGCTTTAAAATAAATTAACTAATTGAAAGTTTTTATTGAAGAGAGAAAAAATTACTGTTTTAATTTCTTATCTGTTTGCTTTGCATAACGCCCTTTTTCAGATGACTGAAGATAACCAACCTTTAGATGTTAGAATTACTTTTATTTGATCTAATCACTTCAACTAGAAGTCTTTCCTAGGTGTGTTATAGACATTTGTGATCTTTAAGATTACATACATACAGTTTTTTTTCTTGTGACTGCACATGAATTTTTGTTGTGTTCAACTTTTTGTTTTTATCCTATATGGCATCAGACTGGCACAGATTTTAATTTATTGTGTCTGATTCTTTTTGCGTATAAGTATCAGCTGGTGCTTTTTATACTGACATTCACAAATCCCTTCACCGTGTTCCTCCTTTGATTCAAACAAGAAATGAGGTAATAACAATTCCTATTTTTTCAGTGTTTTATAATCTTAATATTAACCCTATAGCAAAGGTATTAGCCCCATCCTAGAGAGGAAAAAAGATAGATTTGAAGAGGTTGAAACTTACTGAAGGTCAGGAAGCCAGTAAGTGTAAGATGGAATAGGACTCAGATGAGTTTGTACGTAAGTGTATAAACATCTTTGTAAATCCTACCCAGATCAAGGTATAGAGTATTTCCAGTAGCTCAGTAGGCTCTCTTGTTTGCCCCGTCTCATTAGTGTCCCCTCAGAGATATCTCCTCTTCTGATCTTGATCCCCATAGATAGATCTCTAGCCCCTCTTGATTAGCTTGCCTGTCATTGAACTTTATAAAAACTGAATCGTATAATTGTAGTTTTGGTATCAGGCTGCTTTTGCCCGGTATTGCATCTGTGAGATTCACCCATGCCGTAGCGTGTACTGTTGCTTTCTTCTTTTTCATTGCTGCTTAGTGTTCTATTATGTGAATATATTAAAATTTATGTATTCATCTTATTGATGGACATCTGGGTCATTTCCATTTTTTGGCTATTATAAATAAAGCTGCTATACACATTCTTATGTAAGTTTTTAGGGTTTTGGTTTTTTGTTTTTTTTTTTAAGATTTTATTTATTTGAGAGAGGGAGAGAGTGGGAGGAGGGGCAGAGGGAAAGGGACAAGTTAGATTCCCCGCTGAGCAGGGAGCCTGATTCGGGACTTGATTCCAGGACCCTGAAATCGTGACCTGAACTGAGGGCAGATGCTTAACTGACCGAGCCACCCAGGTGCTTCCATGGTTTTGTATGTTTTGTACACTCACTTCTCTGGGGGAATAATGTATGGTGACCTTTCATAGGTACTGCCAGTCAGTTTTGTAAGTGTTTGTACAAGTTGACATTCGGACCGGCAATGTATAGGAGTTCCAGTTGCTTGTCGTATGTTGGTATGCTCAGTCTTATTAATTTTTTCCCTTTTTAATCTTACTCTGGTAGGGGTAGTTTTATATCTGGGAACCGCAAACTGAAAGTTATGTGTTAGAAGGAAAAAATATTTAATGTAAATGAATATACTTATTCATATATAGAGATTAATTGAATACTGCTGAGGTTTGGTTTGGTTTTTTTCTAATCCCTGTCTTTTTATGCGAGCCTTGATTGCTTGTTTAATCACTGATGTTAATAAAGTTTTTCCTACAATAAGGACAAGTGCAATATTCTAGAAATGACTTGTTTCATTTAGAATTTTATTTAAGGGCATTTTCAAAGGAATTTAAGATGATAAAGATCTTTATTCACAAATTTACAGATTGTAGAAGAATTCAGTAAAGACCTTTATTACTGAAAAATCAAGATCTTTTTTGCTTTGAAATACAGCAGTTACATATAATCTGTAGGACTTGATCCAGAATTTTATTCATTGGGTGGTTTTCATAATCTTACAGTAAGTTATTCTGCTAAAAATTGCTTGACTCGATCAGTTCTTGTTTTTCCAAGTTCGTGCAAGTTCCACGTGTTTGGCTTTCCTGTATGAGTCTCAGGTACGCTGATTAGTCAGGCGGTCTCATCTGAAACTAATGTATAATAGTGCTGAGTTGTATAACTTGCCATACCAGTTTCATAGTGTTTTTGTTTTGCTCAAGTAGATGAAAGGTTTATTTAAGTGCGGCCACACTGGTACTGCATTCCTGGTGATCTGGGTAGGTTAATGACAATCTTTGTCATAGAAATCAGGAAATGTGGGTTGAGCCTCTGGGATGCCTGTCGTTGGTTCATTAAAATGCAGTATCCCAAAGGACTGAGGATTATTGGAAGCACTTGGTAGGTAATGCAGCTTTAAAAACCTATCTGTCTGTCTATCTGTCCATCTTCATTTTGTTTTTTCAACTCTTTGAATACATCAGTGTTTAATCATATGATCTAGTGTATGAATGCTTTCTCTAGGAAGATTAAACATGACTTTGGAAATCCAGTACGTTTCCTTCCACAGTGTGGTAGGTTTGTTTTAGCTGGGGTATTTTGGTTGCTCGTGAACTCCTATTTGTCAGATTGTACTGCTGCTTTGTTTAACTGGTTGGCTTTTAACTGAATTAACTCTCTCAGTGGGTGTGATTGAGCCACTGTTTTTTTGGTTATTACAGAGAAGTGGTTGAAGAATTGTTTAAAATACTTATCTCTGTAATATAATCAGTTAAAGCAGTTTGGTGCTTAGCTTTGGGGAATCCTTTGGACAGTATTTGAATGGATTGTAATGATTATGGATTTTATAAGAATTTCAAGATAAATGTAGGTATGAATCTATGAGGACAGGAGACATACTGCAGTATTCTTTTACTGAGCACAGTGAACTTATTTTAGGTATATTCCTTACATAATACCATTATTCCAAATGTAAACGAATAGATGGCAAGACTGTTGTTGATTTGAAGCCTGGTCATGTGTGCTTGTGTTGTAAGGAAAGAGATGACATAAAGCAGGATGTATTAACCTCTCTGGGTGAGCTTCAAGAATGTATGTAATTTTGTAATAGAAATGGCAAATTTTGAGGTTGGGCAAGGAAAGCTTAAGCAAAGGCAATGAAGTGAGTTCGTTGCTGTAAAGAGCTATGGGACAGGACTGAGTGAGTTACTGATTGTACTATCGAGAGTGCCGTCTCTAGAGAAACCCAGTAAATAAGTTATTTATTAGAACCTCAGTGAGGTAGCTGAGGCCTTTTATTTTTTAAAGACCATTTCTGCCTTTTGTAAGTCAGTGTTCCGTTTATAGACTACCACCAATAAATTTACTTGAAAGTTTAAAACCACTGAAAGTTAAACTTCTCACCACCTCTCCTATTCTACCATTTATGCATCTGGAAGATCATGAAGGCTGGAGAGATAGCTTAGAGCTACCAGTGTGTCTAGGAGTGAATTTGCATAAGGGACAAAGCACTTCACTAGCTTTTGGGGGTTTAATCTTCAACATTGGATCACTGAGGATACGACCAGTAGTCTTCCTGACATTAAATTAAAATTAAAAACTTGCTGTCAATTTTCCTTGTGTGAACCTTCCATATTGCAGATAACTTTTCAAAAGACATGCCCTTCAAGTTACTTCAAGTTCTCTGTGTAATTGTAGGGATTACAGCAGTGTGCTTCTGTGTGCTTTCTGTCTCTGTCTCTCTCTCTATTTGAAGAACAGAAGGGTCAGTTTTCTGTGACTTTGTGTTAGTTTTATTGCTGTCACCATTTTGAACTAGTAACAGTGAAATACCTGTATCCTTTAACGTGTATGTGAGAAAACATAAATAATAAGGGTAAGAGCTTGTGTGCTTTATGCATGTATGTGCGACTGCTGTGTATGGGATGGTAACTTAATAAAGGTAAGAAGGTGTGAATTGATATGCATGTATATATACAGACTCAGCAGTTTGTGTTATAAGTACTATGCAACTTTGGAAAATAGTACTACATTGAAGTATATCATATAGGTACTAAGAGAAAATTGAGAAAAAATCTTACCAAGAACACTTGGAGTTTCTGTGGAAATCCGTTAAATGCTAACCCAGTGTTTTTGGTTTGTCTTGCCAGTTAGTTATGGGGGAGGTAAAGAGTAGTAGGGGCTGGTCTGCTGGTGGCTCCATTTGAGTTGTCTCTGTCACTAGTATGATAGGTATGTCTTGAGGGGAAGAGTCTGCTGCTTAGAATGTTGGTGGTAATGGCTTCCATTTATGAGGCCATGAGGTAGAGGTGACTAAGCTTTGGCCAGAAAGACCAGACTGCCAGACCAAGTTAATGGGCCACCCATGTCAAGATTGTGGGGGAAAGCTAAGTTTCATTTTAGCATCTATGCAAATTAGATTAGACTCTTTAATAAAAAAATATGAGTGAAAACTGTAGTACGATGCCATTTTCTACCTATGAAATTAGTAAAATAAATGAGTCTGCCCTTTGTTAATTAGGTTGTGATTAAAGAATATATTCATAGACTACTGGTTTGTGGTGTAAATTGGTATTTTCTGAAAATCACTTTGGCTTCAGAGATCAGGAGCCTTGCCTTATAATCAATCAGTCATATCTTTTGCCACTCCTAATATTCTGTTTCAAGGGAGTAGTCGTACATCTAGATGAAGATTTATGTACAAAGATTTCCATCTTGCAGTTTCTGTAAACAGTGAAACAGTACTGTTAAATAGGGAAGAAATGGTTAAGTAAATGCTGATATATTCTTCTGAAAGCAACAGCAATAATGGTAAGAGAAGATAACATAGTAGCAAATGGTTATTTAGAATTAAATTAATCGTGTTTAAAGATAATGGGTAGAAAAACACCTGAAAGAAACACACTATATAGAAATAGAGCTGAACTATTAAACAGAAGGTGCTTTAGGGGTGGAGGGGTTGTAGTGAACATCTTTCTTCCTCTCATGCTTCTCTCTGTTTTTCAAAATGATCATTTGTTTTATAATCTTAAAAAGGAAAATCTAAAAAGAACAGAGTGAATAATAACTTCATTAAAGGGAGAAAGGTAGAACTGACTTCACTTGAAGGCGCTGCTCCAGATCTGAGGCCAAGTTTGGAAACAGAAGACCTATTCTAATGCTCTATGGAGCAAGTTCCAGGGACGGCAAAGTCTTCTTGGAATGACTAGGAAAGGGTATTACTTTTCTTTTAGAGATTGTTGGTTTATAGAGTACATTCTGTAAGAGTAAGGACAATATTAATACAACTTCTTTATACCCTCTGGCACCTGGTGCTTGATGAATTTATAGGGAATAAGTGAATGAACTTTATTCTAGATTTTGGACACAAATTGACAAGGTAAACGTCAGCTTATCTTTTTGGAGTTAGATACCGTATATATTGATAGGATGGGGACGATAGAGAAATTTGAAGTGAAATAATCCCCAGCTTATTTGGTATATTTTGTCCTAAGAATGTGTGTCTTAGGCATCTGAATGTCAGTCTTGAAAATTGGACTGCTTTATTACATAAGACAGATTGGGAGAGAGAGAGAGAGAGAAAAAAAAAGAAGAAATAGTTGCAGATCTCATTAGGATGTGTGGGACCAGTCATGGGGTCAGTGAAGGAAGTGGGACCCTGAACTGCTCAGGGAAGTTTGCTCATGCCTTCTGAGGATCAGGATTGCTGTGGGAGTACTGTTACCTTGCCATGTAGTATTTGAACAGTTGTGTATACATATATACATTATGCTTTAAATTTTGGCCCTTTATTTGGATTTAGTTTTTCCTAGAAAATCTCAAAGCTACGCTCATAGGCTCACACCAGGTGATAGAAGGGTTAAAGACAGTTGGTAGGCAATATTTACTGAGACAACATAACTATATAATCAGCAATTTGATTTACCCATTGTTTTATAGAAACTTGGTCTGGTAATCAATTCAGTATCCTCCACCCCAGCTTGAATAAATAGCAAAGGAGTTAATGTATCCAATACTCATTTAAGAAATTGTATTAAATTTCCAGATTAGGCTATTATCACTCTAAAATCAATAACTTTTTAAAAGTTTGCTAAATGTTACTCTTTTCCTACCCCAGATAATTTTGCTTTTCACTGTGAAAATTACTTATGTTTCATCCTGCATTGATGTGCTTTCTTACTGTTGCTACATTCAATGTCCAAATTGTAATTTATATTTATAACTGCCTCTCATCTATTAGTCATCCATGATATTCTCTCCCGTTTTTAAAACATAAAAAAAAAACGGAGTCAAAGAAGCTTTTCTGATGAACATCAGTTGTCCACCAGCCACTCCGCATAACCATCTTCAGCCAACTATTCCACTAAGAATATTATATTTTCCTGCATTTTTCTTTAATTCCTCGCTTATTTCTTGTAGATGGTAAACTCTTTGAGGGCAGGGATTATGTTTGATCACTGATGTGTGTGCCAAGTTTCCAGTACAAGGTTCTATACACAGTAGACTCAATAAATACTCACTGACGAGCTGTTGAAAAATTTGATGAGCCTCCCAAAGTGTTTAGCATAGTCTGAGTAGTTTACGCATTAGTTAAATCTGACTCAGTAATTGGCAGTCCTTGGGTTTCAAGTAGTGATGGAAAACTTGCTTGCCTCTCACTAACGTCAAGAAAGTACCTAATAGTAGAGTCTTATGACACAGCCTAATGACTGAGATGCTATTTGGCTTTGTAGCACCTAGGCATGTAAGTGTAAAAGCAGTTTTAAAACAAATTCTTTGAAATATTTCTGGAAGTCCTGAGCACTTGACTTTTTTTTTTTTTTTAAGATTTTATTTATTTATTTGACAGAGAGAGACAGCCAGCGAGAGAGGGAACACAAGCAGGGGGGCGGGTGGGAGAGGAAGAAGCAGACTCCTAGCAGAGAGCCTGATGTGGGGCTTGATCCCAGAACGCTGGGATCATGCCCTGAGCCGAAGGCAGATGCTTAAGGACTGCACCACCCAGAAGCCCCCTGAACACTTGACTTTTGTGGCTATTTGGCTAGTTAGTCGATCTCTGCAACTTCAGTAATAATTATAGTCATTGCAGTAATGATCAGGCACTTGCTATGGACCAGACCCTTCCATATGTAGTTTACTTCTCTTCTGTTTTCTTATGCACTCAAAAACTCAACATGGTTCATATAATTCCCATTTTACAGTTGGAGAAACTAAGGCAGAGAGAGGTTTTAAATTAACTTGTTCAGGATCATATACATAATTGTAAATGGTCAGAGTCAGTATTTGAACATTGGTTTATTGGGGTCCAAAACTTATATGAATTTTATTATGTCTTAAAACCTCTCAGAGATGAGGATACTAAAGGGAAAAGTGTACTTAAATCCAAATAATGGAGCTAGCCAGTAACATTTTGAATACTAGTAAATTTCATATTGCTCTTATAGTATTGCCTGTATTCATAAATAGTGTCTTGCTTATTCAAATCTATGGTTTTCTGTACTTGGAATGAATACTGCTTTCTAATTGAAAAGGAAGTTCATAACATTTTTTTGTAAAGATTTATTTATTTATTTTAGAGAGAGAGCACAGGGAGTAAGGGTGGGGGAGAGGGAGAGAGGAGAGTCTTAAGCAGACTCAGCGCTAAGTGTGGAGCTGGATGTGGGACTCGATCTCAGCACCCCAATATCAGGACCTGAGCCAAAATCAAGAGACGCTTAACAGACTGTGCCACCCAGGTGCCCCAGGAAGCTCAACATTTATCTGTGCCATTTGTGTTATAATAATCACTACTGTTTATCTTAAATATCAGTAAATCTTCATAATAGGAATGAACTCATATTAATAGTGTTGACTAAGATATAGAGGCACAATGACTTTGTTGAAGGAAGCAGATTTCAGTAAGAGCCATGTCAAAAATATTGTGGTATAGGTTATCAGTGTATATTTCATGAAAAACACGATTTTCTTAGTGCTATATTTAGGTGATATGATGAAGTAAGTGACTTATTGGCAGTTTATAGATAGATTTATCTGCTTTGTCATTCTGCCTTCCTCCCAAAGCTGTATTTTATGACTTAGAGGAAAGCATTATCTAGGAAGCAAATTTATGAGGTATACTCTGGCTTAAAAAGAAAAAGCATTCCTAGTACAATAGAAAGCTGTTTTGCTTCCTTCCTGTTTGGTGAAGAATGTCCTAGTATCACTACTTCCTCTGTGAGGAAGAAAATGGATGTCGCACAGCCCGCTCTTCAGGTAAACCTACTCAGATCGCTTTTGGATGAGTAATTTCTTGAATGTTCTGAAAACAAAACCAGAGTTCTGTTTCAGAGAGTTCCGTAGGGATTGAGATAAAGTTTGGGATTTGTGTAGGAAGGCGTCTAACTTCTCGGAGTTGGTTGAGGTAGTTTCATAGGAGATGCTCCCCGGGCTTGGTGAAGACATGGTGATTTTAAAACAGTGCATTAAACAGTCCTTGAGCCCTTTAAACAAAGCTCAGTCTCCAAATCTAGAGAGACTTTCTTTTCAACCCCATGGTGTTTTGACTTCAGGAGGAAAACTAGACTCTTAATAGTTACACAAACATAGTTTGCCAAGAGCCGGTTTTACGCGAGGCATACTCTAGATCCTTTCTCAACGTGGTGCTGCATCCTCCCTGGGTTGTTCGTCACGTGGATCTGTTTTTCTCCCTAGAAAGCATGCCGTGTATTTTCAATGCTTTGGACAGTTCATTATTAACTAAAGAAGCCCATTTCAAAGCAGTGTTTCTTTAGGCTTTTTCTATAAAAAGTTAGAATCATCTATTTAACTGAATTTCTGGCGGCCTTGATATTATACCCCAGCAGGGCCATGTTTCATCAGAATCAGATTAGGACTTAGTTCAGTCCTGGGACCTACTGATTTCTCTTACTATCTTGGTTCCTATCTGGAAAGCTTTCAAGACCGCCAGCTGTGTGGCCTGTTTGAAAGCAGGAGGCTTGTGGCAGGAATGTGGGTTTGCCCTATTAGTGTTGCAAAATCACTTCTTATGTAGGGAGTCTTGCTTTCTCTTGCCTCCTATAGTCTGGTTTTAGATTATTTTTCTTGTGGTTTTGGTTTGTGAGTGTGTCCTCCCGGCTTTCATTTCCTTTATTCCTTTCCCTTCCTTCACAGCAGACAATGAGAAGGGAATAACTTTGGGATATTTTTGTATTTGTTTACATTGCCGAGTTATATAGACAACTTCCCTTTTATCTTACAGAAAATAAACCCAGGATGGTTAAAAATACTTGAAATCACTAGTTTTAACTTACGTTCTCAATAGTTCTTTCATTGTTTGGTTTAAACGTAGCTATTGGTAATATGGTTATAATTTACAAGGTGTGGACACTAAAGAATTTACCCACAATGGCACCATCCTCACACAACCTCTTTTAGTATTTTAGTGTATTTTCTTTTAGGTCTCTAAGAGATTATTCTGTTTGTTTTGTTTTTGAAGTACTTTTACTGGGGATGAAACTCATACATTGGAATTTTGCCCCATTTTCTCAACCCTTTCTTTTCCTTAGAGGTGTTCAGTGCCCAAGGAAATAGCCAAAATAAAGGAAGAAGAAAAAACAGATGGAGGGACTTTTACATGAACAACAAGTTGAATGATCAGTCCTTTATAATCAGTGTCAAGTATCTTACCTGATTTCTAATAAGATATGATCAAGAAGTGATTACAAAGCACAGTGCTTTATCTTCCTTAGCACTCCAAAACTTATCTGCCAGTATTTTATTGAACATATTGGAGAGTTAGACATTCAAATAAAAGGCTCTGATGTGTAGGAGTGAGTAGCGTCAGTCCGCATAGGGTTTATCATTTCTTCACTCATTTTGGTTAAAAGGAATGACAGCTTAAAGGAAATGTCCTCTGGAGAGCATTGATTACTGGCCCAGAGCTGCGTTTCTGTAATCTGTCTGAAGAGAGCTCATCAGTAAGAAATGGTTAAATTCTCAAAGGTAAGAAGGCATGTCATTGGAAATACAACTGAGAAAGGCAGTGGTAAAGAAAGGCACAGAAAGGCACACATACAAATACAATTTTTATATTCTTAAAAAAGCTTAACTATTGATGAAAAATTGCAGAATGCTTAAATATTCATCTTTTCCATTAGGCTTACTTTTTTAAGTTATATTTTACACGTAGGAAATGAATACTGCTTGCTTACATATTCAAAAAGCATTTCAAGGCCCTCACTTCCCAGTGTTGTACTTGAAAATTACCTGAGTAAGTGGTCCATTTGAGCAATCTGCAGAGTGCAGGTTTCTTCACGTATTTCCCTCATAGAAGCTAATTGTGTCATGGAGTTGGGGTAGTTTCGTCTTTTTGCTGTGACCTTCCAAAAAGTGTGTTAGTTGTCATTTCTCTTTTCTTTGGGGGGGGGTGGATCATACATTATATTTTATTTTTACAGCCTGCTTTTTACATCTGCGAATACACTGGAACCATCTTTCCAGGTCAATAAACGTTTTATTCCTCTAGTTATTCTTTTTTTTAAATTGTGTTTTAATGTTTATTATTTAATGTTAATAATCATACTGTGTGAACATATTTTTACTTTTGCCATTTTATAAGTGAGTCTTGATTTTTAGACTCGTTCATCTTCCTTAATTGAGCACTTGGAGTCTAAACTCATTTGCACAAAGGTGGCTTTTACTCCATAGCTGAAAATAGGATAACTATAGGCTGGTGATGCATACTATACTTTGATAGTTTTTGCGAGTCTTTTTGTGGTATTCTGTGCTTTATTTTAAAATGTGACTTGTTCGTGTATTTGTGGACAAGGAAGTGGCTTTTGAAATTTACTCTGTATCTGAGAATTACCTTCCACATTCTAAAATGGATGTAAGAGAGAAGTGGGTAGGGGTGTGTGTGGGGGGACACTTGTGTAAACATTTAAGGATTAGGAAGAACAGAAATACCAAAATTTTTTAGGCAACACTGCTTCTATTCCTAAAAAAGGTTTGTTTTTTTTTTGCTGTAACTTTAAAAATGAATACATAACTTATTCTGCTGTAATTTTTTTCATTTTTAAACATATTTAATTTGTGAATTACATAAGCATTAAATTTCATGTATATGAGGGAAGAGTGAGGTTTGAGACCAGAACCCACAATCTCTTATTTTCTCAAAATAGCTCTCTTCACTGTGCCATGTTACCACTATTACCAGTGACAAGTCATACCTCTTTGCCTGAAGTGGTGAGTTCTACCACTTTTAAAATACCATTACTAAAAACAGCTCCAGTTCCTAAGCTGCCTTATATTTCCAAAACCATTTGAAAGTATTTTTGGACCTGCTAAACATCATTAGATGGAAGTAAGAAGAAAGTGTATTCGGTTCATTTGTATTAGAGAATTCATAGTTGTCTGGAGGAAGGGTTAGAAATGTCTCATTCCTTTGGGACTTAAATAAATTCATCAAGTGTTAGAGAATCAGGAGCACAAGATACATTCAGATTAGCTAATTAGCCTTTGCCTCTGAGTTTGCTATTTTATAAATAGGGCAAAAAAACCACACTTATAGTTGCTTCCATGTTACTGTTAGGTTAACTGGGGCCCAGTGATTAAGTAATTTGACTCACCCTTTACTTGTAAATGTTTGCTCCTAATTTTAGACAGGAATCTTTATAATATTTCAAGATTGGTTCAAGTATTATTGCTGTAATGAATATTTCCCCCTAATTACATGTCTTTGCTAATACCTGTTCAAAGTGTATGCTTCTGTCTGAATTGTGGTCTCCTCTCAGATTCTGCGTGTCCGTTCTGGGTAATTGATCGAGCATGACCACCGAGGGAAACGTTTTCATACGATGTCGTCTGTGTCACTGAGAGTACACTTTATGATTATGAGAAGATTTTTACGGTAGTTGCTCTACTATGAGTTGCTTTTGATAGTAAAGGGCAGTATTGGATTAGCAACTTTCTAGGAAAAATAAAAAGGAACACTGTACATTAAAGGTACACTTGTAAGATATTTCACCTTTTCAGAAAATATGGAAATATATATATGCTAGGTAAGTAACGGAACAGAAGACTATAGTAATTTTTTTTTTTTGCTTATTAGCAAATGATTTTCTTTAAAAAATGTATGAAAGTATTTTTGAAGATGGGTTCATTGGAATAAAAGTGCTTTAGAATGTGAGTTCATATTTTCTAAATGTCTGAAATGTATATTGATCAACACATTTGCAAAATGGTACATGAAACTGAAAAGCTTATGTACGTTATTAATCTATATATATTTTCAAATTTATTTTACCACAAACCTTTTTTTGTCAAGGAATATACATCAATTTAGGGAACCTTGATATATGGCAATATTTTTATAACACATTTAAGCCAATGGGGTTTTCTTAAAATAATTTTGAGACGTAGAGGCCCAAAATTGTGTTATCTTAGGGAATTTAAGATCTAGGATATTAAGATTTAAAGAAACAATGTAGCCACTCAAAAATAGTGCCATATTTTTCCTTTCTTACTGGCATATAATTTATTTTGTAGTTTCAAAGTGGCTTTTTCTGAAAGTTTAAGCAAAGCGGGGAGTCAGAAGATCTGATTTCTAGGCGTTTTTGGAGGGGTGGCTGAGTGACTTTAATCAAATCACATAATCTCACCAAACCTTTTTGACATGTGCCTAGTGTACATAATAATTACATACTCAAAGTCCACCTCACAGAATTGTTGTAAAGATAAAATAAGAGAAAAATAATCTGTAGGTGTTTGAAACCTGTGAAGTTTAATGTAAGATGAGGGAAATAGTTGTGCCTTAATATTAAGCTGATAGAAGATCTGGGTGTCTTCAAACCCTATTTATTTAGACTAATGGCCCTTTACTTGAGGACAGTAGAATTTTTTAGAGCTAAAGTGGAATTTGGAGATAATTGTGCCACTGTTTTTTTTTTTTCACTGAGGAACTGAAGCCAAGAGATGATAAGTGATTGGTGTTGAGTCTTATAGGGAAATGGAGGAGGACAGCCAGGTCTCTTGACGCACGTTCTCATTCCATGCTAGCCTCCAGAGCAGTCTAGAAGAGAGAAACAATGAGCTACCTGTTGAGTCAGATATTCTCGAGTATCTGCCTCCCAGATATTGTTACTTTTTATAATGAAATGTTAGTATTATCATTTTTAAGTTCCTATTCTTGTTCAGTACTCTGTTTTGACTTTTATAGTATATTTTGGCTAAAATATTAAGGACTTACTTTTTAGCAGTAGATTTTTATCTTCTTTTGTGTCATGTTTTTAAAAAAGACATTCTGGCAAATTACTGTGTAATGTGCTAAAACTGAAATTACGAGAGAAAAGATAAACACAGACCATTTATAATTTAAGTTACAGTTTGTCACACCTTTACTATTTTGACGTTTAGAGCACATAGAATTTGTTAACATACCCCCACCACCATACCTCTTTCAGTGTTTCGAAGAGAAAACGAGAAGGTATGTTTCTTTATGACCACTTTTGAAAACATTATCCTTTTTTCTTTGCCTCAAATATTTACTAAGACAGAAAATAGAATTGCTTATTTTTATTGGCCACACTTAAAAAATAACTGGGGAATAAATGTGTTATCAGTCAGTACATATTTGCTAAGTACCCTCTACAGAGGCGGTTTGTTAGGTGCCGATGATGTTAAGACATGCTATGGTCTTTGGGCCAAAGGGTCCATGAACATACTTATTTACTGTTGCATTCTCTTACAACATGAGATCAAACATTTTCCTGTATTTAAAAATACCTAGTTAAAAAAAAAAACCTGGTAAAATAATTTTCTCTATTTGTGTTCTTTTTGCCCTCATGTGAAATTTGAATAGAGAAATACTGTAAATAGAAAAAGTGTGAATAATTTTAGAACCCTGAGAATAATATGAAAGGTTAAATTGTCTATGCTTTAATAAAAGAAGCAGTTAAAATTATTTTAGTCACTGGAATAGTTAGTGTGTTTGTTTAAACTGTAGCACACCTAGACAGAAATAAATCTTGTTAAAACAACAACTTACTCCTGACCTTACTTGCTTTGCCCATTCTGCATCCCTGAATCTCGACTGCAGTAAAATAGAAAAGGTCTACTTGGCATATTTGTAATAATATCTCTAAAAGGTTCTTTAACCTGATACTTTATGAAGAAAAAATAAAAAGGATTAGTTACGCATGCCTTGAATTTATAGTCTGAAATGAGAATCCAAACATTTGATTATATACGATAGTTAACTAAGGCATGCTTAGGTACTGCAAACTGCAAATGACCTTTTGTGGGATTTTGATTCAATCTTCACATTCTTCTCATAGAGGAACTCAAACCCTGAGTCCCTCTATGAGACTGGTCTGCATATTGGTTTGATCTGAATTGTTGATTATGTTATTTTGAGGGAAAACATTAAAAAGTATATAAGAAGACACTATTAATCATAATACTTTCAGTCTGTAAGTTCCTTGAAGTCAGAACTTTTTTTTTTTTTTAAACATATGCAGAGCCTGTGTATATCCCTATTTATAGGTCCTGGTATTATAAATATTTGTTGGATAAGTGAGTAAATGGATTTATGTTTGTTTATCTTATGCACCATAATCCTCTTTTGTGTCTGATACCATTCTGGTTTCTAGCTAGTCTTCCTGAGACATTTCCTTTTTGCTTTAAAGTCTTTATTACTATTTATGAAAAGCTGTTAGTCTTTATTCTAGTTACCTATTGCTTAAGGAAATTACTGTATCTCATAATTCTGTGGGTTAGGAATTTGGACAGGGCATAGCCGGGGTGATTTAATTCTGTCCCATGATGTGTGGAGTCTCAGCTGATATGACCAGGAACTGTTAGGAGCTGGGATGGCTGGGGGCTGGCTGAGCATCTTATCTTTTTCATATGACCTCTTCACATGGCCAGGTTGGGCTTCCTCATAGTATGGTGGTTTCAAGGTAGTAAGACATATGTAGTGGCTCAGACTCAGAGATGAAGGGTTCCAAAGTCCGAGGCTGCAGGTTCAAAGCTCAGAAGTTCCAGAATATCACTTCTGCCACAGTCTGTTGGTCAGGCCAATCACTAAGGCAACGCCAGTGTCAAGGGAAGGGCATTTATACTTCATTTCTCAGTGGGAGGAGTGGCAAAGAGTTTATTGCCGTCATTAGTCTTCCACAGTTTCTATTCTTTATGTATTACTTGCCGTTGTTACTATTAACCTTATTAGGTGGCAGTTTTATTTTAGGATGTTCAGCAAAATGTCCACTGTTAAGTACTTAGAGACCTGATGATAGCTCCTTTCTCCCCGTCTCCACACTGTGTTGTGGCTCGACTGCCTGGAATGTTCTTTGTCCTAGACTTGCATGAGGGAGGAGCATTAAACATTTCTTTGGGTAGAAGCAAGAACGTTTTGGCTGGAAGTTCATGCCCAAAATGAGTTTTCCCCATGGCACCAGAAGGGAGTACCTGTGTTTGTATATCTGTGTGTGCATGTGCATGCGTGAGCCGTGTGCACACGCGTATGTAGAAATACACCATTTCATAATAGATGGGCCAGCGTTACCTAGAGATTTTGATTTTATGTATCATCAAAAATTTCCCCCCAAATCTAGGAAACTGACACAGGATTGCCAAATTTTGAATTTTGTCATTACATGAAAAAATGACCATCAGCTACAACCACCACTTAAGAAAATAGGAGGAAAATTTAACCCCACAATATAAGAAGCTCACAATCTAATAATAAAGGAGAATCCTCAAATTTAACAAAATTTAGCTTTGTAGAAAAATAAAGCTCTACATTTTTTCCTCCTTTCAGATCAAACCTAGAAAAACTTTGTTCTTGAGCTACACTCAGACATTTTAGGAACCACTCTGGGAGGGCCTTATTTTGATCCATCAGCAGAATTAAAAACAAACAAACAAAAAACTGTACCTGAAGGATTTTTTAAATCTACATTTTGTAGCCATATTTATTATGTAAATAATGGGGGAATTAACTGGTGTGATGGTCCTTCTGAGAAACACCCATTTTAGTATATGTTACTAGATTCTTTTTCATTGCAGGAAGATTTTAGTTTCATTAGGACCTATAAAACAAAGTAAGATTTAAATTAACAGCACTGTGCAGTGTTGTCTGGTCACAACAGAGTTGCTGTTAACAATCTCCTGAGCTCAGTCAGGTTCCATTGAGTTCAGCACATACCGTTAGCTGTGTGAAGATACTCCAGATCTCCCCCATTATTTTTCTTTCCTGAAGATACTCCAGATCTCTCCATTATTTTTCTTTCCTGAAACTAATAGGAAACTTTGTCCCTCAAGACTTGATAAGAAAGACATTAGAATAATACTAGTCTGTACTCCAATTGTAAGCCTAAATGCAAGTACTGAAATGAAATGGCAGTGAGTTATCAGTGATAATAATGGTTTATCCATGATTTAGCATATCCATATGAGTAATTTAGATTGTCATTGGAACGAAAATATGAAATCAGAAAATTTTGTGGGCGTTTGTATATGCTCTTGGACTTTGAGACTCCCAGATGGAGGAAAAATTTAGCCACTGTAAGTTGTTTTCCTAGCTCTTCCATCTTAGGTTTTAGAATTGTTTTATTTTCTTTTTAAATTCAATTCCTTGTGTTGGATAAAATTGTCTTTTTGTCACGGCTCTTAAAATTTTTTTCTTCACACCTCTCTTAGCCTACAATATCAGTATTTCTTCCATTTTCTTTGCTTATACAGGCATAACAGGCCAATAATTGAATAAGCTTGTTAGTGACTCATCTTGGGGCAACTCACTGGGTTGTACTGAGTAAATCTGTTGGGTGAATGATGCTTGTGGCTGTTTTTGTAATAGCTGGATTTTAGATAGCATCTTCTTGATCCCAAATTGTTTTTTCTGGATAGGGAGGAAGGTGGTGGGTGGAGCCAGAAGTGCAGAGGGGTAGAGCCCGGCAGAAGAACTGTGATCGAAGCAACAGGGAAAAGTGGAGGGCTTGAATCCAGAAGGACCTAGAGTCCACTGCTGGTTCTTCCTCTTAGTTTAACTTCAGCAAATCGCTTAACTTCTCTGACTTTTAGTTTCCTCACCTGCAAAATGGAGTTGATAGATGCCATGTGGATGAAACAAATTTATGGGAAATAGTAAAAATAATGCTGGTAAAATTGTATCACAGCAACTAATACCTGATACTTAACAAAAGGCAGCTTTCCTCGTTATTCTGTACATTTTGGATGTTAGTGAGCTCATTTCCAGATCTTTCAAGTTTTATTTATATTTTGTATTGTTAGATGTTTTCGCTACATGTTCTAGATTCACAGCTAAGTTACAAACCTCTCATACCCTTTAGTGCATGCAATGCCCTTCTGTGATGCGAAGGTTGACACATAGTTGATGATGATTTCCATAGCATTTAGTTAAGATATGATGGGAAGACCTGTGTCTTTAGGGTAGTGTTTGTTTTGGTTTTCGTAGAAACTCCTTTATAGTCAGAGGATAATGGAGAGAAGTACTATTGTTGTCAGTAGCAGTACTAATCTCTTTGAACCTCAGTTTCCGTCTTGAAAACTGGGTAGTTAAAGCAAGTTATTTTCGAGTTTCTTCCAGAGCTAAATTTTTATTCAAAATGGTATTAATGCCATAGGATCTCATTTTCTCCAATATTCTTCACTGTTTTTGTCAGAACCTAGACATGTAGTAAAATGAAAAATTGCATTTTAAATTTTTTAACAAAATGGGAGACTGTATAGGCCCACACAATAAAAGAAGTTTCTGATGAAATATCTTTTTTGGTAATATTTCTTCTGAGTGACAGCTGGATCCATGGGTTGACTCAGTGAGATCATACAGACAGTAAACATTTGACTAGGTACTAACTGTATTCCAGGGATGAGCTCTCCATTTTCCAACATAGTAAGTTGCATAGCTTTTTTCTTAGTAATCTGGTGCTCATTTTTGGAGTATCATATTCTTTCTGGAACTGTAAAATATTGCTACATTTAATTACCTTATATAAAATTATAATTTTACTTTTAAAAACTTAGCTGTGATATAAAATTACAGCCATGAACATATATTATACATATATGTAAATTGGTTTCAACTTTTGAAAAGTACCATTTATTTAGGGCTTACTAGCTACTTTTTCTCTGCTTTTATTTATTTTTTGACAAATTGGTGCTGTCTAGCAGGCAATCAGAGTAGTAAGAACTTAGTGCCTGGAGTCAGGTGGACATGGGCTTGACACCCAGCTCCATCACACATCCTGTGACTTTAGAGAAATTGTGTTACGGAACATCTTTTTAAGAAGACTCCTATCCTCCCTCATACTGTGTGTGTGGGGGGGTCAGTTAATGAATATTGCTTTTATTGTGTTGAAATGATGATTAACTTAGTATGGTCATATGCTGTTCAAAGGTGTGGCCTCCCTTTACGGAGGTGGGAACTGACAGTGACAGTCATTTGGGGAAAGAGGCCTGTCCTGAGAGAGAAAAGAGAAACTCAGAATGGGGGATAGAAAGTTTGTGCTGGTCCTTGTGAGGCTGGTTTTTGAAATTACTATTAGGTATTGAGGGTAAAGACTGTGTCCCTATCCTGTGTAGGCAGATTATTTAGTTGCAATGTTACTTTTGTTGAGTTGCTTACCTCTTGTTACCCCTGCTACTGAGGTATGTTTTACACAGGCTTGTCTGCCTTGTCCTCAGGGCTATTAGGGAAGGGTTGTAGGCTTATTTCGTATTGGTCAGAGTGGTCATTGTAGCATTAATTAGGGAGGAAAACCTCAGGAGAAGTAAGTTTCTGAGAAGAGTTCACAGTCCTATTTCCTCTCCGTAAGTGGATTTCTTTCCTCTACTGTTGATATGTGCAGGATCTGTATTTTATTAAGGAAGGTAGACATTTCCTCTCAGACTGGTTTATTGTGAAAAATAAACTGATAATATATGGAAATCCTCTACTATTCTGGTATACACAGCAGGCTTCAGTAGCTATTCTCATCTTAAGGAGAATGAAGGGAAACATTGCGGGCAAAGATTATCCTCATCATTGGGAGAAAAACAATGAAAATTCTACTCATTGTGTATTGGGGCCTTTTATTTCGGGAAGACGATTGGTTGTCAGGTTGGCATGCTCTAGTCTTGGTCGGGAGTCATCGCTGAGCCTTTTATCTTTGTTTAAGAAAGATTAATTTCTGCTCAGTAACTTATTTTTTCTATTCTCTTCTGTAAGTCCATTAAAGACTATATTATCATGTGAATTTGGGGGCTGAGCTCCCTAATTTAAGCCCCAGGACTTCTGCAGGAATGTTGTTTAAAAATCACTAATCCAGCAGCAGGTTGTCTCCTTAATCAAAGGGGGATCAACCTTACCCTTGCCCTCAAGAAGCTCACAGTCTAGAGGGGAAGATGATGGTAGCGTAAGGTAATGATGATAGTAATCATTTGCACATGCTGTGTCCAAATCCTTATGTCCTGTTCATTTGTCAATACTTTGTTTCTCCAGTCTGCTTTGTATCTTTGTCATTCCAGTGAAACTGTTCTTACGAAGGTCATCAGCACATTCTGCTGGCCAAATCAAGTAGAAACTGTGTAATTCTCAGTAGCATTGAGAACTATCTTATTGGAACTATCTCCTCTTGGACTCTGTAGTACTTGTCTTTGCTGGTCTTCCTTCTGCCTCTGTCTTTTCCCTAAGAAATTTTAATCATTTCTTTGGATTTAAATGCTATATTCCGGTTAGTGACTCCACAATTTTTTTTTTTTTTTTTTTTGCCCCTGCACCCCCGGTGACTCCAAATTTAATACCTTTAGTTCTCTTCCAAATGTGAGCCATGTACATTCATCTACATTTATGAAATTAATTATACTTACAAGTCTGTCTCTGGGCAAGTATACAATTCTTTAGAAGAGTTACTGTTTAATGATAGTAGCTTTGTTGTTTTTGTCTCTGACCATGGTGAGAGACAAAAATGAAAGGAATGATCATATGAGATTTATGAATTTGGTGGGTAGGTTATTTTTCACTATATCATATAGACCAATTATATATGTGCACCTGCCTGTATCTTAGGCATTATTAAACTGATGATACATCCTTTTCTATATATCTGTTTAGAACTTTTTTTTACATCTAGTTATAGAAGTTATTCAGTTATAAATCTAAGTCTCTACTTGTTTTAACATGATTAACCGTACTTAAAGCATTTTATTAAACTGAGTTAAAGTAACAAAAGAACATCTTATGATTGGACTTCAGTAACTTTAAGCACCAGTTCTAGAAAACTGAAGATTTCTCCAAGCCAAGCCTCAACTTTAAGAACCTTAAGTTATATGTATAATAGGCAGAATGAGTGGTTGGAAAGAATAATTACAAGGTTGATTAAAGTTTATACGTAAGTTATGAGCTAAGTGTGTTAAGGGGGTCTAGAGATGATACTTGCTGACCCTCTTAAAAAAGACTTTGGAAAATGAAAATTATTTGTTAAAGAGTTTCATTAGTTAAGAGTCATTGCAGTGGAGGTAGAGAGACTTTTAAACGGAGAAAACAAGCCATCTAAAGTATATATAGAAGTTAATCGGTTAACTTATAAATTATTCTTCAGTGGTCTAGATGTTATTTTTAGCATCATCAACTTAATAATTGGGAAGGAATTTTACCGTATATAGCCCACATTCTTTATACATTATATTATTAAGACCTTTGGAGCACATGAAATTTGGGATTTTAATATAATATTTAACAATTTTATAATATTTTACTAAAATATATGGAAGCTATACTTTAGGATACTTTTTTATATTCTATAAAATGTATGTAAATACATACAAATAAAAAATACAGTGTCCTGTTCCAGAATCTGAAATAGTTCTCATAGTTAAGTCTTTAGAATATGACTTTCCTCTTGATGTAATATAATTTGAAACATACCGAGTTAAAGGTATGTTTTGTGTTAAGTTCTTTGAGAGTTTTTGTGTTTTTAAGCAAAAAGAAAACGAATTCTCATACTACCACTGCATTAGCTCTGTGACCTTGGACATTTTCACTCACGTGTCGGTTAAGTTTCTGTATCTACAAAATGGAGGTGATAGTAGCAATACCTACCTCATAGCGTTGTTAGGAAGATTAAATGGGTAACATATATAAAGCTGTCTGCCAGAAGCATTTAATAAATTGTAGCTGTTGATGATGGTGGTGGTGGTTCTGGTAAACCAAAACAGCAAAATATGGCTCTTCTCTCATTCTGGGAGCATAAAGGGCTCTTTCAGCTGGTATTGCGGATGCCACTTCATTTTCTTCCTAGTTTACTTTGCTTCCTCTGGCTCTGTTCCTAACCTTCCGTTTAAATAATTAAATAAATAAGTATAATATTGAGCATATCTTCTCCTAACCCCCCGCTACCTTTTGAAAAATTGCCAATCTATAACTTTAATGCTGTCAGCAATCTTCTTCTGTGTGATGTGGGCTCAGTCCTGATTTTTTTGCCTCAAAGTCATCATGTACTATTCGTGCAGCAAAGTTGATGCTCTTCTTGTCAGATGTTTACACCATTTGCTACTAGAATTGCCTTTGTCCCTTACATCCCTTTACTGACACAGTAATCATAACTATCAGGAAGAAAGGGCAGGTACATAGAGGAATGTTTTTAAAAATCACAATTTTTTTAGCATTGAAAAAATTGAGGTATAATTTGCATACCATGAAATGCACCCATTTTAAGGGTATTATAGGATGACTTTTAGTAAATGTACACAGTTACGTGTGTCTTGTGTTTCTTATACATCTATCGTTAGCATCACCCACAATCTAGTTTTAGAACAAGTCTGTCAGCCCAAAAAGTTCTCTTGTGTCCATTTTCAGGCATTCCCCACTTCTGTTCTCCAACCCAGGACAGCGCTAACCTGTTTTTTCCGCTATAGTTTTACTTTTTCTAGGAATTTCAAATGAGTGGAATGATATAATATGTTGTTATCTTTGTGTCTGGCTTCTTTGATTTAGCACATGTTTTTAAGGTTCATATTGTTGCATCCATGAGTAATTCATTCCTTGTTGTTGAGTGGTATTCCATTGCATGATGTACTACATTCTAGAAAATCCATCCTCCAAAGATAAACAATTGAGTTGTTTGTACTTTTCAGCTGTTCTAAGCATAACTGCTAGGATCATCCTTGTATAACTGCTTGTATGGTCATCTGTCCCCAAGAGAAGTGAAAAGACACCTTGGTGCGAAATCGTTGGGTTATATGATGAAGAAACTTCCCAACTGTTTCCCAAAATGGTCCTACCACTGTGCTCTCCCACCGGCAAGGGATGTCATGTGAGGGTTCTAGTTTCTTCCCGTCCTTACCAACACTACACGTTTTATTGCATGTCTAGCATACTTTGTTTTGGTTTTAATTTCTGTTGTTCTGATGACTAATGATGTCTAGTATATTTTTGTGTACTTTCCCCATTGTATATCTTCCCTTTTTTTTTTTTTTTTTTTTTTTGAGAGGGAGATGGGGAGGGGCAGAGGAAGAGAGAAAGAGAGAGAGAATCTTAAGCAGTCTGTCAACCCTGAGATGATGACCTGAGCCTAAATCAAGAGTCCGATGCTTAACTGGACCGAGACACCCAGGTGCCGCCTCCCCCATTGTATATCTTCTATAATATATATATATTTAAAAATCTTTAACTGTCTTGCCCATATAAAAAAGTTGAATTATTTGTTTTATTATTGAGTTATAAAAGTCCTTTATATATTCTAGATGGACATCCTTATTATTTAGCTCTTTATGTATTTTAAATGCACATACTTTATCAGGTAATTATTTTGCTAATATTTTCTCCCCATCTTGGTTTGTGTTTTCATTTTTAAATTATGTCTTTTGAAGAGCAGAAGTTTTAATTTAAATGGAGTTCAGTTTATCAGGGTTTTTTTCTTTTTTAGTCTTTATTTTTATTTTATGCATTTGGTGTAATATTTAAAAAATTTTTTTCCTGATCCACAATAATTTGGTGTAATATTTAAAAAATTTTTTTCCTGATCCACAATAATTTTCTCCAAGTGTCTTCTTCTACAAATTTTGTAGTTTAGTTTTTACTTTCAGGTTTGTGGTCCTATCCATTTTGAGTTAATTTTTGTACATGGTATAGGGTAAAGGTCGAGGTTCTTTTTCCCTCTCCATGTGTATAACAGTTTTTGGCATCATTTTTTGAAAAGACTGTCTTTTTCTCATTAAATTACCTTGTGACCTTTGTTGAATATGAATTGGTATAAATGTGTGGGACTGTTTCTAGACTGTTCTATTGTTTATCCTTATGCTAATACCCCACTATTTTGATTGTAACTTTATAGTAAGATTTGAAATTAGGTAGGGTTGTTTTTTTTTTTTCAACTTTTGATGTAGTTTTAAGGTAGCCCTTGTTCAGAAATTTCCCAGCGGTCTCCATGTTTATGTGTCTCTGGAGGGTTACCGGCAGATAAAGCCATTAGGACATTCCAGAGAAGATTGGTTCTACTTAGGGTAGGACTGGCCTGAAGGTTCTATGTTTTCATCATTTAGTTGAGTTACCTGTCAGAGCTAGCAGCATTTAGCCGGATCATACTTGGTAGGATAATTGTAATGCCTACTGTGTACCAGGTGCTTTATGTAATCATCTCATTTAATACTTCCAGGGTGCTGCAAACAGGACATTATTATCCTCATTTTATGTTTGAGTCCATAATAACATTCCCAAGGTCGCATACCTGAGCTGCTGCTAACGATAGAATAATATTAACAGCAGCAGTATTTATATGATAAGGCCAGGTTTTGAAAACTGGTCTGTCTGATGATGCTTAACCCTACAAAGTTCTTTCCACTGTTCAGTGCTGCCTTCTTTTTCTTTTCTTTTCTTTTCTTTTCTTTTCTTTTCTTTTCTTTTCTTTTCTCTTTTCTTTTCTTTTTTCTTTTTCTTTTTTTTTTTTAAGATTTATTTACTTATTTTAGAGAGAGAATGCAGGAGGGAGAGTGAGCAGAGGGAGAGAGAGTCCCAAGAGAGTCTTAGGCAGACTCCACGCTGAGAGCTGAGCCATCTCCCCACCCTGAAATCATGACCTGAGCCCCAAACCAAGAATCGATGCTTAAGCGGCCTTAAGGTGCCCCTCCGTGCTGCCTTCTAATCGTGACCCATTGCTTTGTGGAGAGGCGGTTTATCTTTCTAGTTCATACCGTGGAAATGGCAGTAGAAGTAAGAAAGAAGAAGGTGACATGTATCCCTCTGCCATTGCTTGCAAGGTTCCTGCTTTCCTTGTGTCAGTCTGCTAGGACTAGGGTAGACTTCTTCCCCTCTCCCTCCCTTGAAACGCACTCCTGAAGGAACTTGGTGGAAATTGTCCAGACTGATGGAAGAGTAGAGGGATACTGCTTTGTTTCGGGGTTGTTACTGCCCGTCCTACTGGTTCAAATGGCTGAGATTTTCCATTAGTAACTTCTTTAAAAAAAAAAATTTTTTTTTTACGATTTTTAAAATTTTTTATTATTTATTTGACAGAGAGAGACAGCCAGCAAGAGAGGGAACACAGGCAGGGGGAGTGGGAGAGGAAGAAGCAGGCTCCCAGCCGAGGAGCCTGACGTGGGGCTCGATCCCAGGACTCCAGGATTACGCCCTGAGCCGAAGGCAGACGCTTAACGACTGAGGCACCCAGGCTCCCCCCATTAGTAACTTCTAAAACATTTTGTAATTCTTTGTTCGTAAGGACTTTATTAATACTTCTTATTTTAAACGTTACGCTAAGATATCATTTTGTACTGTGGAAATTATCCACACCTTTATGTCTCATATATCTCTCTTCAGCGTGGATGCATTGGCACTTTCTCCTCATGTCATCTTAGCATGTTAGTGAAAACTTACTGAATAATGTAGATGAAGCAGTAATAGTTTAATATCATCACTCCTACTAATAAGCACAACTTTTAGCTCTTGATTGTTGCATAGTGTGATGTCCTTGAGCGAAGTAGTTGTTGGTATAGAATTATAATGGGCTTAAGTAGGCCAGCATAATGAATACATTTACCCCAGTAGAGCCGGAAAGAATTGATGACTCCTATTACATAACAGTTTATTGCACACTCCTCACTGACTGCCACTTGAGGAGAATCCATTCGTTTTACTTACTGTGATAACTTCTTATTTGCATACAGATTTTCTTTTGTTTTTCATGAATCATATCTGACTAATACCCTAGCTGCATTTCATTACATTTGATGATCTCTAGACCGCACAGGTCCTGGTAAAACTCAAAATGGAATTTTTCCTATTTCCCTCCCCTTTAGAACTCTTCAGATTAAAGTAGTAAACATTAATACACAGAAAATAGCATAAGCACATATTTGTTGTTTGTATTCCTCACTGTACATCTGGGAAACAAACTTCTTCAGTGCAGTGGAAGTGATTCTTATGTAGATGAGAAAAAATGCTGCAGGGTCTTTGGGAGTTAAACTCTTTGTTCTCAAAGACATACACCCAGAAGAAATTTGTTGAGCAGCTGCCCTCATGATTGAAAGTGTTCATTTCTTTGTTATCTACATTTGCTCTTACAAATTGTTAAGATTGTCATTTATGTATGTAGTCATATATATATATATACACACATATATAATGTAAATAGCATCATTTTTGCATCATTTTACTCAAGATTTTTTTTTAGATAAATTATTCAGTCACTTTGGAACTTCTTTAAATAATTATGACTTAGATTTTTATTTCAACAATTTCAAGCCTTTTGATTCCTTACAGGTAAACTATAAATCACAGCAAATTAAGATTGCGATGTGAATTTTATTTGTTTACTCAGCAAATATTTACCATGCACTGTGTTACTGTGTGCTGGGCGCTGGGCTGGTCCTAGGGGGGCAGTCTGGACAGAGGGATCTCGGGTCTCTGCTTCTTCTCAGCCTTCAGTGCTCCTGATGAGACCTAAGCAGCTACAAGGAAGTGTAGTAAGAATTACGGCAGGAACTCAAAATTTGTAGACTAGATACCTCATAATTCACAATGAAATGTGGCCTTACATATTTTACATTTTTTTAACCAAATAGAAGTAATGCAGCAAGTCTACTTCTTGATTTATCATGCAATTTAATGGTGAGATGTTATTAATGAGTTCCTTGTATATGGGTTGTAAAAATCACATCCACTATAATGAGTCCGAGAGGATTCTGCATCTTTTTATTCATGTTTGCTTGTTTGTTTGTATTGCAGATTTCTCTCGGATTTGGCTGCAAATTTATAGATCTTCTGCACTGTGTACATGCACAGGTGAGTCAAAATTAAGCCTTTCTGTTGGAATATTTTGATTTTTAAGTAAACTCAAATATTTAAAAATTATTTATAGTTTAGCAAAATAATGTGTAAACAAAGTGAATATAAATAAGAAACAATGTATATTTGTCAGCATTTCTGTTTTATTATAAAGATTCTGTAGGAATGTGTTAGAAATGAATTTGAGGGTGTGGGGCGCCTGGGTGGCGCAGTCGTTAAGCGTCTGCCTTAGGCTCAGGGCGTGATCCCGGCGTTATGGGATCGAGCCCCACATTGGGCTCCTCTGCTGGGAGCCTGCTTCTTCCTCTCCCACTCCCCGTGCTTGTGTTCCCTATCTGGCTGGCTGTCTCTCTGTCAAATAAATAAATTAAAAAAAAAAAAATGAAAAAAGAAATGAATTTGAAGGTGAAGTGATCTTATCTATTTATCAGTGTTTACTGTGTATATTTGGGAAGAGTTTACACATACCCATTGGATGAGGTGATTTATAATGTCACAGCCTGGCAAAAAGTTTACATTTCTTTTTGTGTATAAATAAAAGAATAGCTGCTATCGATTTTGGCAGCAAATGGAGGTAAATGTTTTAAATTTAATGAGCAGGCTTTTCTTGTCCAGCCAGTCTGAAATAGCTTCTCAGTCACTTCTTAACACACAACCCTGATAGATTTTTATCATGATGTTTATGATCACATGATATAGTCTTATTTCTTTATAGTCTTCCCAACGAAAGTATAAGCTCCGTGAACATGAAGACTATTTTTGTGCTGGTAAAAAAACGGTATCCCTGACTTTTAGGATAGCACCTGCTATATAGGAAAGACTGAATAAGTGTTTGTTTAAAGTAATTATGGGGTAGTAAATATTAAGAATTTATTTATATTCATAGTCATTGAACTCGGCATCTATAAATACAAACTAGAAGTCATTTTTATACTTACTTCTAAATATGAAATTAATTTGTATCAGGTACTTAAGGTATATGGCTCTTAAATGTTCTGAGAAATTACCTGTGTTGCATATTTTATGTACTAAAGTGTGCTTAATCAGGATAGAATTCAGAGGAATGCTTCCAATTCTGTATTTATTTTGTCAGTACCCTAGAACGTTCTTATGATCAAGTTAACGGACAGACCTAAAGCAGATATGAGAGCTTCTTACCTCCCTACTGGATTATGCAACCGTATTGGATATGTTTTGTGATATCTTTATAGAGTGAGAGAATTGAAAATCTCTAAAAACCAAATAAAAATTTCCCGCTACCTGCCATTGGATACAAAATTTAACTTCCTTACTTAGTTTTTGGTTTTTAGATTGGGGTTATGTTTTTGTCATTTTCCCACCGTCTATGTTGATGTTTGAATTCATTATTCTAGAGCTATGGGAGGGATGCCTGACTGGCTTAGTTTGGTAGAGCATGCTACTCTTGATCTCTTGATCTCGGTCGTGAGTTCAAGCCCCACACGGGGCATTGAGCTCACTTAAAAAAATAATAATAAAGATAGCTATAGGAATAAGCAGCCCAATTTCTTTGTGTCCTTGGCAGTTTTCTTTAGATGTTCCAAGTTATAGATTGCTGTTATTGGTTTCTTGGTTTGTGTGTTTGTTTCTTTTTGGTATGTTTTGTTTTTTTGATCTGCTTTCTGACCTTTAGGATGTTTTTTTTAAGTAAAATTTTATAAATTATTTCTTATTCACATTTAATTTTATAAGTGCTTGATAATACTAATAACAGCAGATATTACTTATTGCTTCTTACTGTGTGTCAGGCATTATGTAAGTGCTTTTGAGTTATCTTTAGAATAACAGATAAGGAAATTGAAGCTTAGCGAGGTTAAGTGACTTTTCCAAGGTCATATCAAGTGAGTGGCAGTTTGCCACTCCAGAGACCTTGATCTTAACCACTCAGCTCTATTTTATGTCTAAATAGCCCTGAATATAAGCATATTTGTGGCAGTAAGTGTAATGTGGGAAAATCATGTTGATAGTGAAGACTTCAAAATTAATTTAAAAGTCAAACATTATTTTGCTTCTATTTCATTAGCAGGTCCTAACTTTTAACCTTCATTTCAAACTGTGAAACACGACAACTCATTTGAAATTTAATGACTACCTAAACAATTCCACTAAAGTTGGAACTAAAGTTCTACTCGGGCACTTTCATTTCGTGCTCACTTTTGGGGAAGGGGAAGAGGCGCATGGGGGAATGCCACTTGGATTCCTTTTCCATTATAAATGTGGTACACTGTGAATCAGCATTCTTTATCCCTTGGAATACTAGAAATATTAGTTTACAGGTGGCATTTATAGCTTGGTAGATGAATCCTTTTTCTTAGAACAGGTTGTATGAAACGTAGTGACTATAGAATTACTTAGAACCCTTATCTTGAAAGGTATAATAATTTATATCTACGGCAACATATTTTTAATTGTTTAAGAAATGGAGTGGCATGGCTTTGAGGTGGAGCAGAGTTGGTTCAAATAGAACTTCAGCTTTCTTTAGTTTCTTTTCAGGGTTGAGAAGGACATATTATATAAAAATATTTTGAGTCTTACATGTATAATATTGTGGATAAAATGTTCTTGAAGACTGTGTTGTTGAATACATCTTAAAATTTTGCTTTGAGAACTACAGTAATTATATTTCCTCACGCTTTCCAAAAGGCTTGTGTCTATGAGTACAAATACAAATATCAGATTTGAGTATATGGAAAGGTATTTCTGTAGTTTGAATTAAAAAGACACAATTTATTTAACAGACCAAATTGTGCTTTTTAATCTATAGCTACATCAGTATTTCCATTCCAGTCTCACATTTTAAGCATTTTTAAAGTTAGCCAGTAAAATATTCTTAGAATTGATAGTCAAAACAGGAGCAAACATTAGATAAATCTGTTTGACAATATAGCCTTGAAATGTAATTTTCCCTTCACTATGGAAAACTGAACTCGGTGTAGAATCATAAGTACTTTGTATTTATTTCTATTTCTAAGTCTGTTGTCTGTATGCCAGAAGATTTGGGGTGAGAGAACAGGGTGGGGCATGGGTGGGTGAAGAATTGTTTGCACACAGTAGTTAGAGCCAAACTCTTTGATGCTAATATATGGAGAGAGAGAGAAGTTGTCCAAAGTACAATAAAGTGTAATATACTTCTTGTAATACTAATATACTATGTTGTTGTGTACTAAATACTAAAAATTGTATTAAGCCTATCAAGACATAAAAGAAATTATGTCCATGTTGGCTATGACATATATTTGTTGGGTTTTGAATGCCCTCTTCATTCATAGATGTGAGATGTGTGATTGGCTGCCTGATTTCACTAAGAGATGTGTAAATTCCTTTGAAGACAGGGCAGCTTGATTTGAGTTACAGATCTGAGGCTTTGGGTACTATCTACTGAAAATCGATATTAATATAAACAAACATTGAGAACATTTAAATATATATATCTTGCTTCAGGCAAAATCTGCGGACATTTAATTGTATTGCTACTTTGTGGTGTTTCCTTGAAATGTCAGCATGGTAGGCACTGTGATCTGGAAAATAGCAAATATTTTGACAGTTGGCAAAATGCCCTCAGTCATTTAACTATGGGAGGTGGAATCCGAACCCTAGCCTCCCTGGGTAGGCTGCTGTGCTCTTAGTGAGCAGAGCGGACTGCTGAACTCAGGCTTACTGGGAGGTCGAAATTGCCTTGCAGTGAGTGTTATTGACAGAAGGCCATCAGTTGGAAACTGTTTGGATGACAGGCCAGTTTTTAAAGCATTTTTACTATTCCACTTTCCTCCTTTTTTTACGTACGCGCTAGTGTAAACAGATTGGCCTAGTTTTCCCCATAAAACCAAATCCATTCAGCACTCTGAACTCTCCTTTCTCACTCCCCTCCTTCGTTTTACCTTTGGGCCATGACCTGTTCCTTCTGATTCTCCTTCCTTTTGGAAATATTTCTTAATCATTTATATTGTGCTAGACCATGCTAAGTGCTGTGGGAACTAGCACTTTTCATACCCCAAATTATTAAACTGGAAAAGGAATATCACTATAATCTTAAATCCATATTTCCTTGCTCAGTGTTTTCACATTGAATTTTGGCTTTTTGAATTTTCTTTAAAGAAAAAAAATGAGCATTGATTTCTGAATTATGTGTCTTTTATTACTGAAAGTCTTAATCTGCCCATGGTAGTAGAGGTTAAGGCACCAGCAATGACAACAAAAAGCTACCTATCTATCTTAAGTAAACGTTTTGTTTGTATGGAGTTCACAAGGCTTTCAAAGTGAGCTCCGGGGGAGGTACGTACCGCCCCCCTCCCCCGGGGTTGGTGTGTTGTGCTTAGTCAGGTTGAGGTAATCACAGAATCTAGGCAATCTGTTCAGAACCATATCCTTGCTATTTCTGTAGGTATAGACAAGCAGAGTGATGTTGCTAAGCGTAGTGCATTGCTTGAAAAACATACCAGAAATAGGGGGAGGACCTGATTTTTCTGGTTCACTTAAATTTTGGAATAGCAAAATTTAGAATTGCAGACAGCAATTTATAAAAACATGTTTTTAAATAAAATTCATAAGGCTGTTTCTTAGATTGTAAGAAAGTTGAGTTTCAGTTTAGAGCCATTTTATTGTGAGAATACTTTTTGTTTTAAAGATGTATTTATTTATTTAGATTTGAGAGAGAGAGAGAAAGAGAGAGAGAGGGCACGCGTGCCCAGAGCCCAAGGCGGCACTCCATACCGGGACTCCGGGTTCATGACCTGAGCTGGAGGCAGACGCTTAACTGAGCCACCCAGGTGTCCCAGGAATCCTTTTTTAAATTGGAAGTTCCTAAGAGTGACTTCTGTTGGTGTAGCTGGTGTTTTTTTGGAAATCATTAAAATTAAAAGTATCACCAGTCTATCCTTGTATAAATCTTTCAAGTTAGCATGTCTTAGGGGAGGTAGCGCCAGAATGGGAATCTTCTGAAAAAGTTAGAGTGGACTCTGATTTCTCAGCTATGGTTTTCTGTACTGTACAATGGGTAGACGTGTGCGTGGAAATGGGGAGAAGTGGTTTATAGATTGTTAGCAAAGTGTGTTTTTCTGCTTTGTTGTTGTTGTTATTGGCCTTTAGATTTCAGTTCAAACCTGTCTACTCTTACTTATCTGGATAGTAGAGTTGTTAGCTTTAAGGAGAAGATCCCCAGTAAGCAAAATTTCACATAGGTGCTACCATAGTAACTTCAGGAATACATGGCATTTGATTTTAAGATAGTTAGTATAGTCTTTTTAGCTATGCTATTCACTCTCGCTTTGGAAGGAAAGTGACAGATACACATGTTGTGTTCTAGGTAGGTGTTGAATTTGAGTCCGTTGACCTTGCCAGAATCTGAGGAAGATAAAATAGCAAAGAGATCAGGCTGCTTCCATTGAACACCTCATAGTTTACTTTTGAAGCTCAAATCATTTAATGTTATTCTCCACTGTTTACAATATCTAGATGTAAAGGATAAATTAAACATTTGTTTATGAAATTTTCCAGAGTAGGTTTTCTTTTTTTTTTTTTTTTCCCTGTGATTCTTTGGCCTTAGGATATAGATGTTTCCATTGAGACCTCTATGGCTAGCTTAAGACTCAGATAAACTGAGGAAATCCAGAGAAGTTAACGGCAAATTTTGCAGATTGTGATTTTTCACCTACTTCCATGCATTAAGCTGTCTAAGCATTGTTTGCTACCTCATGAATGATTCATGGGTGTCTACGGTCAATGGAAATCTATTTTTTGTCCTAGTTACACCCTGCCTTCCCATCCAAAAAGAGTGAAGGGAGAATAAGATGTATTTCGCACTTAATAATGGCTTAATGGGAATTTAGCCATATACGATAAATGTATGTAGTTCACTTTTGAAGGATTTCTTAAATATATGTCTGCACGCAAGGTTGATTTTTGTGGTATCCTAGCCTATGGGATTGTTTGCCTTCACTGCCTTTTTTCTTTCTTTCTGAAGTATTTAAAAGATACTGAATTGGTTTTGAATTGATTAATTTGAAGACTTTGCTTTCTTTAACAGTTTTGACTTTTTGGTGCTAGTTACATAAATTTTATAAGCAAAATCATATACTTGACATTTGGTGGCCTTGACCTAAAGGCCTGGAAATTTGCTACCTCTCAATATCACAGAGTTGGAGCTTAGTTTTTGTTGTACTTCTTGAGAAGTGAAAAGGACTGAAAAGGCAGAAGTGTCATAAGCCAGAGTGAACATCAGTGGAAAGATGAATGGGGAAGTTTAAACCTACCAGTGCCTTATATGAGTACCAAGACTTGTGAGTCTTGACTTCAAACTACAAAATAATATCTTCAGAAGAAACAACTGTGTCATAATCATTGAATTGGTGACTTAAATTAGCATAGTGACAGTAGGGGCAAAAGGGAAACAGTTGATCTCCCAGTTTCTTTCAGTTCTTTGTCAAAGAGTGATTTGATCTAGGGGCGCTTGGCGACTGCCTTAGGCTCAGGTCATGATCCCAGGATCCTGGGATCGAGCCGGTGTTGGGCCCCCTGCTCAGCGGGGAGCCTGCTTCTCCCTCTACCTGTTTCTCCCTCTGTTTGTGCTGTCTCTCTCTCTGGCAAAAAAAAAAAAAAAAAAAAAAAAATGATTTGATCTAGATTTCTAATTCTTCCTTTTATATGGCAGTTTTATTACAGTCCAGAAAACAAACTTTTGTTTCATAGGTTATAAGACAGAGTGTGAAAATAGAGGATAGTTCTGAACGAACGTGTTTTGAAACTGTATTGTTGTTACTTGTGCTATTATATTTGAATAGAACAGAAATGTAAAATTCCTTTGACTTAAATTAAACATCTGTTAGACAAATTAGGCTTGTTTCATGAGCATTATTTATATACAATAATAGATTTTTTTATTAACCTAGTGGAATCTAGAGTTTTCTTTGCAACTAGATGCTTTGGAACACTTAAGATTTTCTCTAATGTAGACATTAGATGTTTAATGTTGCTACCACTTCAAAATACACACAAATTTTCATAAAATCTTTATTGTCTTACATGTACGTTATTGCTTCTTTGAACTTGCTCACTGACATATTTATATGATATGTCAGGGTCAGGTTCAAACTTTCTCTTTAAAGTATCTTTTGAAAATATAAAATAACCTTTTGTAAAAGACTGCTGTTATTTTTTGAATGTATTTTTATTTTAACATATCCTAAATGTCAGTGCACATTGCTTTAAACCATAATGTGCACTCACCCTGTTTATCTATTTCCCATCTTATGATTTTTTTCTTCCTTATTTTTAAGAGGAAAAAATAAAAACCAACGAAAAAATCAAAAACCTTTCTCCTTTCACACCACAGTGGCTTATCACCAAAGCTGTTCAACCTCAGAGCCTAATAAAACCTGTCTGCTGTGCTGGCCGCAGTTCCACAGACATGCCGCCATCCAGTCCTCGAGTCCCTGAGTCCCTGTCCCTTGAGTCTAGGCCTGCCACACCAGGAGCTGTACACTTACTTCTTCTTGACCCTTTGTTATTATTTTAGAGATAGAAAATAAGAGGCATTTATTTATCACTTGTTTATTCCAGTACATTTGGTATCTTTGGCTTATTGTGGTACTTCTCCTTCAGTGTTTCATTTAATTAAGTCATTATTTTTTATTGAGGCCTCTGTTGATTAAGGGTCCTATTTCCTACTAAATTACAAGGGCTGGTTATGAAAATAATATACCTGATCATTTGTTTATATAACACATTGAGGTTTCATGAGGTAGTTAAAGTTTTCACAGTGATTTGAAGCAGAGATAAATATAGGTTACCTTGAGGGATAGAGAGAGAAAAGGAAAAACAAACATTTACTATTCCTTTTGGCAAGACATGGTTCTTGGCCTTTACATGTGTTGTATCCATTTAAACCCTGGATAAATTCTTTGCATCAGAATGTGAAGTATGTTCTGAGTGTGTCTAAATTCTCTGATCGAAAGGAAACCACTTTTTGTTTTCAAAGTATTCACATTTTATTTCTTAGGCCATAATGTATATAGTGAAACAATTGTGTCTTTCAACTCATCTGCTTTTAATTGAATCTTGTAACAGTTGCAAAGACGTTTTGTGCCTCTTTCTAGACTAGTTAAGTAGGAAAAATGATTCTGATCTCAAAAAAGGGAAGTTTTGATTAACTGATCCCATCAGATACTGCAAAATGAGCTTTGTCAGAAGAAAATGCTCAAAAGATGTAAATCAAAGATGTGAAGAAAATTGAGTTAGAAATATCCTACTTTATTTTTTCTCATTATATAGAGCAACATGTCAGTTAATGTTTTTTTTTTGTTTTATTCACAGAATATTTTTAACATTACAGCTGCCTATATATGTACATATAACTTCTGTGTCAGTGTTACTAAATATATAAATTTGTCTTATTTAAAATAATATCACTATAGGGGTGCCTGGCTGGCTCAGTTGGCAGAGCACATGATTCTTGGTCTCAGGGTTGTGAGTTTGAGCCCCTCATTGGATGTGGAGATCATTGAAAAAGAAAATCTTTAAAATAAATAAATTAATTAAATAATATCACTATATTACCAAAAATTAACAATCACGATACAACCCCAAACAGGTAGAAATGAGGATATGAACTTAAATTAAGAGGTATATATTTAAGTCATCTGTTTAATTAAGTGTAGTTTGCTTATATTTGATTACATTTCTTAGTTATAGAACAGTCATCAGCGGGGTTTCAATGTAGAGACATGGATCTGGAAACAGGTGTTATCAATGTAGGTCCTGTTTCAACCATAGTACGAGTGGAGTAGAAAGTCCTTGGAACTGAAAGATCTTTATAATTGCTAACATGGGTATTGTGCTTATCATGTGCCAGGTAGTGTTCTAAGCTCTTCTCATAATAATCCACATAGTTCTCAAAAGAAATTTATTGAGTAGCTGCTGTTATGTTATCATTTTAGATATGGGGAAACAAAGGCATTGAGGGGTTCAGTTGACTTGCCCAGTGATCCTCACCTGCTTTTATTAGCTAATTAGAGGCGAAATTGGGATTCAAACCTAAGCTGTCATTGAGAATGTTGTTGTTGTTGTTGTTGTTGTTTAATACCAGCAACTGAGTTTATTTGGGAATAGTAGAGGAATTGCAGCTTGGGAAATGCTTGTTGTAACAGTCTACATGTGAGTCTTTTGAGGGTTTTAGGTGGGGTGTACTTATATGCAAATGGGGGAAAGTCCAGCCAGAATGCAAAGAGGGGGAAGTCCGGCCAGAGGCCAAGCAGTAAGTTTGTTGGGTTGAAGATTGGGAGAGATTCTTGGGAGGACATTCATTGGTTAGGAGGTAAGTCTCAGTCTTCTCTAAATCACACATTTAATGGAAATCAGTCCTTGATTCTTAAATTTCCATTCTTCTGAGGGCACATGCACAAGATTTTTCCATTTCGTGTCCTCAAGTTCCATTTTAAAGATTTTATTTATGGGATACCTGGGTGGCTTAGTCAGTTAAACATCTGCCTTCGGCTCAGGTCATGATCCCAGGGTCATGGGATCCAGTCCCACATCAGTCTCCTTGCTCAGCAGGGAGCCTGCTTCTCCCTCTCTCTGCTTGTGTGCACTCTCTCTCTCTCTCTCTCTCTGCAAATAAATAAATAAATAAAATCTTTTTTTAAAAAAAGATTTATTCATTTGAGAGAGTACAAGCACAAGTGGGGGGAGGGGAGTGGGGGAGGAGAGAGGGAGAGAGAATCCCAAGCAGGACTGCACTGAGCACGGGCCTGATGTGTGGGGCTTGATCTCACTACCCTGAGATCATGACCTGAGCTGAAACCAAGAGTCAGACACTTAACCAAGCGAGCCACCCAGGTGCCCCCTCAAGTTCCATTTTAGATCAGAATTCTTCCACATTTCCCCTTGTTGATCAAGATCTTTCACAGAAACCATTGCTGATCAACCATGCTGTTTAGGCATTGTTTTCCTTCCCACCCACCCCCCTTCTCTCTCTCTCTCTTTAATCAAAGACCTTATTAGATGGAGTACATGTCCCTTGGAGCTGAGGAGGACCATCCTCGGGTGTCTTGTCCCGCAGAGGAGAGAAATGGCAAGTAGATTTTACTGGACTCGTTTGAACAACAGAAAGAATAGGGAATGGAGACTCTTAGTCATGCTCCTCTAGGATGGTTAACTCAGTGTCTGTGGTGGTCGAGCTTTAGGATAAACACTAACACAGTATTCTTCATACAGTGCACATTGGTAGTGTTTTGCCTATGAAAGTTTGTTCTCTTAAAAAGTAAAGGACAACAGCAAAAAAGATTAGTAATTTCAAAATAAAGTTTCAAACTGACTAGGTATGGGTAAGGAGGTGACCAAGGCTTAGCATTTTGTTTGCTGTCTGCTCCCTCCCAGTAGGGCCTGTGGGCTCATATCATTGTGGCAACTAGTGATGCTGAAAGTCCATAAAGTTGCTAAATTGTGTATCAGAAATGATTATTTGACATTAATTAATAGAGGAAAATGCAGGTCACAGAAATGATACTAAGCTGTTCTTGGCTTCAAATACACAGATA
Organism: Ursus americanus; assembly: GCF_024610735.1. NCBI lineage: Eukaryota > Metazoa > Chordata > Mammalia > Carnivora > Ursidae > Ursus > Ursus americanus. The sequence goes on from NC_142135.1 coordinate 59,882,874, forward strand.
ATTCATGCAGTGAGATTCGTGTTTACACACAAATCTATTTAATATGGGTTCTTTTGTTTGAAGGATGGAAAAAGGGGCCAACCCAGGTTTTTTTTTTTTTTCATGTTCTTTTCTTGAAAAATAACTTCCAAACTTTCCCTCAGTTAAAAAATATTAAAAAAGGAATTCCTGAGGTTCCCATAATAAGCTTATTTAGGACTGTTTCACACAAAGCGAAGAACATTTTCAATTCAAAAGCAAATTTCCAATTTTTATTTAGAAAAAATTATATTTCTTAGAGTGACTAGAGAATCCTTTCAATTACTTTTTAAAAGCTTAATTTATATTGAAGTACAGTTTCTATTTCATGTTTACTCTTAATTTTCAGATGACCATGATGTGACCTAAGTGACATAGCATTTGCATTTTACAAAATGTAAAAAAAAAAAAAAAAAAAATTAGGCCACCCATTTTCTCAGATTTCCTCTAGGTTTTTTTGTTTGTTTTGTTTTTTTTCCATAGGGGAAATTATACCTGCTCTATAAGATTAGTGTGTAGTGTTTTTAGTTGCTTATGAGTTTTTGTGATATAATCACATTTACCATGAATACAAAAAGGTTTTAATTACCACCTCAAATGTACTTTATTCACAGCTGCCATTTTCCTTTTTCTCTTTTCTTGTAAAGCTGTTTTGAAGCATATACATGATGAAGTTATAATTTAATAAATACTGTCAAGTATGCTTTTAGTGTTTTGATAATTCGTGCTGTTTCTTAAATCAGTGGTTAAATTTAGCTCTAAAAATTTTACTTTTGAGTCTTTATACTGTAATTCATGGTTAAGTCTCTAAGTCTTTTAAAAACTTCCATATACTCTAATAACAACTTGACCACATCCTTTCAAAATAAAATGTGGAAATAGTATTTTTATATCAGAATATAAGCACATTTTAAACAAGAAGCTTTTCTTGCATACCTACATTCTGCTAGTACTTAATATATATTTAATTTCATTCTATTCTTAATATCAGCTTGGGAGAGAGAAATTATCCCCATTTTATAGATGAAAATACTGAGATTCAGAGAGATTAGTCAAGGTCAGATAGTGAGGTATAATTAGCTCTAGAATTTGAACCTGGGACTATATATTTCCCAAATCTAATCTCTCTCTAGAATAATTTAGGCTTCCTCTAGTGGTACAAATGGAACTTCCTGATTAGTTGTAAGCCCTGGCTTTTTTTCATTCCCCCGACAACTGACAGAATCTTCCAATTTAGTCTATATTCATTCCTGAAACAGTTTTGTACACACACGTTGGAATATTTTAAGTGTATAGAAACATTTTATTTGAACTTTGTTCTGTATACATCTTACATTGTAGTAAGACAAATGGCAAACGTTAAGTTACATAAATGGGGTTACAAAGCAGTGTATTATTGATTGATGTAAAATAAGGTACTACAGCAGGTACACAGTGTGGGAAGGGTGGTGGACACTGGGTCCATTGCTCTCTAGCTCTTGACCCTCTTGACCATATGGTTATCTTGCTATTCAGTCTACAGCTCTACTATGTCCTCTAATAAACATTTTTTTTAACGATTTTATTTATTTGAGAGAGAGAGAATAGGAGCAGTGGGGAGGGGCAGAGGAAAAGGGAGAAACAGGCTCCCCACTGAGTAGGGAGGCCGATGCCAGACTCAATCCCAGGACCCTGAACCGAAGGCAGATGCTTAACCGACTGACCCACCCATGGGTACAACTGTCAATGTCTTCTAGATCATTACAGCCAGAGTAGCTAGAAATGACACACAGAAATAAGGGTTATTTTTTGTTGATGGGATTCCAGTGCTACAGAATGCTCAATTCTTGAACATTCTGATTAGTAGTGGTTTTACCCATTTCACAGGTAAGAAAACCTGAAATTTTAAAGCTGAATGCTTTTTCAGACCTGATACTGTAACTATGGAACATATTGAAAACACCCGCCGTATTCAAACCATTTAGCCCTGGGCTTTGACCACATAATGTTGCCTGGTGTTAAGACAAGGCACTGTGAGCAGAAGGCTCCATTTCTCTTTCTTGGAGGTCTCTGATTCTGTTCCCATCCCACAAAACCCCTCAGGATGATGAGTTTCCAATAGAGGCTTTTCTGAGAATTCTGTCTGGCCACTTGCAGCTAACTTACCTTTCCCCCTGTTGTACTAGAGACCACAAACATAATGCTTTCTATGTTACCAGCTGCGTATGCTCCCTGATGGAAGAGGGATTTAAGTTCCTACGGCTATAGAAATGTCTTTCATATCTGGAATTTCTAACAGTATATTCACTCCTAAATTTTAATGAGTGGCTGATGATGCTTAGTTAGCGTCTTCTCTAGATGCTTTCAGAGCCAGGATGGCTGGTACATGTGCCACTCCTCCTACCCCTCTTCCCCCCGCAGGTACCTACAAGTGATATGGTATTCTTCACACCCATCCAACACTGGCTTCTCATTTTTGGTATTACATATGGAGTGGGAAGCTGCCAACAGTGTTATGCAAAACCATTCTTCAGGAGTCTGGTAGGCTAGTGTAGATACTAGCATTCAAACCCAATTCTGATTTTTCTTTGTCATACTGTTCTTTCTACTATATTCTACCAGTCACTGAGGACAAAGGTAATGTCTTAATTTCAGTACCTTCCCCCTATCTCCAAGAAAAGAAATCTAGCTTAGATGAACACCCAATTTTGTAATATTTCATGAACACTCTATTCAGAAAACTGGCTTCACCCTTCTTAGTTCACTCATAGGGAAGCAGCTGGTGTACCAAGTATAAAATCTTGCATGAAATTGGGGAAGAATTTTACATAACCAAACCCGATCTTTCAGTTTTACCAAATGGATTCCCTAGAAAACAGGTGAATTTTGATTTTACCCATACTTGTGTAGGTTAAAACAAAACAAAAAACCTGAGGATTAAAGCAAGTAGCATGAATTCCCACAGAATCATGGTCTTTTCTCAGTTGGGCTAATTCTCGTGCTGGCTTCTATCCTTCTGAAGGCTTCAGGTGTCCCAGCTTCCGTAGGGTTTAGGATTTTGCCCTGGCTCTGCAACCTACTTGCATTGTTTCGTTCACCGGAGGAAGTAGTAGGAGTCCAGCTCTGGTACTAGAAGTCATGCTTTCCATCCCTAGGAACAGGGCATAGTCTTTGGGCTCTAAACCGTAGAAATGTTGTGCGCAATGGCAGATCATTGACAGGTAGGTACAGTCTTACTTTGATGCCTAATTATAGGCTAATACAGGTAGATGATTCCTGATGTGTAGTCCTGGACTCATGACTGCCCAAAAGAAACCCAGATCAAACAGAATGAGCAAAATTGGAATGTATTTCTTCAGATAAGTGGGAAGTCCAAGGCTACCCAAGCTCTGGGTATATCTGGAGGGGGGGGACTTAATTGATCTCATCAGGACCTTCTCTCTTTCTTTTGTACTTTTTTCTGTGTTTCTTTTTCAGTTAGGAATTCATGTGATAGCAAAGCAGGTCAGCAGCGTCTCCAGCTTACGTCATTTTAACAGCCAGTATTCCCCTTTAGTGAGAGTGGTTTTTTCCCTAATAACTCCAGCGAAAATCACAGGAACAACTCATTGGCCCAGGTCACACTACCTGCCCATTTCAGAACCAGTCATGACAAGGAACTAGGGGTAGAGCTAGCATTTTGGTATGTCACCTGATCACTGGTGTATGAAAGGATGGCTGTCGGTCGGAATAGGAGCCCATATGACCTTACAGCGAAGGGCTGCTTGCCTCTGTTGGAGAGAGGTAGCCAAGATTAAGGTTTGTGTTTTGTGTTTTTTCATGTTTTTTTTTTTTCCAAGTCCAGAACTTAGAGAAGTCCTGTCTACTCACAGGAATTAGGCATGCTTAGAAATAGCATGTCTTTCATCAAAGCCACAAATAGGTGTTGAGAATCCATTCTGTGCCATTCATTGTACTAGATCCACTAGCTGGAAGAAAAGACAGATTTTGCTCCCTTGAAGCTTACATTAGCATGGAGATGATGCCATTGAAAAAGCTACGGTATAAACAGTTCTGTGGCTAAGGGAAGCACCCACAGGGGTAGGTGGGGGCATTTCCAGGCAGAGAGGGCAACATGGAAAAAGGTCCAGTGGTGAGAGTCATTAACTGAAGTAGTTCCTATACATGCAAGAAATAGTCTGAGATCATGGTTGTAGAGGCCAGTGGGCCCAGATGAGCTAAGAGTCTTTTGCTTGCTAAGGCGTTTTTACTTTAATCTTGAGTGCCATGGGGTCCCCTGAAGGATTTAATGGAGGGAGGTGAAATGATGATAGGTTGTATTTTAGGATGCATACCCTGCGCTGGGGCGAATGGACTGGAGGAGAGTAAGACTGGAGGCTGAGCACATTCAGGCTATTGAAGTAGTCCTGGTGAGGTGACGGAGGTTAAGGAGATCCGAGGAATATGAGAGCAAGTGGGAAGGAAGGCAGTAATTGAATGCTCAGGGAGGGAGGAATCATTGTAGGTCCTATAAAAAACCTGATTTTGTCTCTTTTGGGTATCCAGTCTCCCTATGGTCTGTACTGTCCCATTAGCAAAAAATAATTAGTAGATTTTCTGTATTGACAAAACTATGAATAGCAGAATGTTCACGACAGCATCCTTTATAGGAGCCCCAAATAATTCAGATGTCTATTAGCTGATGAACAGATAAATACAATGTTGTGTATGTGCACTACAGAACATAATTTGGCAATAAAAAGAAATGAAGTAGTACATACTACAGAATGTTACGTGAACAAAATATTTAGTGAAAGAAGCTAGTATTAATAGGCCACGTATTGTATGATTCCATTTACATGAAATGACCAGAATAGAGAAATCTGTATGGGTAGAAAGTAGATTAGTGGTTGCCAGGGGAGACTGCGCTGGGAGTGGGGGAAAATGGGAGAGACTCCTAATGGATATGTAGTTTCTGTTTAGAGTTTGAAAATATTCTAAAATTGATTGTGGTGTTGATTGAACAACTCTGTGAAACCACTGAACTGTACACACCAAATGGGTGAATTGTCTATTGGAAAAAACATGAATATGGGAGTAAAGTCACCCTTATCTGGAAAACAAAAGACCAGCTGGTAGAACCAGGCATATAGAATACATCAAGAAATGACAAGAAATAATGGAAAACTGGAAAAAAACTTAAATGTCTAATAATAGGAGTATGGATAGGTTATGATATATATTCATAAACAAGAAATAATGAAAGTCCTGACAACATATCCACATTTAAAAATTAATAACTTATAGATGTGTCCTAAAAATAGTATGTTGGGAATATTTAATTTAGGAGTAACATATCTTAACTCTAATCCTTAATGCTATTAATATGTTACCAAAGAACACCATTTAAGAAGACAAAGAATCAATATATTTTGGAGTGATTTTATTTTAAAATGTAGAGGTGGTTTTTTTTTGGGGGGGTCTTTTAAAAAACTTTTAGAGTCTGTTTCATTTTACTGAAAAATTTAGTGTATTGCACATCTTCAAAGGAGACCAAGTAAACAATTTCTCCCCTAACTCTGAGTTTAAGAGGAAAGAGAAGATTATTACTTGGAACGACAGAAGAGGCAAAGGATAATATCAACAACATAATAATGTAGAGCAAAAATGCAGCGTGATAGAAAGCATGGCATAACCATGGAAGGTGAAATAACACAGATAAATCCATAGGATTTCAGAAGGAAATTGGACGGTGAGCATCACCAAACTTAGAGGTGATTTCTGTCATTTATACTTTATTGCAAAAACATTTTGCAAACCATTTTGGCACTTTTATCACATTTTTTAAAAATTGAGGTATAATTGATACATAACATTAGTTTTGAGCATACAACACAGTGATTCGATATTTGCATATATTGCAAAATCATGAGCACAAAAAGCTTAGATAACACCCATCTCTATTCGTGGTTAGAAATTTTTCTGTCTCTTAGGATGATGTCTCATTTTGTTTTTATAGAATCACTAAACCAATCGGGGAAAAAACCAAAAACAAATGTTTTGATCTTAATAAGGAAACCAAGGAAATGAGAAGTTCTAGAGAGTGCCCATGGTTGGGATTGGGGAATAAAGGGTAAGACAGAAAGTGGAGAAACCTTCCAGGGGTCTGCCTAGAAGGAATCTTAGAAATTGTTTTATGATATTTTGGCTTCAGTATATCTGTGTTTTATCATCGTTTTTTGTTATTGATTCTAAAAATGATTTTATTTGTAAAATGAGACAGCAAAAATAAAAGGTAGAATAGAATGTTAGTGCCTAATTAAGAATGAAAAATTACCAGAGATTTTAGAATGCCATGTATTTGTAGATGACGTCTGTGTATTTTAAGGGTCCACGTATCAGAATTTCAGATAATTGTTTTAAGACTAGTAGGTGTACTTACATTTAAAATTTGGCATTCAGAAATCCTTGCTGTGGTATTTTTTAATTTGCTTTTTTAAGTCACCTCAGTTTGCTATCCTTGAATCTTTTCCCCCTACTAAGAGCAAGTCCCTCATCTTAGAGGCTAGAGGATTTATTTGTCTTTCCTGAGAATTTCCTTTCCTTACCTTTTTAATTGCAGTGCCGTTATGGGTCCTGTCCCAAATTTCTTTCTTAATTTTTCTCTCTTTTCATTTAATTTAGCATATTCATTTCACATTAGGGATGTGCCTCTTTTTATCTTAGGAAGAAATTGGTATTCTCTGAGTGAATTGTAGAATTCTCCTATTTAAATTAATGGCAAACGTTGAACTATGTTTCTGATAATTAGAGAAATCATTAATAGAGGAACAATTCTAGATCTTTTCAAAAGTCTTTTCAGTCAGTATTTTGCCTTATATCTAAATTGACAAAAAGCTCTTTGCAAAGTTTAGTGTTACTTTGACAACAGAGTGAATTTATTTTTTGGCCAAAATATTTCTGCTATACCACCAGCTACACGGCTTTTATAACTTTGAAAAGTGTTCTTATTTAAGCATAGGAACTGGCATCTATCTAGTAACACAGGTTTTTTTGTTTTTTGGGGGGAGGTTTTTTTTTGCAATTGTTTTCATTGGAGTACCCGTAGTCTGCTGGTTGCCACATCTGTCCCATCCTAGTTCTCTGAAAGAATAACCAGTTAGAGTCTAGTTCTTTGTGTTGATGTTCTAATTAATCAGGAAAGGAAATTTTGCTTTTAAGTCTATGTGAAAGTCCTTGCTAATTGGAAACATTAATTCGAAATTTCTTTCATATTTTCTCCACTGAACTTCTTCATTTAGCTGGGTTTGGGGGGGGTTTGTTTTTAGAATAATATCACATTGATTCAGCTTGTTTTAGTATGTCAGGTTCCTACATATAAATAGTTTAAGTAGGATTTAATCATTTGTACTGCCAGATTATTTGGTTTAAAAGAAGGATTCAGAGGTGTTCTTTTAAATATTTCTCAAATTTATATGACTTATATAGTGTTTTTTAGGTGTATGGTTCTTTTATAAGCTGAATAGAACTGTTAGTACTTTCTTATTTCTTTTTAAGGACTATATTCTACCCTTAGATGCTTTCCCATTACTCCTGCTGAACTTATGGTGATGATTTCAACTTACTGGACATTTCTTGTGAATCATTAAAGATAGAGTTTGGCAAGTGAAGTTTGATAACTGTAAATGAAGTAAATAAAACAAAATGAGAATTTTAGAAAATGGCATTAGTGCCTTTTAAAAATTTTGGATTGATTGCTGACTTAAAATCATCAGCACTGCAGGCCAATCTCCTGGCTGGGTAAAATGTGCTTTTTATTAGACGTGCATTGCCTTTTTATATGCAGAAAAAATTTTAATAGATTTAAGTGTACTGTAAATCTCTTTGGTCCCACTTGCTGTCAGTTCTTTAGCGCTGAATCCCAGTGGTGTGAGGTGGTGCGTCAATGTTTCTGTTGTAAGTAGTGGAGCTGAAATGAGTGGGGTTAGTGAGCATTCTGAATAATGGGACAGTTCACTTAGTAGCAACGCAGTTGAGGTCCTGAGTATGAATACTTTTTGGTTCACATTCTATTCGGATTTTGGGGTCACAAGCTATCAGTATCTTAAAGGAGTCTTAGAATGAGAATAATTACTAGTATTCTGAAAGCTGAGCCTTTGGGAAAATTATTTTGGGGGAAAATTCAATCCTTTTGCCAAATGTGGAAATAAACACAATTTGTTTCATCATTAAAGCCTACCTGTAATATGAATGTGAAATAGATATGGGGATAGAGCTCAGTGTTAGGTGAATTTATATTTGGGTAATACCAAAATTGTGCTGAGAATTGTTCAAAGATGACATAAAGTCAAAGGATTTCGTGTTTGGAAATAAGTACTGTAAACTTTTGACCCTACTTCAAAAAAAAAAAAAAAAAAAACACCCCAAACTAGAGTCGTGTTAAAGCACCTACAGATGGCAAGGTTTAGCATATAGTCAACTCTTACCCTTCACAGCAATTATGATCAGGTTACACTCGAGACACTTCGGAAACTTCAGTGTTTTAATGGGGTAAAGTTGGATCTCTGAATTGCCTTTAGGGTGCTTGGATATATTAGAGAATCATCAAGAACATTTAGCCTAAAAAATTCAGTGTTTTCGCCAAGTTTTTATTGTTGCTTTCCTTAAATGTTTCCTTGACATAGTTTTTTTGGCGTGAATTGTAAGTTAAAGCCATTTAGGCTGAGATTTCTGAGATATTTGCTGACTGCCTTAGGCTACTTTTATCATTTAATAATTGGAGCTATATATTCATAGCATATAAATAGGTACTGATTAACGTTTTTGCTCACTGCAGTGATCTTAGAAGATTTACAAACAGACATTAAGAGCAGTTCACAGGTCATTTTCTTAAATATAAAATATCAAAGATAAACTTATTTTCCTAGTTAAAATGCATAAGTAGCTTCATATATTGTGTAGAGTGTTTGTAATTAATGCATTTCACTGATAATATTTCTGATGGCATTAAATGACTTAAAAAAGGGGGATGAAAGGATAGTTTTCTTCATTGAAAGTACTTAACTGTGTTTAATATTAAAAATAAGTCTCCATAGATTGCACAATAAAAGGGTATTATTTTACATCTTTAAAGAGGATTTCTATTTTGGAAATTTGAGAATTTTTTTTTTTTAAACATTAAACATTCAGTTTAATGTTATTTCTGACGTGATATCCCTTTGTAAGATTGTGTCAAATAAAGAAACTGTCATCATTTCTGCTGATGACCTCAACGACTAACCACTAGTTTTTTCTTTCCCTTGTGTTCCCTCTTCTCTTATGTACCCCTTGATCGCCTCGTTTGGGTTGATTTGTAATCCGACTCTTGCGACAGATGTTAGAAGGTGGAGTAAAGGGATTCTCTGCTTTTAGACCAATCGCTTAAGAGGCTGCTGTATTAAATCTGTGGTCAGAAGAAAATTTCTTTATCCTTTTAAAATTACTGCCATCAAAGGAAAAGTACATGATAACATAAACAAAAAATGACAGAGAAAAATTAAGGGAGGAGTAGAAGAGACAAGAAGAGAAGTTAGACAGACAAAACTAAGGACGTTTTGGAGGAGGGGGTAGGGTTTTCATGTTGAAGCATGTGCTTTGCTTTGACTGAATCTGGCTTAATTTCTGTAAACATCCCTCCTTCTAGGATGAATCAATGCATTTCAGCCATGTCTGTACCTGTAGCAGAATACTGGCGGTGAAAGTTTAGAGGTAATTTAAAGATGAGGGGCTAAAAGTGAAAAGGCTTGAAGTTTCAGAGATCCCACAAGATTCTGCCAAGTATGAGCACATTCTGAAATACCAAAAAAAAAAAAAAGTGTACTTTCAAAACACTATCTGTTAAGTATTTAGAGTTAAATTTCGAAAAGCTGGAAATGAGTTGACTCAAAATACATACTTACAATATTTCTTTTGGTAATTATACCTGTGTGCAGAGTCCCTAGAGTTTGTCGGTATCTTTATCCAATTTACTAGAATCACTAAAAAATGTTTTCCCATGGAGAGTATTTTCCATGTTGAGTGAAAGGGTTTTACCTAGGAACTTCCCGCACCGGGTAGTGTGACGGAGGGGTGAGGGAAGGAGCTGGGGGTTGAACACGCAGAAGCCATGTCTGCAAGTACGCGAGTCGTTAGGGAGTGTGCAGGTTCCCTGGAGCAGGAGCAAACCATCATTTGGTCACTCCGGTTGGCCGTGACGTTTGTGTCCATCCCAGTGGCGAGGACCTGGCCATCCTGTGCTGCGGCTCACTCTTTGTCTAAAGCTTGGTGGAACAGCTCCGACGTGATTCTGGTTCTACTTACTGATGTTGAAAGCATGAACATGTAAGCTCTGGAAAGCATTTAATCACTGTAGTTTCTGCACAGTCGAGTCCAGTGAGAGCATCTTTTAGTAATTTACAACTTTCGAAGTGGAGTATTTGTTCCCTTAAAAATCTTACTTTATTAAAGCATTTAATTTGAAAAAGGGAAAGAGCTTCTCAGTTTTCCCATTAGAGAACACAAAAGAAAGCGCATAATGACTGCTCAGTCTACAATCCTCACGTAAATGTAGCAGTTTAAATTTACAACTTGGGTACTAGTTACAGGTACGTTCAGTCAGTTGAAACATATAAAAAATTAGTATTAATAAGCTCAGCCTCCTTGACAGTACTCTGGTGCTTGCTTTGCTCCTATTTCTTTGAGTTGATTATTTTCTATTAACTAAAAAAAGCCCCTGCAAATCTGTCATTTACTGTACTGTGTCTTGTGTACAGTCAGGATTAGAAGTGAACGTTTAGTTGAAAGATGGCAAAGAGAGGGCTCCCTACTTGCTTTAAGAAAATGGTTAAAAAAAGAAAAGGCATATGCCTGCATTGACTTTTTTAATGGGCCACGATATATTTCATTTATCTTCCCCTTTACTGCATATTACAAACAAACAAAACATTAACAAGATGAGCATTCCAGAGTGTATTCATAGATTTTTAGTTGCTAATTTAAACTGCTTTGAAAAGTCCTAGGAAACAGTACTCTTAAATAAATATGGGGTAGGTAATTCATTATAGTTGTCTTTATCTTTAAACTAATTGCTCATATGCGTGTGTTCAAAAGAAATGAGCTCAAGCATGATTTCATACAGCGTTCTTTTTCATTAACTACATGAGCACATTTATTTAAACAAAGAGTATTAATGTCTGTTGATAGGCAGATTTCAGTGTGGGTTTCCTCGTGCACCCGAAGAGCAAAGGCAAGGTTTTTCAATGAAAGTAACTCCAAATATCTAATTTTAATTTTGTTGTTGTTGTTATTAAAAGAGGTAGAGGAGCCAGGGTGGCAAGAAAGACTAAAGTGGCGGTAGGCTATGATTTCTGTCGGTAAGAATCATCTGTCCTGTGGTAGTAAGTGATTTGCATATCATTTAACAGTACTGTAATCATCTTTATTTCTTAGCATCTTTATTTTAGAGCTAGAAGAGGTCCTGGGAATCATGTCATTTTTTAAAAAAATTAAGGCCTAAAGTTAATACATGATTTTCTGACTGTTGCATAGGTACTAATGGGCCGTGGGGGGACATGAATCCAAGTTTACACCTTCCCCATTCATTGGCTCTTTTTATCAAATCATGTAGCTTCCCCTAATTGTTTCTGCAAATGAAACATTTTCACTGGTTGCTGTTAGTCAGTCAAAATGTAGTGTGTGTTGATTCTGGCAAAATCAGTAATTGGGATTTCAGTGAGTATGTGTGTGTTTACTTTTAAAACCTATCTGATAAGGCACCTTTAAGGATATTATTGAAAATTAAAGTTGACATAGACCCATCTATAAAATTTTTTATTGTGGATGATTTTAGATTGACTTGTTTTAAATCAGAATGTAAATGTGTATGTTTTGTATATTGAGAAGTGTTCATTGGTTTCTGTGTTCCTAGTGAAAAATTAGAAATACTCTTACGAAAATTAGCATTTAAGTTGAAACCACAGCTTTACTATTTCTTCTCTTTTTGCACTTATTAGTTTGGTGCTGCAGTTGTTGTTTTTGGCTGTACTAAACATTAAAATGATGCCGGTGTTTATACTATAGAAAGTAATCCTGATGACCTTCTCTTGCGGTAAGTGTGCTTGTGTGTTAAGGTGAGAATCAGTGGTGTGATTGCAGTTCTTGTAAGAAAGTCCTGTCCGCTTTTGCTGTAAAATATATGCGTTCAACTAGGAATATTATGGTGCTATTAAAATCATGTTTGCACAGCCTAAAATAATAAGGAAAACTACTTTTGTAATGTTATTAGGTGGAAATGGTAGGATTCAATTTATACAATTGATTTTTTAAAATAATATCTTGTTCAGAAAAAATTCCTGGAAGTAAATACATTCCAATATTAAATAGTATCTTCAGACGGTGGAAATATGGGTGTTTCTCTTCTTTCTTTACTTTTCCCAATTTTCCACATTATTTCTCAGTGAACAGTTTTCGTTATAAAAATGATAAACCAGAATGAAATTATTTGTCTTTACCGATAAGCCAAGTAGATAGCTGATAATGTATTTATAATTTTTTAAGCTTACAAGGGCCTAGTCACCCAAAAGATAGCTGTTCAACCTGACTGTTTAAGCACAGAAGCTATACTTAACAGCTCGTTCCTCCTGTAACTGCTGTTACTTTCTATTAAAAGTACAGAATTTGTATCAGGTGCTGTTCTATTTTACTTGTACTAATTTAATATTGCACTTTTATAAGATTTTGTGGTGGGTGGTGGGGGTTGCTCTTTCAGAGAAGAACCGGAGGCATGGAGAAATAAAGTAATTTTTCTAAGGCAACACACGTAATAACCAGTGCAGCCAGGATTTAAACTAGTCTATCATGAGAGCCAGTAATTTTAAATATTATGTAGTGGTTGCCTGAATTTTTGCATTGTGGATAGAAACTATGACCTAAGATAGAGGGAAAAAAAAAATAGTCAAACTATGCCGAACGTTAGATTTTGCCTACAGACTGAATGATAAATGTACAAATTTCTGTCTGTTTGCCATACCATGTAAAAATGGCCAGCTTGAGTACCATTAAATACAGAGGGTATATTATAGGCTAGATGGTCTACTGGAAACTAGTTTTCGGCAGTGTGTCTCCATGTGCTTCCCAAGTCACTGAAATGGGGGGACAAAGAGAGATCTGTGGCACTGCTGAATGGGAGAGATGGGCCTGGTAGAGTAAGACAGTGAGGAAGGATGGGGAGCAAATAATGGTTTAATGAACGAGTTCCAGTTGAAGGTCACAAGGGCAGACTCCAAACTGTAGAAATTGATTTCAAGAACAGCTGCTTCTCGTAAGAGCAACTCTACGTAGTAGCAGTAGGGATTATAACAGAGGTTCATAATTCTGAAAAAACAGAGCCAATCTTTAGTGATTTCCCATGTATGCTAGTTAAAATAGGAAGTCAGATATTAAAATGATTTATGTAAAAAGAAGTAAAATTTTATTGAGATCATATTTATTCTAATGAGCAATTTTGCAATTTCTTTATTCTCCTTCAAACACCATTTTCTTGGTGTTTTATTAGGGCATACATACCACTATCTGTACTTTATGTGATAAATAGAATGATAAAGACCTTTTAAATATTGAGTAATTTTATGGCCAAAGAGCTTACTATTTAACATATAATTAAATGTCTTAATTGATTATTTTTGTTCATCTTTTCTTTCATATATTAAAGCTAAAGGTATCATTTTTATTACCTAGCCAAAAGAGAATCTTTATAAACTCTCCTTTTAGGAAGTGGGGATACTGGCATCTGTTGAGAATAGCCTAGTAAATAAATACCTGTTGGACTAACGAATTGAGTGGTATATTCTTCTAGCATAGTAATGTAGGTCTTTTCCTAATTTACTCATTTTTTGTAGTCTTCCTAGATAGGTGTGAATATTTTCGTTGTATGGAGATTAATGAGAGAGAATTATATGGCCAGAGAGTCAATAGTGGAGCCCAAGTTTGAACACAGACCTTCTGACTCCAAGTCCATTGTTCTTATTGTATAGATATGTACATCACAAGAAAATGTTGTAAAAATTCAAAGCTCCAAGTATAAACATTAATTATTTTTGATTAAAAAAATTAGACAATGTAACCTTAACATTTCAAAATGTATTTAACCAAAGAGTATTTGTTGAACCCTGACCACACAAAGTACTAGGTTAGTTGCTCTGTGAGATAAAATGACCTCTTGGGCGGCTCGGGTGGTTAAGCATCTGCCGTGGATCCAGCCCCACTTTGGGCTCCTGGTCAGCAGGGAGTCTGCTTCGCCCTCTCTCTGTGCCCCTCCTCCCACTTGCTGACTCTCTCTTTTTCTCTCATCTCTCACTCTCTCATCTCTCTCAAGAATAAATAGATAAAACCTTTTTTTAAAAAAAAAAAACCTCTTGCCTTGAAGAAGCTTACAGGTGTGTGATGTTGACATATACATTTACAAAAAGACCAAGGGAGGGTTTTTTTGTGTTTTTGTTTTTTGGTTTTGGTTTTGGTGATTCAAGATGATTAACTGTATCTTATTTTTAATTTTTTAAATTTTATTAAGTTTTTAAATTTTAATTCCAGTAAACATACACTGTTATATTAGTTTCAGGTGTACAATATTCAGCAATTCTATACATTACTCCAGTGCTCATCCTGATAAGTATATTCTTAATTCCCGTCATGTATTTCACCTATCCCTCCACCCGTCTCCCCTCTGGTAACCATCAGTTTGTTCTCCATAGTTAAGAGTCTTTCTCAGTTTGTTTCTTTCTAATTTTTTTTTTTCCCTTTGTTCATTTGTTTTTTTCTTAAACTTCATGTGAATGAGATCATGGTATTTGTCTTTCTTGGACTGACTTAACTTGGCTTAGCATTATACTCTCTAGCTCCACCCATGTGGTGCAAATGTCAAGATTTTGTTCTTTTTATGGCTGAATAATAGTCCATCGTGTACATACACCACATCATCTTTATCCATTCATCTCTCGGTGGACACTTGGGCTGCTTGCATAATCTAACTATTGGAAATAATGCTGCAATAAACATGGTGGCAGATAGACCAAGGAAGTTTGTAATGCATGTGTAGTAACATGGGTATTCTATTAGTGACCCCAGAACTGTGTCTCCTGCCACATGTGTACATCCAATAAATATTTAAATGAATGAACAAATGAATCAGTGAGTCCACATTAGAGTCAGTTGGTTAGGGAGAAATTCATGGGGAAGGTAAGACTTGGCAAAGCCTTGGAAGACAGCTAAGATTTGGATACCTGAGAAGAGGTGGTGTTGGAGTGGTGGCATTCCAGGCAAGAGACACAGCTTGAACAAATAGGAAGAGAAGAGAATGAGCAAAGCCTATACAGGGCTTTGAATAGAACACTGGCCAGAGAGAGCCCTTTGTATAGAGAAGTAGTTGAAGGTACCATTAGAAATACAGTTTGGAGCCAGGCCTTGAGGCCTGTTAAGTGCTGGGTTAAAGTGTTTTCCTTTTATTCTCTAGGCAGTAGCTGTCCTCAAAGATTTAAAGTTCGGAATCTGATGAGTACATGACCAAAATGGCATTTTATGTTGATTGCTTTGCTCTTGGTACAGAGAGTGAATTTGGGGGTGGAAATGGAGGGGAGGAGAAGCGTGAGGGAGGGTGTTGGTTTAGAACAGTGGGCACGGCATTCCAGCTGAAGGCAGCTTGTCAGAACCTGGCTACTGATTGTGTTGGGAAAGAGAAATTCAGTGTAAAAAAAGAGAATTACACATCAAATAATAGTTTAAAAGTCCTCTGAGAACCAAGGTCTTCTAGTGTGTTCTGATGAAGAACTGCCAGGAGATGGCATTCTTTTTATCTGGATTTTAGATGTTTGTTGTTCTTTAGCAATTTAAAAATATAGTACTTTTTTGGCCCCCTTTTTTGGGATTATTTTTAGCTTCCTCTTGTTTTCTCACAGGTAACTGCTATCCTGAATTTGTTGTTTGTTGTACCCATGCCTTTTCTTTTTGCTTTTTTACTTTTACTCTTTGTGTATTTATTTATAATATTTGGTATTATTTTCTATTTCCTTTTTTTTTTTTTTTAAGATTTACCTATTTATTTGAGAGAGAAAGAAAAAGAGAGAGAGGGGGAGAGAGTGAGTGAACGCTGGGGGAGGGGCAGAGGGAGAAATAATTTCAAACAGCCTGCCTTCTGAGTGTGAGCCTTACGCACGGAGCTCCATTTCACAACCCTGGATCATGACCTAAGCCAAAATCAAGAGTCAGATGCTTTACTGACTGAGCCATCCAGGTGCCCCTGTTTTCTTTGTTTTAAAACTTAATTAAACATTACGACACTGTCCATGTTGTTCTGCAACTTGCCTTTTTCCTATAGCATTATAGTTGGGGTTTTTTTTTTGAGATAATAATCTGTGTATTTACAGGTCAGTCACATGTATAATATTCCATTATATGAGCATATTGCAATTTGTCTGTTTTTCTCTTGAAGAACATTTAAGTTGTTTCTAATTTTTTGCAATTATAAGCATTCCAGGGGCAAATGTTTTTGTACATGTCACCTTGTGTACATAGGAGAGTTTTTTTGGGGGTGTTACCTAGCAAAGTGATTGATTGCTGGGTTATAGGATATGTGATAAGATTTAATATTTGACAGTGTCAAGGGTGTGAAGTGGTATTTTCAGTTTAGTTTTAAAATGCATTCTCTCAGGGCACCTGGTGGCTCAGTCGTTAAGCGTCTGCCTTCGACTCAGGGCGTGATCCCAGCATTCTGGGATCGAGCCCCACATCAGGCTCCTCTGCTAGGAGTCTGCTTCTTCCTCTCCCACTCCGCCTGCTTGTGTTCCCTCTCTCGCTGGCTGTCTCTCTCTGTCAAATAAATAAATAAAATCTTTAAAAAAAAATGCATTCTCTGATTGCCTTTGAGTTTACACATTGGCCATTTTGGTTCTTTCCTCTGAATTGCCTGTTACTATATTTTGCCCACTTTTTATTGGGTTGCATTTTTCATATTGATTTATAGTTACTGATACATTCCAGATACTTCAGGTTGGCATTTTTAATCTTTGGTTAACTCAGTAACTCCATTCCTTTGGTAATCTGATAAGACCATATATCAGTTTTGATTCTAGGCAACATCGTGTATGTAAAAATGACCCCTGATTGGTAAACTGCATCTCAATTAGGCTAAATGGGATATAAATACCTGCTAGGGGAGCCCTAGCATTGAACTTCCCTGGGTGCAGTGACTCTTATAAATAAGTATTTCCCTCATGGGGACCTTGGAAGCTTTGCCTGTGAACTTGTTAAGAGAGATACTGGCTTCTTTGGAGCAGGAAACATCTTAAAAGGGCTATCTCCTGCGTGCAGCCGGTGTGGACCTGAGCTGAATAGTTGCAGGGCCTGATGGAAATACTTCCACAGCAGAGTAGGGCCTAATGCTTCCCTGCTGGCAGGCTGTGTTCCTGCCCGTGTTCTCAGGAGACTGGGGCCAGGTGTTGCTTATGGTAATTGTGTGAGTCTGAATGTTTAGTTGAACCTAAGAAAACCCTTTCATGAGTGTTGCAGCTATGTTGGCACTTAAAATTATGTGAAAGAGAGTTAAAGAATTAGCTTCTTATGTATTATACACCAATGAAATATCTTTAATTTTGTCTTAATTTTCTTAGAAATCATCTTAAATTACAATTTCTACGTCTAGATTATGCAATCCTGAATCTAAGTAATAGACTCTGTTAAGGGAAATGGGGAGTATCATAATTTTTGTCCGTATTGCCCCACTGCATGAGTTTCAGTTGTCCAAAATGGAGAGGGGTCAGCTAACGAGGCCATGCTCTCATCATTTTTGATTGCTTTTGATTTTTAGAAGAGATAGACTTAAACCAATGGGCGCAACTGATGGCTTGCAGACCCCTGTTGGAATATACACTTCTTAGGCATGTGGTCAGATTTCTCCAAATTCTTAGTTTAGCCCATCAGTGTGATTTTTGTTTTTTATGGAAGCATCCTTTTCCAATATGACAAGGTGATTTAATAGGAAAATAGTGTTTGACATGTGAAAAACATTTCACATACATTTAGGAACATATTTACTGTGAGATAAGGAGTGTATACTACGTCCTATTCCATTTAAAAGTATAAAATATTCTCTGATGCAGTTAGAAGAGTTGTTAAATTTGATTTCTATGTAGACATATGTATCTTTGTATTATTTTTAAGAAATTATTTCAGTAAATTTCAGACCTTTAGCTAATCCTTGGTAGACTCATGTATAGTTGACAGCCCTAATTCAACAATATGCATTTGACTAACTCTTGATTTTTAGAACAAAAGGAAAATGCTAAAACTTGTGGTAGAAACTATAGGCTTACCTTAAGTCATGCCATAAAAGGTAGGAGGCTTAGAGGTGCCTGGCTGTCTCGTTGGAAGAGCTTACGACTCTTGATCTCAGGGTTGTACGTTTGAACCCCACATTGGATGTAGAGATTGCTTAAAATAAGAATACGTAAATAAACTTTAAAAAAATAAGATGCTGAAACATGGCTTTTTCTTTTTTCTAAAAATGATCATCACCATAGATGTGAGAGTGATTACTCTGCTTGCTTACTACTTCACGTCCTTAAAGATAAAAGAAATAGTCTTTTTCGGATCAAGGTTGAACTTAAGACCGCTTTCTCAGGCCTTCTTCCTTCTTCCCACATTTATCACCAGCTGTCTTTTAGCCAGATAGCACTTGTCTCCCATGGCCTTTTGTCCTCCCTGCCTTTCCCCCACGCTTGTATACAGGCGTACCGTGTTTTACGGCGCTTCGCTTTATTGAATTTTTACAAATTGAAGGTTTGTGGCAACTCTGCATCAAGCAAGATGATCAGCTCCATTTTTCCAACAGCATCTGTGTACTTTGTGTCTCTGTGTCACATTTTGGTAATTCTCACAATATTTTGAAGTTTTTCATTATTTGTTGTGGTGATCTGTGATCCGTGATCTTTGATGTTACTCTTATTATTTTGGGGTGCTGTGAACTGTGCCCCTGTAAGGGGCAAACTTTTTTTAAAGTTTTTATTCAAATTCTAGCGAGTTAACACTGGAATATTAGTTTCAGGTGTACAGTAGTCAGCATTTCTGTGCGTCACCTGGTGCTCATCCCAACAAGCGCACTCCTATTCCCCATCATCTATTTCATCCCATCCCTGCACCCACCTCCCTTCCGGTAATCAGTTCTCTGTCCTTACGAGTCTGTTTCTTGGTTTGCCTCTCTCTCTGTCTTTTTTTCCCTCTCACTGGTTTGTTTTGTTTCTTAAATTCTTCATGAGTGAAATTGTATGGTATTTGTTTTCTCTGACTGACTTCTTTTGCTTAGCATTTTACTCTTTAGTTCCATCCATGTCATGGCAAATGGCAAGATTTCATTCCTTTTATGGCTGAGTAATATTCCAGTGTGTGTGTGTGTGTGTGTGTGTGTGTGGTGTCCATGTATACATATCCATCTTCTTTATCTGTTCATCAGTTGATGGACGCTTGGGTTGCTTCCAGAATTTGGCTATGGTAGATAATGCTGCTATAGACATCAGGGTGCATGTATCACTTTGAATTAGTATTTTTGTATCCTTCAGGTAAATACCTAGTAATGCAGTTGCTGGATCATAGGGTAGTTCTATTTTTAACTTTTTGAGGAACCTCCATACTGTTTTCCACAGTGGCTATACCAGTTTGCATTTCCACCAACAGTGTAAAAGGGTTCCCCTTTCTCCACATCCTCGCCAACAGCTGATGTTTCTTGTGTTGTTGATTTTAGCCATTCTGACAGGTATGAGGTGATATCTCATTGTGGTTTTGATTTGCATTTTCCTGATGGTGAGTGATGTTGAGCATCTTTTCATGTGTCTGTTGGCCATCTTGGATGTCTTTTTGGAGAAATGTCTATTTGTGTCCTCTGCCCATTTTTTAATTGGACTGTTCATTATTTAGGTGTTGAG
Organism: Ursus americanus; assembly: GCF_024610735.1. Lineage (NCBI taxonomy): Eukaryota > Metazoa > Chordata > Mammalia > Carnivora > Ursidae > Ursus > Ursus americanus. The sequence continues at coordinate 59,902,832 of NC_142135.1, forward strand.
TTGTATAAGTTCTTCATATATTTTGGATACTAACCCTTTACTGGATATGTCATTTGCAAATATAAGATGGCAAACTTAATGGATAAATGGTTGTGTGTGTTCTGACTGCTCCACTGATCAGTTGGTCCCTTGTCTCTCTCTACCTCTGTTCCTTTCCCCGTGCCTCCCTATTTCCTGAGACACACCAATACTGAAATTAGGCCAGTTAATAACCCTACAGTAGCCTCTAATTATTGTTCAAGTGAAAAGAAGAGTCACATGTCTCTCACTTTAAATCAAAAGCTAGAAATGATTAAGGTTAGTGAGGAAAGCTGAGACAGGCTGTAAACTACATGTGCCAACACGGCATCCATTCTGCAGCCCATGGATCAAGGAGTGATTTTGACTTTACAGTCTTATTATTTAAGAAGTACATTTTATAAAGTTTAGCTGCCATAGACAGTGAGTCCTCTGATGGATCTGGGCAAAGTAAACTGAAAACCTTTTGGAAAGGATTCACCATTCTAGATGCCATTAAGAACATGTGTGATTCATGGAGAGAGGTCAGGATATCAACATTATTAACAGGAGTGTGGAAGCAGTTGATTCCAACCCTCATGGGTGACTTTGAGGGGTTCAAGACTTCAGTGGAGGAACTGCAGGTGTAGTAGAAATAGCAAGAACTAGAATTGAAGATGTGACTGAATTGCTACAATTTTATGATAAATCTTGAACAGAGGAGGAGTTACTTCTTATGGATGAGCAAAGAAAGCAGTTTCTTGAGATGGGAGTCTACTCCTGGTGAAGATGCTGTGAACCATTGCTGAAATGACAACAAAGGATTTAGAACATTACAGAAGCTTTGTTGATAAAGCAGTGGCAGGGTTTGAGAGGATTGACCCCAATTTTGAAAGAAGTTCTGTGGGTCAGATGCTATCAAATAGCATTGCATGCTATAGGGAAATCGTTCGTGAAAGGAAGTTAATCAAGGAAGCAAACTTAATTGTCTTATTTTAAGAAGTTGCCACAACCACTCCAGCCTTCAGCAACCACCACTCTGATCCATCAGCAGCCATCGACATCAAGGCAAGACCCTCCACCAGCAAAAAGATTAGTACTCACTGAAAACTCAGGCGACAGTTAGCATTTTTTAGCAATAATGTATTTTGAATGGTGTCTTTACATTGTATTTTTTTAGACATAATGCTATTGCACACTTACTAGACTATAGTATAGTGTAAACATAACTTGTGTATACAAGCACTGGAAAACAGATTTTATTTGATTCACTTTATTGCGATAATGGTTTTATTGTGGCAGTCTGGAATCGAACCTGCAGTATCTCCAAGGTATGCCTATAAACCTATTAAAGTTGCATATGTAGCATATTGAGAGACCATGGTTTGCCTGAGGATGGGCAGTTGAGACCATGTACCCCTCCCACAGTGATCCCAGCCATGCCTCTATCTGGGCTGTGATTCAAGGAAATGCTTTAAGGGTAACTCTGGTTTCCTTTTTCCATGTCTGGAACCAGTTATCATTACTGTGCCCCTCCCTCCCCTCTTCTTCATGTAAAAGTACTTGAACAAGTATAGATCAGATTTGAGTAATCCTGATGGTTGCTCCCATATGACAAGAGGATTAGGCATATTAATTACTATGTAAATGTGCTTGATCATTAAATTTATGTAAAAGTTAATACAGTATATATTACTGTGTGATTGAAGAACCATATGTTAATATGTATATGTAAACACACATATGTTAATACAGTATATATTACTGTAGTGGTTAAAAAACCAAGTCAGATTCTGGCTGTGAATACAAGTTCTGACAAATGGGGATAATATAAATATCTGCCTCAAAGCGTTGTTATTAAATGAGATAATGTGTGTAAAGTGCTTAACACTAGGCTTAGCACTTGCTTAGCACTCAATAAATATTAGCTGTTCTTAAAATTACTTTAATATGAAGCTTTGATATTTAAAAGGTATTAAAGTATGAGGTCCTTGCTAATTTCTTTGCTACATTTATTTTATAATGTCTGCTATAGGTACTGAAGGGTTTTTTTATTTAGCTTTACAGGTTTTACTAAACTAAGATTCAAGTTTTACTGCAGTGTTTTGCCATCATACTCACTATTTGCCATATCCTAACCTGTTCCTTTCAGCTAGAGCAGGCATTTTGTCATTTCTTCATCTTTTCTGTTAAAATATATTGTCATATCATGAAGGGATGGGATTAGCTTTGAAGACTCCCCTTTTTATAATACACTATTTTATCTTTATCGTGACCTATCCTAGGAACCCAGATAGTGTGCTTTTCCTAATAAAAATGGCTCTTTTGTTCATTTACCAGTTAATACTTCAATAATTACAGTGATTCTTCTCTTTTTTGTAAGCTCTTTGTAAATATTTTTAGTTGTTAATCATTCTTTTTATCTAAAGGAACTTTACTTAAAGGTCGGTTTTTTAAGGAATAGGTTTCTTATCAAAATGAGTGATATTAGTCATGCTTTTAAGGAGAACAAATTGATAGCCTTTAGCATCTTAAAAGTGTGAGATAGATGTTAATGTACTATTCACTGATTTTTTAAGTTTACTTTTTATTTTTTTTAAAGATTTTAATTTTAAGTAATTTCTACATCCAGCACAACCCTGAGATCAAGAGTCACATGCCTGCCCTCCCCCCACCCCGCAAAAAAGGGGTGAAGCACCTGGGTGGCTCAGTCAGTTAATGGTCAGACTCTTGATTTCAGCTCAGGTCATGATCTCATGAGATCGAGCTCTGTGTCAGGCTCCACGCTGGGTGTGGACCCTACTTAAGATTCTCTCTCTCCCCTTCTCCTTCTACCTACCCCCATGCCCTCCTCCCCAGCTTGCATGTGCTTGCTCTCTCTCTCAGAAACAGAGTCCCATGCTTTACCGACTGAACCAGCCAGGAACCCCAACTTTACTGTTTAGTTGTGCTTGCGATACTTAACACTTGAAGTTGAACATTTAATAACAATTTTTTTAGAGATTTTATTTATTAGAGAGAGAAAGAGAGCACAAGCAGGGGGAGCAACAGAGGGAGAGGGAGAAGTAGGCTCCCTGCTGAGCAGGGAGCTCAATGTGAGGCTCTATCCCAGGACTCTGGGATCATGACCTGAGCAGAAAAGCAGAACACTTAACCGACTAAGCCACCCAGGCGCCCTGAAGTTGAACATTTAAACTATTGACTTGTTCTTCATTATTCTTTTTAAAACAAATGATTAGGTATAGTGCCTAGCTCACCACCAAGCATATTAAATAGGCCCCTAATCCTCATTAAACTCTACCCTGTTGATGCAGAATTAAAACTCATTTGAAAGTAGTAGGGTCAAGAAATAATGTTTTTGAAATGTTAAGATTTATTCCCACTCTCTGAGCATGTAGCCATATATTTCTAATAGCTAAGCTACTGGAGTGATTGACTTTTATTCTATTTTAGATAACTTTGCTAAGGAGGACTATGGTTCTGTTTCTTAGAGATGTTACATCGGAAGGGAAGAGTTAGAGTAGTTGCCTTCTGTCAGATTTTCTTCACACTTTATGTTTGCCTTATCCTTCTAATAAGTCTTGTGTTTCACACCTGAGTCAGGGACCCAGTGCAGTGAATTTGTTCTTTATTTAGTCCATTTAATTTCTCATCTACATATGGCGTAGTGACTATCAGCCATTAGACTTTGACATGGGACATCTCCCCTCGATAATAAAACACAAAAATACATAGGAAGCCTTAGTAGAAGGATTAAAGGTTTTGTGGAGTTTGTCTTAATTTTATTCATTGCTTTGACATATTCTTTAGACTAAAATGTGGGCACCGGTGTCTAAGATTTTAAATTCTAATACTAGTTTTATGTTTAAATCACAGTAAACTTTTATACATCTAATAGCTATGTAATAATTATTTCTTCATCTGAAAATTTACAAATAATAGTAATTTCTTTCACATGTGTTTTAGTGACAGTTAATTTTTCACTATGAAATCCCATAAAAGTCTCTGAAAACAATGATATTGAAATATAACAAAATTATGGTTACCATCAAATATACCAATTTAAACTTATACTATGTACCAAGGTATCTTAATCAGTGCTATAGAGAATACAAAGATGAGTAATACGCAGACTCTGACATCAAAGAGCTTATAATCATAGGGCTGGACCACTTTCAAGTTTATGATTTACTTAGGGTATGATAAATATGTGGATAATAATAACCATGATATACCAAGAATACAGTAGTTTTTTACATTTGTGCCCTCAGGTCCTGATACATTGCTTGGCACGTATCAAGTGATTAATAAATATTTATGGCTTGACTGAAAGTTGCTATCAGATTAGTTTGATACTGGGCATTGGGAAAGGGCTCTCTCTCTCTCTCTCTTTTTTTTTAAGTAGGTTCCTTGCCCAAAGTGGGGCTTGAACTCATGACGACCCCAAGATCAAGAGTCGCATGCTCTACTGACTGAGCCAGCCAGGCGCCCTGGGAAAGGTCTCTCTCGTGTGAGGGGGTTTAGGTGAAGGGGTTTAGGGAAACGTCCCTAAACCCTTCATGAGGAGGAGCCCTTGAGATGGTAAACCTTGGAGCTTCCGTAGATTTACATAGGCATGAATGCAGGGAGAGGTAAATGGAAGGGAGTGAACGAGGTGACCACAGGAAAGTGCCAGGCCAAGTCTGAGAACACTGTGTACTCCAGTCCGGCCAGAACTGAGGCTAGGGGACTATTTGGTGGACAAAGATTGCCAGGCCCCTGGATAGCTTCCTGTTTGATTTCACAGGGAGTAAGAATAAGAGAAGAGGAAAGAGACCTGACGTTTATTGGGCCCTACCATGTGTTAAGACGTATAGTAGTCGACTATTGTAGTCATCACGCTTAATCCTCAGTACTCTATGGTAATTGCCCTCCCGTGTTTAACCTGAGGGAACTGTGGTGGTAGAGTCAGATTCTGACCGTGAGGGTAAGTTGACGGAGCGAGAAACCTGACGTGGGAGAAGTTCCTGGAGAAGCCTGCTAAGAGAAGGCAATCCTGGTGGTCACAGAGGGATTGGAGAGAAGGCGGTGCGATCGAGACTGCAGAAGTAGAGTCGAAAGATCGTGGGCAGCAGTTGGGTTTGAAGGTGGAGAGACGAAGAGTGGGAAGAGCTTAGGGGCCGCAGAGACTGTGAAGCGCAGGTGCGGGAGGAGGGTTTCCCCAGAGGCGCGGAGCTCAGTGTGGGCCGTGCCGGGGACGGGCCTGGGAGCGCGGCAGGCTGGGCGCGGAGCAGAGGTGGTAGCGCGAGGCGGCCGGTGTAAACGGAGCCCGCGTCTGCCGGTGAGAGCCCTGAAACTGCACCAGCAGATCCAGGCTGCAAGGAGCGGCTTTACAGGGAGAGGAAGAGGCAAGGATGTTATTCAAGTAGTGCCTGTAGTTGGGCTTTGTTCCTTTCTTTCTTTTTTCTTTCTTTTTTTCTTTTTGGCTCGGTGGCAGGGAGAAGTGGACCCAACACAGGTGACGCAGACAGGATGAGAAGCCTAACCGTGCAGTGTCACTGAAGCCAAGGGACAGTCTTGAAAAATACGTTCTGATAGAGGCCAAATGGCACATGGCTTGAAGGAAATGGCAAGAAAGTAGGGCTTCTTATCTTCTCAGGAAGGCCCGTGATCTGTGGCGTATTTGGGGAGCAAGGGGGGCAGTGTGGGCTGTCACAGGGATTGGAGGCATGCCCTGTGTCTGAAGGTCTAGCAAGGAGCCCGAGAGCCCCTGGCTGCCCTCTCTGAACTGTTAAAACTTAACCCTCTTCTCTAATCCCCCTGCGTTCTTCTTTTCCTCCTTAGCACTTAGCAGTATCTTATATATTGTAAGTTTTACTTATTTATCCTGTTTATTGTCCCTCTCTAGAGTGCAAGGCCAGGGCCGAGGATTTTTATCTGATGGGTTCACTGCTGTACCCACAGTGCCGCACCCACAGTAAGGACCTCAGTGAATAGTTGATGAATAGATGTATGGAAATTATAGTGATTTGTGTCACACTTCTTTCTCACTCTGTATACCCTGAACTTGTTGAATGGAGCTGAATCACCTTTGTGCCCTAACAGTGCCGGGCGTATTGCAGCTGACGTATAAACATTTTTGGCAGCATCCTGAGGGGGAAAACTAGGGATTTGGGGCTTCATTGGTCTCAGTTAGAATTTTTCTTCTTACTGATCTGACTCTAATTAAACTACCCAGCCTTTCTCTAAGCCTCATTTTCCTTAGCTGTAAAATGGGGATAAATTGGTCCCTCTGTTCTAGGGCTGTTGAGAGGATTAAAGATATAATGCACGTCACAACAGCTGGCATATTGTCGGCACCCAATAAATAACTGGTGTTTTGCAATCTTTCTGTTGCGTAACCTTGAATAAGTTACTTAACCTTACTGACCCTCGGTGTTTTCATCTCTAAAAGGGGAAGATTAAACCAGTCTCATGTGGCATTTGGAGGAACCACTGAGACACCGCATGCAGAATACTTAGCTGGCGTAATGCCTGCGTATTTGGCAATCACCGAGCATGTGTGCCTTTATTCTTTTTGTGTGTAAAGACAGTGGTTAAGAGCACCAACTCTGGAACCAGACTGCACAAATGCAGCTTCTGGCCCTATTACTTACTAGCTGTACTTCACCTCTCTGCACCTCAGTTTCCTGAAAATTGGGAGAAAACATTGTCCCACCCCATAGGATTGTTGTGAGGGAAGCAGATGTGAATTTCAATAAACAGCTTAGGCCAGTACCTGGCACATGGTAAGCATTAGATGTGCTTTATTTCTAAAAATGTGTCTTTAGTGCTTTTTTTTCCTCTTCAGTCTAATAAGTAGTTTTAACCTGATGTAATCTGAGTAGGGTGTCTTGGTTAGAAAGAATGGGGTCCCTTTATAATGAAATTGGCCATGTTTGCGGGGGTGGGGGGAGAATATCATAAAACATCAGAGACAATAAAACTGCTTCTTTGTGGTTTGACCTGACTGGATAACATGGCTGTGGTGTTGACTCTTCTATATGCAATGAAAAAGCTACACTTTGGCTCCCATTCTGGTCAAGATCCACTCCAGAGCAATGGCAGGCTGGAAATTTGCCTCCATCTCTCTGCCCCCCTATTCTGCCAGCTGGTTTCCAGGAACGGTGGGGAATGCAGTTTGAGTAGAACCCAGGAGGAAGCAGCAAAATTGGAAGGACAGGTGGTGAGTAGTTGGCCAATCTGGAAACCTTTCCTTTCCTGCTGGGGAAGATTTTCTTTTACTAGCAAAGCATTTTTCTAACAAAATTCCAAGAACATATACCAAATTGTGCCCCTCACTTCTTCAGCCCTCTCAAGGATAAAAGCTCTATTTTCAAAGAACTACAGAGTTTATTATGTCACTGAGGGCGTGTGGCTGGGTCTTTATTCGTGTCTGAAACCGGCTTCCTAACAGAGAGGCGGCCGCTTCAAATCCACAGATTCCGTTTCCATTCATGACGCAAGCTACAGTTGCAGAATCTGCTGTGTTGTGTTGCTGTGCTCTCTCCCGGAGGAGAGTCTGCTGGATCTCCTCTGTGGTTCTTGGCCGCCCCAGCTCGCTCTCCCATCCTCACCCTGGTGCTGGGATGGCAAGCGGGCTTCATCTCTGGTGCCAGCTCCTATTGATTATAGTGATTGCCTGGAGTGCCGTGTTGAGAAGAATTGAGAGGCCGCATACGGGCTCAGAAGTGATTAATTAGCAGTGTCTGCTGTGCTTCGGGAGAAGGGGTAACTAAGCGTGCGTCATGCGTTTGCCAGACGTTGTGGATTCCGTGATAGCGTTCAGCCTGGAGAGTCTCATTTTGTGTTTCAGCATTTTTGTCTTTGAGTTAGTATATACCAATTACTGTATTCTACAATAAAATAGAAAGAAATAGAAATAATAGAATCGTGTATTAGTGAAGATTATAGTTACCCAGGTGAGCTTTTTCATTGCTTACTTAAGGAGGATCTTAGATCCGTTACTCTTGGTTTTCTCACTTCCAAAATGAGTAAAATGTTCTCTAACCTTTTTTGTTGAGGTTCTTTTGCTTAGTTAACACATGGTTTTATCTTTGTTTTGTAAGTCTGGCAGAAAATACTCCTAAATTTTGGTGGTAATTCTCCTTATTGGACTAATAATAAATTAACATGAGTCACTTGAAACCTTGGGCACACAGCAGGCAGCTAGACCAGACTTGGGGGTTATAATCATTTTTTTAAGGAGGTAAAAGTTTATTGAATATACTGCAAGGGAGCAGCGGGCAGGACAGCAAAGGAGAGACTGTCTGCCGGGGGTTATAATCATTACAGGACAGACCAGACATTTCATTCGTAAAGGAATAGTCACATGTGTGTTGTCCTTTAGCTTCCCTCCTTAGAGGCCAGAGATAATTTTGGTCTAACCACTGAGGTCTAAGAGTATTACTTCTTATTGTTTTCTTTTTTATGAGTCAAGGTAAATCTTTTCTTTTTTGGCAGCTGACAGAGAATACTCTTTCATTGAGGCAATAATGATACTCTTGAAAATGTAAGCAAAGCTCCAAATGACATTTTTTTACATTTTCCAACTCAAGGATGGATATTATTAGACATTTTAGAAAATTGTGGTAAAATGTACATAACAAAATTACGATTTCAACCATTTTAAGTGTACCGTTCTATGGCATTAAGTACATTCACACTGTTGTACAACCATTGGCAGTATCCGTCTCCGGAACTTGTCTTCCTCAGTTGAAAGTCTGCATCCATTAAACACCGTCTTCCTGTTCCTCCTCCCCTCCATTCTCTGGCAAACACCGTTCTACTTTATGTGAACTTGACTGTTCTGGGAAGCTCATGTAGAGGTTCTAATCTCTAGTTATTTCATTTAGCATGTCCTCAGGGTTCATCCATCTTGTAGCATGTGTCCACATTTCCTCCCTTTTTGTAGCTGAATAATATTTCATCATGTGTATGTACCACATTTTATCCATGCATTTGTCAGTGGACACTTGGGTGGTTTCCACCTTATAGCGATTGTGAATAATACTGCTATGAACATCCGTATACAAATACTTGTTCAAGTCCCTGCTTTCAGTTTTTTTTGGGTACATACCCAGAAGAGTCATTTGGTAATTTTATGTTTAATTCTTTTGAGGGCTCACCATACAGTTTTCCACAGTGGCTGTACCATTTTACATGGCACCAGCAATGCACCAAGGTTCCAGTTTCTCCGCATCCTTGCCAAGACTCGTTTCTAGTTTTTTGGTTGTTGTTTTCCTTAAAAGTAGGCTCCACGCCCAGTGTGGAGCCCAACATGGAGCTTGAACTCACGACCCAGAGATAAAGACCTGAGTTGAGATCAAGAGTTGAACGCTTACCTGACTGAGCCACCCAGGTGCCCCTCTAGTTTTTTGATAATACCCGTCCTAATAGATGTGAAATGGTACCCTGTGGTTTTGATTTCCATTTCCCTAATGACTAATGGGTGGAGCATCCTTTTATGTGCTTATTGGCCATTTGTGTATCTTCTTTAGAGAAGTGCCTGTTCAAGTCCTTTGCCCATTTTTTGAATCAAATTGCTTACTTTTATTGTTGTGTTGTTGGGGTTCTTTGTATATACTGGATATTGATCTCTTATCAAATATATGATTTGTAAATATTTTCTCCCATGCCATAGATTGCCTTTCTATTCTGTTGATAATATCTTTTGTTGCACAGAAGTTTTTAGTTTTGATGAAGTCTGACTTAACTATTTTTTCTTTTGTTACATGTGCTTTTGGTGTTACATCTAAAAAATCATTACCAAATACAATGTCATGAAATTTCCCCCTATGTTTCCTTATAAGACTTTTATTGTTTTAGCTTTTATGTTTAGGTCTTTGACCTAACATATGTAAGCTAGGAGTCCTAACCTATATGTAAGCTAAGAGTCCAACATTTTTTTTGCATGTGGCTATCCGGTTTTTCCAGCACCATTTAATGAAAAGACAAATGTAAAGACCCCATTGAGTGGTCTTGGCACCTTTGTCAAAAACCATTTGACCACATATATGAGGGTTTATTTATGGGCTGTACTAGATTTTTAAGGGTTAGGTATCTTAGCTTCCATCTAGTCTCATCCTTTCTGACTGATACTATTGCTACAGTTTCCAAACTGTTCTCCCTAACTACTATCATTTCTTAAAGTCCATACCACTGGGAAACCTTCTTCCTATTTTATTTTATTTTATTTATTTTATTTTACTTTATTTTCAAAAGATTTTATTTAGTCAAGAGAGAGACAGACCACAAGAGGGGGAGGAGCAGGGACAAGCAGACTCCCCGCTAAGCAGGGAACCTGAGTCAGGGCTCTATCCAAGGACCCAGAGCTCATGACCTGAGCCAAAATCAGATCTTCAACTGACTGAGCTACCCAGCCCCCACCCTCAGACTTTCTTAAAAAAAAGAAAAAAGGATCGTGTTATTCAACTGCTCAGAACCTTTTATTGGTTCCTCATTCCCTACAGGATAAATTTCAGCCTCCTTAGCCCTGCAGACAAAGCTCATCCTAGCCCGGTTCATGCCCACCTTTCTAGGTTTTTTTCCCCACTGCCTTCTTTTAGGGACCCCTATGGGGATTTCCATGGAGCCGTATTAAGAGATGTGCTCTTAGGCTCTCCCGATTGTACACCTATTTCTCCCCTTTCTCACACGGTTGATACAGTCCTGCTTATCCTGCTGTTCTCTGAAATCCTTCTTGACCCTCCTTTCCAAAGTTAGGCATTCTCCTTCCTTGCTCCTCTAACAGCCCAGATCTTAAAATGGTATTTGTGATCATATTTTATAAGTTTTGCCTGTTTTTCTCTTTGTCCTCCTTGATTATAGGTCTCTTGAGGGCAGGGGTTTTGTCCTGTTCATTTTTGTATCCCCAGCCCCTGACTTAGTGCCTTACATGACACTGGCACTCAATAAATACTGGTTGGATGAAACTAAAGCAAAAAAAGGAAAACCGTTAAGGAGAGAAAGACATCAGGTCAGGTATTAAAGATGTTTTTCCTTTCTTAGAAACTATTGCTGTGGCCTGTGGGCTCTAAGGAAAGATTTCTTTTTTCCCCTAAAGATATTTTCCCTCTTTTCCCATACTTGTGACTATGATTGCAATTATTATTACCCTCTTCCAAACAAGGAAACATAATCTTAATGGTATTTTGAGAGGAAGGAAAGAATAGGAGAAGGCAGAAAAAGAAAGAGCCCCGGTGAGGGGAAGGTGAAAGAAATCATCTGCCTCAGTAGCATCCGCAAGTGACACTTGAAACTGAATCAGAATTGGCTCGAGGTGCTGAGATACAGTGATATGCTGTGAGAGATGCAGACTTACAGACCAACGTAAAACACATGTTCCTTAGCACCTTTTGTCACAAGTGCCTCTTGTGCCTGTGGAAATTTGGAATAGATGAATAATTAATTATTTACCTCAGAATATGGCATCTCCACACAAAGAGACGCTTTTTATCTAACTTTGATGATTCTGTTTCTGTGGCCAAGTTTGTGAATAAATGGAAATTTTTGGTAAGATCTTAGTTAAAACAGGTTGACACAAAAGTCTTACTATCATCTCCCCGCGTAGCATTCCTTTGTGAGACAGTGAGAATAGTGAGCCACATTCTTCCAGTCTTCTATGTGTGTGACTGACTTGTTCTTTGGGCTTTATTTGGGAGAGGTTAATATAGAGAGGATCCAGAGAATAGCAGAGCCAGAAAAGCAAATCTGGTTAATCCACAAGAGTTAAGGATGACAAGAAGGTCTGTGAGACTGTTAGTCATCACGCTCAAAGGACGTGTTATTGCTCTTCTGTATTATCCCTGCAACCTCAATCCTCTCTGACATTTTGAAGAAGCAGTATGGTCTAGCCTCTGCCTTTGGTTACCTTTTGAACTCTCAGTAACAGCGTGGGAAGTTTTCTCCCTTAATATGTCAATGATTCTAAAGTGAAATGTTTGAAAAAGTATGCTGGAGACGGTAGAGTTATCCCGGTTTGGGAATTTGAAATGGAGGGCTTCAAGAGTCCCAGGACTGGATGGCTCTCACATTCTTTTTGGTTCCGAGATTTTACAATTCTAAATGGTCATTGATCGTGGCAGAACATTTTAGGGAATAATGTCCTATCTTAAAGGGATGGATTCTACCAATGAATCCAACTCTTGAGACACATAATCTGCTTCCTGGGCCTCAGGCATTTTTGGAAGCTTGAGGTATAAAACGTATAAACCCTGATAGGCTACTATGGTTCTCGTAAATTCTGGCTAACAGATCACCTCAGAATTTTAATTGTAATCTAGTGGTGGTACTCCAGTGACTTCAGAGAATAAACGCACCTTTTAAAGGCAACTTACTTTAAAGTGGTACATATGTGCTAACTGGGAAGAATCTGATTCAGTAGTTGAAGCCTCCAAAATCCTTGGATGAAGTACAAATGCTGAGATGGGAGTATAGTATGCTATTTGTATATTATTTCATTTCATGAAGTGGTAACTTGGCAGAGTCATATTTAGAAGTGATTGCGCTCTATCGTCCTTCTCCTCAGCTCTCTTTTGTGTGGGTATAATCGACTGCAGTAGTATCATAGACATTCATGCACTGCTGTTTGCATAAGCCTTTTATTGGAAATAACCCAACAAAATAGCACTCACTGCTAGCTTAGCACAGTTGGGCCTTCTCGAAGGCTCATTTTCCTCCATATCAAAAGAACGAAATCTTTAGTTAGTGTTGGTAGGATGATATCCACAGAAAGGATATTCACAGATAGGCCTTTCCTTTATCACGGATTCACCTCCTGAGGAAGGAGGCCAGAGGTCCAGTGACCTAATTCTGCGGACATGTATGTGTAACGAAAACAGCCAGTTCAAATGGACATTACTTTTCTTTTCACTTTATTATCTTACTGTCTATGAATTTTATTCCTCATCTCAGTAAAAATATATTTAACAGATATATTATTCCATGATATTTTATCAGGTCTTAAAAATCTCTTATATATAATTACAGTGTTAATGGGTTTATGAATTAATATCATACATGACTTTGTTCACACTCAGCAACTTGTTAAGTGTGACATCTTCAGAGTGTATCTCATTTTAAAAATATGAATAAATAAAATATATGATAATAGTGTACCACGACAGCTTTGTTGATGAAAGATTTGCCATTTTCTGGTACAATGTAATCAATTTATTCTTTGAGGCTTGTATTGTGGAAATTTAGAACAGTGTTATAAGCCCCCATGTACCCTTTACCCAGCTTTAGAAGCTGTCAACATTTTAAAACTAATTTAGTAATTAATTTAAGTAATTCCATTATTTTAAAATTATGAAAATCACCTATGGTCCCATCCGCCTAACACAACTCTTTAACATTTTATGTATTCTCTTCTTCTTTCCTCAAAGTTATAACTGATATTGCTTCCCTCTTCTTTTTGTGGAACATAATCAGACTAAGAGCTAGTGATAGCTGCCACTGATTGATGTCCTCCTCTGCCAGGTACTGGGCTAGTTGCTTTCGATATAACTCATAGAATCTGCACGGTAACAATGGAGTAGAGGCATTGCACTGCTGCCCCCCACGCCCTCCATTTACACATATGAACCTGACTCAGGGGGGCTAAGTAGCTTGCTCAAGAGTCATACATGCAGTATATGGATTCACACTAAAGTGTCACTCCAAGGCTACACTCTTGCCTTTCTATAAAGAAGGAGCCTCTTCAAAAGTATTTTTTCATATTGCTACATAATTACCTTTAGAAACAAAAAGAAATGTCAGTATCTAAATTGGACCCTGTGATCTATAGAAGCAGTACAAGGATAGCTGATGCTGGGCACTTCAAGAGCATAAATCCCTGCCCTGCAGTATTTACGCTGCGGTGTGGATGAGCCTAACCCAATGAGACGCTAACGAATACAAAAAGGACTTACTGTGGTATTATTAGCTGTAAATGTTATAAAAGCTCCACAGAGGGGGAGATGGATGAGGATTACGCCCCATCTGTAGAGAAGGCTGCGAACAGATTTAGGATTTCAGCTAAAATTAAAAAGACTGACAACGCCAAATGCTGGTGAGGATGTGGGACACCCAGAGCTGTCATGCACGGCTCGTGGAAATGTAAAATGGTAAAAATGTACTTATCTGTGAGCCAGTGATTTCACTCCTAGGTATTTACCTCTAAGAAATGAAAATGTATGTCTTGTAAGAGACCTGTATGTGTGTATTGGTAACTCTGTGTTAGTTTTCTTGTGCTGGGTAACAGATTACCACAAGCAGACTACACCCGTTTATTAGCTCACCATTCCATGTAGATCAGAAATTCAGGGGCGCCTGCGTGGCTCAGTGGGTTAAGCATCTGACTCGATTTCAGCTCAGGTCATGATCTCAGGGTCATGGGATCAAGCCCTGTGTCAGGCTCCTCACTCAGCGGGGAATCTGCTGGAGATTCTTCCTCACCCTTGACCTCCCCCTCTCGTGCCCCTCCCCCCTCAAATAAATAAATAAATGAATAAATAAATCTTTAAAAAAAAAAAGAAATTCACCATGGCATGGCTGGATTCTATGCTCAGGGTTATCATAAGGCTGAAATAAAGATATCAGCAAGAATGAGTTCTCATCAGGAGGCACTGGGGGGGAATATCCACTTTTAGCTCATTCTTATTGGTGAAATTCAGTATCTTGCCGCTGTTGAGGTCCTGTTTCCTTGCTGGGTGTTTGCTGTGTGCCACTCTCGGTACTTAGAGGTCACCTGCATTTCTTGACATGTGGTCCCCTCCATCTTCACGTCAGCAATGGTACATCAAATCCTTCTTGTGCTTCACATTTCTGAGTTTTGGTGCTGCCAGATGGAGAAAGCTCATCACGGTTAGACCAGGCCCACCTCAATAACTTCTCTGTCTTAAAGTTAGTTGTGCCATATAATACAGCCTAATCACTGGGGTGAAAACTCACCATACTTGGAGTAATGCAGGGTGTGTACACCAGGGGTTGGGGAATCTTGCAGAACCATCTTGGAATTCTTTTCACCACAAGCCCCTAATTGTGAACAACCCAAATCCCCGTGAAGAGGAGAATGGATAAACTAACTGCAGTATATTTGAATACCCTTAGCACTAAGATGGGGCAAGTTATTAATAGATGCAGTAATGAGGATGGATCTCAAAAAACTTTATGCTGAGGGGTGCCTGGGTAGCCCAGTCGTTAAGCGTCTGCTTTCGGCTCGGCATGATCCCGGCGTTCCGGGATCGAGTCCCACATCGGGCTCCTTGGTTAGGAGCCTGCTTCTTCCCCTCCCACTCCCCCTGCTTGTGTTCCCTCTCTCGCTGACTGTCTCTCTGTCACATAAATTTAAAAAAATCTTAAAAAAAAAAAAAACTTTATGCTGAAAGAAGCATAAAGAGTACTTATGTATGATTCCATTTCTTCGAAGTTCTAGAAAAAGCAAAACTAATCTGTAATAATGGAAAGATTGGCGGTTGTTGGTGAGGATAAGGAAAGAGAGATTGCCTGAGAATGGGCACAGGAGAACTATTCAGGGGTCACGAAAGTGTTCTACATCTTGATAAGAGCGTGGATTACATAGGTGCTTTCATTTTCCAGAACTCTTGAACTTGGCTCTTAAGATCTCTTTATTGCACTGAATGTAAATTTCACCTCAGTTTATAGAAAATGAAACATTACTCTATTGAATCCTTGTTTTACCTCTCACCAGACTTTTGGTTTAAGAATGAACCACAGTTACATATATAACCGCCATCAGAAAACATTAAAGCTAGAAACAACTTTACAAATTATCTAGTCTAATTCCCTTTTAAACACTACTGCCTTGGTGACAAAAAAAGTTTCAAGTTGCTAATGATAAAATCTGCTGCAGCCACCTTCTGCACTCAGGAGGGGAGTTAGAAAATTTTACCTATTTGTGCTTGCCAGCAGAAAATATGACAGAGGGACAGATTTGCTAACAGCAATACATCTTGAAGTGTAAGCGCAGAATCTGGATCAAGACATTTTACTTAGATGTGTTTGGCAGGAGACATTTTCTTACTGCTGTTGATTTGATCAGGCAATTCATAGCATTTTGCTGTTGCCTGTGATTTGGCTGAGAAATCATTTGTAAAAACTCCATTGTAGCTAATAAAGGACACATGGTGTTAGTTTTAGAGTATCTGTGACCTCACCCTACCTCTGTAGAAGTGATTTCTGAGAAAACCAAAGATTTGATAACATGAGCGGGAGAAGGACACATGTAGGTAGATGAATTGCACAAAACTGCCCCCTGCAGTTTTTATGCTATTCTTTAAAAAAGTTTTCTATCGTTATCTACTTGGAAAATAATTCCCTATGATACATCAATTTCCTGTGATGCCCTGACTACTGATTTAGATTTTAAGTGCATGCTGAAAATATTTAGATATCTATTAAAATCGTTACAACTTTTAAAGGTTTTTTTTTTTTTTAACAATTACTTTAGTTATCTTAATAATTCTGAATTGTGCTTTGGCTTCTTTGTGATAAGGTATTACCATGTGCCAGCATTTAAAATTTTTAAATTTATTTCCTTAGAAACATTTTATTTTCTAATTGAATTTCTTCACTGAGGTCTTCAGGAAGCTTATGTTCCTTAACACCTCTGTAGTCATTTTATTAGGCTCTGTAAGTTGTTAGGGTTGTCTTTCAGAGTGGTGACGATTCCGTTTGGTGACGTAGAGAGAATGAGTAAACACCCACTCTATCTTACCCACATTGTTTACATAATGTTGAGTGGGTAATGTAATTAGAGTAAATGAAGAGTCTCAGAATTAGAATTGTCAAATTCTTTTGAGTCCTAAGAAGTTGGAGGTTTTTTTGTATAGGTCACTTTTATATGATAATCCTTCTATATAGTTGTGTCTATAACAGTTCTTGGTTTTTCTGTATTAAAGAATCTAATTTTGGCTTGGTTTACTTATGAATAATGCAGTTTATGTAAAATGATTTTGTGAGATGAAAGCTCTTTGTTTTGATCTCCAGGTATTAAAATAATTATTCTTTAAAATATCTATACACAAAAGACAAGTACTGTACAATTACACTTAACACGAGGTGTCTAAAGTCGTTAAATTCATAGGTACATAAAATAGATGGCGGTTGTCAGGAGCTGGGGAGAAGGAGAAATGGGGAGTTGTTTAATGAGTATTAGGGTTTCAGTTTTGCAAGATGAAAAAGTTTGGGAGATCTGCAAAACAGTGAATAAATTTATTCTTGAACTGTATACTTTAAGATGGCAACTTTTATGTGTATTTTACCACAGTTAAAAGTACAAAGAAAAAATTGTATCTGCTTTTCACGCTACACTTACAGTGAGCACTGAGTAATGTATAGAATGTACTGTATGATGACTAACATAATATAATAAAAAATATTTAAAAAAAAGAATTGTTGAATCAATATGTTACGGACCTGAAACTAAAACTGTATGTTAATTATACTTCCATTTTTAAAAATCCCGGTTTTCCGTTTTTGAGATGAGAAAACCAAGGCAATAATTATAACTCAGGAATGTGAAATGTAGCTTCATCCGTGGACTTCAGTCGAACAGGTTCTTTGAGCCTTGTGTCTCGTCTTCAGTTGTGTGCTGTGCTTCGGAATGGTTTTCTCTTGGGGCAGCTCCTTAGCCCATCTTTCTGACTTCTCAACACAGTCTTACACTGAAACTCCTTCCCCAGTTTGCTTGCTTGGTAGATTTTAAAACTTTTTAATAAGAAGTAGATCATAACTGAAAATGAAGTATGTAATGTGATCTGCTGTCTCTTTGCCTAGTATTTTAACCTGTTACTAGGGACGCTTAAGAACCGTTACGGAGCAGCCGCTCTGTGTCAGGCACTGGGCTCGTGTTTCCACGTATGTGTTTATCAGAAATAAATCAAACTGGCCAGACTTCTGAAAGGAACTTTTGACTATTTGTTAAGATGGCTTTGGCCATGGGCACATTTTTCTTCTTGGAACAACTTATAAATTACTTAATGAGGATATATTCCTAACAAGAGTACATTTTGGTGTTTAAAAGTGTGCTTACCTGTGTTTTACTAATATAGGGAACTAATTTCCAATATGTGGATAGCTATAATGTCTCCAAAGTTTTTGTTAGGCCAGATTTATGAGATTCATATCACTGGGGGCAGAGCTCCAGAGATCAAGAGAGCCCACATTTTCTTCTATACCACTTTATGTTACTGTACATAGGGGAACGTTGATGGCCAGCATGCTGCATTGTACTGAACGGAAGGCTGTGCATCAGATTGTTTGTTTTTAGCGTTATTTTTAGCAGCAGTTAGAAATTGGTAGCATTTTCATTTTAGGGTATACTTTTTTGTTTATTATGGTAATTCCAAGAAGAGTAAATAATTTTGGACATGTGTATTGAATGCATGTGTGCATTATGCCCTTGTGTGTGTGTGTGTGTGAGAGAGAGAGAGGGAGAGAGAGAAAGAGAAAGAGAGAAAGAAGAAAAAGACATTCTCTTAATAACAGGAGGGGTAGAGGCTTACTCAGTCTATTATCATAAAGCTGTGCTAATGTAGCTTCTGAGTCATGTGACTGCAGAAAAGGCTATTATCTCAATGAAAAGGAAACCGGTTTTTAGAGCAAGCAATAGAATAGAAGCAGGAAGAATTTTCGAGTGTTCCACCATGCTGGATTGTCAAAGGGGGATCTGTCTGATCAGCAGCTAAAAAAGGATTTGTGAGGCTAGTTTGTCAGCTATCGTTAGAAACAAATGATAGAGGAGATAAGCGGCAGGGGGCTCAGCATGTGCTTAGGTTCACATCAAGGCATAATGTTGGTCTGGTTTAATAGAGGAGATTGATCTCTGAGACAGTAAATTTATTGCTAATTGTGGGGTTGGGGGGGTTGTGTTTTTCTGAAGAGTGATGTATGGTATTTTTATTTACATCACTGGTGAAGAGGAAGACAAGCTGCTGAGCCCTGGTTTGAACTGCAGAGGCTGTGGACAGTTATAAGGTGTGTTTCACAAGTGCTCTGACTTAATATTTGGTAATGTTCTTGGAATTCTGTGTGCTTGTGGATTGGATGTGCGTGCTGTCCAAGAGAGAACCGAGCATGACAACCAGGCAGTGATAATGTTCTCAGGAACAAATAGATACAGTGCCATCCAGATTGATTCCTTCGTGGTCCTTATATCTTTTGTGTTTATTTCGTGATTAAAGATTTCTTGCAGTTACTTTATGTGGCCAAATACAATCTCATGCTTGTTTTAGAAAATATTTTGATAAGCATTTTGAGAAGAATTCAATCCAAATCTGAATCACTAAGGAATAAATAGAAGCTTTATATTTGTATCTCTGTGGGGTTTTTTTTCAATATCCTTTTGTAATTCAAGCTTAAGAGAGCTTTGCAGTGAATCTGAATTTATTTAATTTTTTGGTTAGGTAATAAAGCTTGCTTTTTTGGCTGAGGCCTCGAATGAATGATTTTTTTTTTTATTATACATAGTACCTAACTTTCTCTGATTTATTATATCCTTATGCTAGCACATGCAGAAAGCTAAACACGTTCAGCTAATCTTGAGACTGCTTGTCCACTTCTTTCTCATGCTAATGCTGTTAATTCTCTTCGCAGTCTGTACCTTATTCTTAACCTTGGAAGGTGTAGTACTTAAAAATCTGAGATTGGGGAAAGATAATCTTAAACTGTATCTGAAAAGGGTTAACTGTTACACATTGTGTATCTGAGAAATGAATTCACTAGTATGTTTTTATTTAACCTCTAGACCAAATATGCCCAACTTCGGGTGAATGTTTCCAAATCACATATTTTGAAACTAAACTGTTTTGTGCATACCTTCTTTTTGAAATTGACATTGGAAAAGGTAAATCTATCAGGCTCATATGCACTGTATAGATAGTTTACAAAGAATTATTTTATTTTTTGCAGTAAAAGATGGTGAGAACCACTCAAACAATTTTTAATTAAGTGTAGGAGATTCTTTCCCTTTTAATATCTACAAACCATATCCTAGCATGATAGAGTTTAATCATTCATCTTATTGAGATTTTCTTTTTAAAAAGACACTGGTACTTTAGTCAATCTACTTAAAAAGACAGCTTGGTTCAAATAAATAGTTAATTAACTATGATTGTGATCATTCTAGAATTTTTTTTTTTTTTTAAATCATAGGACTCTCCCACATTCTTGTAAGTAAAGTAGGTTGTAAGAGTTACATACTGGTTTCAGCCCAGGATTCACTAGCATCATATGCTCAGCTTTTTGAGTAATAAAATTTGTGTAGCCAAACTGATTGAGTTTTCCCTATTTTTGCCTTTAAATTTGATTTTGTTGCCTTACCTGCCTTTAAAGCAATGCAAGGATTCTGGAAAAATTCAAGGTGTTTTTACTGAGCACCTGCTATTATTGCAAGATACTCTTTGAAACACTATGAGAAACAAAGGCAAATAAGATATTTAAACCAACAAGATAACTTACAGCTGGCACTAGGGCCCAGGACTTTTAAATTGTTAAAAGGAATTTTTTGTAAAACTTGTTTGGCTAATCAGAGAATACATTCCTAATAACTTCGCAACTTTTTGCATGAGCGGGTTTAAATGGTAGTTTTAACTGGTCTCCATTTGTGCCAGTTCGTATTTCCTTTATATTGTGACAGAAATAAGCTGATTTTTTTTTTTTTTGCAGTCTCATAAAACTAGAATAGTTTTTGTTTCTGATCGTGTTGTTTTTCTCCTGGATGTCAAATACCAGTCCTTTACAATTTTAAATTACTTTTATATCGGGGCGCCTGGGTGGCTCAGTCGTTAAGTATCTGCTTTCGGCTCAGGGCGTGATCCCGCCGTTCTGGGATCGAACCCCACGTCAGACTCCTCCGCTGGGAGCCTGCTTCTTCCTCTCCCACTCCCCCTGCTTGTGTTCCCTCTCTCGCTGGCTGTCTCTGTCTCTGTCAAATGAATAAATAAAATCTTTTAATAAATAAATAAATAACTTTAATAAAAGGATAAATAATATGGTGTGTTATCTACAAATTACTTTTGGAGGCTGGGGAGTAAGAACCCCAGTCTTATTATTAGAGTTAAAAGATAGAAGTTCTGACGTCAGGGTAGTGTCTAAACAGGCTAGATGACTAGCTTGCAAATCCTGCTACACTTAAGAATTCCAACCACAATAATAAACCACAAATATTATAATCAGGTCTCATCTTGTCAGGCTGAGGGGGTTTGCTTCTTGGAACGATTTTTAATTTATAGGAAAGATAGGATAATACCGAATTAAAAGTGATCTTAGTATTCAGTGTTGTAAAACTCCATCAAATACGTTCAGAAGAGTTTTTAGGGGTTTTTTGAGAAAGTCAAAGTTTGGGAAGATTTTGGCAAGATGAAGGTGTTGGGCCGTTTTAGGCAGTTTAATTCTTTGAAAGCCAAGGGGATATAAAATTCATGAAGTGAAAAAGTCTGTGCAATAGCTAACAAATTGTTCCAAGGTACCTTTTACAGGGTTTACTCTAAAACTGATCACTCATAAATGCTGAGAACAGTTTAGAGTCAGTTGGCTTGTGCATTTTTCTCACAGGTTTTGCAGTCCTTAACATTAAAGGGAGAAGATTTGGCATTTTCTCGTGTGTAGTTAACAGGTGTAGCAGTGACTCTTTCACCAAGCTTATAGTTAACACCAGAGTTACAACTTGTAGTATGATAATCACTAACATACTATAGCATAGACCTACATTTGCTTTAAATGTAAAGATAAGTTACTACTATTTATATATTTTTAAAGATTTTGTGAGAAACACCAGATGCTGTAATTTTGACATTGAATGAATTGTTCTTTAAAAACCATCTGAGTTGAGAAATATTTTGAAGTAGAAGCTAGACATTTGGTTCCATCATTTTAGATATCAAATCAGATTATAATAATAAATTAATTGGCTAGGATAAAGGGTTGTAAAAGCACTCTGTGAGATTTATATTTAAAATTCATGTATTGTGTCTCAATCCTTAGATTCAAGTCGAAATGAATGATAGATATTATGCCAAAACTTTCTTGGATAACAAGAACTTTTGAAACTTTTAATTGTTTTTTTAATTGGCCGTTCCAAGTTTTTACTTTCCTGTTTTAGAATTTTAAGTGAGAAAATACCCAAATTCAAATGTTATTTTAGATATGTTTATTAAAGATAATATTTTTTGAGCTTTTATCTTTCCCATCTTGCAATGGGGAAAATGGCATTTGCAAAAAAATTAATGGTGATTTTGTTAACCATAAAGTTAACTTTCATGTGGAGCTTATTATATGCCAGGCATAGTTGTAAGGACCTCACATATATTCATTTAGTCTTTATAGCAACAGTGACTTTGCTATCCTGTACCTGTTTCACACTTGAGGAAACAGAGCCACAGAGAGGAGAAGTAACTTGTCCAAGCTCACACAGCTTAATAAGTAGTAGAGCTGGATTCAAACAGGTAGTTTGCCTTCAGAGTCCACGCTCTAAATTACTGTGTAACTGGGTTCAAGCAGTATCGCGGGTTTATTCTGGAATGAGAACAGGATGAACAGAGGGCCAAGGAGAGAACTGTGTTAATTAAGACTGAAATGATTTTGTTTCTCCGTGTTTGTACTTTGATGAGTTTTACTTCTGTTCCATTTCAAATATGTAAGATTAAAACATCATTCAAATGGTGTTTGGTTTGCACTGAAAAGAAACATGTTCATGAAAAGTAACTCAGCTAAGGCAGAAGTCTGCTTTCGAGGAAGGCGATATGAGAGAGAGCATTATGGGGTAGCAGAGATTGGTACAAGAAATAGGCTGTGAATTACCATGAGATTAGTGGGGTGAGGTGAAGTTCTGAGATGTGGAATCTGAAAGATGTGTATCACGTATTTTTACTTAGCTTCTTCTCCTTTTTCTTGGCAAATGGAGACCTTGCTGTTTCCAAGGTCCTTTACTCACTGCATTGCTATGATGGAGCATGCAGGTATAAAAACCACAGAGAATCCAAATTAAGCTCCTTGTTTTCAGACACTGAGAACAAACACCTCTGGAATATAAACCAATGCCTTAAGAGTTGTTGTAAGTCATTTTATAGCCACACAGATTCCCTAGAGAGGAGTTCCTGTCTAGATAGTCTTTCAGAGAAGGACCCCTTATACTCCGTCGAACTTTAACAGCTAACAGGCATATGTATTTCTAGGTGATGTCACTCGTTCTCGTCAGTATTCATGGTAGAAAAGGTTTGACCGCACTAAATCCTTGTAAATTGGATCCTTGGAAGTGAGTAGGACAGTGAAGTATGGATATAGCTTTATCATTTGTCTGCGGTCTCCCTTGTTGTACCCTCCATTTTATTTCTAAAATAGCCAATTTTATTCTTGCACTTAAATCCTCCTGTTAATTTATTTAACAACTGTTGAGTGTAGGATTTTGTCAGGTGCTTCCCTAGTGTAGAAGAGTAACTGACTGTCCCTGGGGGTGAGGAGAGGAGAGGATTGATCAGGGGACACTTAGCAGAGACGTTGAAGGTTGAGCTGATTCTTAGATGATCACCAGGCACTGGGGACGTACAGGACACCCTAGGCCTCTACTGCCCAACGCAGGAGCCGCTCGCCACAAGTGGCTTTGGATCACCGGGAATGTGGCTAGTGTGAATTGAGTACAGAATGCACTCAGATTTTGAAGACACTGCCAAAAAAAGAATGTAAAATATCTCAGTAATTTTTAAAGTATTGATTGCATGTTTTGAATACAATGTTTTGAATACAATGTGTTAAAATATATTACTAAATAAAACTGCACGTGTTTCTTTTGACTTGCAGCTTGGCTACTAGACATTTGGTGGCTCCTGATACCCTTTGTTGTCTGTTGCTCTGAGCCGAGAGGGCAGCATGTGTAAAGGGAGGTGGCGTTAGGTAGTAGTCTTTCTCATAGATGGTACATCTGTGCCAGACAGAAGGGATATACTAGCGAGCAGGAAGGTACAGACCCTTCCCAAGCCCATTGTCTTCTATCAGTAACCAGATTAGAAGTAACCAGAAATTTGAAGTCCACATTCCTTGGTAGGGAATAAAAGGCCCTTTCATGATCTGGCTCTACCCTTCTAGATTCATGCCCCCCCCACCTCAAACATTGGCACCTACAGACACTCTCCTACATTCTGCATTTAATGAAAACTACAGCTGATTCTCGTTATTCGTGGAGTTATGTTCTATAAAGTCCTGGCAAACACTGGGCCATTGCTTCTAAGGAGAATACAGAGTTAGGTTTCTCTATGTCTCTGGTCACAACATTTTAGTTTTTGATTAATGCATACCTTTATTTTAAGTGTGCTTCTGTTAAATACACCTTCTTTAACATATATTAACATTGAACTTATCACCAACAGCATTATAACTATGCCCGAATGAGGCTGATCTAACGCACGTATTTTCTCATAAGGCACATCACAGACTCTTGTGCTTGGGGCACTAGACCTCACTTCGCTACTGTGCTTGGAGGCTGTTTGAAACAGGGACATCACCAACAAAGAGTGCAAAAATGCAAAAACTGTGGCGCTGAGTATATTGCAGAAAGAATACTCTTTTTACAGTGTGAGAATTGAAACAAGGAGGCAGTGTCACTTTGTTCAAATAGGAAGTGCTATTTGTGGAGTACCTCTAAGGAGCCAAGTATTTCAGATAATAATGACTGTTAATAAAGGTCGCTGGCTCTCTTTTATGAGGCAATTTCAATGCATCAGGCTGTGTAATAGTTGATCTCATTCAATTTTCACACAAACTTAGGAAGTGATTATTATTTCTGAATTTTACAGACATGGAAACTGAGGCTCAGAGAGGTTAAGTACCTTTCCCAGTGTGTTGCACAGCTAGTGAATGATGAAAGCAAGAGATGAGCCAGGCTGTATCTGACTCGGGGGCCAAGTTAGCGGATGCGGTTAAATAAAGCTGTCATTCTCAATAGGGCTTTTGTCTTTGGTGGGAGGGGTGGACTTGTAGCCCACGGTCTACAAATTCCCCCTGCTTCCATATTTATTTGATAGCCTGGGTATTGAAATCTAGAAGAACTGAGCCCACGATGTGATTTACTGTGAAGAAAGGCTGAGAACCACCATCTATTTGTTGACTGGTGGTGGCAAAGGTGCTCCCCGTCTGCTTCAGCTGCTTCTGTTTCACCAACTAATCAGACACTTCAAACTCAGTGCATATCTTTTTTCTGCTTTGTAACTTTGGCTCATTCGTTGCTCCATATGCCTTTATTATCTTGTGGTTTCCTTCTTTATGTCTTTTCAACTTCTCTCTCTGCCCACGAACAGCTCTCCTATTTCCACAGACTCAGAATCTGTTAGACTCAACCAATCACCATTATCTTTGCCTGGAAAGAACTCTCGTGCCAGATCACTCCAGTAGACCAGTGGGCAGCCTGTAGATGGGACACCTGTGTGGAGTGCCGGTGGAGCAGTGTCTCATGGTATTGTGATGGTGTCTTCTGCGTGAGGAGCTGGATAAAACCTGCCTTGGAACGGTCCCTTGAGGGACTTTAAGAAGAGGTGTGGGCATGGCTTGTTAGGTTCAGAATGGAGTACAGAAGAGTCTGGTACTATGTGACATTTACCAAGACCGTCTATGGAGCTCTGCGTCTTGTGTTTCTTCACATCAGAAATTAGAAGACTGATTTAAATTCCCTGACTTTTCTACTTGGTTGGTTGTAAAGTTTAGTCTTTCATGTAGATAACCTAGTGTATTTGTTTATTATCAGAGTTAATCATTGCCGAGTTACATACAGCTAGCTCTGATAGGGTTGAAATAGAATTCCTACAATGACCCATTCCAGAGGCCCCTTCTGGCTTCTCTGATTTGATCTCTCGTCACCTCCAGATTATTCAACTCCCAGGTAACCTTAAGACAGTTGGAATTAGATTCTGGAACATAATTTTCTAATGTACTTGGTTGGATATGTTATCAGGGCACCTAGGATTAAGTAGGAGGAGAGACAAGGTAACAGATGTAAGCAGGAAGTTGTTTCTTGTACAAGGGCTATTGTGAGCAGAATGTACCAAAGTGAGAGAAATCGCCCCAATTATTGCCAGACATGAAAAACAGATTTTCACTGGTATAGAAGGACTGGGCTGTGGGTTTAGAGATAAATTGGGGCATAGTTGAGCTTATGGGGGCCTGGCATAATCCTAAATGTCTAAACCACCTAAGTTCAGCATAACTTTGTGGTTCGGGCAAGTGGTGCACTGTATTCATTGTGGTTACAGTTGGTACCTGAAGGTTGTGGGATTAGCCTGCGGGCTGGAAGTGAACAGAAGCACAAATAGGCACGTCACCGGAACATGAGAACTCAAAAGGAAGTTCAGGGGAAAGGAAAGTTTGTGTTTTCTTGGTGATGCCGAGAGGAGAGAACAAAAACTGATTCATTCATAGCGTAGTTTGTAGTAGGTACAGACCCGTGGGCAGTTTACATTACCAGGCCAAACAGAATAGGACGGGAGGGGAGCCTGGAGAAATAGGCACGGGCTAGATCCTGAGGCATCTTATGTGACACTGGAGGCAGCACAGACTTCGTCTTGGAAGGAATCGAGTCTGCTGAAGGTTTTAAGAAGGGAAATTATCTGGAGGTAAGGAAAGTTAGGTTAGATGATCCAGGTAAGAAGTGGTGACGAGCTGAACTGGAAGCGGTAATGATTATCACAGTGACAAGAGAGGAGCCTGTTCGTGAGGCGAAGCCACATTGTTGACAATTTGGGGGGAAGACTAGAGAAGTTTAACGATGGTGTTCGGTGGCTGGGTGCTCTTCTGGGTGGGCAGTTCTGGGGTGCCACGAAGGAGTGGCTGAATTTAATTTGGTGAGTTGGATTTTGAGGTGGAAGCTTTGAGAGGCCAAGGCTGGAAAGAAAGATCTGAGAAACCATGGAAATAGGTGATACCACTGCGGAGAGTATAATGCTGGAGTTCTTAACCCGATTTGGACATTTGAATTCCCTGGAGAGGTTTTAAGCAAACTACTAACGGTCAGACTGCTCCTCTAAAATCTCTGATTTAATGGGTCTGGAGTGGTGTCCTGGTCATTTTGTTTTATGTCTAATTTGTTTTGTCGATAAGTATTTTTTTAAATTGTGGTAAAATATGCATAACCTAAAATTTATCATTTTTACTATTTGTAAGTTGGGTAACATTAAGTATGTTCACAGTGTTGTTCACTTCCAGAACTTTTTCATCATCCCAAACAGAAACTCTACCCCTTAAACAATAATTCCTCATTCCCCCTTCGCCCCAGCCACTGGTAGCTTCTATTCTACCTTCCATCTCTGTGGATTGACTATTCTAGGTGCCTCATGAAGGCGAAATCATAATGTATGGCCTTTTGTGTCTGACTTTTTTTTACTTAGTGTAATGTTTTCAAGGTTCATCTATGTTGTAGTGTGTGTCAGTATTTTATTCCTTTTTAAGGCTGAATAATATTCCATTATATGTATATACACATTTTGTTTATTCATCTGTTGATGGACATTTGGGTTATTTCCATCTCTTGGCTATTGTGAATAATGCTGCCAAGAATATGAATGTATATTGTATCTGTTTATGTCCCTGCTTTTAATTCGTTTCAGTATTTAACCCAGAAGTGGAATTGCTGGATCTTGTGGTAATGTTGTATTTTGTAAAAGCTCCCCAAGTGATCTTTATATATGCAGTTATGGTTGAGAACCTGTGATACAGAACAAGGGTACTTAATCTGGAGGGCCCATAAATGGTCTTAGTGGGTTAGTGACTTCTGAGGAGAATTGTGTGCTTTGTTTTGTATATCTGTGGTTTCACTTTTTGGCTCTGATCCCATTCTCAGAACAGTTCATAACTCCAAAGTGGTGCTAAGAATCACTATAGAACCTAAGTTTAAAATAGACAAAGATTTGAATAGACATTTCTCCAAAGAAGGTATGCAGTGGCCAAATGAGCACATGAAAATCTGCTCATCATTACTCATTAGGGAAAGGAAGGTGAAACCCAACAATGAGGTACTATTTCATACCAAATAGGATGGTGATAATTAAAAAAAAAAAAAAAACAGGAAAATAATATGTGGACGAGGATATGGAGAAACTGGACCCCTTGAACATTGCAAATGGAAAAATAAAATTGTGATCCACTTTGGAAAGCAGTCAGGCAGTTCCTCAAAAAGTAAAACGTAGAGTTACCATATTACTCACCACTTTCATTCCTAGGTATCTATCCAAGTGAACTGAAAGCTTATGTCTGTGCAAAAACTTGCACACAAATGTCCATAGCAGCATTATTCCTAATAGCCAAAAAGTAGAAACCCAAGTGTCCGTCAGTGATGAGTAGATCAATAAAATGTGGCATAGCCATACATTGTAACGTTTGGCCATAAAGAGGAATAAAGTACTGGCCTGTGCTGCAGTATTGCTGAAACCTGAAGATACACAGAAGGCTACATACTATGTGATTCCATTTATATGAAATGTCCAGGTTAGACCAAACCCATAGAGACAGAAAGTGGGGGTAGACGCTAAGGCACGGGTGAGAAGGGAATGAGGAGTAATTGCATATTGGGCATGAGACTTCCTTTTGGGGTGATGAAATGTTACAGAATTAGATGTGGTGATGGTTGCAAAATTCTGTGATTAGACAAAATCATGAAATCTACATGTTTTTAAAAGGGTGAATTTTGGGGGCGCCTGGCTGGCTCAATCAGTAGAGCATGCCTCTTTCAATCTCTGGGTCATGAGTTCGAACCCCACATTCGGTGTAGAGATTACTTCAGTAAATAAACTTAAAAAAAAATAGAAGGGTGAATTGTATGGCTTGTGAATTATGCCTCAGTAGAGCTGTTGAAAATAATTTTTAAACGGGTGCCTGAGTGGCTCAGTTGGTTAAGTGTCCTGCTCTTGATCAGCCCAGATCTTGATCTTAGGGTTGTGAGTTCAAGCCCTGCATTGGGCTCCACACTGGGCATGGAGCCTACTTAAAAAATAATAGTAACTATAAAAAGAAAGTAGAAAAAAAGATGACAACCAATGGGAGGCTTGCCTGAGATGGAGGTCTGGATAACTGCAAAGGGGAAGATCCACAGAAGAGATGGGAAAAGAATAATTAATCCACGTAGGAGGAGGACCTATGTAGAGTGCTTTGCCGTGGAAGCCTTGGAATAGAGAGATGCCCTGGGGGGATGTCTTCATGACAGGCAAACCCAGCAGAAAGACGAAGTAACATCACACACAGTGTGCCAGGAGTCCTGCAGGCTTGGCATTCGAAAGTGGCGGAAGAGTAGGGATGGCATATTCAGTGGAGTGTTGGGCAAAGAAATGTCATTGTTTTGGATCCTGAAGTAAGTGGAAGGGAATTGGAATAAACCACAGGCCTAGATTCCCTTATTTGAATCTCAAAATTCAACAAACTGAAAATGGAAAGGTTTTTATAACTCATTTGGCAGTAAAACCTGACCTGAATGGATGTGAAATGATTTATAATCTTCATTTGTCCCACTTAGTGTGAATATTCATACATTTCACTGCAGAAATAATATTGAATTCGATTACAAAATGTTTCCACAGGCCCCTGTGGGGATGTTGTGATATATGGTTTATGCCACATATTCTTTTCCTAAGATTAACATGTATCTATCTATCTGAGTTCTAAATTCCATGGCCCCCAAATGTTTTGGGTAAGGGACACAGACCTGTAGTCTTTGGGCAGGTCTGGTTGTGAAGAAAAGATGTGAGATTGGATAGTTGCTAGAGAAGGATTCAGACTTGGGGCATTTTTTTTTTTTTTTTTTTTTTAATGATGGAAATGACCTGAGTGTGCTTTTGGTTAAAGTAGAGAGGAAGAGGTTGAAATTTTGGCAAAAAGAAGTTTGGTAGCAAAGTCTCAGAGAAGGTGGGGAGGGAAATAGGAAACGGGGTTGGAATGTTGGTGTTTACAAGAGGAGGGGTCCCCCCTGCATCCTCGGAGACACCAGGAATGATGATGAAGATAGCAGTGGCTATCTTTGTTAAGGAGGAAGAAGGGAAGTTGAGTAAAGTCAAATTGAACAGCTATTTGCGGAAGTGGTAAAAGCTGGAAATAATTGTTGGAGTAAATAGAAGGAGCTGACTTGAGAACAAATAAAAGGGTTGGCAGGCAGGACTACGGGTCCAAGTCAAGTTTAGAAAGCCTTAAAATGTCTGTTCTGCCCCTTCGCTGTATGATTTTCTCTGTCAGTGCTCAGCTTCCCACTTCCAGGAGCGGAGAAATCTTGGGTTTAAGTTTTGAGGAGTGACTCTTGGGAGAGGAAATGTGTGAAAGGGAACTGAGGGTGTCCAGGGGCTGGTGTGGATCTCGCTAGGTAGGGAGGGAAATGGGGTGAGTGGAAGGCACAAGGGACTAGGGTTCCTTATACACTGAAGACCAGTAATTGAGGAGGAAGACAGTAAGAAAGCTAGTGTGCTGGGAGATGGTGAGGGAGAGTGGCATTCAAGTTGTAACAATTCTGGGTGATAACAAAGCTCAGGGTATGATCATAGGAGCCAGTGACTGCAGTGAAACGGAGGCAGACTTTGTTGGAGCTGAGACAGACGAGGACCTATGAGGATAGGTATTAGCTCATCCACACAGACTTTGCAATCACTCAGGATGATGACCGATTGGGGCTGAAGAGGAAGAACTAATTATATGTCAAGCTTTTTAGTAAATGTGGAGGATTAAGTGGCATGTTGGTAAATCTCAGAATTGAACGCAGGTAGAGGGTGTTTTATGACATGGGTTTCAAAGAAGCAGATTTTTATGCAAGGTCACCCTTATGGTAGAGCCCTGGTCTAGTAGCTGCTCTCGGGAGTATGGAGAGTGTGACCCCACCTCCTATCCCTAGTATGTGTGTAACGAGGAAATGAACAGCTTCTGGAATGGACTACAGGGGAGGCCTGTCAGGAGAGCCAAAATAGCTCCATACTCTGTAAGCGGGCTAAAGGTATAGGGGAATTTGTTACTTCAGAATAAGGACTTCAGAAGGCACAGGGAAAGCTGTAGGATGGAGTAGACTTGTTACAGGTTGTATTAGGGAAGAAGCACAGGATAGATGAAGATAATGGATGGTGACCAAATGTGAGAGTAGTTTCATCTTTGCTCATATTCAAATACTGAACACACTAGAATAGAAAGATTGTGAGGGTTTTTCCTTTTAAAATTGCTTTTAGTTTATTTTATGTATTTGCTTTTATAGGTATTCACATTATTTTAATACAAAGGTATGTAGTCAGTGTCATTGTGCTGGTTTGGACTTTCTATTCTAGACTGCTAATACTAAGATTTTCATAGATGTCATCTTGCTATCACACATGACAGCTGTGTTTTGTGTCGTCTGCCTATTTGATGAATAGATGCTTTTTTTTTTTTTTTGAGTCACTGATTAAAAAAAATAAACCAGACTAGACTGGAGAACTCTTTGTTTATAATGATCAGTTAATTAATGCCGAGAATGTTATTCCACAACCTGGACTAATTCTTCATTGTCCTCTAGCCCTGTAGTTCTAAGTTCTGCTCTCCTCCCCACATAGTGCTGGGCAGGCATTGGCTGATCACCTGAGGTCTTCTGCAAGGGATTCTGATGTCATTGGTCTGGGGTAGGGCCAGGAAATCCATATTTTTAAAAGCTCCTTGGGTGATTCATTAGCAGCCAAACTTGGGAACCACCAGTGGAACCCACATTTTGCTTTCTTCTCCCCAGTGGTGTTATGTCTGATGCTTAGCACACTTGCACATACTGTCTCTGTGCCATCTCCTGGACTCAGCGTCCTTTTAACAAAGTAGAAATGAAGTTCTTGTAAACATTTTAAAGGTATTCAATTCCTAGTAATCAGTTTAAATTATAAAGTAATGTCATGCCATAATCTTCAAATTAGAGTGTGTTAAAAAAATCATAATACCTATTATTATTGTGAATTTTGCTGAAATGGGAACTCACATACCCTGCTGAGGTGATTGTAAGTTAATAACAGCTTTTTTGGAAAACAACTTGATAATATGCATAAATAGACTTAAATACAGTCACACCCTTTGATCTAGCAATTACATTTCTGAGACTGTTGTATTGAGACTATTGATTATTGTTTTTTAAATTTTTTTCAAGATTTTGTTTATTTGGGAGTGAGAACACGAGTGGAGGGAAGAGGCAGAGGGAGAAACAGACACCCCACTGATCAGGGAGCCCAACGCAAGGCTGGATCCCAGGACCCTGGGATCATGACCTGAGCCGAAGGCAGGTGCTTAAAACCCACTGAGCCTCCCAGGTGCCCCAGAGACTATTGATTATTGTTAATCAGAAGAATGGATCAGTATTTATATAAAAGATATTTATTACAGTGTTATTTATAATAGTAAAAAATGGAAGCTATCTTAATAATTAATTGTAGAAAATGATTATATTATGGTGGGCACCTGCGTAGCTCAGCAGACACTTAACCGACTGAGCCACCCAGGTGCCCTAAAATTCTTGCTTTAATCTCTTCAGCAAAATTCATTTGGGTTGAATTGTTAGAGAAGTCATTCTTGCTCATAATAAACACCAGTGTGTTTTCTAAATATTTGCTAACCACCCCTGTGTCTGTTCTACAAATTGGCCGGGTTATCAGCATCAAGCTTAAAAGCTCATGGGACTTGTTGTTGTTTTCTGTTTGTTTTGAATAACAGCATTGCTGAGATTCCCCACACATAACATAAAGCTTACCCTTTGTAGTGTACAGTTCGGTGGTTTTTAGTTGATTCACAAACTACACGGCCATCACCATCTAGATTCAGAACATATTCGTTCACCGGAAAAGAAACCCTGTGCTAATTAGGAGGCCCCTCCCCCCCCCATTTCCCTTTCCCCTTAACCCCTGGCAACCAGTAATCTGCTCGCTGTTTCTATGGCTTTCCTAATTCTGGAGGGTTCATATAAATGCAGTCATACACTGTGTGGCCTGCTGCAATATCCTATTAGCTAGTCTTTAGCCCTCCCCCTCCCCTGCCGGAAATGTCATTTATGCCGCCACCATGCTGATCTTTCTGGCATCACTGTGACTTTACCACACCTGGCTCAGAACTTTTCACTGTGCCCATAGTTTATGAAATCAAGAGGAACTACTGCTCATTCTGGCATTGGAGGTTTTCTGTATTCTCAGTCTACAAAGTAGGCACTTACTAAGTATCTGGTGAATAAATGAATCCAATGAATAAAATGTACTCTGCCTTATCTCTCCCTTTCCTTCTCCCTCAGGGAGGAAGGTAATTACTATGAGTTAGTGGGATTTCAGGTCGCTGATGGGGCAAGAAAACCTCACTCTGAAGTTTAGGGCAGTGGTAAACTTCAGCAGACCTGGGATCGCCTGCAGGGCTTCGTCAAGGGCTCCTCATCCCATCGCGCTGGGCTGCAGCCAGTGTGCGTTTGTGACACTTCCTAGGCGGCACTTTCAGACCACAGTTTCAGGGCCTGACAGCAGGCTGGGAGGGAGAGAGGGTGGATGAGGACGGAAAGGTTGGGGCCCCCCAGTTGTCGAGTGGTATGTGTCACCAGCAGTTCTGGCCCAGCATGTTGGGCTCTCTGCTTGCTCTCCTCGTATCTCCTACATCACCCCCCACTCCAGCTTCACTTTGAAAAATTGTGTCCATCCTTCAAAACCCAGCTCAGGCATTCCTAAAACCTTCACCACGGCTCCCCACAGCAAGAAGCAATTTTCTCCTTATTAGCACTTTGTATTTTTCATATATACTGGAGTCTGTTAATTCCATTCTTGTTTCTTCCTCCTAAATCTTTGATTTCTTGAGATTAAGTTCAGTTTCTTAGTACTTGTACTGCCGTGTCCGTAGAACACAGTATATTTGCCCTTAGCAGCTTACTCAGTAATTATCAGTACAGTTGAGCATCAGAAGGAAAGAAATGCAAGTAGATTTTTAAATTAAAACCCTATAACTTAGGTTATATTTTTAATACCAAAAAGAGACTTACCTGTATTAATTAGAAACTTAATCTTATATGAAACGTAATTGTCCAGTCCCAAATACGTTTTTGCCCTAAGTAATAGTCATTGCTCTGGGTTTTGAAACGTTGGCTTAAAACAAAAGACGGAACTAAAGAAATCATATGCCTGCATTATGAAGACACATGTGGTATGTCTTGATAACTCTGCGAGCCAGCTTAATTTTCTCCACGTCAACCAATTTTCTCCCAACTGCAACCAGGGTTTGAGTTTCAGAATGAATTCTTATCCTTTTGGTTTTGGACCAGACAAAAGGAGTATAATATAGTTAGCTGTCTCTGAGGTGTCAAGCAATTATGTTAATTTCTTTTAAGTGTCATTTCAAGCTTATTACTTGACTGTTACGGTTAAATACGGTGCAACAGTCTACAGATCTTTATCCATAGGTACAGGTTTTACCAAACGATTATTCTTTACTCTCTCAGTGGAAGCACGTTTTAGCACTAATGAAAGAAAAAGGTAGAGAATAACACATTCTGCAGTGGGAATTTGTTTTAATCTTTTCAGTGCCTGTTCTAGGCTACCCTTATTTAGTCCATTAAATTATTATTATATGTAACACACTTTAAGCTAATTTGAGTCTAAATTCTATGAACTACCCAGTGGGTAATTAGAAGCTACCATTCTTGAGTCCGATTATATTTTTAGTTCTACAAAACTCTATAACTCTCCATCTGAAGTTATTAAAGGGAAAAATCCCTCCAATTACAGCTCTCCAGGACAAGTCTGTCCTCTTCAGAAGTCCTTAAAACCTGAGGACTCCCTGGCCTCTGATCCTGAGGTCAGAGATTTGGGCTCTGTTGTATATAGTCACAATAATAACAGTATGATTGTACTTCTGAAAGCTGTTTGTGTGTCCCAAGTTTGAAACATCAAACATAAATCTCCCATAAACTATAGGATGGTCAGTTTCAACAATTACCGATATCCAACATTTGAGAGAGGAAGAAAATAGTGTTTTGGCTCATACTTTTAGGTGCCAACTTTATTTAAAAAATGTTTTTAGAATAATGATACTTACAAATAACCTTCTACATTCTAGTAATTCTCAGTAAATCATTCTGTGGTATGTGTTACTTGCAGGTAAAAATGCTTATTAATTTGGTTTATTTTTATAAGACCAAATTGGATGGGGAGTGGGGCTGTCCAGCCGGAGCTGCCCTTTTCTATTTTTAATGGCACCACTGCCTCACAGCAAATCCTGTTCAGAGTTATTGTAATGATGTGACCAAAAGAAAGTTTATAGGAATTGGTAGGGTGAGAAAATGATTCAGAGGTCCTCCCACCAAACCAAGTTTTTCCTCTTTCCTCATTTTCCACTTCTGTGGAAAAGTGGTAGGGAACAGGGCGGGGGAAACATTAAAAAAGAATATTTCAGAAAGACTTCTCACACAGGTTTTACCCAGTAAGGAAACATAATTTAAACCGCCAAAGGGGCTTGTTGCCCTGTGCTAATTTTTCCTCTGAGCACAAGCATTGAATTTGGTCCCTATACTTTATCCCTGGGACGTGCTTAAAAATTTTGCCCCTACTTTGTTTTCTTATTTGATTGGAGATAAAGAACTCCTAAGAAAGTCTGGAGTTAAAATGAGTGAGAATGAGAAAAGACAGGAAAGAATGAGTATCCCAAGTCTCACCTGTGGCACCCAGAAACTGTGGGAGGTGGCAACGTGAGCTCACCAGGAGAGTGCCCTGGACCCTCTCCAGAGGGAAGCAACTAATGATGCAAGAGAAAGAAGTGTGGTTTTAATTTTATGCACCTTGGGCTGGGAAGCAAGTAGAAGGGAAACTTTCATTCTTCCTGCTGGAATCTAGGAAGCCTTCATAAAGAGGATGGTTTTTCAGCTGAGCTTGAGGGATATGATTTTCCTGAGGAAGAAGAGCGATTTTAGTAACCTTTGCTAGAAGGCTCTTACGATGTGGTATTTTTCTTGCTTTAAGGGAGTCATGTCAGTAGGAGGGAAAATATAAGAAAGTTCTTGAAGTTAAGGAGAATAAGTGATGAGTCCAAAATGACCAAGAGCTTCCATATCTCTTATGTAGAAGTAGATTTGGAGAAGTGCAAGTTGGTTGTAAGATTGTTTTAGTAGTCTGGAAACTGTTGCGGGTTATCTTTTGATTTATCAAAGGAAATTATTTATACTTCAGATTTCATTTAAATGAAGTTCAGGTTCTTATTCATTTGGGGCAGTCTTTGTGTTTCTTACTTTTACTATAAGGTAGGCTTACCTCATTTTATGCAATATTCTTCCAAAAAATATGCATGTAAAGAACTTTTGTGCATTTATAGTTTGAATTCCAGAGAACTGCTTATTTAAAAAAAATCTCTTTCTGGCTTGCTTGGTGTTTTGTTTTGTTTTTTGGTTTTGGGTTTTTTTTTTCCCCAGCAGTACAGCCAGGTTTCTCTTTCCTCCTCTTCCCTTCTTCCTCCCTTCCTCCCCTTCCCCTCTCCCTTCCTCTCTTTCCCCCTTCCTCCCTTCCCTTCTTCTTCCCTTCCTCCCCCCTTCTTCCCTTCTTTTCCTCTTCCCTCCTTCCTTTTTCTTTTTTTTTTTGTAAACTCATAAAAGTCTGATGTGTTAATGAAAGGAAGTTTGGAGAATAGAAAAATTACACCCATAGTACCCATCAAAACAATTTAATTGCTAATATTATGATGAATTTTCTTCCAGTTTTTTTTCTATAAATTAATCTTCTCCATCTGTTTTCACCATCAGCTTAAATTATTTCATAAACATTTACATGCTATCAAATTCAACCTGTAATAGCTTACATTTATTAAATAAGCCCTTACTAGGTGCCAGTCACTGTTGTATGCCCTTTACATCTCTTGCTCTCAACAAACTTAAAAAGATAAGTACTATTATTTCTTGAAGAAATGAAGAAACTTAGGTTCAAAGAGATTAATTAACAGAATTAACATAACTGATATTCACAGGTGATATTCCCATGTGAAACGTCCAGACCAGAGTGGACAACAGAGGATGTACTCTGAGCCACTACATTGTATAGCTTTTCATGGTTGCATAATAAATTCTGTTAGGAATCTTAGAGGTCTGTCAGAAAGGTCTTTGCTCAGATGTCGCTCTATCAAAAGAGAACCTTCCTGACCACCCATTTAAAAGGCTACACTGTACTCTAACCTAACCACCTTATTTTTCTTTAAAGTGCTAATCACTATCTGATAAAGTAAATGCCTGTTTTACTATTTCTTCCCTCTCCACTTTCTTACTAGAACGTAAGAGTCATGGATAAAAGACTTGGTCTGTTTGTTCATTGTTGTATCCCCCAGTATGTAGAACCATGGCGTGGCACGGTTCAGTAATATTTGTTGAATGATTAAATGACCTCGCCTTTAGGTTACCTTTGCATGAATTCTGATTTTCTTAATCAGCCTCCGGTGGGACTGATGGGCTGTTATAATCACATGATCTCTGCTCCCCTCTGTACATCACGGGACTGCCACTGCTCTGCCCCCAGTGCCTGCGGCACTCCACACTTCTGTACCCTGCAGTGACACTGCATGGCTTCCAAGAGCCAGCTTCTTATCTAGACTGGGTTATGCCACTTGTTGTAATTACATCATTTAATTAAATATTATGTAACTAATTAAGTATAAGTTTGAAAAGATACATAAGAACCAGAATGAATGCTTTGAAAAACTCAAATGAGCAAAAATTGCTGTCAAATAAGTATATGCAACGCATCTATAATAGGAAAAATAATAAAAATATACCTCGTAAGGACTTATAAGCATCAGATCATCTACAATTCCTAGCTCTGTTTTAGACAAACAGATATTGAGTAGACAATGCCTTAATGTCAATATGAAATTCCAGTGGAGACTGATACTCAGATGTATATTTTTATGTTTAAAGTTAAAACACAATGATTAAAGGTAGTGTGTGTCATTTTTATAATTGCTCTTGATACCTGACTTTTAAAGTTAACCAATTACTACTACTTGTTCTAGTCAGTAAAAGAAGGCTTTTACTGTTTGGAATGAAACTGAGCATTCTTAGTGTGCCCGAGACCATTCCTAGCTGGTTTTGTTATTTCAATAACTTCATAACAAATTCAGTAATAACCGTACTACTTCATTACCCTTCAGGGCACAATTGCTTGTGAGCTGAGGCATGATTTCCTTTCTGCCCCAGAATGTGAGCTTCAGGTGGACAGGGACTTTGTTTTGTTCGTGGCTGTGTTTCCAGAGGCTACAGTGGTA
This sequence comes from Ursus americanus, assembly GCF_024610735.1. Lineage (NCBI taxonomy): Eukaryota > Metazoa > Chordata > Mammalia > Carnivora > Ursidae > Ursus > Ursus americanus. The sequence goes on from NC_142135.1 coordinate 59,941,061, forward strand.
CTTAGTGCATTAATTAGGTCTTGAGTGGATCCATGAATGATTCTAAAGTAGGTATGTTTTTTGTAGAAAGAAATGTTTTGCATTTTGCAATAATACCATTAGATTTTTAGCAAAAAGAAAAGTGCTTTCAAATTATTTACTCACTGGTGATCAAATGAAATTAAAGTATACTGCTTTCTATTATATATATTAATTTGTTTCTCTCTGTAGTGAAAGTATTGAAATACAGGAACCTCAGTGCTCACGTTGTGGTGGTTAAGAAATGAGGAAGTGTTTGGATTCACTTACAAGCTCTAAAACTTCCTAACTGTGGCCTTGGTCAAGTTGCTTTATTCTGTATCTCCATTTTCTCATCTGTAAAATGGGGCTACACATAGGTTGTTACAGGCCCTGAAGGGGTTCATATGTGTGAAGTACATACAGTGCTCCTGCCCAGCTAGTAAGTGCTCAGTGAGTGGGAGTTACTACAATCATACCTAAGTTTGACTCCTGACCTGTGACTTGGGCAAATTACTCATGGAAGCAGGTCAGAGAGGTTAGATATCTGCAAGGTGAGAGAGTATGTGTATACACATGTATATAAACATAAAAATGGAGATTTTTTTAAGCAAGACAAGTGTGTGCCAAGTGCTCAACTCACGGTAAGTACTTCCTAAATGTTAGTAAGTACACACACAAGTCCCAACGTACTATACTATGAGAGAGGACTTCATTTATTTATTTAAAAGCGTTTTACAACTGGACTAATAAAAGTACTCTTTATGTAGAAACAGGCGGTCTTGCCCTTGCCATTTCCGTAAGTTTTCCTCATAAATTAGGACATTTTTTTAAATCTCAAAAAGAAGAGTCAAGTCGGTTTCAGAATAAAGACAGGTAAGTGAGTTTTAATCTGGACAAGTCATGAAACTCCAACACAAGCGCTACATTGCAGTTGTTGGTTCGATGACCTCGTTCGCGAATCCTAAGGCTCCAGTAAGAGCCGGGGCTCGGGATCTTGCCCGGGGCCGAGTACACCGGGCTTGAAGGCGAGGGCCGCGCCTACGCTGTGCAGGGCACGCCGCGTCCGCCCGTGTCTTCTCGGCGCAGGCCTTGCTGAAACCTCGCCTGGCTCTTCCTGGCCGTCTTAGCGCCGCTGACGTCGCTGGGGATGCAGGCAGCCCGGCGAGCGGCTCTATTAAGGAAGCTAGCCTCTGAGAATCCAGAGTGGGACCCGTCTTCTGCCACTGATGTCAGACGAGACATTTCCCCCTGTCGGTGATGATAGTTTAGAACGGCTCTCTGCCACTTACATATTCTGCACTGGATTTTGCTCAGCTAAGACCGGAAGAAAGGCGTTTTCCTTCTCTAGGAGCTGCGTGGATGATGGCAGCGTTACCGCAAAATATGTGTGCGCCCGGTGAACGCGAACTCACACTTCTTGGGTTGCTGCCGCGTGCGTCGCGGAGCCGCCGCCGCCCCTTTGCCCCTTTGCAGCCTCATGTGTTCAGTACAGTCTTCCCAACGGCATCTTGAAGTGTCTTTCAGCTAAAAAATTCATGAGCATGATTGGCTTTCAGTCAGAAAATGGAATATGTCTTCTAGTTACCGCCTAATATACCACTTGAAGGCCATTATACAAAAGTAAATCTGAGAGCATATTGAAAAGGAAGGAATTTTGTAGCTTAAACATTTGTTTATACGCTGCACTACTTTTGCGTGGAGTAAGAAACAGCACGAGACGAGGTAGGTGGTGAAGCCATTTTACTCGGGGAATAGCAGTACAGAGCTGCGGGCGGTGTTATTTTCCTGAATCCCGTCTCCAGCTGGAAACTGGTAGTATTTTATTATCGAGAAATCATGTCCTAATAATAGTACTTCGCGTTTGGCTTACTGTGATTAAGAAAAAAGTCAAGCATGCAGTAAGTTTCTCAAAACTAGTGAAGTTTAGCTGAGAATTTGTTTCCAAATAAGATGACTTTTATTCTGTATTTATATGAAGTGAGTCTCCTGAAACTTGACAGTAATCGAACTGTTGTCACTGTATGAATTAATGTGCAGTTTTACGAGTTTGAATCTGTAGATACATACTGCAATATGTGAGGTAAACTAATATTATATGAAAAGCATGAAGCAATATAGTGTTTTATAAAGATGAATTTAAAAGTGTTCTTATGATCTAGTTGAAAAGGGTTATGACACTTTGAGAAAAATAATATACCCTTTGACTAGCTACAGTGTATTTTTGAAATACTGTATAGTATCTTCTGTCACTGTGTTCAATGCACTAATTGTTTTGCCAGTGGAAAGAAAAAGTGATTTTTCGGTGTGCTCTCATCCATGTATTTAGGAAATCTACACAGTTCCACTTATATTTGCATGTGTAATGCTCCTTTGCTTATTTATATGAAGCAACAGTATATCCTTGCATAATCTGTCTATTTACTGCAGAGAATATTTATTTAATTCTTGCCAAGAGTTGGGGTCTTGCCAAAACAATGTTTGCTTTGGGTGGTTTTGCCCACTTGACACTTCTGCAGAGAGGTATTTCCCCTCCTCCGTCAATTCCGTGTTTTTAGCTCTGTATCAGCTTGCTGACTTGCAAGGTCTGGCCCTTCTGTGCTTTCTGCCTTTCTCAGGCATCTACATCCAAAAGCACGGTTGGCATATTTGAGCATTAGATACTGTGTTCTCTTTGACTTATCAGAAACTGGCCCAGAAATTGTTATTTCTAAAGTAAAGGGACCCCTCCCGGAACACAGTATACTTTAAGGGAAAAAATGTTTCGAATTTAGAATGAATAAATGTTTTCACTTGTGATAAAGAAATAGTGAATGCATCTTTCACTGCTGGAAAGATTATCCTTTTGTAATTTAATAGAATAGAAATAGAAACGCATTTCTGTGAAGTTTTATGTACAGCGGCAGTATTGCTTGAGTATTTCTTAGTCTTACAAAGTGTATGAAGAATCAGACTACAGAATACACAGCAATGCCATGTATCTCTTGTAAAGAGAATTCAGAAAGAACCCGGAAGGCCTTGGAAGCTGTAGGAGCCTTTCTGGTCTCATGTCAAGAGCTAGATGATTTATCAGGCATCGCCCGTTCTTGTAGGCATTGATAAGAGAAGTTGTTTCAACAGCTCTTTGTACGTTTCATTATAAATTTCATCGCAAAGTAAGGAATTTCAGAGGGCCTAACTTTTAAAAAATATTTCTTGGAACTAGCAATAGAGAGCTCTGATGTTGATCCCTTATTATGTTTGGATTTCAGCAACAGTGTTATCCTTATTTATTCTTTAACTGAATTTGTTCCACATATAATAAATCTGACAGTTTTACAGGCCTTGTTTGGAAGATGGCCAGTACTGATAAAAGATAAAATGCACATTATCGTTTGCATGAAGTCTGGTTGATTAACTAGCTTTAATGGTATGAGGCTGTATTGTGAGCAACAGCTTTGTTACCTGATAAGTTATATTGATGAATTTCATGAACGAAGAGTGCAGTTTTTAATTGTGTTGAGGCTTTAACATTGCATTTTGCTTTCTGTCGTTATGCTAAGGATATAACCAGCATTGTTCACCCTCCCAGAATATCGTTACTTAAAAAAGAAAAAGTCCTTGATTCTGGTGGCTGTAACACTTCACTGTCCAGTTTATACAAGTTGGTATCAGAGGATGTAAGGGAGGAGGTACTGTTCCAGTGAGAGTGGGATTATTGTTTGTTGTAGATAACAAGAACGGACAAATTGAAACTCCTTTTCCAGACTTGTCCTTTCACAACCCCCCACATCTGGTAGAAACTGGCTTGTTCTCAATGACTGTAATTACCATCAGATACGACCCAAGAGTTTGCTTGTGTCATTTTCAGTTTTTGTGATTTACATTGAACAGTTTCAGAACTGAGAGTGAAACGCTTGAGAATTTTAATTTCATGTGAATGTTGAAAACGTGCGGAAACTTTAAGAAACTATTAATTTAGGCCCGCTTACAAAATAAAATAAGATTTCTAAACCTTCACTGCTGCCCTTCACTATTTTTCCATCTCTTACCCTTTTATTGGGAATTGATTTTTAACTTTGATCTACAAAAATGCATTAAAACTCATCATTCCAGGGATGTCTGGGTGGCTCACTCGGTTAAGTGTCTGCCTTCGGCTCGGGTCATGATCCCGGGGTCCTGGAATGAGCAAGGCTCCTTGCTCAGCGGGGAGCCTGCTTCTCCCTCTACCTGCTGCTCCCTCCTGCTTGTGCTCCCTGACAAAAAACTAAATAGATAGATAAATAAATAAAATCTTTTTAAAAATAAAAAATAAAACTCATCTATTCATAGAGTTTAGATGATTTTTCTGTGCCTAAGTGCACAGTAGTAGTTATAAATCTATATATTGAATCTATCATTCTTTCTATCTCTGTTTTTTGTCTGTATCACTTGACTGGGGGGGGGGGGGAAATTAACTCACTGAGCCCAGCACACGTTCTAGTGTGAAATACTACGCTTGCTGCTAACTGAGCCTCACCTAAGGCATGAAGAGTATCAGAGTCCTCTAGATCAGAACGCCACACTTCTCTTTGAGTACCTCGTTAATGAGGGTCACTGTTATTTATTTGGTTCATCCACTAAGGACCAGGGCATAAATCCACACGTCTGCTCCAGGATTTCATCCACTTCAAGCCCTGTGGCAGGCAAGAAAGAGGCGCCCAGGACCGGCTGCTTGCCTCCTGTCACCACCTCCATCACCTTCCTCCTTTCTAGGCTTCAGCCCTAAATTTGCTTCCTTGCTTGCTTTTCCTTCTTTCTCTCTCTTTCTTTTTTTTTCATCTGAGAGTCTTGTCTTTTTTCCTCTGGTTGATGAGCAGTGGTTCAGAGGGGGCATCCCCAGCCTGATGGCCGTGGCTGGCTCCCCTAAGTACTACAGAGCCCCTCTTTTTTCTTCCTTTGGTGGTTTACAGGTTGGTTGGCAGTGTGTGCTAGGCACACATAGCCCCAGGAAAATTGCTCAGAAAAGAGGGCATGTGGGGTCGACACCAAAAAATAAGAAGTAAGCACATTCATAAAGTTAATTTTTTTTTTTATTTTGGGGAAATGTGTTTAAGGTACCATCACATAATAATAAAAGAGAAAACTGAGCCCATAATAACTTACTTTAAGAGGAAATTAATGGTGTTTTAAAGTTACAAATAGAGTGGTTTGTGAGCCAGTGTTGAGTAGACTCAAGTAAAATATAAACAGTCTGCTCAGATGGTTTTCTATACTTAGACCAGAAATTGTTAGCTCCTTGCTTTGCTCCTTATCTCCTTCTAGCCCCTTAGTTGAAATACATCAGTTCTGTCCCTTTGTGCAACATTATAATTATTAGTATATATATTTTGGGGGACATTTAAGATAGATGATGGCTGAAGCTAATGCTAAATCCCAAAACTGAGTACCGACTTTAAGATAGTCACATATATTAATTGTCTTTTGAAAAGCTTTCTAATCTTTCTGATAGTATTGTATTTTAAAATATATATAGTGATACTTTATGGGGGGCAGATTTTCATCAACAGATTTAATATATGTAGCTGCTTTATAATAGGGTATTTTGTTAAATATTGAGTGTTAATATTTTGATGATAAAAATTTACTTGAATTTTTATGATTTATAGCTGCTTCCACAGTGGAAATCCTGGAGGTCATTTGTTGAAAGCTTACTTAGATTGGATGGGTAATGTTTTTCCTTACATGCTCATGAGTGAAATCATGAGAACAGTGGTTCCAAGAGAAACAGTGAAAAGGAATGTTCATAGGTATCATCTGAGAAGGGTTTTGGTGTGGAGGTTTTTGCTTCACCCGCTGTCCTTTTATACCTCCTGCAATGCCCTGGCTCCCTTCATCACTATTAGAACTCCTAGGCCTTCCTCAAGTCCAGCTCAGTACCTCCCTATCCCAGCCGGCAGAGTGTTCTTCTTTCTTGGATCTTACAGTACACGGGAATGTGTGCCAGTTATAGAATACCTTTACCAAGTTTACTTATTGCCGTTTTCCCCATATACAGACATATCTCCCCTCTTAGCTTGTATTCTTCTTGAGAGCAACATTCCTCCTCATGCTTCTCGAGCACTAAGCCTGACACGTACTGGCAGGCAGGCAGTCTTTGAATGAATGAATGAATGAATGAATGAATGAATGAATGAATGACATTGAGATGACATTGACAGTGCCAATGACATGGAGATGAGGTGAAAGAGTCAAGCACAGAGACAGATGCAGTCTATATCTTGCTGCTTCTCCCTCCTGACCTGTGCTTACGTGATTACTGGAAAAATGGCTTCTTTGATGAGAAGACCCTTGCCATAACATCTTCGTTAAAAGTAGGAGTGTTAACCCTGTATACAAATAATCCCAGCTCTGCCATTTGCTAAGCTGCTCAACTGCCCTGGGCTAGGGTTGCTAATGATTATCCCCATTTAACAGAAAAGGTAATTAAGCCCTAGGAGGTAACTTCTTAAGGTCCCACAACTAACCAAGTGGTAGAGCTTGGACGTGGATTACGTGGATATAGCGTCTCTGCTCTGTTGGCTCTCGTCGTCTGTTGTGATTAAATCATATGCAGCAATTGCTTGGTGCATGGCAAATCCTAAATGAATAACTAAATACAGATTATACTTTATCAGCCCCAAACTGCCCACGGTACAAGACCTTGGGACTTGGCTACATTGCTCCCATGGCAGGAAGCTCAGGCATTAGATTTCAGATTGTCCCTCCTGCGTGACCTCTTAAATATAATGTGCAATTGGTGCAGCCTTCCTCCACTGATACAGTGTTTCTTCGTCCTCCTTCCACATGACTCTAAAAAAATTCATTCCTCTGCCCTCTTGGATCAGAGTTGTGAGCAGAAGAAATGCTTGTAGGGAGGCTGAGCATTGCAGATTTCGCGGAGGGAAGGCTGGGCAGTCGGATGGGTATGTGACAGTGGTACAATGATCCATCTCGGGTGCTGTTTTCTTAGCCCACCTTCCTCTGTGTCCTTGCTCTTCATGAACCTGTTGCTCTCTGGCATTTTTCTGAAGTCCTCGACCTTTCTTCTACTGTCTTGCTCTTCTATCCGATTTTTCCAATCTAGAAAGGAAGAAAAACCGCTACAGAAAGTAAAGGAGGGTGAAGGTGACTTTAGAAGCCTTCGAGACAGAAGGAAGGGGGAAGTAGCAGAGAATTGGAACTCTAAGACTTTTAAATGCTGACTCTTTTTAGGTAGCATTTTTTTTCTTTGGCTAAGCAGTTATTAAGCACAAACGACATCATTTCCCCAGTGTCTTCGTTAGTTCCTTTGTTTAGTTCTCATAGAATTTAAACCTCTGTCACTCTGTTCTTTGCATGTTTAAATATTATTTTGATTTTACTAATGATGACCAATGTGAACACACTGATTCTCTTACTATATAGCCTTTTATTTTCTTGTTGGAAGGAATCCAGCAACCAGGAGCCAGTAATTGTCCTCTTTCCTTAGGGTCAATAATGTTCCCTGCTTTTTTGTTTTTTTGTTTTTTTTTTTCTTTTTCTTTTCTTTCCTTCTTTTTTTTTTTAAGTATATTTTAAGAGCTTCGGTGATAGCAGCTAGAATTAGCCGAGGGAGGGAGCATCAGGAGCGGCAGGATGTGAGAAAGGAAACCACCGAGGGGAGGTGTGCTCAGGAAGGCGAGCTGCCGGGGAGTGAGGGCTCAGAGGGCGGGCGGAGGAGCAGTGAGGCAGCTGCCGCAGGGGTGGAGGGAACCGGAGACTCCACAGGGAGGCGCGAACATCCTCTGTTTGGGGAGTGTTGCTTCTGGAGGCCCTGTGTGCGGGGCCAGGTCCTGCGGGTCTGCTGTAGCTGGGCGGATTTGGAAACCTTCAGTTTAGTGGTGGGGCACTGCCTCTTCCCAGGGCTGGCTGTTGTGGGTGAGCTATTGCAGCACAGACTTCACATTGGCCAACCCAAAACAGAGACTGGGAGGAGCCCCTTACAACACCTGTAGTTTCCCCGTGGTGCAAGAGCACTCCTGAAACTGACGGCTGGCTGCAGAAACCCAGGGCGCGCAGACTGTAGTTCATGGTGCTGCTGAAATACGTCTGCTCAGAGAGTCGGGGCCCAATGAGGTAGGCTTGTTTGCTTTTGAAATGTGAACCTTTACAAATAACTTTTAAACAAGGTCAAACAAAAAAAATGGGCCCTTTCATTAGAAGTTACACATGCTTATTAATCCAAGCAGTGTATTCGTAACTGTTGTCAATTTCTGATTGAAGTCAAAGTTCTTTTATTGTTGGTAAATTGATCAGGGACATTATCATCAGCTCTGTTCTCTCTACCCCCCCCCCCATTTCTTGTTTCAGTTGCTGATATGTGTTCAAGATGAGTGGGATGGGAGAAAACACCTCTGACCCATCCAGGGCAGAGACAAGAAAGCGCAAGGAATGTCCTGACCAGCTTGGACCCAGGTTAGATGCTTGCTGAGAAACAGGCCCGGTACTGCCCCTGAAAGCCACATGCAACACTGACTTGACACCTCACTGAAATACTGTGTTTGGTTTTTCTCCTTAACAGTTAAACCTTTGAATATGTATTATTTAGCTTATCTTTTGGTTATGCTGATCAGTTGTAGATTTTATTATTCTTTACAAGAAGACGAAGGCTACATAACTTCTTCTGATGTCCCCTGTGTACTTGACTATTAAAGCAGGCTTATTATATAATTTTGAGTCTTCCACACTTTCTTTTCTGTTAGATCACAGGATGTCATTAAGAAGATACCATAGTAGAATTTGCTGTTAATTTTACACTAAGTTTTATTTTTATTTTTACTTTCCGAGTTGGTGACAAAGATTGTGGCCCTTAAGTGAGTAAAACAAGTAATTTAAAGCACGTTCCATGTCATATATTATGGATGGAAGTGTGAGTTGTTCTAATCTTCACGTAGGGTAATTTAGCATTATCTAGTAAAATTATAAAGGTGTATCCTCTCTGAACTAGCAGTCCACTTCTAGGAATTTTCCAACAGTATGCTTTCACACAGGCGAAATGATAGATACTTGAGTTTACTTATTACAGCATTGTTTAATAATTGCAGAAGATTAGGAAAAACCTCAATGTTTGTAGGGAACTATTTAAGCAGCTCTGATACCTCCGTAACCTGGAATGCAATACAGCTGTGAAAAAGAATGAAGATGCTTAATGGGCTGATGTAAAAAGAATCTCTTAAGAATATCATTACAGAGAAAAACAAGTTTTGAAGCACGTTTATGGAGTACTACCCTTTGTATAAATCATTTGTTTTAGGATAATTAAGAAACACTTAAAAATTGTTAACCCATTTGGGGGAATAAGAACTAGGCTAATAAGGAACAAAGATAGGAGAGACACTTCATTCTTTTGGTTACTTAAATCATATAAATGATTTTAAAAGTTAAATAAAAGCCACAACTTCTATTAAATGGCCACTAAAAAGATCAGATGGAGACTAACAGGGAAAAGGACTAGGAAAAGTCATTAAGACAGGAAGAGAAGGAGAAAGAACAAAAATATTTTATGTTCCCTTTTCCCCTTTTATCTGCCAAACAGAACAAGTCTATTAAATCGCTACTGTGCATGTCCCAGCCCCCAGCCCTTGGCTCCAGTATGTGGCCTCTAGATGCCCCAGTACCTTCTGGCTCTCCACAACCCATCTGTCTGTCAAACTGCCTTTAATGCCCGGAAGTCCACTCGAGGAGGCAGTTTGATAAAATGGAGGCTATTCCGGTGGAGGGCAGTTCTCTTACCTCGTGCTGCGCTGGTGCCGTGGTGCGCTGGAGAGCCTCCCAACCCCCTCCCGGGCGCTCTCAGGTCTTTGTAACACAGCTCCCCTTTCTCACCTATTTGTCATGTGTTTGTTCATCTTGTTGGGGGGGGGTGGTAGTACAGAAGAGAGGTTGAGGGGGGCTGAGGTGTCCAGATGGGAACTTGGCTCTTCCATGCATTCCAGCCACTCCCTGCCTTTCCCTGTACTTAATGAAGTAGAAGCTAGGAATAAAAATGAGACTTAGAAAAACCAAATTCTAGTCCCTGCTCTACCAGTAACTCACTGGGTGATCTTGGACAAATTGTGTAACCACTAGGAAATGGAGAAATTGTCTTCTAGCTCAGCTTTATTAGTTTATGAAAATAAAGCTAATACAAATAGATGGAGGTCTGTTACAAACTACAAATTGTATCAGTTGGTATTATATACAAATAATTATTAAAAATACAGAAAGCTGCTACATTAAACAACTTACATTTCTTACTTATTGTATTGACTGTCACTAAGTGGGCCCTTTACTAAGAAAAAAAAAGCGTACACTATTACTATCAAAGGGATCTTGCTATTTTGTCAAATTCAAATGAGAAGATCTTGCCAATTTTTATTTTTCCCTCCCTTCCATTAACTTTTTAAAACTTTAGTTGAACTTGGACCATTTGTGTATATTTTGCACGTCATTCAGCTTGGACAGTTAACAAATACCCTAGGTCAGTTTCGCTTTTGTTTCTGGCTGTACTGTGGTTTTTTTTGCATTATTTAAAAAAATTGTTTCATTTGATTACCAACATCCTAAAGAAGTCTATGAAATTATGGAGATTTACTTTTATCTTTTTTATGCTTTACCAAAAATCCCTGCAATTCATTTATTCCTATTATAAGTAAGTTAGGTTCCCTTTCTTCTTCTACTAATCTTAAGTAAATTTTTAAAATTTTATAACATAATCTTCCTTACTTTTCTAAAACCTTCCCCTATGTATTCAACAATAAATTTGATGCCTACTTCTGCCAAGTGTTAAGCATCGTCCTGAGCTTTGTCATTGTGACGCTTACTGTCCAGTGGGAGACAGGCTATGCACATTGAACAAATGATCACACAAGTAAATCTATGATCATGTACTAGGGCGAGTTTGATTTCAAAAAAGCACGCAACACTTAGGGCAAACAGAGGGTTTTTTTTCCCCCAAAGTACTTCCATGTTTATGTAAGTAACTTTTGTTTGCTATCTTTGTATTAAAACTTGTTTAACGTGCTTATGTTTTTTATAATAGCTTTTTTTCAAATTCGTAATAAAAACCATGTATCTTCTTTTTAGTCCCAAGAGGAGCACTGAGAAACGTAATCGTGAACAGGAAAATAAATACATTGAGGAACTTGCAGAGCTGATTTTTGCAAATTTTAATGATATAGACAACTTTAACTTCAAACCTGACAAATGTGCAATCTTAAAAGAAACTGTGAAGCAAATTCGTCAGATCAAAGAACAAGGTAAGAGGACTGAATTAATATTTTGGAGAGTTTAGCCGGTTTCTGTTTTTTCATGTGTGAGAAGTCCCTTCAGAGTCCCTTTAATCCATTTCTTATGCTTAAATTATTGATGAGGAAATGATGTCACAGCACAAGATGAATGCAAGTATCACTTGCAGTGGTTTATAAATAGGCTTTATATAAAATTCAGCAATTCCCTAAAGACAGAGGAGACTGAGGTGAGGCAGGGTGATGTAACTTTTCATCTAGTAAAACTCAATTAGGTGCCCACTGATTCTCCTCCCCTACCTTGGAATTTTCATTGCTTGCACAGCAAGTGACTGTCATAATTTGCAAGTGAGGAGCCAAGTAAAGATGGAAACCAGAAGTAAGGAAGTGAGCCACCTCCTGTTTCAGCTAGTCAGCATATTTGATTAAGTCGGAGCCTCAACTGGCCATGCCGCTAGATTAGAATTTCATATCCTGAATGACAAGAGATTTGAAAGGCTCAAGCCTCTAGTCGGAATTCTTTTGTGAAATTGAGACACAGAACATGACAGCTTTCTTCCTGGGGTTTTCTTTTTTATCTGAGGTCATTTTCTGCCTCCCTTCTTTGAAGAAAAAAAAATTTAAGAAAATAGTATCTTAAAAAACACATTGGACTTTGTGGTGCCAAAAAAAATGAGTATTAGGCAAGTATGAACAGTGTCTGGGTGCTCAGGGCCAATATATGCTCTTAAAGTATTCATACGCTGCTTTCCTTCAGGGCTGGGGAGATTATTATCTCTTGTAATCTGTCTTTTGAATGCATCCTCTCAGAGTTCATTTTTTTTTTATCTACCTTTTATGTGATATTCAAAAGAGGCAGATTTTAGAAAAATAATGTCTTTGTCTGTGTAGGTATATGACCTGAAACTTCCCATCTGTCATAAAATCCCAGCTACCTATTTACATGTCGTCATCATAGCATTTTTCATTTTCATGTATGTACTATTAAGCTAAATTTTATATAAAACAGTTTTACAAGTGTAGTTCTGTCTTCTAAGAACTTAAAAATAAATGCCAACATACATACACAGTTTCTAATACCAGCTTACTCTGAAAATCAGTCTTTATTTCCTGGTTTCTTCACTGAAATTCTATCACTCGGCACTCAACATTCCATGAGTTTCTGCTCTCAGTGCCTGCTTCGGTCTCCCTTCATCTCTTTCTTCTTCCAGCTTTTCTCTTTGAGATCCCCTAGTTATCAAAAGCTCCGTTTAATCTCAATTTTGTATCTTCTTCATTTTTTGGGTATCAGCAAATGGATAGAATAATATTCCTACAGCTCTTAGGAGAAATAATTGGTTAAAGTTTCATAGCGCTTTGAAGTTGCTGTCTATCTCGTTGCTGGTATTACGGGGGAGAAATCAAGCTGCTTGTTTCAGGTTTCTGAAGATGTTGAATGGTACAATTTGTGAACAGTGCATGTTAGGCAGTGCTTTCACACTTTAAAACAGTTATGTATTTTTTTACTATTAAGGTCTTGCACAAGGTTTTAAAAGTTTTGCAAAACCTTGGTAATTCCCCCTTCCAACCATAAAACACGTTAAGATGTGTCACGCTGGGACTCTGCCATACTTTCACTGTAGGTTTAATCGTAAGGCTCCTACCACAACCACCCAAGAAGCAGCGGCAATAAACACCCTGTCATGTCTTATTCTTATAATGTTCCTATTAATTTGAAAAGTAATGTGTTTTGAAAAGGGAAGCAGAAATTAAAAACCGAATGGAAAACACAGACACACTTTCGTGTTCTAATCTAATATTTAAAAAATATTTTTTGTTTAACAAATTATTTTTTAAAAAACAGCAGGACTTCAGAATCACATCAGCCGAAAGCGAGGAATGAATCCTGGGTCTGCCACTTACAGGCTCTTTGAACCTGGGCAAATTATTTTCTCGCTCTGAAACTCCGTTTCCTTATACAGAGTTGAGCAGTCAAAATATTGAGGTTGTGCGGTTGTTGAAATTATGAGCTCTGTACATGCACTCCGCAAATACCTGTCACAGTGGAGGTTTGGTAGGTATTCAGTAAATATCTTTTTCACATGAAGCGGAAAGTCACCTTCTTTTCTTTACATATGCTGGGGTCTTCGGCGAGCTCTTCCTTCAGATGGAGAATGGGAAGTAAAAGTGGTGGGGAAGTGGGTTATGAATATCCTTTCCTATAGGGTCATTTGAAGAAAGTAAGGTTTTCTGAGGCCAGAGAACTCTGCAGAGCCTTTGCAGACCACCCCACTGCCGGCGCTCTTGAGGCCAGCTTGACTGATCTCCGCGTCAAGAGCCAGCTGAGGTTCAAGAGCAACGCATAAGTCAGGCCTGAGCCCTTCTCTCTCATTCTTTGTGCCCAACAGATGCCCCTTTCACGCAGTATAGATAAAGTCCATCCATCATCTTTCCAACGTTTCCAAAATATTTGTATTTCAGTCGCAGGTCTCAGAGTGAATAAAATCATTATTGTGCTAGAGCAGTTAAACTATTGCATGAGGAGCCACGCTGAAGAACCCACATCGGGAAAGCCAGGCTTATATTTAAGGTGCCCTCCAGTGTCAAGAGCTCGGGGAGATGAGCCAGGCGTGCTGGGCTTTTTCTCTCGAGTCTACTCTGTCATCAGCTGTTCCTCAAGTTCCCATCCACTTTATAAATAGAGGAGAGAAGAAAGGATATTTTAAAATGGCCTAAACGATGGGAATTTGGAGGGAGAATTGCCAGCTATTTAAATAAGTCAGCATTCTCCTGTATATAGCACGTTATGAGACGCATGTCTGACAGACGCCAGCCCTCCGACAGCATGCGCGCCGCAGTGGACTGTAGGAGCAGAGCGGATAGACACAGTGCGGACTTAAGCCCTTAGGCCAGCTGTTTGATACTGAAGTATGACGTTTTGTCCTATTCGAGACGATGCTGATAATGTTTAAAACTTCTGGCTCCTATAACTTACAATAATAGTCCATAAGTAGTAAATTACCTTTTTTCATAATTGGGGAGGCTAATACTGCTTCTGCTCCACAGGAGAATAATACGTAGGATGAAAAATACAAATGATTTAATTTGGAATTATTGTGTCCAACTCCACACTCCTTACCTGGAAACTTAAATAAAAATTTCTATGGAAAACACCTAGCAATTCCTGCGCTCTTAAAAAATAAAATAGAGGGGCGCCTGGGTGGCTCAGTTGGTGAAGCATTTGCCTTCAGCACAGGTTTGATCCAGGGGTCCTGGGATCAAGCCCTGCATCAGGCTCCCTGCTCAGCGGGGAGTCTGCTTCTCCCTCTCCCTCTGCCGCCTCCCCACCCCCCGCCACCCCCTACTCATGCTCTCTCTCTCTCAAATAAATAAAATCTTAAAAAAGAAGAAGCAGACTACCCAAAAGACCATCCTGGTTTCTCATTGTGATTACACTAATGATACAGTTTTGATTTTAGCGCCACTTTGAGAACATTGGGATTCCAGACTGCTTTGTACTTGTGAATTTCCCCTAATATGAAAATAACATTAAAAAAGTAAGTATTTTAGGGGCGCCTGGGTGGCACAGCGGTTAAGCGTCTGCCTTCAGCTCAGGGCGTGATGCTGGCGTTATGGGATCAAGCCCCACATCAGGCTCCTCCGCTATGAGCCTGCTTCTTCCTCTCCCACTCCCCCTGCTTGTGTTCCCTCTCTCGCTGGCTGTCTCTATCTCTGTCGAATAAATAAATAAAATCTTTAAAAAAAAAAAAAAAGGTAAGTATTTTAGGAAAAGGTGAGGGCCTGTGGTATGCTAGAGTCAGCTCCTATCAATCAATGAAAGCCAGTTTTTCAATTTCAAGAATTTTGTAAGCCAATTGATGAGCACAGCCATTATTAAAAATTATACAGACTTAAAAAAATTACACAGACTTACAATTAAATTGTATGTTTAAAAAGCAAGGAAGACTAAAATTTATCGTTTTCTCATTATTCTGCATTTTGCCATTATCTATGCACTAGAGGCTCTTGGCATCTTGTATCATCTACATGATAGTACTACGAAGTGGTGGCCACTCCGCATCTCTTCCTAAGTCCACATTCAGTAATGTCACCATGGCTGATTTCAAATACAACAGTATTGACACCCCGGGAATCTAGTAAACTCTACAAATCAAAGCTTGATTTATTGTTTTGTTGGCTGTCATTTTAGACTTAAAAAGTAAGGGAGATTTTTGAGAAAAAAATTATGGAGAAAATATTAATAATTACCACCTGACTTTTTTTTTTTTTTTTTTTTAGCCATCTGACGTTTTATTTATTTTTTTTTTTTTTTAAGATTTTATTTATTTATTTGACAGAGATAGAGACAGCCAGCGAGAGAGGGAACACAAGCAGGGGGAGCGGGAGAGGAAGAAGCAGGCTCATAGCGGAAGAGCCTGATGTGGGGCTCGATTCCATAACGCCGGGATCACGCCCTGAGCCGAAGGCAGACGCTTAACCGCTGTGCCACCCAGGCGCCCCCCATCTGACGTTTTAACATTAAGTAGCCATTAGGTGCATACACAAAAGATAATATCCAGTTCAGCAAAAAAAAGTCACTCACAGATTGACAGTTGCATTTCTGCATACAGCATCTTCATACATTTTCATTATTTCATTTTTGTCTTACTCATTAACTTAAATGAAAATTTCAACCAATATTCATATTGGAACTCTTTTTTTATCCGTTGTAATCATAGGTTGGTTGCAATCCGTGAATTTGGTAAAAATTCACGGAAGCATTCTGTAAGAATCAGTTGGCTATATGGAATTGACAATAAAGAGTGTTGTAGTATCACTTCTAGATTATATGCTGCACATCCTTTATACTAGTAAAATCTGTAGTAAATATCATGATGCTTACTCTTTTTCCCCCGAAGAGCTGGGTTTTTAAGCATTTCCCAGTATACCACTTGCAGCCAGAGAGGTGGGCAGGTTGTATTATAAATGTAGGTGAGTCAGATTCATAAACTAACAGGATTATTTACGAATTCAGGAAAATAGTCATGGAAACATCCTAATCTTAGCCCATAAAAGTTCATGTGGAGCCTATTAAAATTATGTTTTTCTTTTCTTTTTTTACCCATGTTAAATGCATGAAGTTCTTGTGGTGGAAATTGTCATTCAAAGCGAAGCCTGAGCTTGAGCTAATAGCTGTCATGAAGCAAAGTAAGCAGAAGGGCTCTGATATCAGATGTCTTTCAGGGGTAGGATTTCTATAAATCAGGCTTTTGGGGTGATGCTTGTAGGCCTTGGTTATGTAGCATGTGATAAAACCTTCGGGTGCTGGCAGCGTCCTCCAGCTCACTGCAAAAGGGGGGTTAGGGCACGCAGCATCTCTTGGACATGCTCTTATAGATGCTCACATACTGACGACAGTGTTTTGGGTTGCCGGTGAGTATTTTTGATAGTACAAACTCTTGATTATTTGGAGAACGAATGGGAGACCGATAATGATGATAATTTAACTTTTTAAAACAATATCCCCCATTCACTTAAAGAGTTTTAATTTCAGTTGTTAACTTCTTTTTTTATTGGATCTTCTAAAAAGTGCTGATGATAATGATTAAATGGCCAAAGTCAGCCAGCCAGATGTAAAAGTGGGCCATCAGAGTAGACCCGTGCAAGCCCCAAACCCAGTTGACAGGTTATGTTAAAATTAAAATAATCAATGTGATAAACTCATTAAGACCATGTGCTTTAGCTAAATTCAAATGAACCCAGTCTCTCTCCTCCCCAATTGTATGACCACGTGCAAGTTTCTTAACATCTTTGGGCCTTTACTTCCTAATCTGTAAAAAGAGGATAATAATACCCACTACTTAAAGTTCTTCTGAGGACTATGTTTGATAATGTTTATAAAGGACTTAATCCAGTACTTGGCACATAGAGAGACTTACTAAACAGTAGTTACTACTCTTATTATTGCTTCTGACAT
This sequence comes from Ursus americanus, assembly GCF_024610735.1. Taxonomy (NCBI): domain Eukaryota; kingdom Metazoa; phylum Chordata; class Mammalia; order Carnivora; family Ursidae; genus Ursus; species Ursus americanus. The sequence continues at coordinate 59,958,257 of NC_142135.1, forward strand.
CTGTACTTGGAATCATCATCCAAACAGATCCAGGTTTTCTTCCTGAGGACTCAGTACTACTGATAAGGAAACAAGTAGATTTTGGATATTTTCTTTGTTACGATTTTAAGCCTTAATGGTCTTGCAGTGTTGATTCTTTTTAATTTTAATATAGAAAGAAGTAAACAAAAGCTATCCAATTTTGCAGTCAGATAAAAAAAAATACACAGAACAAATGTGTTGGTGTGACTACATCTGGATCCCTCCCTCTGACTCTGTTGCTCCTGCTGGACCTTGTTGGCTCCTGCTTGTCCCTGTTACCTGAGTGGCCTTTTCAAGAATCTTGCTCTTAAGGAGAACTAAGGAGGGCAGAGAGCCTCAGCAGTTTTTATTTCATCCTTATTTACTTCAACACAGGAATGAATCTGGCTGGCCCTAGCTTACTCTTGAAGATCTGAAACTGTTACATGTTTCCATACATCTAGTAATAAATCAGACTTTATTTCATTGGTAATATAATCTATGATTGGCATTATGTTCTTGGCATTGCAATTTTTAATAAAGATTTTTCTACTGATCTATATAAAATTCACTTCTATATTTTTACGTGGACTAATGGCTCCTATTATTAATGAAATCCTTAAAATTAGCAAGCAGGGGTGGAATGCCTGCTCTCATTTCTTCTTAAGATTCCCCCCCTTTTTTCTTAAGTATATGGAAGAGGTTTTTTTGTTTATTTGTTTAACAGCTTTCAGATGGAGAGGATTTAAGTAATTTAATGTACCCCAATGCTTTAGGACTTTACTGGCTTATGACAGGAGCTATAATTTCAAGACTGAAACTAGCTTCCATACTCTAACAGAAAGTAGGCATCCTTTCTTTTCTTGATCATCTACCCCTATGAAAAGAAATTAACTCTGAGGGGCTCCTGGGTAGCTCAGTCTGTTTAAGCATCTGCCTTCGGCTCAGGTCATGATCCCCGGGTCCCAGGATGGAGCCCTGCATTGGGCTCCTTGCTCATTGGAGAGTCTGTTTCTCCCTCTGCCCCTCCTCCCACTCATTCTCTCAGTCTCTCTCAAATAAATAAAGTCTTTTTAAAAAAGAAATTAGTTCTGACATTGCGCTCATTCAAGAACAAGCATCATTTAGTAAATGTTTTATTGAGTAAATACTATACGCAAGACATATTGTTCTTCACGAGGCAGGAATCCAACAATAAATAAATAATGTGATTCTTTCCCTTGGAACTTTCACTCATTTGGGGGCACATCAGCCTGCAGACAACTAACCGAGGAGCTATAGGGGACAGTGGGAATAAGTATGATGACAAATGCTGGTAAAGATTGATTGATTTGAGAGAGAGCGAGCGAGTGAGTGCAGGGGTGGGGCGCAGATGGAGAGGGAGAGAGAGAGAATCTCAAGCAGACTCCATGCTCAGTGTAGAGCCCAACATGGGACTCAGTCTCACAACCATAAGATCACCACCTGAGCCGAAATCAAGAGTTGGACACTCAACCAACTGAGCTACCCAGGTGCCCCTTTATTTTATTATTTTTAAGTTTCAGTTGTAGTACAGTCAACATACAATATTATATCAGTTTCAGGTGTACAAAATCACAATTTGACATTATATATATTACAGAATGCCTTACCATGATAAGTGTAGTTTACCATCTTTTACCATGAAAAGTTAATACAATATTATTGACTATATTCTCTATACTATACTTTTCATTCCTGTGACTTACTTTATAACTGGAAGTTTGTTCCTCTTAATCTCCTTCACCTGTTTCTCCCATCTCCCTCTCTCCTCTCTCCCCTCTAGCAACCACCAGTTTGTTCTGTGTATTTACAAGTATTTCTGTTTTTTTGTTTGTTTATTCATTTTGTTTTTTAGATTCCATATGTATGTGAAATCGTGTAGTATTTGTCTTTCTCTGACTTATTTCACTTAGCATGGTACTCTAGATCTGTCCGTATTGTTTCAAATGCAAAATTTCATTCCTTTTCATGCCTGAGTGATTTTGTATAGGGTATAAGCACACACCCCACATCGTCTTTATCCATTCATCTATCAATGGAACAGTTGGGTTGCTTTCATATCTGAGCTATTATAAATGATGTTATAATAAACATAGGGGTGCATACAGCTTTTTGAATTAGTGTTTTTATTATTTTGGGGTAAATGCCCAGCAGTGGAATTACCAATGGATCATGTGGTATTTCTATTTTTAATTTTTTGAAGAACCTCCATACTATTTTCCTCAATGAATGTACCAATTTACATTTCCACCAGGAGTGCAAGAGGGTTCCCTTTTCTCCACATCCTTACCAGCACTTGTTATTTCTTATCTTTTTGATAATAGCCATTCTGAGTGGTGTGAGGTGCTACTTCATTGTGGCTTTGAATTGCATTTGCCTGATGGTTAGTGATGTTGAGTATCTTTTCATGTGCCTCTTGGCCATCTGTATGTCTTCTTCAGAAACACATCTATTCAGGTCCTCTGCCCATTTTTAATTGAATTTTTTTGTCTTTGGTGCTTACTTGTGTGAGTTCTTTATATATTTTGGATATCAACCTCTTGTCACAGCATATCATTTACAAGTATCTTCTCCCACTGCAAATATTCTCGCTGTTTTGATTTTGTAATAATCAGGGCAGGCTAAACATTCACTATGCTAAGACCATGCATGTGTCCCAGACCTAGTTCTTTCCCTAGGTCTGGTTTTATCAATGCTGGTAATAAACCAAGTCTGATTTTTTTTTTCTATGTCTGATTTATATGATGCATCTTACATGGGAAATGTCTGTGACTCTAGGTATCTGATCATCCTTGAGAAATGACAACAAAGCTGGTGTAATAACTTTTGAAGTTAACGATTGCAGATTTGTTGATTTACAAGTTGCCATTAAATGAATTGTAAAACTAAAAACAAACACAGACAAGTATCTTCTCCCATTCAGTAGGTTGCCTTTTCATTTTGTTGATGGATTCCTTCCCTGTGCAAAAGCTTTTTAGTTTGGTGTACTAATTGGGGTACAAATGTACCCAGTTGTTTATTTCTTGCTTTTGTTGCAGTTGCCTGAAGAGACAGATCAAAAAAAATATAAGACCAGTGTCCAAGAATTTACTACTATGTTTTCTTTCAGGTTTTTAATGGTTTCAGGTCTTAAATTTAGGTATTTAATCCATTTTGAGTTTATTTTTGTACATGGTGTAAGCAAGTGGTCCAGTTTTCATTCTTCTGCTTGTAGCTGTTCAGTTTTCCCCAACAACATTTATCGAAGAGACTGTCTTTTCCCATTAGACATTCTTGCCTCCTTTGTCGCAGACTAATTGACCATGCAAGCATGGGCTCTCTGTTCTCTCTTGCACTGATCTGTTTGTCTGTTTTTGTGCCGGTACCACACTGTTTTGATTACTATAGCTCAGTAGTATAGTTTGGAATCTGGGGTGGCAGTACCTCCAGCTTGTTCCTCTTTCTCAAGATTGCTTTGGCTATTCAGGGTCCTTTGTGGTTCCATACAAATTGTAGGATTATTTGGTCTAGTTCTGTGAGAAATACTGTTGGTGTTTTGATAGGGATTGCAATGAATCTGTGGATTACTTTGGCTAATATGAGCATTTTAATATTAATTCTTCTAGTCCATGAACATCTTTCCATTCATTTGTGTTATCTTCAATTTCTTTCATCAGTATCGTATAGTTTTCAAAGTATAGGTCTTCACCTCCTTGGTTAAATTTATTTCTAGGCTTTTTTGTGGGAGTTTTTTGTTTTTGTTTTTGTTTTGATGCAACTGTAAATGGGATGTTGTCTCAACTTATCTTGCTAGTTCGTTATTATTGTATAGGAATGAAGCAGAATTTTGTATCCTGCAACTTAACTGAATTCATTTCTTATTTCTGATAGTTTTTTTGTGGAGTCTTTAGGGTTTTCTTTTTTTTTTTTTAATAAAGATTTTATTTATTTGAGAAAGAGCAGGGGGAGGAGCAGAGGGAGAGGGACAAGCAGACTCCACACTGAGCACAGAGCCTAGTGTGGGGCTCAGTCTCACAACCCTAAGATCAGGACCTGAGCCAAATCAAGAGCCAAATCAACCAACTGAGCCACCCAGGCGTCCCTAGGAATTAATTAACTAATTAATTTCTCCCTCTCCCCCCCTTCTCTCTCTCTCTCTTCCTTTCTTTTTAAAGATTTTATTTATTTGAGAGAGAGAGAGTGAGCACCAGCGGGGGTGGGGGAGGGTCAGGGAGAAGGAGACTCCCCACTGAGCAGGGAGCCTGATGCAGAGCTCCATCCCAGGACCCTGAGATCATGACCTGAGCTGAAGGCAGCCATGCAGGCATCCCTAGGGTTTTCTATATCTCATGTCATCTGCAAATAGTGACAGTTTTAGTTCTTCCTTACCAGTTTGGATGTCTTTTTTCTTGTCTGTTGCTGTGGCTAGGGTTTCCAGTACTACTTTGAATAAAAGTGAGAGTGGACATCTGTTTTGTTCCTGATATTAGAGGAAAAGCTCTCAGCTTTTCACCATTGAATATGATGCTAGCTGTCTGTCGCGTCATGTATGACCTTTATAATGTCGAGATACAGTACCCATTCTATACCCACTTTATTGAGATTTATCATGAGTGGATGTCCAGTTTTGTCAAATGCTTTTTTTACATTTACTGACATGATCATAGGATTTCAATTCCTTATTTTGTTAATGTGCTGTATCACATCGATTGATTGATTTGCAGATACTGAACCATCCTTGCATCCCTGGCATAAATCCCACCTAATTGTGGTGAATGATCCTTTTAGTGCATTGTTGGATTTGGTTTGCTGATACTTTGTTGAGGATTTTTGCATCTATGTTTATCAGTGTTTGGTTTTAGTGTCAAGGCAATCAGTGCCTGCCTCATGGAATGAATTTGGAAAAATTCCTTCCTCTTCAATTTTTTTGGAATAATTTGAGATGAATAGCTGTTACTCTTTAAATGTTTGGTAGGATTCACCTGTGAAGTCATCTGATCCTGGACTCCTGTTTATTAGGAGTTTTTGATTACTGATTCAGTTTCATTACCAGTAATTGGTCTGTTCGGATTTGCTATTTCTTTCTGATTCAGCTTTAGAAGATTGTATGTTTCTAGGAATGGATCCATATCTTCTAGGCAGTCTAATTTGTTGGCATATACAGTTTCATAGTCGTCTTTTGCAATCTTTTGTATTTCTGTGCTGTCAGTGGTGACTTCTCCTCTTTCATTTCTGATTTTATTTGAACCTTCTTCCCCCCCCTTTTTTTTTCATGAGCGTGGCTTAAAGTTTATCAATTTTTATCTTTTCAAAGAAGTATCTCTTACTTTCATTGATCTTTTCTATTATTCTTTTAGTCTCTATTTAACTCATTTCCACTTTGATCTTTATTATTTCCTTTGTTCTTCTTTTTCTAGTTCCTTTAGGTGTAACGTTGGAGTGTTTATTTGAGATTTTTCTCATTTCTTGAGGTTGGCCTATATCTCTTAGAGCTGATCTTGCTGCAGCCCAAAGTTTTTGAACTGTTTTTTTTTTCATTTTCATTTATCTCAAGATAATTTTTTATTTCCTCTTTGATTTCTTTGTTGACCCTTTTTTATTTAGAATGTTTAGCCTCCACACATTTGCTTTCTTTTTTGTTTACCCTCCAGTTTTCTTCTTGTAACTGAGTTCTAGTTTTTCACCACTATTAGAAAAGATGCTTGATATGACTACAGTCTCCTTACATTTTTTGACATTTGTTTTGTGACCTAACCTGATTTGTCCTAGAGAACGTTCCTTGTGTACCTGAAAATAATGTATCTTCTGCTGTTTTGGGGTGGAATGTTCTGTATATATATCTGTTAAGTCCAGCTGGTCTGAAGTGCCATCCTGAGCCACTGTTAACCTGTTGATTTTCGGTCTGGAAGATATTTCTGTTGATGTAAGTGGGATGTTAAAAAGTCCCCTACTCTGATTGTATTCCTGTCAATTTCTCCCTCTATGCCTGTTAATATGTGTTTTGTATTTTTAGGTGTTCCAATGTTGAGTGCTCAGATATTTACAGTATCTTGTTGAATTGATCATGCCCTTCTTTGTCTCTTGTTACAGTCCTTGTTTTAAAGTCTATTTTGTCTGATACAAATATTGCTACCCCCATTTTTTTTTTTTTTTGCTTCCATTTGCATGGAATATCTTTTTCCGTCCTTTTGCTTTCAGTCTACATGTGTCTTTAGGTCTGAAGTGAGTCTCTTGTAGACAGCATAGAGATGGATTTTGTTTTTTAATCCATTCAGTCCCTCTAGATCTTTTGATTGGAGCATTTAGTCCATTTAAAGTGATTATTGATAGATATGCACTTATTGCCATTTTACTGTCTTCTTAGTTGTTTTTGTAGTTCTTCTTTGTTCCTTTCGTCCTCTGGAAAAGTGAGACTGTAATAGGCGAGGGAGTTAGGGTTGGGGCAGAGAGGCCTTCCAAACAGGAAGTAGAGGAACCTGAGCAAAGGCACAGAAGCCCTCAAAGGCATATACTGGGTGTGAAGTCAGACTGCTTTGCTACAGAATAGGATATTTTGAAGCATTTGGTTGAATTTGAGGCTGAAAAGGCCAGGTCAGAGCCTGATGGGACAGGAAGTAAAGTACCGTAAGCAATATTGAAATTTGGAGAAGGTGACATAAAATGAGAGGCTCTTAGCGGTCTTTATCAGAGTTGACCTGAAGTTGTCTACCATGGTCTCTAGATTCTAGAAATACTGGAAGTGGGAAACTTTTTTTTAATACTGCTGACTTCAGGGGGTTGGGGCAGAGGGAAGGCACAAAACTAGTAACAATAACAAGAAAAAACTGAGTTAAAACATGCTAGAGAACTACAAAATACCTTACTTATCTTTAACAAGAAATATTTTATACATAACCTTTTATTCATTTTTATAACTTGTTGAGGGGCATAGGAGTAGGAAGAAAGTGAAGAGGGATAAGGACAAGATGGAAAGGTAGTAAGCGAGACCCACAAAGACAGACTGACAGAGAGCCTGACACAGACACAAGGAAGAGCAACATACTCAGAAGCTTACATGTTCACATTTAAACACAAAGATAAAGTTTTTAATATAAAATTTTATTTTGTAGTCTCTTATGACATTGTCACTAATGACTTAAAGCATTCTTTTTTTTTTTAAGATTTATTTATTTATTTTAGAGCGAGGGAGAGCGAGGGTGCGCGCTTATGTGGAGGGAGGGGCAGACTCTCTGCTGAGCACAGAGCCCAATGTGGGGCTTGATCCTAGACCCCGAGATCATCACCTGAGCTGAAATCGAGTTGGACACTTAGTTGAGCCATCCAGGCGCCCCAGGCATAGTCGTATTTGACAACTGTGAGCACTTAGGTAAGAGCCCTTGGTCTAAGCTCCCTAGGTGTCAGCCCTCACCTTCTGCTTAAATCCCACCCCATCTTTAGTGAAGAGTGCCCACACTTGTGCCCTGGCTGCTCAGCCTTCCCCTGTCCTTGTTAGCAGATGAATCGGTCTACTCCCCACCTCTCCCTCTTCTGCTGGGACTTAGAAATAGTGATATCTGTCACTGTGCCCAAGGGAGCAATACTGGGTCATTCCCACACAGCATTCAGCTAAAAGTACTAATACCCCCGTGAGAGAGAGCCAGGTTGATCCTTCTGCCTCAGCTTCAGTGACTTTGCTACTCTGTGACAGAATCCAGGAGAAGAACCCTCACCACAGCATACAGGTCCCTGTGTGATCCGTTTCCAGTCCTGTCCTATTCTCCCTTGTTGCAGCCCACAAACTGCTTGAACTCTTACCCCCTCCTCCACAGCTGGCACTGACACAGGCCTACACACACATGCACAGTTTCTTGCCTCTGTGTCTTCTGCCTGGAATGCTTCTCTCCTCTTCCCCCTTAGCTGGTTGACTATTGCCCACCATTAGTAGTCCAGTAGTGTGGAGTATTACGACTACTCTAGGTTTGTAAAGCACAGGGAAACGGAATCTAGGCTGGGTGATAGAACATCCAATGGCAAGGCGCCTTCACCAGTATCCCCCATCTGGCCAGTTCAGCCCAGTACTCTGTTCTTATGTCCCATATCCTCAGTCGTGTATACCCTCAGGCTACTACCTAGACCACTTACTGTTGCTAACCCATATGTATGGGGTTTTGCTGTTGCATCATTATTCATACTCTTTCCTCTCTATCTGGAATGCCTCCTTACCCTGTTTCTGTCTATTCCCACCAGAGTCTTAGTGTTCATTCTTCAAGGTTCGTCTCAAATACTCCTGCTTAACAAAGAACTTCTTAATCCCCAATCAATATAGACTCATCTCCTTTGAATCCCCATATCATTTCTTTCTTCTGCTTAGTTTTTTTGTAGGTTTTCCTTTTTCTTTCCCAAATGAATGACAAATTCCTGATGTCAGAGATCATATCTACTTATCACTCACACCTGTGGCGTTTCTGAGCACAATGTTGCTCTTAGTCTGTAAAATAAATGTCTCAAAATTTTCTGAAGCCTAGCTTTTATCTAGCCTTGTATAATGGCTTTATATTGGGGGAAAATAGCACCCAGAATTTAAGAACTTGAAATTTTTATTCTAATAATTGAGTAAGTACATTCTGTCTCTTATATAAAGATGATAAATTATAACCTCTTTTGTGGCAGATAGTATTTATAATATTTTAGTTTGTCTCCTGAAAATGTGTTTGTGTCTCAAGTGCATTTGGTAAACTTTTAACTTTCTTAGGCTTTAATAAGTTTAGTTCTTGAGACCATGTTAAAATAAGGATGACAAATCTACACAGCTTGTCAGCTAGAATATATTTTGAAAAGCCAGGTGGGGGAGTTTTTGTAACTTTATTATGATCTTCAATTAATTTGGGATATTTTCCCTGATTTTAAATAGACATATTATGTTAGACTAGGATATGTAGCAAATAGAAAGCACACTCACATTTTATATTTAGTGCTATGCAATACTGGATGTATTGGTTTTGAAAGAATTCATCTCTGAGATTTTGTCAGATACATTTAAATTTCCATGAGCTACAGTTACTTCTAATTCATTCTTCTTAGTTTGAAGAATGATATAATTTTTGAGAAATGAATTAAATATTTGGAATGTGGTAGGGAGAAGAGAACATGAGTTTCCAATTGCATTATAATTTGCGTATTATATAAGTGTGTTTGTATATATAATTTTTTCACTTGAGATTAGAGATGGCTTATTACAATCAGATTTATGTGTAGTAACTAACATTGGAATAAATAAAAGATACAGAGCACGAATACCAGTATTTGTTCTATTAATTGTTGTCATTCTCTGGTTGGTTTAGGCTTAAAGTACATTTTTTTTTTAAAGATTTTATTTATTTATTTGACGGAGACAGAGAGAGAGGGAACACAAGCAGGGGGAGTGGGAGAGGAAGAAGCAGGCTCATAGCGGAGGAGCCTGATGTGGGGCTCGATCCCAGAACGCCGGGATCACGCCCTGAGCCGAAGGCAGGCGCTTAACGACTGCGCCACCCAGGCGCCCCTTAAAATACATTTTTCTTAGTTTCGTTTTATTTTTTGTTTTTGTTTTTTTTTAACAAATGAGTAAGAACAACCCTATTTTCCCAACCTATTGTACTAGTAGAATGAGGAAGAGGGAAATGTGACTGTTTTTGTGTACTTTAGGTTAGGTTAATTTTCAGACTGAAATGGATTATACAGTAATAAATTATTGGATATGCAACTATTGTAATTGGTCTTTCTAAGGAGACTTTTTTTTTCTGGGTTGATGAGGGTTTTTTGGTTTTGTGTGTGTGTTTTGGTGATTAAAAAAACCCCACATAGGGGCGCCTGGGTAGCGCAGTCGTTAAGCGTCTGCCTTTGGCTCAGGGCGTGATCCCAGCGTTATGGGATCGAGCCCCACGTCAGGCTCCTCCACTGGAAGCCTGCTTCTTCCTCTCCCACTGCCCCTGCTTGTGTTCCCTCTCTTGCTGGCTGTCTGTCAAATAAATAAATAAAATCTTTAAAAAAAAAAAAAAAAACCCACATAACATAAATTTACCCTCTTAGCAATTGTTAAGTGTACATTATTGTATTGTTAACTATATGCACACTGTTGTACAAGAGGCCTCTAGAGCTTTTTCCTCTTGCATGGTGGAAACTCTGTACCCATTGAATCACTTGCCATGTCCCCCAACCCCCAACCCCTGGCAACCACCTTCCACTTTTTGTTTCTATGACTTTGACTATTTTAGATGCCTACCCTTAAGTGGAATCAGGAAGTATTTGTGTCTTTGTGATTGGCTTATTTAACTTAGCATAATAGTACTCAAAGTTCGTCCCTGTTGTTGTGTATGTCAGGACTTTTTAAAGACTAATATTCCGTTGTATGTGTATACCAAATTCTCTTTATCCATTCATCCATCGGTGGACATTAAAGTTGTTTTCACATCTTGTTATTGTGAACAATGCCGCAGTGAATGTGTATATGCAAATATCTCTTTGAGACTTTGTTTTCAGTGCTTTTGGATAAATATCCAGAAGTGGAATTGCTGTGTCATATGGTAGTTCTGTTTTTAATTGTTTGAGGAACCTTCATACTCCATCATATGTTTTCCTTAGTGTTTGCACCATTTTGCAATCCCACCAACAATGCACAAGGGTTCCAACTTTTCCGTATCCTTGCCAACACTTGTTATTTTCTGTTTTTTGATAGTGACCATCCTAACTGGTGTGCAGGGATAATACCTCATTGTGATTTTCATTTACATTTTCTTAATGATTAATGATGTTGGGTATCTTTTCCAAGGAAATATTTTGAAAAGAATAAGTAGCTAATACTACGTTGGAGCATTGATTGCCCTCTGTGGTCAAATATCTTAGTATCATATATTGTTGAACAGTTGAGGGTACCAAACATGACCTTAAGCTAAAAAGATGAGGAGGCTCTGAGGTGCAGGAAGACTGCTTGAGGCAAATCTGAGGTCAGCAGGAAAATGAGAGAAAATCGCAATGACATTAAGATTTCTCTTTTAGATACTCTGCCTCATTTCAGCCATTTCTCATGTTCTCCTAAAGGATGTTTCTCTCCCTGAAGCCTTTTACTACATTAGACTTCTTTATGTAGGTTACAGGGAAAGGAGGAGTACAACCTTCATGGATCATACTGTTTATAAATGGTTTGGGGGTGGGCAGATAGAGGCACTCATGTATGTCACTTCCCAATTCCCTTATTACTGTTGTTCAGTCTGAGATACTTAATTTCTTTCTACTTAGAAGATGTTCACTTTTTGCTAATTACTGGGTCATTTACCTGTGGTCAGAAGTGCAATAGTACATTTTTTTTAATCTCATTTTTTCTGTTACTGTCAATGTTTTTGAGATAATAATTCTAAGGAAACAATGATCATGTTCTTCTCAGCTTCGTTGGTAAGAAATGGAGACCTTTACAAGTTTATGCTTTGCTGTCAGCACAAAGCCCAGTAAAAACTGGCCTCTTGCAGTTTTGGACCTTAAATTGTCAGTCCAGTTATTACTCTAGACATGGTCTTATCAGCATATCAGATCTCAAATCCCATTTTGTTTTCTAAGAATGCAAAAGTGAAGGATAATTCACAGAATACAAGAATTGTAGATCTCCTTGTAATACTAACTAAAGATTGGAGGGGAACCTGGGTGGCTTGATCAGTTAAACGACTGTCTCTTGATCTCAGTTCAGGTCTTGATCTCAGAGTTGTGAATTCAAGCCAGACACGAAGCCCACTTTAAAAAAAAAAAGAAAAAGAAAAGGAGTGGATACCAATTAACTTTAACCTGAGAATTGATTTTAATTTGACCTTTTTTTATTGTGGTAAAATATATATAACATAAAATTTATCATTTTTAAGTGTATAGTTGAGTGACATTAAGTATACCTTCACGTTGTTGTGCAACTGTCACCAGTATCCATTTCCAGAACTTTGTCATCATTCCAAACAGAAATTCTCTGTTAGATAAGAAGTACTCACCCATCCCCCGACAGCCGCAGAGAACAGAAACCACTCCTCTGCTTTCTGTCTCTGGATTAGACTATTCTAGGTGCCTCATATACATGGAATTGTATAGTGTTTATTTTTTTGCGATTGGCTTATTTCACTTAGCATCATGTTCTCAGGATTCATCCATGTTCTCATTTTCAGCATTTCCTTCCTTTTTAAGGCTGAATAGTATTCCATTGCGTGCATACATATATATATATATATATATATATATATATATATATATATATATATATATATATACATACACACACACACACCATATTTTGTTTATCTGTTGATGGACATCTGGGTTCTTTCCACCTTTTCACTGTTGTAAATCATGCTGTTATGAACATTGGTGTACAAATATCTGTTTAAATGTCTGCATTTATTTTGGGGGAATATATACCCAGAAGTGGTTTTTGCTGGATCATGTAGTAAGTCTATGTTTAATTTTTTTAAGGAACCATTATACTGTTTTCTACAGTGGCCGTAATTTAACTTTTTAAAATCAGGTTTTAAAATATTTTGCTTGGGGCGCCTGGGTGGTTCAGTCGTTAGGCATCTGCCTTCAGCTCAGGGCGTGATCCTGGCATTCTGGGATCGAGCCCCACATCAGGCTCCTTTGCTAGGAGCATGCTTCTTCCTCTCCCACTCCCCCTGCTTGTGTTCCCTCTCTCGCTGGCTGTCTCTGTCTGTCAAATAAATAAATAAAATCTTTAAAAAAATAAATAAATAAAATAAAATATTTTGCTTAAATTTAGATTGAAAATTTACCAACGGTCAAAGTATCCTATTCTCTTACTTAGAAATCTTGAAGTATTATTTTGTCTTCTGAGTGGACTCCACATACCTCCTCCTTTTCTGTTTTTCAGGGGACAGTCCAAAGGCCAATGGTGGTTGTCATTACCGCCATAGTCATAAGATAGAGCAGTGAGGTGAAAATTAGCCTCCCAGTTGCCAATTGTGAAACTTGGTTAGAGGGGGTCATGGTGAGTCAAAACAAAAACAAAAACAAAAAAACCCCACATAGTTTTGTGAGTCAGAAAATACTTGGTGAGGGGCGCCTGGGTGGCACAGCGGTTAAGCGTCTGCCTTAGGCTCAGGGCGTAATCCCGGCGTTGTGGGATTGAGCCCCACATCAGGCTCTTCTGCTATGAGCCTGCTTCTTCCTCTCCCACTCCCCCTGCTTGTGTTCCCTTTCTCACTGGCTGTCTCTCTCTCTGTCAAATAAATAAATAAAATCTTTAAAAAAAAAAAAAAAGAAAAGAAAATACTTGGTGAAGGGGGTAATCAGAAGGGGGAATGAAACATGAGAGACTATGGACTCTGAGAAACAAACTGAGGGCTTTAGAGGGGAGGGGGGTGGGGGAATGGGATAGGCTGGTGATGGGTAGTAAGAAGGGCACGTACTGCATGGTGCACTGGGTGTTATACGCAACTAATGAATCATCGAACTTTACATCAAAAATAAAAATAAAAAATTTTAAAAAGAAAAAAAAAAAGAAAATACTTGGTGAGTGCCTTCTTTTTTACTGAGTCCCAGAATACAGCAATGCATTAGGTGACATGCCTGCTGCCATCATGGAACTTGGAATCTAGTAATAGGAAAATGGGCCATGGATATAAGTATGTAGCAGTGCAGAATGTATCTCTAATGTAAGGCCACTGTGCTCTGGGAAGTATATATTGCCTGGGGTTCATGGAAGGTCCTCACTGACATTTCAACTAGAGATGAAAAGATAAGCCAGGGCCCATAACGTTGAATTCTTACAATGTTTAATGTACATACTAAACAGTGGTAAATGCATACAATTTATAAACAAATGCATATGTTGTATACATTGTACATACTATCAAATATATATATATTATATATATATATATATAATTCATTCTGATAGAATGAGTTATCAGAGAAGTTTCTTCTAGAGAATCCTTGCCTAGTTGGCTTTCAGTGGATGCGATTAGCCTTACAGTTAACAGAGGAGTGAACAGAGAGACATCAGGATGTGGCCTAGGACTCAGAAAGATCTGAGGCTCCAAAGCTTGTGATGATGGATTCTTTCTTCACACTGCACTGTTCCATCTTTCTTCATCCGTTATTGCCAAGTTTGTCACAAATGAAGGAAGTTACACACTCCCATATACACTGTGTGGTCACTAAAATCTGGCCTGTTCTCATCAAACAATACTCCCTGGAATACCAGCAGTGACTTCCTGTTCGCCACATCGGCAGGCCTCCTCTTCCTCCCTGACCTGCTTAGCTTCTCTGGTAGCTCTGTGTCTGTTAACCATCCTTCCTCGAAACACTTCTACTTTGCGTGCATACTCTATCCATATCCATACCCAGTCACTGCCTTCTCTTCCTTATCTAATCCTGGGCCTTCTTTTGTCCCCAACAAAAATCCCTTCCTTCTTCAGCTTTAGTTGTTTCCAACTTTGTTTGCTACCAGCATTCATTTCCTAAAAATATATGGATATGTAACCGCTGTTCTCAGAACTTTGTGTCTCCCCTATAGAGATCAAAGTAAAATGTCCTCACCTGGCATTTAAGGTGCCATCGGTCCAAACATTCTTCTAGGCAGAGCCTGAAGCCTTAGTTATTCTTTAATCTGTAGCCACACAGCTTGTGGGCCATTGTCAGATAACATAGATATTTCATTTTGGCTGGTCATCTAATAGTTTAAGCTTTAAAAAAAAAAAACTCGCTGCTACCATTTAAACTCTTTGATGGAAGAACCATAGCTTACTCGTTTTTATATCCTTTCCCTAATGCCTTGCACAGAAGAGATACTTAATAAGTGTCTATGTAAATAATGGACAAAATTAGGGTTTAGAGGAAATGTGAAAGCAACAAGAAATTCAGTGTTTTCTTCAGCTACTTCAAGAAGGTGTGACTAGAATGATGGGGTGGTTGGTAAATGATATAAGGCATTTAAGGAATGTCATTAACTACTATCTGAGTTTGAAATAGCAGCACGTAAAATAATTTCAACGGTGTAGTCTGGAAATGACCAGGGTCCATATCATAACTATTTTGAAACATGATGATTTCTCATTAATTCGTACTTCTATTTGGGATGCATTTACCAGATGCCCTCTGCGTGCCACATACTGTGCATCAGAGATACAAAGAAAAGCCAAACACCGTCCCTGCCGTCCAGGGGCTCATTAATAAAGAAATCATTAAAGCCTTTTTAGAATAGCTTATCCTCAGCATACGTACATCCTTCTCCCTGATTTGAGAACACACCCCAGAGGGAGGCCTGTGGTTGTTCAGCTTGGCCTGTGCCTACATTTATTAATAAGTGATAAAGCTGGTATTTGGATCTAAGAGAAAGAAGAAATGCAGCAAGTCAGGAAGTGCTATGATAGATAGATGGATGTAGATATGTAAGTATAAGTAGATGGAGATAGAAGGCAGACTGTGATAACAGAAGTGGTAGGAAATACACCCTTTTGACCTCCAAGAATATATTGATGTTTACCGTGTGGGTAATGCTTAGATAAAATCTGACACCAAGAATTGGGATTCCTTATATCTAAGGCTACTGTTTTTTTTTTTCTTTAACAATATTTTTTAAATGCCATGTAAATATATCTCTACGTACTGTTTTCAGCTACCTTCTCATCCCTTCTGGAAGCCTGCTGTGTTCTATACTCTGTCATTGGGTTGCTGCTGATGGCCAGGCTCAGACTTTTTCAGGGAGTCTCAATACTATTGTCCGTGTTTCATGATAAGGAAACTGACATGCAGAAACAGTCAGGTTGAGGCCTTAAATCTAGCAGATGACAAACAATTCCAGCCACGGTCTCTTGGTGATTCCAAAGCCTGTGATCTTTTCATTGTGTTCCATTACCTGCCTCTGAGAATGGTGGTCATGTCTTCAGCTTTGCCTTTGTTTATTATGAGAGAAAATGTTGATCTACAGAGATATTCCAAAAGTAACATACTCAAAACCAAAAGAAAGATTTACAATAGTTACTGCTGTGTCATTAGGGGGTAGTTTTAACACATCTTATCATAGAAGAGATTTTGATGATTTGGGGTTAGATGTGATTTTGTTCAATATCTTAAATCTTATGGAGGCTGCAGTTAAGGGCTATGAAGCATTGTAGCTTGAGTATTTAGTGCAAATAGCTCCTCAGGTTTCTGACTGCCTCTGACCTGGTCCTGTGTGCTCACCTATGCAGTTCTAACTAGGCTTCTTTGATTACTGATGGATATCTCCCAATACTGTCTTTTTTTATTGTCTTTTTCTGGTTATCTCAGTATCAAAGAATGAAAAGGAATAAATGCTGGGGCGCCTGGGTGGCACAGCGGTTAAGCGTCTGCCTTCGGCTCAGGGTGTGATCCCGGCATTGTGGGATCGAGCCCCACATCAGGCTCCTCTGCTGGGAGCCTGCTTCTTCCTCTCCTACTCCCCCTGCTTGTGTTCCCTCTCTCGCTGGCTGTCTCTATCTCTGTCAAATAAATAAATAAAATCTTTAAAAAAAAAAAAAAAGGAATAAATGCTGAGGTGTTGTTCATCAGTGAAAAGAATTTCTCATAGACATGAAAACCATTGCTCTGTATGCAGAGCATTCACATTTCTCCCAGAGCCAGATGCTAACGTGAAAAATAAGGGAGATGAGTTAGGCATTTACATTATATGCTTTCAGAGGCAAAATTACCACCGAGCTAACGAAGGTTAAGATGCAAGGCCTCTTACCTGTGCTGGCCCCTGCGAGTACTGAGAGTTGTAGCAGGTATGGAGATGGGGAAGCCGCACTTCAGTCGGGAAGCACTTCTTCATAAGCATTTCAGATAATTACCTAAAGAGATCTCAGAGGAAGAAATTGGATTTTTTTTTAAAGCCCTGGTGTTTTTTTGCTACTGTTTCTTTTCTATAAATAAGAATGAGAATTACACTTAATTTTGTGTTCTTGGAGAGAATCCCCTCGTACTGTATAAACTTAAGGCCCCACAAAACAGAGATCCATCCCTATGTACTAGCAAATATAAAGGAGGTTAAAAACAAAAGAGTCCGCTTGCTGTGGGGAGGGGGAGGATGAGAGCTGACACATCTGCATGCTCACTTTGGGCCACGCCCCGCTGTTTACGTCCATTGTCTGCTTTTGTCCCTGCAGCACCCCTGAGGGTAGCTTCAGTTATCAACTCCATTTTACAGACAGGAACCTAGGGCTCGCATCACTGGTCTAGAGTCACACAGCTAGAAGGTGGTGGAACTGGAACTCAAATCCAGATCTCTGCCTTGCTCCAAGTAAACTGGAAGGATAAACAAACATGTCACCCAGCTGTTTACTCTTGCGTCTGTCTGCCGTTTGGAGGGAGTTGTGATGAGTGAATTGGATAAGCATGTTATTGGCTGGGTCTCGGGTCTGCTGAGGCACTGGTTTAGTTAGTGGGGAGAATATTTTTTGCAGATCCTTATTTCAGAAGATGATATACACTTTTAAGGCAGCTCAGCTTTTCCTGTCAGGAAAAAAAGATGATGAAAGATCCCAAGAAAATAGAAGGTTGCTATCCAGGCCAAAAAAGACTTCTTGGTATTTAGCTTGTTTTAGAACATTCATTTTGTACCCTGATGTGAACAGATGAGGAATTGTTCTGTCAGAGTGAACGTCTCATCATTTTAAAGATCTGTCCATCTTTTTGTGCAATGTAACCTCTAGATAAACAACAGTTCTGGCCTGGTTTAGGTGTTCTCTCGCATTTCAGGAAATAAGTGGGGAGCAAAACAGACTTTACCCACTTTGATCACTGGGAGCACCCCAATATTCATTACATTATTGACCAGAAGTAAAGGAAAGGAAGAGAATCTGAGATCCCTGTTTTACACAAGAGTACTTAGCTGTATATGAGACTACGTTGTGTGTGTTTTAACTTGGGTGCTGAAAAGGAAGTGTGGAAAATGCAGACTTCCATCTGTAAAATGGATTTATTAGATTTCAAATATTTAAACTGAAAATTTTAGATATCCATAGCGATCCATAGCAAAAGAGTACATTTGCCTTACGTTTCTCATTTCTGTCATTTTGAACAGAAGCAAGCCCCAGTTCAACATGGTCACAGACCAAAAATACATTGATTTTTCCCAGGAGAGAAGAATTGTTCATTGAAATGGACTTGGATTCTGCTTTTACAGTGTTAGAACCTTGATCACCTATAATAGATTCAGAGTCCTTTTGGGCCCATCAATTTTAGAAATAAGACATTTTGTCTTATTGAAGAAAAGAAAAGTGAAATAAATAATGCCAGTACTTGGCTTAGTGCTGCTTCCCATATGTTCATTACTGAGACATCGTTTCATTCTCGTTAAGGCCAGATGGTGGACCTTACAGAATTCCTGGACAATTTTGGGGAGTCTGTGTCTTCCGTTTCTTTAGACCTTAAGTGCTTGAAGAATTCATTTTTTTCTTACTTCTGTGCTTTCTTTTTAAATTTTTATTTTTTTATTGTATTTTATTTGTTTCATCATGTACTCTTTAATCCCCATCACCTATTTCAACCATTCCCCCACCCAGCTTCCCCTCTGGTAATCATCAGGTGGTTCTCTGTAGTTAAGAATCTGTTTCTTGGCTTGCCTCTCCTTTTTTTTCCCTTTGCTCATTTGTTTTGTTTCTTAAATTCCACATATGAGTGAAATCATATGGTATTTGTCTCACTGATTTATTTCACTTAGCATTATACTCTCTAGTTCTATTCACGTTGCTGCAAACAGCAAGATTTTATTCTTTTTCATGGCTAATATTGCATTGTATATGTATAATACATCTTCTTTATCCAGCGGACGCTTGGGCTGTTTCCGTAATTTGGCCATTGTAGATACTGCTGCTATAAATAGGGGTCCTTGTGTCCCTCTGAATTAGTATTTTTTTATTCTTTGGGAAAATGCCTAGTAGTACAATTGCTAGATGATAGGATAGTTCTATTTTTAACTTTTTGGGGAGCCTCCATACTGTTTTCACAGTGGCTGCACTAGTTTGTATTCCCACCAACAGTGCAAGAAGGTTCCCATTTCTCCACATCCCCACCAACATGTGTTGTTCTTGTGCTATTGGTTTTAGCCATTCTGACAGGTATGAGGTGGTATCTCATTGTGGTTTTGATTTGCATTTCCCTGATGATGAGTGATGTTGAGCAATGTGTCTGTTGGCCATCTGTATGTCTTCTTTGGAGAAATGTCTGTTCATGTCTTCTGCCCATTTTTTAATTGGATTATTTGTTTTCGGTATTGAGTTAAATCAGTTCTTTATATATTTTGGATACCAGCCCTTTTTCAGATACGTCATTTGCAAATATTTTCTCACATTCAGTAGGTTACCTTTTAGTTTTGTTGATTGTTTCCTACACTATGCAGAAAGGTTTTATTTTGATGAAGTCCCAGTAGTTTATTTTGCTTTTGCTTATTTCCCTTGTCTCAGGAAGAATACCTAGAAAAATGTTGCTGTAGCTGATGTCGGAAAGATTATTGCCTGGGCTCTCTTCTAGGATTTTTATGGTATCAAGTCTCACATTTAGGTCTTTAATCCATTGTGAGTTTATTTTTGTGTGTGGTGTAAGAAAGTGGTGCAGTTTCATTCTTTTGCATGTGGCCGTCCAGTTTTCCCAACACCATTTGTTGAAAAGACCTACCACCATGCTTTCTTAAGAAATGCAGTCTTGGGGTGCCTGGGTGGCTCATCAGTTAAGTGTCTGACTCCTGATTCCAGCTCAGGTCATGATCTCAGGGTCGTGAGATTGAGCCCTGCGTCAGGCTCCTTGCTGGGCATGGAACCTGCTTGAGATTCTCTCTCTCCCTCCGCCCATTCTCCCCCCCCACCCCCCTCCCTGCTCGCCATTGTCTTTCTCTCTAGGAAGGAAGGGAGGGAGGGAGGAAGGAAAAGAAAAAAAGAAAAGAAAAACAAAACACAGAGTCTTCAACTTTAAAAACCATTTTCCCCCTAAGATTTATATGTAAGTTAATTGTTTGGAATGGAGGATATTTTCCATTAAAACAATGCAATTTCAGTGATTAGATTCCTGGACCAGTTCCATAAAGCCTATTGTAACCAATAATGCTTCTAATTACAGTAGTTCTTAATATGTGAGGTATGTACAGCTGTGTTTCCAATATAGAGAGATGGTATAGAGATAAGTAAGATACAAGTTCTTGTAGAAGCATTACTAAATTTATTATAACCTTTTCTTTCCATTAAATATCTTTTCAAATATAGATCCTGAGGGGCTCCATGGACATTATTGATACTTAAAAGAGCCCTCGTAGTCCAAAAGGTGGGAACCACTGACCTGATGTTTATTACAGGGTAACAGGTACTATAGAAGCTGATCAGTCAGCACATCCTTATATTTACTGGGAAGATCTCTTCTGGATTTTCAGAGATGCCTGAAGGATGGTTTCTTTTTCCTTCTGTTCTACCCTCGTAGGCTGTTCTGGACTCCTCCCCTTCCAGGCCTCCAGTTACTAGGTAACACCAGACACCAGTCAAGACCCTTAGGACAGGGGCAGAGTTCCAGCCGGGCAGGTCGATGGTGATGAGGAAGTCCAGGCATGGCTGCTTGAGCGTGTGGAAGCCAGGAGTTCTGTGGTCTCAGGCTGGTAGAGTGAAGACCTTCATAGACTTGGGGCCCAGGCTGTCTTTCTCCTTCAGACTTCACCTGCTTCCCCTTCCACTGTGCTCTTCTGCCATCCCCTTTATTTCTGCTGGGAGTTTTCTTCTCCCTTGGTCAACGGCAACACAACATTCAAGTTTTTATGTGCAGTTCTTGTTTCTGAAGCAAATGTTCAATTCTGGAATTGTTTAGCTAGTGAAACAAAGTAAAAATAACAAAGGAAAAGTCACAAACCTTCAGGAAGTCTTTAAAACTCATCAAAAATCATGTTCCAGATGTTCTTTGAAATATAAATGAAGCTCTGTTTCAATCTTTGTGTCCCAAGTCTTCAGTCTTTAGAAACCCCTAAATTTATCTCTTTTGATCCCACAGGAAGCTTACTTCTATACGTATCCCCCTTGTATCTGTCTTTCTCTCTCTTTCTCTGTCTTTAGTTCTGTTGAGTCAAAGACCACATATGTGAATAGTGGGTCTTAGGTTATGCAGAACTAAAGAATGGCTCAGCTATGTTTTCGAGGAAATCTTCAAGGTGGGCTGGCTGCTGAGAATAGGGGTGAAGCCCTCTGTGCGGTCTCTCTTGACTGGCCTTATTTCAGTACTGAGGTGAATATACATTACCTACTGACCAGGTGCACATTGGAGTTTGTGGTCCCTACTGACTGCTTCAAAGGAGTAGCAGTTTTATCTTTGATGCCCATCTTCTCAATGCAGTAGTTACTCAGAATTTAAGAATATACTTACTGCCTGTCCTTTGCCTATAAAACACAATAAAGCTATTTTTATATTTAAAACACACACACACACACACAAATTAAGATAACAATTTAATTTTGCCCAAATTGACCCTTGGGGGAGGGGAAAGTGGTCCTCATGACCCTGCAAGATTATAGATCCAATGTCAGGAGTTGTAAAGACCTGTAATATTAAATATTCTCATGTGAAGTCCTAGCTGCTGTGTTTCTCAGTTTTTCTGTTAGGTCCCTGCCTTAGCAGCCTTACCAAGGTATCCTCCCAAAGTAAACCTTGTCTTTCAGAAACATCTCACCAATCCCCAGTTTTTCTCTTTCATAAAATAGTCACTTTGAATTTTGAATATTCATCTCCTCCCAACTTTCTTTGACTTTCCTTCTAGCAAGTTGATTGTGATAATTCCCCTGTATTCTTGGTATATACGAATATTAGGAGCCCTTATGTTCTCACCACGCACTATATGAAATCCTCCTCCTTTGTAATTGAGGTTTTAAAATCAAGCTCCTGATTTTCGTATTAAGTGAAAGAAAAGATCGAGACTCTTGTGTGTTTTAGCTTCACTCCTGACTCAGTGACTCTTCCTTTTCTTAGAAAGGACACATACACGGCCCATCTTGTAGGCACCTTTGCAGTGAAGTGATTACAGATTTTTCTCTTTAAAGTTCACCAATGGGTTTAACTTTGAAAAATTGACAAATTATTTTTATGCCTATAGAGTTTGCTCTCAGCCTGAATTTTTGAAACCTATAAGTCTAATTTCCTTGGCAGTTGGATTTATCCTGAGAGGATAATACAAAAGATCATTAACCTTCACATTTTTATTTTCCAAAATTCTTTTGAGCTGCTACACTTCAGAGAACTAATTAGGCCCTGTTAGCATCCTGAGGTGTATGCATTGTTCCTGGTGTGTTGATGGAAGTTTATTTTGAGTTAAGTAATCAGCTCTTGCCATGTTCAGTCTCTGATGAAAGCATTCTCAGTGAAATCTTAGATAATTAGAGTCTGTCTTCATTCAGCATCTGGATCAGTGCAGTTTCCTGAACTTAGCTGAGTCTTCCATCTAGATAAATAAAAAACCTCCTAATGCTTACAAACTTATAAATTTCGTTTTTCTTTTATTGCGTAAATCCACAACACTTTACAAAGAAAATGTACCAACTCCATTTCAGGACTTGGCTTAATCATTGCAGTGTGCCTTAAACACACAGGAGGGCATGGCTTGTCTTTTTTATCTTTGCATCCTGCATCCTCACCGTCTAATACTGTGTTTATGTTTCCTTTAAAAACATAAAATACTACCAGAGCACCTGGGTGGCTCAGTCAGTTAAGCGTCTGACTTTTGATTTTGGTTCAGGTCGTGATCCCAGGGTTGTGGGATCGAGCCTGGAATTGGGTTCCCTGCTCAGTGGGAAGTCTGCTTGAGATCTCTCTCTCTCTCTCTCTCAAATAAATAACTAAATCTTAAAAAAATAATAACAAAATACTACCTTTTTGAAAACAGAATTACAAATAAAAATTAGAAAGTGAAATCACTTGTTCCATCTGTGTGCTTGGAGTTGATTCTGTACAGACTAATTCTTATATTAAGTGAAAGAAAACCAGACCACTTGAGGGACTCTTTCCATTGCTTTCTCCAGAGTGTGGATCCATTCAACGCATTTTTTTGAGTGTGTCTGCATGGGTCAGCAGTTGCAGTGGAGGATGGGGATGCAAAGATGAAAAATCCGGTTTCTGGCTGAAGGACTCAGCAGTATGAGGGGGGTCCAGAACAAATCAGATGATTTCCATATGATGCAGTAAGTGCTTTGGTGGCAGTGTTATGGAGGAACGGAGGGTAAAAGAAAAATGGATTCTCTGAGATTCCAGGAAGGTTGCCTGAAGGAAACGATAACAGGCGCCAAAAAGGTCCCACTCACAATCCAATAAAGATGGTGGCACCAAAGAACCCAGTGATGCCAGCTCAGCCTGGGCCTGCTCTTTTGGAGACACCTAATTAAAGTAGACTTCCTGCTTGGGCTTGCGCAGAGGAACAAGAAACAAGTGTTTGCCATCTAGGAGATAAATGCTATTTGCGGGTTAGGGGGAGCATTATTTTAGTATTTTTTTGAAAATTTACATTTCAGAAAATACTCAGGTTTTATTCCAGTGAGAGTTAAAATTGATGTTTTCAGTGTTACCATTGATAACTGAAGCAATTTTATTACTATTAATACTGACTTTGATTTTTAAAAATTTAATTTATTGGGAGAGAAACTATAGAAATGATACTAAATTTAATTCATTAATAGCAATGTCTCAAGATAACTTCAGTAAAATATACTCTTACAAGTTTCTGATTCAGTTACTGTTTTACCGCAATGGGATGTAATTTTCTTTTAGTAGAAACGTGTCTAGTTCTATTTTTTTCATTTTGACTTTGCCTTATGAAGTGCATCCATTCCACTTTTTAAACATGAGTGATTTCACATTTTCCTTTGTTACACAATTATTTATGTTAAATTATTTAAAGTAGCTTTTATTTGTAATTTGTGGACAAGTGTACTGGATTCTTGTCTTTGTGAGACTGCTTGTAATTATAAATGCAGAATATTATTACTTAGCACCTTTCTTCTGCGGAGCTCAGAGTGCTTCACATGCATTATCTTATTAAGCTTCATAACATCCCTGTGAGGCAGGGGCATTTTGCAAGCGATTATAGATTGCTTTGCTGAATCAGCACCGCCTTACAGCATTATGATAAGCTTGGAAAAGATTGAGGTCATGTACTGACTTGCTCTCAGGAAACCCTATATGCAGCCAAATATTTTCTTTGGCAATACACAGCTAACAACTGTCACCATTCTAGTCTCTGGGAAGCCCGATGTCCATTGATACAGTAAAAAACAAACAGTACATTTTAAAGAAGCAAATCTAAGGCCGTAGACTTTTGAAAGGCAGCCGAATTACTTAGGACAGGAGTACAGCATTGTCTTCCTGTCCAGGCTCTACGTCTACAGAGGAAAGACTACCTGTGCTCTCGCTCTGGCTCCCAAAACTGGACCTGCCCACTTGTCACGTCTGTCATCTTCAGCCATTTCACCTGCTTCACGATAAACCATCACCTGGCAGGCAGGACTTCCAAAAACAGGTTTCTGGAATTCAACCTGTCCATCTGTGTTGGAACTAACCCGATTCCAAAATGCCATTGGGTAAAACTTTTCTGAAGTCTTGACAACAGCATCATTCTAAATAATCTAGCATTTGGAAGCTTAAAGGAGGATAATTAAAATTGAAAATAGGAAGAATAAATTTTATGAAGATTTTATGTCATTATCTGAAGGGTTGTAAGAATGGTGGGGAAACTTACCTCATGGCTAATATATATAAAACAAAACCGTACTCTTAAGCTCATTTAGGAAGTAACTTAATCACTATTACATCTTTTTTCATATATAATTAGTTAATTTTTATATATTCCACGGTCTATGTGGAGGATCGAAATTAACCCGCTGAGGATTTTTCTTTTTGATTTATCCATTGGGTAGCCATGGCACTCATTTGTAAGTTTCTCAGTTGTGGCTTCAACTTTTCCATAACTTTTACTGGAGAACAAAATTGTCAGACTTGAAATAAGCTAATTTCTCACGAGTGGATTTGTCTGCTTGAATAGTGTTTGTATCTGAGAGAGCACTTAACAGATAAAAAATCCCAGAGAATTATGGAATTGCTGAGGAGGTATCCTATTTCCCCCTTAACTTAGAAAATTTGCTGGAGAATATATGACCATACATAAAAAAGAAAAGGATTCCCTTGTAGAAAAGGTAGTTAGGACACCAAGTTTAGAGGTCTTTGTAAATGCCGGCTTTTTTTGATTTCACTTTAACTTCCTCATACAAATTGTGATCACCTCTTGTCCACACTTTTGCTGGGCTTTGAAACATACAGGTGTCACAGTTTCTAAGGCCCTCATGTCAGCTCCTACTGCCTGGTGAGGCATGTCAGTGTCTGAGTGGCACTGATCCCTGTTTGCTTTTTAATTGCCTCCTGCTTTAAATAGTTGGGGAAGGCTGGTTGATGATTCACTGCCACTCCTGCTGAAACCGGAGAGTTTTCATGTATTTAAAGGGTCACTTTAAATATGTGTTTAAATTTACTCCTATTGTTGGGGCGCCTGGGTGGCACAGCGGTTAAGCGTCTGCCTTCGGCTCAGGGCGTGATCCCGGCGTTATGGGATCGAGCCCCACATCAGGCTCCTCCGCTATGAGCCTGCTTCTTCCTCTCCCACTCCCCCTGCTTGTGTTCCCTCTCTCGCTGGCTGTCTCTCTTTGTCTAATAAATAAATAAATCTTTTTAAATAAATAAATAAATAAATAAATAAATAAATAAATAAATTTACTCCTATTGTCATTATGAAGCACGGTATTGGATGGATATTGGACAGGAACTCTTTTTCTAGAATGTCTTTTGAACTTAGGATACTGTGATAATAATAATGAAACTTCATATTTTAGGAATTAGGAAGATCTCCTTTGGAATTACTTCCCAAGTGCTTCTCAGTCCTTTTTTTTTTTTTTCTTTTCACCTAATCCGTTACTCTAAGTACGGTGATCTGTCTCCACAATCAGACAAAATTTGGGTTTCTCTTTGTTGTGTAGGCAAACTTGCTTTAAAAAATTCTGAAGCAACATATATTTGGCCTTCAAAACAAATCAGACCCTTTATTTTACCAGGCTTTACTTCACATTTGGTCTGGACAGTTTAAGGTGCCATCCCAGAGTGACAGCTCTAGCCTGTAAGAGGGGCCTGATGACCTTCGCACAGAGGTGAATCATCCCTCACAGCTCTGCGCCTCTCTGCACCCTCTTGTGCATGGTCAGCCCTGCTGGCCACACCGCCTTGGTGTAGAGCCCAAGTCCATCGGACCAGGACCGATTTGAGATTCATTGCAAGGAAGGGGATGCGCACACTTTTCTATGTAAAAATGAGAGTTCAGACCAAAACTGTTCAAGTATTTGAATATAATAGATTAATGTTCTGTTTCTGCATGATATAAAAATGATTCTTTGGGAATTTCTTCCACAAAAGTCCTGCTTTGGAGAACAAAGATCTTCTGACAGTTAAGTTCTTCTTAGACCCACAGTTGCACACTTTTCACTTTGACTCCTGCCTTTCTACCTGAAGCCCTGGAGAATAAACTTGGTTACTTTCCCAAGCTGGCATTCTCTGGGATGAGTATATAAAATTTTTTCAGGTTTTCAATTTGTGTTGTATTTTTTTTTAATTGTTAGGTAGCCTCACTTCCATGCATAGTTCCTACTAAGTTAAAAAAAAGAAGAAAAAAAACCTGAAACAAAAAAAACCTTTTTGAACCAAGAAGAGCATAAGCAAACACAGAGAAGGATTATCGAAACAGCCAGTGATGATGGTTTCACATTGACAAGAAATGGTAAACTTTGCCTGTAGAGATTGTTCAAAATACCTGACGTGCTTGAGACAAGACCTACTCTCTTCATAAGTCTTTTCTTTTCTTCCCTAAACATTCACATAGGAATTACCTTGTGTTTGTTTATGCCTTAGTAATTAACCTAGAGAGTTGATCTGAAAGGAATCTCCTTTTTAGCTACTAGAGATTTTCACCCACAGGAGATTTTGGTGGTCACAGATGTAAGATTTTCTGGAGCCCGCCTCTAGAGTTGGGCCCTCACGTGCCTCGTGACCCTGGGAGTAGGCACTGTGTGCGCTGGCCTCCGGTCCCTGTCCACAGAGAGCTCTTGCCGTGGACCCTGTGTTCACCTTCCAGTTCTTGTGAATCCTGATGGCTTGATCCCTTCATAGCATGTCCTCCCCTCAGCTCTATCTCCCCCGTCTTCTGTGGTTGGCCAGAGCCACAGTACTACATATATTTATGCAAAGTTCTCGCATTGTTATCAGTGCTTTGCTTTCTCTACTAGGATGATATGATTTAGCATAATTTAATGTTTTAGGTCTCTAAATTGGATGATTCTATGTTCTATTATCAGCTTCTTGCATTAGGTGCCTTAAATTGAGAACACCTGCTTTTTAAAAAGCATGCTCGTGAGGCCCTCCCGTGACTGCTCAAGCGAGACTGCAAGTGAGGGGACTGGGAATAGATGGTAGTAGGCAAAATGAAACCGGGAATTTTAGCCTCCTTGTGGTATTGTTAGAATCACAGTCGGGGGAAAAGAGAAGAATATCTATACAGCTAGCTGTCTCGATCTCTCTAGGAGGCCGAGGCATCAGGTCCTGTGTCTGTAGAGAAAAACTGGGAGGAACAAATAGCCAGATGGGAGAAAAACCTAAGAAGAGAAATGCTAGCAGGTCTTATGAGTAGAAGGTAAAATGAATCTGTGAACAAGATACATGTCAGTGAGAGGGAAGGGGGGAGCACAGAGGACGCCTAGGCGTGGAAATGTGCCCCCAAGGGACAAATGAAGGTCAGGTCCTGGGATGCATTTTAGTCCCTAAAGATCCACCACTAAGGTGAAGCAGAGGCTTGAGACAGAAGCCCTGTGAGCAGTCGGAAGGCAGTGAGGATTCATGGCAGGGTCAGCAACGAGGGATAATGGGATGCAGGAACCAGCCCTCCTTCCTTTCCTTCATCCCCGCCGCTCTCCCTTTCTTCCCTGTGCTTTTATTGGACATCATTATGGCGGTAAGTGTTATGTTAGCCACCTGATGAACAAAGTTGGTTGAGAAAAGAACCTTGCCAGCCTCTCCAGGAATTTCAGTCCTTCCTCTTTCTAGATGGCCCCTCTGGCTCAGGCGGTGACCTTACCCTTAGAGGCCAGGCCTTCTCCCAGCCCACCGTGCAGAAGGAACAAGAAACCCGATGAAGCATTCTTTTATACAGGGTCCACAGGCAAATGGGTAATTCGTAGGACTCTTCCTAGGTTGGTTTATTTAATTAAGAGCTAACAGTGGCTGGGAAAATCCCAGAGTCTGATTAAAAATTCCCATGATGCCCAAACAACTTCTTTTTTTTTTTTATGAAGCAAGTTATATCTTCCTAGATGATAATCTAGGATAATACAGTTGGTCCATTTTTGTTTACCTTCTCTCAGGTATAGAAAGCGCCTTGGTGACTCCCACCAAATGCTTTCCTCAGTGGCCTGACCACCATAGGAATTCTCTCGATGCCCTTTAGCACAGAGGGTCTGACCTTTTTTCTCATCCTTTCTCTACCCGATACATTGACTGCAAGAATCAGAGTCTTAAAATAAACCTCCATTCTGTCAAGTATACAGTAAGTCTTTTTAGAACAGATCTCTCTGAAGAGACATTTGTGATTTTTAGATCCTGGCTATACTAAATTTCAGCTACAGCTGTAGAACTGTTCCGTACTAACTCCCATGTTATTGAGCACCCACTAGATGCCAGGCGGTGAGTAAGAAGACCTTTCTTGTAGCCAAGGGGCCAGCGGTGCAGTGAAAGGGACAGATGTGTAAACAAATCAAGCATTTCAAGGCACTAGATCAGTGAATGTCGACTGTTAGGGGAATGGGCACAGGGCATTGCAGAAACATAGGGGAAGGCCCTCGCTTGATTGTAATGAGCTTCTGGAACAGTGATGGGGTCTTAAAAGAGAATGGTTGGAAGGGCATCTGTGCAAATGGAACCGTCTGAGAAAATGGTTGAAATCTTGAAACAGTGTGATGCATTTGGGGAGATAAATAATAACAATTGCTGGACTGTAAGGTAGAAATATTGAGAGGTGATGCTAGTAGCTATGCCAATAAACAGAAGAGTGATTTGGGAGAGAAAATATTTACACTTCTTAGACCAAAGTCTTTTAAAGGATTTTAGAGACAACTCTTTCTGTCCTTTCCATATTTTAACCTCTTTATCAGAAACTTTATTGAGTGCTCCTCTAATGTAATTTTGTTGGCCTTGCTTGAGTTAATGTATGTATTTGAAAGAAATAAAGCATTTGTATAGGTTGGTCTTTGGAGAATGCTGCCTTTAGTATTCTGACTTAGTGCCGAGGGTGCACACAGCAGAGGGGTATTTAGATTGTGTAAGAGAAAGAGGGTTTGGACAGATTGTCGTATACTCACATAGCTTAACTGTGAAAGACAGTCCACGGCCTATTTTACCTAACAGTGCATTCCATGGTGATAGGTAATAGGTGAAGTGGGGACTAACTAGAATTATATATTGGCGATAGCAGATTCAATGATAAATAGAGTTCTTACAGACAAAAAGTCTTTTCTAGTCAGTTAATACCTAGAGTCTATTCTGGTTACTGTCTTCTCTCCTGAGAAACGTAGTACATTAATTTTAAAAGTAGGGCCTTTACATTTCAAACTTGTGGCATGATTGTCAGTTCTATTCAAGTAGTCATGCCCATGCCATTGATGAAGACAAAACCAAGTGTGTCGCCCTCTCTGAAGCAGAGCATGGAGGGTAGAGGGTGGAGGGTTGCTGGGTGGAGATAGCCTTGAGATTGGTTAACGTTGCTGTTTCTTCACACCGAAGGTAAACCATGAACCATGTTCACCAGAATCTCAATGTCAGAAAGAGGGAGGCAACTTGGGGCTGAGGTCCCTCCCACTACTCGAGAAAGTGCAGCTGCGCGGTTTTAATATGCACGGCAGGAGATCTCACCAGCTTGATGATATATAGTGCATTAATGTTGAAAAGATAAACACATTTGGAGAGCACAGGAAGGGCCTTGTGTTTTTATGTTAGCAGAATGCTTCCTAATGAATAAGAATGTGCTGCTGGCTTCACAGAGCCATATGGCAGCTTTTCTAATTTTAGTTGGTGCAGATGCATAATTCTCTGGTTTTACCTTCTAGAACCTTTGAGATGCGACATAACTTTTCCTGTAATATTTAATCTCTAGTGCTTGGCCAGAAATTGCCCGTCATTGTTTCAGTGGCTTGGCTCTCCATGTGTCTCGCTGCTGCTGGGTTTGACAGTCACTTCACCTGAAGTCATCCAGCTCCTAAATGCAAGGAAAGATGAAAATTGCGGATCTATTCCCACTAGAGTCTTAAAATTTGTTGTGGAGGTGATTAGACTTGTATTTGACGTCAGTCTGCTGAAAAATTGATAGTTTCTGGGTGAGTGATTTTACTCATTTTGAAGCAGTGGAATTAATTATAAAACCTGCATGAAGTATCAGGTTCCATTTTAGTCAAAGATTCTAATACTTTAAGTAACACTGCTTCAATAAAAACAACTATCCTCATGCTTGACCCAACGTAAGAGTGACTTTTAAACTCCTACTTGGCTTCACATGTCAGAGGCATCTAAACTGGGGCAGCACTAAAATTTTTCTACGTATGTGTGAAGACCCTGTGAATTATCTTTTAGCTGACGTTTTTTTACAGAATGAATAATTGATACTTGTTTGAATTCTGACTTTTTAAAGATAGACTGATTTCCACAAGTTTTCCATAGTCTCTTCAGATGGTTAAAAAAAAAAAAAAAAGATGAAGAAGAGAGAGTATCGGCCTCTTCCATAATGGCCGCATCCCCCTGTCCTCAGGGGCAGATGTTAAACAGCATTTAGGGTGCTAAGACTTCATCGGTGGTGGTTACGCTGCTGCTGGAGTTAGAACAATTACGTGGCTGTCCCTTGAGCCAGGACCGTCATCCCTGTGAGGGGAGATAGCACTCTGTTCTGGTAATGGTTTCTGGAAAGAACCTTGGAATGTATTTTCTTGGTTCAGTTGCCTAATAAACAGACAAAACTCCTAACGTTGTAAGATTTAGTTAGCAAAAATCGGTAAGTGATATTTTAAAAGAACATGTAAAGATCTTTTTTTAAAAAATACCACCCCATAATTTAAAAATAGCTAATTGTAGCTTTTTTTAAGATAAATACATTTTTTTGCTAGGATCACAGCTTCTGATTTGTTGCTGTTCTCACCAGAAACTTAAATTTTACTTTCAAATTTATGTCTGTAGATGCCAGTGATAAAGAGCAATTTAATCCAGTTGCTTCAAAAAATACCTGTGTTTTAAAATCGCTTACCTTTCTAGAGATCAAATGCTTCCCTATTCACTTTTCCTTTTGTTCTAAGAGACAACATGAGCAATAATTACTTGTAAAGAAAAGCGTATGGAATATAATATTAATGATTTTCCCCCAGTTTGTGGTATGACTCATCTTAACACGGTCCCTGAAGAGACGGGGTTTTGTTCTTTGCTTTGAAACTGGAAATCTAATTAATTGGTATTGGATTTCTGGAGTGCAGGCAAATGGAGGAAGGAACCGGACGGGATTGCTCTCGGAGCAGCCACCCGGGAGGGAAGGAACACTCAGAGAAAGATTACAGAGGCATCCTTGGGCAGTCTCTCATCAGGGCTTTGCATTTGTAAAACTGTGCTATTAAAAAGATCATAGCTGTTTTATGATATTTTTATCTTTGGGGGGAGTGGGGAAGAAAGGGAGAGAGTTGTTATTTTCATTGTTACTCTCTTAGGCCATATTCTTTATCTAAAAAGGAGAATTTAATGCTGACAGTGCAGGAGAAAGAAATAGAAGTCAAGGCATGAAGGAGAAATCTTTTTGTAGGCTCTGAAAATTAAATTTTATCATCTCCTTTTCTGATTTAAGAGTTCCATCTGTAATAATGAGATTTCATAAGGTTTTGACCATACGAAACTCTGGGACATCTTTCTACTCTTGAGTTTACTGAAGGATATTTTTGTAACAGAATATATTTTTATGGCTAATGGATGCGAAATATAGAAAAGTAAATATAATTTGTGACCGCTGAGAAAACTGCCTAATTTAAAAATATTTAATAGTGTGTTTTAGTATAGTAATGCTGTACTTACAGAGGTATAAATATATCTTAGGATTTAAGCTTATTTATATCTGGCCCTTAAAAATAGCATACTAATTACTGAAGAGCTCCATCAAGATACCAGTATGTCCGGTTATCGTAATAATGTATCTCTCACTAGAGTCCTTTCCTTCCTCCTATTTAATTTCAAGGCTCAGCTGAACGTTGAACAGAAGTAGTAATTACCTCATGAAAAGGACCCAAAAACATAAATTCATGGCCAGTTTAATTTAGATTTCAATTACATTGGTAAAGCCATACTTCTGAGTGTTTTCTATCATTTCATATTATTGATTTTGTTCTCTTTAATACTGAGAAATGATGAAAGCACAAATTCAATACAGAATTGAATATTCGATGACAAATTAGTTGGAAATGCATCTAATACAAACATTTAGTGAGGACAGGAATGGAAAGCCCCAAATTCTTTATCCTTTGTCTCTATTTCATATTTATTCTATGAATAGCGAACATTTCCCATTCCCTTAATTACATGAATAGTATTGTGTAAATATTGTAACATTCTCTTGCAAATAATCGATAGACTCATGTAGTTTTCTTTCAAAGCATATGTTTCACTAATAGAATTTCAAGTTGATCTTATGAAATTTGTGTTGTTTAGATTTTTAGTCAGGGATTCCTAGAATTCCAGCTTAGACGAACTTTGCCAATGTTCCTTAGCCTAGCATTGGTTTTCAGAGGCCAAGCTGACATTTTCTCGGGGCCAGATGCCACACGTCCATTCCCACTGGTGTCCTTCTTAGGCTTTTGCTTTTGCTGTCCACTTGCTTACCCTGCAGAGTCCAACTCAGCGTACGTGAAATACTTTCAGCTATGTCCAACGATTTTTATCTCTTCTTTGAACTTAAAGTTAGTTCCTTGCAATTATCCCTAAATTGCTCTCATTTAGTTCGATTGTAATTGTTTTGGCCTCCCAGCTAGATTTAATCTCTCAGCTGACAAGGATTATTCACTCCGCTTGCACCACGTGCATAGCGAGACGCGAGACACAGAGATGGAGAGAGTGCAGAGCAGATCCCATTGTTGCTGGGGGATTTCCTCCCAGCGGCCACTCACTCCCTGTGACTTCCTATTAGCTGCTTTTCTACTCTGAAAGATTTATCAGTTGGATGTGATAAAGAGAAAAAAATGTCATGTCGTACTATCACAAATAGTTTTTCAGGAGGATAATTATTTGTATCCAAACACATGTTTTGTCAGATCCAAATTTTCTCCTCCTTTAAATTTTAGGTCCTTATCCTAAATTTCATCTGATCTGTAGATTTCTAGAATCAAATGCAATGCAGTTATGATCCTCATTCTACCTATTTTCCGGTAAGAGTTCAAAATTCAGTGTCTGAGCATGTTGCTAGAATAGTTAGGACACCCCAGCATGATAGTTTATCATTGTTTAGGAACCTGCATGATTGGGTTTTCTTACATTGTTTTTTAAATTCCACAAAATATTAAAGGATGAATTTAGGAAAATTTGGGTCTTCAGAATGATGAAGGCGAGAATGTTAGGCCTATTAGGCCTAAAGCAGGGACTCTATTCCTTTTTCCACCCACTCCCACCTCCAGTTGCCTCCTCCATATCTGGGAGTAAGTGCCTGAAGCAAATCTGGTCTGTTAGCCACCAAGTACTTAGTGAAAACCTGCTCTGAAATAGGGACAGTGCCCATTGAGGGTACAGACACAGTGCCCCCTTCATGACACTTAGCTTCTGATCGGGGATCCACTACTATTGCCCGGACTGTGATGCTCACTGCACGAAGTGGAGGGGACAGCATACCTTCCTAGAAGAGGTATCAGAATGTCATCCAAAGAGAGCCTTTTTGGTCTTCAGATTCTGATGGATCCTCTCTGGGGAGGTTGTCTTCTCATGTACACCGTTCCTATTTGAGAATCACTGCTGCTACTGAAAGAGGTGCCTGATGGGAGCACGGTGCTCCCGCGAGCAGTTAGGAGTCAGAGGAAGGGCTGCGATGTACTCTTTCTGCAGGCTGTTAACGCACCGCTCTCACACTGGCACAACACCAAAGACAAAAATGAATTAGAATACAGTAAGACCACATAAATATATAATATCTATTTTATGAGTTTTAAGATTTAGTATTAATGAAACTCAGGATCCTTGGGCCCGAAGCCTGTTGGGACCTCCACAGGACCAGGCTGCTGAATTAGATGAAACAGCAGGTGATGGGGTCAGTCCTGTCCCTGGCCTGGTGGGGTAGGAAAGGGAGTGGAAACTGAAGAGAAATCTATGGCCTTACAGAATGAACCAGTGAAGAAAAGAAAAAAGTCTGTGTCCCAGTATGCATGTACTTGGGGTATATTTGGCAATGGAAAATATTCTAGAAAAATGGGGATGGACTTGGGAGAGGGAGGTCATATGCAATAGTGGTCTGGAAAGCCTGAGATAATTCCTGCCCTGTTGAGGCCAAGGAACTGGCTGGAGACCAAGCCTGCAGGTAGAGCCAAGGGGTAAGGTACCTAACAATCAAGAGCTAGGGAAGGCAGCAAGAAAAAACGAAAGACTGACAGATCCTCACACTATTGAGTTGTAAAGGCTACCAGATAAGTCATATCTCTCTCTTTCTCTTTTAAAGATTGATTTATTTATTTTAGGGGTGGGGAGGGGCAGAGGGAGAGAGAAAATCCTAAGCAGACTCTGTGCTGAGCAAGTAGCCCAACGTGGGGCTCCATCTCACGACCCTGAGACCGCGGCCTGAGCTGAAATCAAGAGTCGGATGCCCAACCGACTGAACCACCCAGGCGCCTCAACTCCTATCTCTTTAATAGGTGGTCACAATTGTTTAGATCTAAGGAGGTGAACCGAGAATATAGTAATTGAAAAAGCAGAGACAGTCTGCTTATGATAAGCTCTGCAAAGAAGTGACTACATGTGGAACTCTACTGCCTAAGGAAGAACTCACACTCATAGATATGCTAGTAGTACGTTACATTTGTAAACTACCTTATAGTTTTTAGAGTGTGTTTTACCTGTCATCCAGTTTATTCCTGTCACAGTCCATGATGTACAGAAGGCGGGTACTGTAAGGCCTTAAAAAGTTGGAATGACTTCCTTTGGCTCATACTTCTGAGTGGCTGGATTTAGACTTGAACTCACACAGGTTATCTTCCCTTTTCCACTGAATATACATGTGGAAGCACTCCATCATGGCAGTGGCAAGATTTGGAGGACCTGCGTAATTCCTAATTATGTTCTAGGTTCTCAGAGACAGATTACGCTTTGCAGATTTCAGAATACTCTGTAAAATCTTTTTTACCAAAAAAAAAAAAAGAGTAGAAGAAGCAGCAGCAACAGCAGCAAAATTTCCAAGGTCATGAAAGCAAGTTGATCCTGAGTACTAAATTGATTTACAGTTTTCTTTATTTGCATTTAATTACAATGGTAACATGCAGTATAAACAAGGATATAATTTATTCAGGTATAAATAATTGGCACATTGTTTTTGTCTTGTTTTCTAGCAAGTTGATGATATGTATCTGTTATGCTTTAAACTTTTTTTGGTGTTCTTAAAATAACGAGTTTGTATATATATTGATAACCACGCATCTATTTGTTCTCTGAGAATTATCATGATGGAGCATTGTCCCAGGCCCTCTAGGCCTGAGCGCTGCCTCACGCGTTGTAATCC
This sequence comes from Ursus americanus, assembly GCF_024610735.1. Taxonomy (NCBI): domain Eukaryota; kingdom Metazoa; phylum Chordata; class Mammalia; order Carnivora; family Ursidae; genus Ursus; species Ursus americanus. The sequence goes on from NC_142135.1 coordinate 59,994,084, forward strand.
AGAACCATGTATTGTGTGTCTCTGTACTGGAGAAAAGGGCAGCCATGAACTCCTCTCGGTGCGTGATAGGGGGCCTCTTCTCTCTGCCTTAAGTTGTTAAGCACCTTCCACAAAATAGGGAGCACATCTTTCAGGCTGCTTATGTGTGAACATGACAAGAAGTGGAGCAGTGCGAGAGTCCAGAAGGCACTTGGTAGAGCGTGTCACTTGGGGGCAGCCAGAGCAGGCTGCGACTCCTTATTCCTTCTGCAGATACGGGCAAACGTATCTCTGATTATGCTGCTGAATTCTGAACAACAGACCTTTCGTTACCCTAGTTTGTGCAGTCCCCGGAGCAGAGACTAATTGTGCCACAGCGTGTAGCAGTTTTGTAATCTAGAAAAAATGCTTGTCGGGGACTAGCACGAAACCACTCAACTCATTTTATCAGCTGCCTGCGAGGGGATCTGAGCCACAGGTTCTGGAGGTGAAAAGGTACTGTTCTGTTCCTGCCTCCCGCAGTGTCTCCCGTCCAGCGGCAGTCGGGATGGACGCTGACTCTCAGCACCGCGTCTGACTGATGCCACTAGAGATTTTAAAAATCATTGCAATAACAGTGTTTCTGTGTCATTCTGTCCTTGAAAAAGCACGGCCATTTAACTCACACTTCTGTTTGTTGCAGAGAAAGCAGCAGCCGCCAACGTAGATGAAGTGCAGAAGTCAGACGTGTCATCGACCGGGCAGGGCGTCATCGACAAGGATGCGCTGGGGCCTATGATGCTTGAGGTAGCGTAGCCCCATTCTGGTTCTGTTCCCCACCCTGTTGTTGGTCTTCACGTCATTATGTTTAATTTTCAGGTAAATGTAATTTCAGGACAATCTACATTTAATTTTCACTCGTAAGGCTTGAAGTACTGCTGATCTGGAGCTTGTAAGGACATATTCACCTAGCTCCTGATTTCAGCCTATATATATTTCCCAGGAGTAAGAGAGAATTACACGAGCTAGGTTACAATATAAACTGACAGAGTGAGTATTCATTTTGAAAAACCATATTCTACAAGTCCTATTAAGTTCTGCAATATAATTTTTATTTGATATGTTCCCCCAATTTTTAGATTTTGTATATGCCATAGACATATGTCCATATAGGCAGGTTAAAATTCAAGGACCAAATGGAGGTTTATGCTTTTTATTTATGCTGTTTCAAACTAGTTTATCTCATAAAGATGAAAACTGAAATAATAGGCAGAGTTCTTAAGATAAGCATCCCAAGTGTAGTGGTTGGTCTTAACTCCCTGTTCTTTATTAACTTTTGGGAGTTTTATGACCGGACTAATGTCTAGAATTTGTAAAGTCTGGCTTTCCTATTTTATTAACTAGTACAGTATTAAACACCAAGCGCTTTGCTGTACCTATTCCAAAATTAAAATTCAAGATGTAGGCTATGGGAAGATGAAGGAAAAAATGTCGGTGAATATATAACAAGAAGCAGAGGAGCCCTGAGACATAAATTATGTCAGATCTCAGGATAATTTACTCCGCCGATGATAATAGGAGATTGAAAAGTACCACGTGGCCGGAAGCTGGGCGGCATTGCCACATAGAATCGCTTAACTTGTGCCAGTAGCTGCACATATAGGAGAAAGTAGGATTTTTAAAGCAAAGATCACCAATAATTGACCCTTTTTTTTTTAGTTGGTGCATGTGATGATTTTTATTTTTAGAAAATCTCATCCTGTGAAAATTTAGCATACACTTGGAAGGTCGGCGGGGGAACCCACAGAAAAAATTAAAAATCGTCTGACCCAGTCTTTGTATTTAGAAATGACAAAATTCCTGGAGCTGGACCTGCTAGCCAAAAGGCTTTAAATGACCCCGCGTTGTTCCTTGCTTATTTCTCTTGAGTCACTAGCTTGACAGTATCCAAGTTCAATTTTCAGGGAAGAAGCAAAAACACACTTAACCTGATTTTCCAGAGTCAACAAGGAAAGCCAGAGTGCTTCTTCCTGCTTGGTTCTTAGAAGCAGATAAGAAAACTCTCACAAGGTGGACTATTTAGAATTAGATGAAAGTAGATATGTTCCTATGAAAGATTTTTTAATTATAAATAAAACTGATTTGAAAATTATGGTAATCTAAATAATTAGATTATTATTAGCTTATGAGGAAATTGCCAGATAGCTGCATTGATTCCCTATATGGGGGAATATTACAGTAGGGTGGGAACTCCTGAAAAGATTTCTGAGGTTTCTAAAAACAAATATTTGGAGTAACCGCAAGTCTATGATTCAAGCCCTCTGAGAACAAGTTCATTGATTATAGAAATCAGATTGCTGGATATCAGTGGGCCTTCTCTCATAAAATCAAACCAACATTTTTACTGTTTAAAAATAGTCTTCTGAGAATTCAGTGTATTCAGACTTGAGCAAGTACTTGCGTGGCAGGACTTCAGTGGTGAATATGTAAGAGAGCTAATGATCAAGTCTAGTGACTTAAGGTTTGAAGTCTTTATCCCTGCTTACATGGACTAATTTCAACAGGGAAACTTGTTCTTGTTGAGCTGTTCCTAGGCATAGATGCACACTCATGCTTACATCATAGCATAGTGGTTGCTAGGCAACAAAACCAAATGTCAGCTTTTTTCATCAGAGCATATCATAGTGTGCTTTAAAAAAACATGGTCTTATAAGATGAAACACGTTCATCTTTCAGTCATACTGTGCTACAAATCAGTCTTTTTATCATGGTACAAAGCAGTGGGAGGCTCTTTGCACTTTCAAAAGGGAACTATAGGTAATATAATTATGAAAATCCCTGTGAATGTATATCTAAAGCAGTTAGTTCAAAAGGACACGTGGCATGTAACTAATCAACTGACTTACTTCCTTCCCCCTTCACAGACATAAACACTCGCATACACTTACACGAGGTTTTCAGGGGTTGATGCCAACCTGTTATGGAAGGCCATTTGCATACAGTCTTGCTTTACCCTGCATATTGTTTATGCCATTGGTAAAACCTGACAGAATATTTAAGAAAAACTTAAAACTGAATGGTGTTATTTTTTTAAAGAGCTTTTCACTGATGCCTTATGGTCATTTCTAATTTGAGAGAGCACTTAGTTTTGTGATGAAAATAGAATTAAAGATGGAATATATTCAAAGAAAGCTCACAAAATAGGAGCCTGTTAAATAATAACTGAAGGAAAAAGCAAACTAGGATAAAAGTAAACACTTCCTGCCCCATCTATACACATTGTTATATCAATATGTACATGTAACATTCATGTTAAAAATAGTAAATACATAGCATGGGGAAACTGTGTGACACAAACTGGGTAGACCGGGTGGCCCTGTTTCGAGATATGCCTGATCAATATCAAGCCTGCTGTAGTCTTGATCGCTCACCTAATCTATAAAACAGGACTCTGACAAGCACAGATCAAAAAGGGAAAGGAGGAGTCCCTAAGAGAAACTCCCTGAACTCTCAACTTTGACATCACCAAGGTGAACATGACAGGAAGAGACTGGGGTAAATACCGAAGTAGAACACCCTGCCGCAGGGAGTAGAACACCCTGCCGCAGGGTGATCGCAGGCCTGAGCTTCTGAGTCCACCTGGATTCAAATTCCAGCTCTGCCACTGACTGAGTTGCAAAAGCTTATGCAAATCACCTCACCTCTTAGAGCCTCCATTTCTTCCTCCTCTGTTAATTGCAGAAGGTAAAACATTCCTTCCAGAGTTGTAAATATTCAGATGATACAATGTGTTTAGGCACAGTAAACATGCACAGTAGTTATTCTCATTATCTTCATTTCCTAAAATGATCCTGGAGTCTTTCTGTCCTTCCCTAATCTAGATTCAGTGACAGAGAGGAGAAGTGAGGCCAAGCCACACTGCAGGAGAATGCTAATGTTATCTAGGTGGCTGGGGACCTGCATCTCCATGACCTGGAGAACAAGTAATAGAGAAGGGCACAACTAGTTAACTTTCCAGTTCTCACTGTCAAAAACCAAAAAACCTCGAGTCCCCTTCCAGTCCTCAGACTGTACTGGTCACATATCAGCATGCGGTCCCCATTGCCATTATCAGAGAGATACTTATTCCCAGACCCTTTCCCCAAACAATAAAGGATTGATGTTTGAGAACATCTGCAATTCCTTTCGTTTAAACCCTGGCAGCTTTAAAGGTAGCAAAGTTTGGGAGGGGGTGGTTAATCCTTAAACTGAAGGAAAATTATCGACGACCCTTTCCTCCCATTGTGTTACATGAGAAACTGTAGAACATAATTACTTTGTGCTGGGGTTGGTCACATAAACCTTGTTCTTGGCTGGGTGGATCCAGTCCATCAATATAATTTGGAAAATACAGATAAATGCCTGCACTTACGTGGCAGTAATTATCTCCTGGTAAAATAACAGAGTATTTATCATTTAGTTTGCAACAAGAAACCCTGATCTAGGCTCTCTCCTACTTACTAAGATGGAATAATTTCACCACAAGAAAGTGTGCTAATTATTCCCCAAAATGGGGGGGGGGATCTCTTTTCTATCCACGTGTGAATTACACCTTTCCCTTAAAGGGATCATCCCTCCTTAACAACTGCATATGATTTTCTCTTGTGTCCTTTCTAACACAGTTTGTGCCTTTTCCCTTAGGCCCTTGATGGGTTCTTCTTTGTAGTGAACCTGGAAGGCAACGTTGTATTTGTTTCAGAGAATGTGACACAGTACCTAAGGTATAACCAAGAAGAGCTGATGAACAAAAGTGTATATAGCATCCTGCATGTTGGGGACCACACTGAATTTGTCAAAAACCTGCTGCCAAAGTCTATAGGTAAATGATTGTCTGCTGGGTCTCCCCCCTCCCCCATGCACACATTGTCTTGGTTGGAGGGGGTCACATAGAACTGGGTGTTGTGTCAACTGGGGATAAGAGTAACTGCTGGGTGGTTTTTTAGAGAGGCTTCTATTAAATATTTAAGCTTAAAAGTCATGGAGAAGAGGACATCTGCAGATAGTGATCTTGAATGAACGATTGTTTTGATCCTGTATTTAAAGTACATGAAAGTAATTCAGAGGGAGAAGGCTCCCGTGGCAATTGTCTTCATGGGGTTTGTTTTGTTGTTTTTTAAGAGGGTGCCAGACTCCCTCCTACTCTGTCCAGTGCCAGTCGACTCTGGTTTGTGCTTTTTCTCTATGACTCTAAGAAGTAGAAGGTCATGAGAGGTTTGAGATATGACCTCAGAAAAGCACAATTTTGAGGGCTCCTCGTGAAGAGAGTATGTATGTGGACGCATACAGTATTCTGAAGCAACGATGTTAAGGAACGAGTGACATATAGAGGGTCAGATGCTGTCAGCCTGGCAGCCCTGAATGGGCTCTCTCATTTCCCAGTCACTGCCTCCTTACCCGCTCTCCCTGTTTCACACTCCTGACTTCCTCTCACTCTGAAGATGCTGTCCCAAAGTGTCCGGCAGTATTGAGGGCCAGATTTTAAAGTGGGTGGTTCATAGCATGGGCCCCCCCCCTTACTTGCTGCCCCAGAGTATTGCCATTCCCACTTACTAAGTGATTCTTTTTTTAATATTCTCACTTAGACTGATGATGTTAAGAACATCTTCACAGATAAAAGGAAGTGCATATTTTAGTACAGAATAAGGTCAAGTCCTGAGTTAGCAAGTATTTCTGTTCTTTTTTTTTTTTTTTTTCAAATGGTTTATATTAGCTGGTCTTATTGTTACCACAGTAAATAGAAGAAGGCCCTCTTTAAATTCCACGATGGCTAGCTTTTCCTTGGTATGATAATCCTTTGTTCAAAGTGACTGCAACAGTAATACAAAACATATGAATATTCATGTGAGGTTCTTTTATTATATTCTCTAGTAAATGAACAAGAAAATGGGATTTCTTATTTCAAGTAACTAATATTTCAAATCTCTTCAGTAATTTGATGACTTCCTCAAAGGACCTATACTTATTAATTCACTATTATTAATTCACTTGTCTAAAGAGCTCTTTTCCTGACTTTATACTGTACTTTTTTTATATTTTAAAATTACTTATTAACCTGAGTTAATAAGAACTCTTTTTTTCTTTCTTCTTCGATTTTTCTATGTAGTATCCATTATGTAAATAAGCTTTTAAGAATACTGATGGTGGAAGAAACTTCCCAAATGCCTGCACAGACATATAAAGCTAGCTATGGTTCCTTTTGTAATGCTAGAACAGTTTCTTGCAGTTAACTTGATATTTCCTTTGTTCTTTCCAGGGTGTGTTTTCTTTTTTATTCCTTTTGCAGCCCAGTGGCTATGGGCTTAGGATTGCATTCACCAGAACCCCTAGATGTCCTTTTAAGTATTTTCCCACTAGTGAGCTTTGAGAGTGTGTTTGCTTATCTTATCACTGGCCCTTTTTTCGATCCCCTCTTTCATTGTCCTACTGGTCGTAATGCTTTTTAGATAAAACGTAAAGAAAAGAATACCAAAATGAGGATTAGGATTGGTTCTGATGCCAGCTCTTCCAGTAGCTGAACATCTTTCTCGTCAGTTTTCTCATCTGTAGAGTGAGAAAGTGGATCTGGTGACCCATAAACACCCTTACAGTCTCCAAATCAGTCACTCTTTGATTTATTTCCCTTGATTTCTCTAATGCATTTCCCCCAAAAAATGTCTTTCCTCTGTGTCATTCTCTCTTTCTTGAATACGTACATACATTTCTAAGTATCACAACACTGAAGTAGAAGACATGTGAAGTACCCTTTCACTTGATAAGAAATAAATGACATTAGCAGTGCCTCTGCAGGGATTTTTCAGCCTAATTGAGGAAATGTGCCTGAAACAAAATAGAGTAATTCAACAACAGCCAGGTTACAGAATACACACCAACATTTCTGTAAAATTCTACAAAAGAAAGATCTGGGAGAGGAGGCAGTGTGGGGATCTTAGCCTCAGAGCAGGGTACATTGGGCTGGGAGGGGTAGCGGCAGCCGGACACTTGAGATAAGGTGGCAGGAGCACCGGTGTCCGTGTGGGACCAGGTGTGGAGGATGGTGGGGGAGGCTTGTGCCGGCCGGCCTGTGTGGAAGATCTGGTTAGATGGATAAGGTGGGGCTGGTTAGTGACATTCGATTCTTCACTTCGGATAGCCTTCGTGTCCCTGACGACATCAAGTCCAAATCCTTTTAGAGAACTTAGTGCATGCTGCAGTTGGTGCCAGTTCCAGATTTTTGAGTAGGGGGTAACACATCTAAGGTTGACCTAATTTCCAAGAAACCAGAGTAAGGAAAACCCAAAAATGAAGAACAGTGTTCTAATAATAATTAACAAGGCCTGAACTTGAAGGGAAGGAGTCAGGGTGAAGAGTAAGAGATATGGAAGTTATTTTGAAAATCCCAAGCATTTTCCCAAATTGTTAGAACATTAGCATCATTTTGATAAACCGGTTTCTTTGTAATTGTTGGATTGCTTTTGCCTCCCTCAGTGAATGGGGGATCCTGGTCTGGCGAGCCTCCTAGACGGAACAGCCATACCTTCAACTGTCGGATGCTGGTAAAGCCTTTACCTGAGTCAGAAGAGGAAGGTCACGATAACCAGGAAGCACACCAGAAATATGAAACTATGCAGTGCTTTGCTGTCTCTCAACCAAAGTCCATCAAAGAAGAAGGAGAAGGTAGGGCAACATCTGTAGGCTGTTCTAGATGTATCTGTGTATTTATTCTTCTGCTACTTTCTTCATTCTTAATTATCGAAAATGAGTGGCCGCACAAAGGAAAATTTAGAAAAATTTAGAAGCGGTTTCTTCATTCTTTCTAACCTACTTAATTTTGGGGATAAATTCAATTTTTTTTTAAAGATTTTATTTATTTGTCAGAGAGAAAGAGAGAGCGCACAAGCAGGGGGAAGGGGCAGGCAGAGGGAGAAATAGGCTTCTCGCTGAGCAAGGAGCCCGATTCGGGTCTCGCTGCGGGACTCGATCGCAGGACCCTGGGATCATGACCCAAGCTGAGCTGAAGGCAGAGCCACCCAACTGACTGAGCCACCCAGGCGTCCCATAAGTTCAATTTTAAGTCTTCAAAATAGCACTATCCAGTAGAATGTTCTGCAATGATGGCAGTATTATATGTCATCCATGTCCAGTGCAGGCCCCACTGGTGCATGTGGCTTTTGAGCACTTGAAATTTCAATACTGCAATTGGGGGACTGGATTTTCTATTTGATTAAGTTTACATGTACACAGGCACTAGTGGCTACCCTACTGGAGAAGCTCTGTTAGTGGTTAAGCTTCCCAGGGATCCAAGGCTCCTCTGAATGTCTACTGCAAGCCACAAGCCACAGACCTAGAAAAATGCATAAGTACAAACAATGTCTTTCGTATACTTCCCGAGGGTTAATGGATTCCGTATATCCACGGATGCAGGGTCCAGAATATGGTGTAACGGAATGATACATAAGAGAGGGTGGAGATGGGAGTGCGTGATGGAGAGGATTTCAGGCTCTTAAGTTCGCAGGCCCTTCCCCTTAAAGAGCTGCTGCTGTAGCGTCCACCGCTGTGCCCTCCAAGCAAACCATTCCGTGCCATTGAGTGTCACTCTCTCCTACGAGGCAGTGCTGAGGAGTGCATTCTGCAGGCGGAGTAGAAGAGAAAGCGCAGAGGAGCACTGGCGGATGAGAGTCTCCTGGGCTTTATCGTCAGACACGCCAGCTCCTAATTCAGCCACTTACCAGCTCTGGCTTTGGGCGAGTTTTTTGACCTCTCTGAGCATCAGTTTACTCTCTTCTCTTATCAAGTGAAGTCAACAATCCCAGTAGCAGAATGTAGTAAGGATTAAAGGAATAGGCCTGAACCATGTTTGGCACTAAATACTCCAGAATGTCCCCAGCTTAACAATGGTTTGACTTGCTTTTTTTTTTTGACATTACGAGTCTGCGAAAGCCATACACAGTCAGTATACACCATACTTTGAATTTTTTATTTTGGATCTTTTCCTGGGCTAGCGATATGCCTACAGTCTTCTCTCAGGATGCTGGGCAGTGACAGTGAGCCACAGCTCCCAGTCAGCCGTGCGATCCAAGGATGAACAACCGATACACTTAGAACCATTCTGTACCCATGCATCCATTCTGTTGTTCACTTTCACTGCAGTATTTAGTAAATTACATGAGATGGTCAGCACTTTTTTAAAACACAGTCTCTGTGTGAGATGATGTTGCTCAACTGTAGACTAGTATGTTCGAGCGCATTGAAGGTAGGCTTGGCTAAGTTACGATGTTTGGTGGGATAGGTGTATTAAATGCGTTTTCACCTTACAATATTTTCATCTTAAAATAGGTTTATCCAGGGGTGGGGGGTGCCTGGGTGGCTCAGCTGGTTGAGTGTCTGACTCCTGACTTCAGCACGGGTCATGATCTCGGGATCCTGGGATCAAGCCCCATGTCACACTCCACACTCAGTGAGGAGTCTGCTTGTCTCCTTCTCCCTCTGCCCCTTCCCCTGCTTCTGCTCTCTCTCAAATAAATAAATAAATCTTTAAAAAAATAGGTTTATCAAGACATGACCCCATTGTAAGTTGAAGAAGATCTGTAATTCATCCTTTTTTAAAAAAATGAAGTAATCTGTAAATTTTATTGAAAAGTAATGGAGCTCCCATAGATGACATAATTTTTCAAAATTAAGTTTTACGTAAGTATGCAATGTTGAGGGATTTCTTCTCTTTTTATGCAACACACTAAGTGCTGCCAATTCACCCATCTAGGATACTGTTCTAAAGTGGAATAAAAAAGATATAGCTGATCTAATTTGTGGTTTTGTGCTGTATATTTAAACATTTTTGTACATTTAAAGTCTGGTTCTAGATGTTGACACAGTATGGCAGGAGAGTGGGGTTTCTGAGCCATAGTGTGCTCAGGCTCGAATCCTGGCTTCCCCAGCTCTGCATGGTGTTGGGCAACTTACTGAAACTCTGTGCTGTGGTTTCCTCCTGTGTTAAGTGGAGATAACACCAGTACCTGCCCCATAGAGGTGTCCCAAGGACTGAATGAATTGGTAGCCTCCCTCCATAGCAGCTAAAAAAGATGTCTTCCTCATAGTAAGTGCTCAGAAATTTAGCTTTTTGTTATGCTGAGAATGAGGATTACATTTAAATTTGGGATACCCACTATTACTGGATATATTTAAAGAAACTCTTTCCCAGACTTGAACAATCATCAATCAGTGACATAAGATATGAAGACTGTTTTTTTAACATTTTTTTCCCAGCATTTTTGAAATTGAAAAAGCTACACAATGTGCTCTGCATGTTACAAAGATAAATAAAACATTTCCCTGTTCTCTAGAAGTGAACATGGATGAATAAAACAGTCGAAGTGGGTAAGGAATAAAGGCTTCGCATTGGCTCTGAGAAACTCGCCAGGGCTGAGATTCTAATCCGTCATGCAGGGGCTCTGGCACATGCTACACTCTCCAAGATTTGTTCTCCGAATTCACCTCTAGACTCAGTTGCTTTCTTCGTTTTAAATTGCATATTGCCATTCTAGGGCTCCTTACGTAGTTGGGTAGACAGTTATCTGGTGTTCCTGGAGCGTAGTGCACCCAAAACTCAAGCAGCAGCCCCTCGACAGAGCCGAGTATTGGATTTTAGTGTTCATCATTTGTGCACTTGATGTTGAATTCAGCTGGTTGTCACTATCGGCCATCGAATAAGAAGGCATTACTTGCTCCCCCACCGTCCCCAGGGAGGCAGTTTCAGATGGCGAAGCTGCTCTGGTGGGTGGACTTGTGCAGCGAGAGTCTCGTGTGGCCCCAGCAGGTTCGCCCAGCCTCCCCCAGCTCGTCCTACACAGCACACCCAGCCCTGTCCCCCAGCTGCTTCCCACTCGGGCGGGGAGGCAGTGGAGCCGGTGAGAAGCAGAGGCATCTAGTATGTTGTCATTCCCTCCTGGCACTGATTGACAAGGTCGTGTTGTCACAAATACATTTGAGTTTGTGTGAACCGCTGAAAAAGCCGCCTATGGTAACCATAAATGTATGTGATTGAAGATTTGCAGTCCTGCTTGATTTGTGTGGCAAGAAGAGTTCCTATGAAGGAAAGACCAGTTCTTCCCTCATCAGAAAGTTTTACTACGCGCCAGGATCTCCAAGGTACATTTTCTTTCCAAAGAAGTCATTTGAGAATATCTACATATTTGTAAGGCAAGGACTGTGCTTAGAAGACTGCGAAGAAGCTGGGGATAGTGACGGGTGCTAGGGCAGAGAAGCGCCCTAGAGCTGCAGGAAGGAGAGGGAGGGACACTTCTTTTCACTGTCTGCCCTTTTGGCCCGTGTCCTTGCGCTACCTATTCTAAATAAATTTTTATCTTTTAAAATGTTAATCACGTCCATAAATAATAGATGAGTGTGTAGGTGTAATGCCTGCTGTTACTTACTAGGCAAGATCACTTCGCTGGATACTAGCACCATGAGGGCAGCCATGAAGCCGGGCTGGGAGGACCTGGTGAGAAGGTGCATTCAGAAGTTCCACGCACAGCACGAAGGGGAGTCCGTGTCCTACGCCAAGAGGCATCATCATGAAGGTAAGTAACTCCACGTGGTATTTCTCTTGAAGTTGATATTGCTGTCTTACTGCTTCCTGTGGGAGCTTTCTCTGAAACCGTGATCCTGAAGTTCACCTCAGGAAACTTGGAGCTGTTGACTTGTGTTCATACGTAGTTGCATCGGCTGGCCCAGAAAATGTCGCCATCTAAAGGAAAATTTCATAGAACCTGTAGGACAGAAGAATAAGATAAATAGGAGATAATTTCATGAAAACAGAAGAAAGGGAAGGGAAAGAGGTCATTTTCTCTGATCCTAAGCCTTCTGTACATATAAGACTACAAAATAAGGTGCCATTTAATATCAAAAGAAATCTCTGAACCATAAAGAAAATCTGGAAATAGAATGAAATGAAATTTGCAAGAGAGCTGAATTCCTAGTAGAGGTAACAGTGGGATCCTGAGGCCTCCTTCCAGATGATGACCACTGAAGCCTGTTTCTAGAAGGCCCAAAGAAATGACGTGACTTGTCTGCGGTCACTGGACAGCTTGACTGACAGTTAATTAACAAGACAGCTAGGACTAAACCAGGACTTCGAAGTCCTATGTCAGTAATAATAGCAGCCCTTACTGAACACCTGGTCTTTGTCCAGCATCTTCCTTCTTTACAGTATCTTGTTGATCCTCAGCACACCTGTGAGGTAGGTGTTAGGACTCAAGCTATAGATGGGGAGGCTGAAGCAGGTGAAATGACTGGCTTGCCAGCCCTGGAGTTTAATCGGAGCGCATCTTGGCCGTCCCTCTGCTGTGCTGCTCCTAGAGTTCTTTGCACAGAATCACATTTCCTCAAGTGCGTTCTGGTTTTTTGTCATATTGGTGAGAACAAAGAAAAACTGCCTTTCCTTAGCACTTATTAAGAACTAAGTGGGGGAGGGAGACACGTCTTCTTCTCCTGGCTTTGTGGTCTTCCTCTCACGGATGCTGTCCGTCCTGGCAGCGTGCACCTGCATAGGAGGCCTGGATGCGCCAGGGAGGGGCCTCAGTGCCTGTGACGGGTGGGGGCCAGCAGAGGGTGCCTTGTAACTCGGTTTGGCAAATTGTCTGCGTTTTGGCAGAAAAAAGTCCTAACTCCTCATTGAAAACAGAGTTTTAGTTTGTCATCTTACATTTACTGTGCATCTGGGACCTTCGCATTTTACTGGCAGTGTTTATATGCTTAACCTCTGTGCTTTAGGATCGCTTGGGAAAAAGTACAAATCGTAGTAGATGACCTCTCTTCCCAACCCCTTTTTTTTTCCTCATCTTATTCCTCTTTTTCATCTTATCTATCCTTCTTAGAAGTAAGTACATAATCCAACAATTTGTGCCTTTCAGCATTTTTCTTTATGTTGGAAAGAATCAGAGGAAGTAAAGATTCTATATTTGGCAGAAATCAGTGTTTAACCTACTGTTTCACTAGATCTGGTTTAACATTTAAAAAATAATAACAGTGGGGGTGCCTGGGTGATTCAGTTGGTTAAGCCTCCGACTCTTGATTTCGGCTCATGATCTTGATCTCGGGGTCATGATATTGAGCCCCGAGGCGGACCCGTGCCGTGCTGGGGCGTGGAGCCTACTTCAGATTCTCTCTCCCTCTCCCTCTGCCCTTCCCCACCTCCCTCCATCTCTCTCTCTCTCTCTTTCTCTCTCTCTCAAATCTTTCAAAAAAAAAAAAATAGTAACAACAGGGGCACCTGGGTGTCTCAGTCGATTAAGCATTTGACTCAGGTCATGATCTCAGGGTTGTGGGATCAAGCCCCAAGCTCAGTGAGGAGTTGCTTCTCCCTCTCCCTCCCTCTCCCCCCCCTCAACACTTGCGCCCTCTCTCTCACTCAAATAAATAAAAATTCTTTAAAAAAATAAAAAATAGTAAGAATAAGAAATATGAATAAGAAATCACCATGAGCAAACACGTTCAGTGTCCTTGAGCCGTGAGCAGCAGTGCCCTACACTCAATTCTGTGGCTTCCTGATTCCTTATAAAAGGGTTTATAGAAATGTACGAGACACTGTGGTAGGCTTAAAAAGGCGGGAACCACTGAAGGGAAACTACCAAATGTACGAAATATCCTGCATCCAAACGTCTGAAGTAGGTAAGATCGAAGGTAATCGGTCACACTGAGTAAAAATCTGAGAGTTTGTGTTTAAATGGAAGAGCTTCCTAAATGAATCAGGTGCAAGCTTAAACATATCTAAGTAGAGATATTTGACGTAGACTGAATGGAAATAGAAAATCCTAAGTGACCCCAGATGAAATTCCAAAATTGTAAGCTATTCAAAATAGGAGTCCCATTATAAATACTGAATTTATTCTGCCTTGTAGGAACCTACTCATTGTGCAAAGCAAGATACACATACGTACAGTAATTCATTTCCAGGACTGCCACTTCTGAGTACCTTCAGGCAACAGTTGATGGCAGAAATACCTAAATACTACACATAACTGAAACTGTAGAGGGGCTTTCCTGAGGGAAATTGTTCACAGTGAACTTTTACCAAGAAAAACCAGAATCTATATTGTGTGTCAGTGACTCCCTCATTCACTCACACTGTGGCAGTTTTGTGGAATCGTGAATGTGCTCTAGCTGGCTATTCGTGGGGCTAACTATTCAACTGACAATATTTGTGTAGAGGATTATGTGATAAAAACATGGTAGTCTTCTTAAAATGGTTTAAGAGGGTAACTACATTATATGGCTACTTTTTTTCTGAATCAAAATGTTCTTTTTAAAAATAATGTTCTTTTTTTAATAGGCAGTATTTGACAGCTTTAAAATATAGTTGTTTTAAAAGATAAATCTGAAATTTTAAGAGAAATTATTTTAATCTCGTTGATTTGTTACATTTCAAGACTCCTGTCTTGAAAATGGAAACATCAGATTCTTTATCCAGAAATTAAACTAATTATACTTTTATCGTTTCAGTTTTCTGTTTAGCCTTTTTCTCTTCTGGAAAGATTTTTCTAACTGTTTATCTTTTACTTCCTGTTGTCCTATCCACAGAAATAATACTTCTTACACACTGAGAAACAGAATGGAGGATAGTATTAGGGGATGATGAACAGTAATAACCTCAAGATGAATAGTTGGAGAATATATCTAATGTCATACATTTTACTGTAATGTTTTTATTAGTTTAAAAGGAAATTAAAGGCAAATTGTATAATTTAAAGGTATCATGTTTATGCATTGTATTATTTTCTGGTATTTTAAACAAATCATTGTAAAGCTAGTTTTGCGCGAATAAATGGTTTACACTCTTTTTCACCATGGTTCGAAAGATTTTAAAAAGAACGTAGTTCACGGGTCCAAGCCTTATTAAAAAAAAAAAATACATTAAATTTATTCGTATTTTGAGTAAAAAATAAATGTGCTTTTTAAATGCTAAAATGTTTCAATGTCATGAAATAGTACTTACAACTCTTGTTAACATTGCTGGTAGGAAAATATGAAAATGAAGTTTATTACTATTATGTCTTATCCCGCCCCCACTCTCTGATTTTTTTTTTTTTCCCTAAACACGCATTCTGTTTGCTTGCCTACAGTGCTGAGACAAGGACTGGCGTTCAGTCAAATCTATCGTTTTTCCTTGTCCGATGGCACTCTTGTTGCTGCACAAACGAAGAGCAAACTCATCCGTTCTCAGACTACTAATGAACCTCAGCTTGTAATATCGTTACATATGCTTCACAGGTAATCCTCGTTATAAGAAATCATTTTCCCTTCCCCAAATCAAGAGGAAATGGTACAAAGCAACAGATCCCCCTAGAGCTTTTCAGCCTTGTTAGACATTTTTGTTCATCAGCCCCAGGCAGGTAAAATACAAATTTAAGTTGCTATTAACTTTTGGCTAGAAGACAACTTAGGATACTGGCAAAGTAGAGCTCTACTTTGAATTTGCGCCTTAATACTAGTGAATTTTAGAAACCCAGCTGGAAGAACACAGGCGAGCACTCCCTTTGCTCCAGTGGGACCACCTGTCACATCGGGGAAGGGAAGTTGGTCCATTCCCAGTGGTGACACACGTGGTGCAGAATTAGTGAAGCCACCAGCGGGACTTCTGCTCCTGTGTGTGGAAATCTGAACCTCCCAAATATATATACTTAAAGGGAATATTTTAGATTTTTTCCCCCCTCAGTTTTAAATTAACTTCTTGACATTAGCCTTTCAATTGAAAGGTAATAAACATTTCCATTAAAAAATGACAGTACAGAAAATTGAATGTTGATTTTAACATAAATGTCATAAACTATACTGTTTTAGAGCACAAATTTAGGAAAATGATTACATTTCGAGTTATATAAATATTTATGTATGTGCTATATAAAACTTTACGAGCTACTATCAGAAGATATATAAAGTTGCTCTGGTTAAAGAGTCCCCTTTTATTACATTTCTCGGTTATATACTTTCTGATTTAGGAATAAAAAAATCAGGCAGCCCTGTTTGCCAACTGTTAATAAATCTGACCTCAAACTGAAACAATTTGAAAGTGATTACAGATGTGCCAAATTTCACCCCCCTAAGTGAAAGCTGATGTTTAACAGTTTGTGAAACCTGTTTTGTTTGGATTTGTGAACACATGTGGCAACTCACAAGTGACTGCCAAGGCTGTAAATTAAAGCTCATAGGGCTTGGAAACTCATCTAGCCCAGAAAACCTGCTTTTAGTCACCAGTAAGGGAGTGGATTGGAGTTGTCTGGGCGTTGGGGAATAAGATCACAGAGCAAGGTCACTCTGAAGTTCTGTCCCATGTTGTCTGTGTTGGAAACTCTAGCTTTGACCTGCAAGGGGATCTGTTAGACAAGGTGATCTAATTCTAAATATTTTTGATAACTTTACTGGCTCTAGAACTTGCAGTTAGGGGCGAGTTTCCCCCTTTCCCCCCTAAATTTGCTGTCCATCTTGAGCCAAGTGGTAAACCTCAGAGCTCCCTGGGCTTACAGATGTGTCTCTTGTTAGGAATTGTAATCTGGCAAACAATTGAAGACAGCTCTCCTTGTTAGGGTCCTTCCTTTAAGATGGTGCAAGCTCTCAGTTATTCATGATAATATACCATGTAACAAGAAAGATAATATTATGTAATTGGAACCCCTCTAATGTCTTGTCTTGTAACTACAATTTCAATACAGTATCGTCACATTTAAAGACACCTCCTCTGTAAAACCGCAGACGTCTTAATGAGTTGACTGAAAAACATCCCTCTTGGTCCAAAATTACGCATGTTCAGTCTTGTCCATAATTGCGGATTGTTTCATCCAAGCATTATCTGTCCTTTAAATATAGTCTGTTCTTCTAAAGAAAAGAGGCCATCTCATTTTTTAAAATTAATAACAATTTGCTAAATGTTTTTCCTTTTATATTTCTTTCCTCATCGTGCAGAGAGCAGAATGTGTGCGTAATGAATCCGGATCTGACTGGACAAGCGATGGGGAAGCCATTGAATCCAATTAGCTCTAGCAGCCCTGCCCATCAGGCCATGTGCAGTGGGAACCCAGGTCAGGACATGACCCTCGGTAGCAATATAAATTTTCCCATCAATGGCCCGAAGGAACAGATGGGCATGCCCATGGGCAGGTTTGGTGGTTCCGGGGGAATGAACCATGTGTCGAGCATGCAGGCAACCACTCCTCAGGGTAGTAACTATGCACTCAAAATGAACAGTCCCTCACAGAGCAGCCCTGGCATGAACCCGGGACAGCCCAACTCCATGCTTTCACCGCGGCATCGCATGAGCCCCGGAGTGGCTGGCAGCCCTCGAATCCCACCCAGTCAGTTTTCCCCTGCAGGAAGCTTGCATTCCCCTGTAGGAGTTTGCAGCAGCACAGGAAATAGCCATAGCTACACCAACAGTTCCCTCAACGCACTTCAGGCCCTCAGCGAGGGGCACGGGGTCTCACTGGGGTCGTCGTTGGCTTCACCAGACCTAAAAATGGGCAATTTGCAAAACTCCCCCGTTAATATGAATCCTCCCCCACTCAGCAAGATGGGAAGCTTAGACTCCAAAGACTGTTTTGGACTTTATGGGGAGCCATCTGAAGGTACAACTGGTCAAGCAGAGAGCAGCTGCCATCCCGGAGAGCAAAAGGAAACGAACGATTCCAACATGCCCCAGGCTGTGAGCGCTGAGAGAGCTGATGG
Organism: Ursus americanus; assembly: GCF_024610735.1. Taxonomy (NCBI): domain Eukaryota; kingdom Metazoa; phylum Chordata; class Mammalia; order Carnivora; family Ursidae; genus Ursus; species Ursus americanus. Next base: position 60,011,769 of record NC_142135.1, read on the forward strand.
ACAGAATCGGCTGCATGACAGCAAAGGACAGACCAAACTCCTCCAGCTGTTGACCACCAAATCTGACCAGATGGAGCCTTCGCCCTTGTCCAGCTCCCTGTCGGACACAAACAAGGACTCCACAGCGAGCCTGCCTGGTTCTGGCTCGACCCACGGAACCTCGCTCAAGGAGAAGCATAAGATTTTGCACAGACTCCTGCAGGACAGCAGCTCCCCTGTGGACTTGGCCAAGTTAACAGCAGAAGCCACAGGCAAAGAGCTGAGCCAGGAGGCCAACAGCACAGCTCCCGGCTCAGAAGTGACTATTAAACAGGAGCCCGTGAGCCCCAAGAAGAAAGAGAATGCACTACTTCGCTACTTGCTAGATAAAGATGATACTAAAGATATTGGTTTACCAGAAATAACCCCCAAACTTGAGCGACTGGACAGTAAGACAGACCCTGCCAGTAACACAAAATTAATAGCTATGAAAACTGAGAAGGAGGAGATGAGCTTTGAGCCTAGTGAGCAGGTAAGTTGTGCAATGTGTTCTCTCAGGTGTACTAAGCCGTATCCATCAGGGATTTTCACAGGGGCACTTGGAGGCCTCAGGTGATGGGATAAAAATAAGCCTCCTCCTCTGTTTTTGTTACTCGGAGACAGAGTTAATTCTCACTGAAGCTCCCTGTTCCAGAAACTCCTGTCTAGCAGCGATTGACATTGTCAGCGACCCAGGGTAGGCTGACCTTTTTTGTAAAGGGCCAAGTGGTAAGTATTTTAGGCCCTGCAGACCATCCAGTCTGTGTCACTGTGGTGCAAAAACAGCCACAGACACTGTGCAAACAGATGAGAGCGCTGTGTTCTAATAAAACTTTACTGAGAGACACTGATATTTGGATTCTGTACAGTTTTCGTGTGTCACAAAATGCTTTTTTTTTTTTTCCAATTATTAAAAAATGTCAATCCATTCTTAGCTTAGGGGCCATAGGAAAACAGGTGGCGGGCAGGATTCAGCCCACAGGCCAGCTGTAGTTTGCTGACCCTGTTAATAGAAGATGCCTAAATTGATAATCACTTCCTTGAAACTGGCTTTGTCAGGATAGACTTCATTAAATTAGTTCCCATTTACCTTTCTCTCTCTTTAAGATCAGCGTTTGGTTTTCAAACCCAATGAAGATCATCGTACCTCTCTTTCTCGTCAACCGAACCTTCTGGTTAATGTTAAAGAATTTTTTTTTTTTTTTAAGAGTTATTTCTGACATAATGGTTTGGCATAAGATGTTTCCTGGGGATGGGTGACAGGCTGGGTTAATGATCCAAGACTTCACCCTGCATTATCAACTCGCTCTCTAATCCCTGGGAACAGCCCTGGACTTCAGATCTTTTTAAGTCATGATTGGTTAACAAGTAAAGAAGCTGCATCAGCCTTTCTACTTAAACTGGTTCACTAATTTGTCTTGAAATTTGTTTTGCAAGCGGATAGTTGATGTGTCACTGTCTTGGGGGACTAGGTGTGGATGGGGAGAGAAGAGAGCAGCACCCCCTTGCTATAGTCTTGAACACTGCTGAGTCAGTGGAGCCTGGCCCAGGGGCAGGGCTAGGACTGAAAGCAGCAATCGGGAAGGCTGAGGCCCAGCGCGCCCTTAGAGCCGCGCTCCGTCCGCCCTTCTGAGCACTTAGCTTCCTTGATTTCTTTCACTTTGATGTCTTGGCAGCCACTCCATTCCTGTAAGACAGATACGATTTTTTAAACCTCCATGCCCTTCACCAGGGAAACATCCTAATTCTATAATCATCTTTGATAATGAACCCTGGAACTTAGAGGTTAGTGCAGGGCTCGACAATACAGCTCTTCCGTAATGCTGTAGAAGCAGTAAGTGGGGGAAGCTCAGAGTTTCTTTCAGCAGAAAGTGCATAGCAATACCTTGGATTAAGGGGAGAGTGAAACTGTATTGATAACTGTCAGTGTTTTCATCTTTTGAGGTTTACTAGACGAGAATGTACAGAGCGAGTGGCAAGCGCAGATACTCTCGCTCAGGTCTCCCTAATTACACGTGATAGAGGGCAAGATGGTGACTCATGAGGGCCACCTTAGCTCGGTGGCTAAGTGGCTGGCCCCTCCCTCCATACACAGAATTTATTTCTATCCCAGGCCTGAGGCCCTAGGGACTTAGAGGGTCAGGGAAGGGGGACACGGTTTGGCATATCTATATTTAGTGTGTGATGATGATGCTAACTTCAGACAAGAAACTGACCCAAAAAAAAGAAAAAGAAAGACATTTTTGTTTAAAGTCCTTAAGTCACTTGCTGTTTCTAATCGTTGTTTAGGAGAAACATTTTTCTAATCAAAATCATCTTACCTAGGGAACATCAGCACAAATCTTACTTTGGATGGACCAGAAAGCGGTGTACACACACGTGTGTGTGCACACACACACACACACACAATTTTTTCTTAATGAAAGCAAGTCCCTGGTCTCACCCTCCATTCAGTCTCATTTAAAAATAAAACTCCACCAAGAAATACTGCTTCAGAGCAAATTTAACATTGAAAACATTGCAACTTGAAAAGAAAAGTGACCACAGGAAGTATGCATTACCTAAATTTAGCTCAAAGTTAGAATGACTGACTTGAAGGAACAAACAGTGATTCTTTGCCTCCTGGTCTCCTTCACTGTTCCCAAAACAGATGAATTGTATCTCCTTTGAACTGCTCTACCAGTTTGTTAAAGTGTTTTCTTTCATTTCAAGGGAATACAAGTTTTTTATTTAATAAGATAAACTGCTAGGGAGCCTGAATTATACTCTCCACCTTCTTGTTATTTTGACTTAGAAGAGAGCCATTAAGCAAGTGTGTGTGTAGCCTACCTATCACTTATTAAGGACAGGAAGTACTTCGATGGTGCTATTATACCTAAAACAGCGTTCTTTACGGGGTAGAGTTATTTAAACACCATTTGTTTCTACAGCCTTTCGTCACCAACAGGAAGCAGTGACTGAAAAATTTCCAATAGGTTTACCGACTTTCGGGTTACCTGCTTATTTCCCCAGGGGAGCGTGTTGATAGTCTCCTGTTCGTCGTAATGCTGCCGGGCCAGGTATAATGAGGGCTTAGAACTAGTCTGAAAGGAACATCTTGTTATTTAGCTCCACTAGAAAGGCAAACCATATTTTAAACTGGCCATGTCCTGAAAATTTCCCTCCAAATGTGGTAGAATTGTATCCATCTTTTAACAATTTTACCATTTTTTAAAACAATTTTATGTTAGGCAAATGTGGTAAAATTACACTTTTTATTTTAATTTTTGAAAAGATGTTTTGTAACTTATTAAAATACTTATGTTATTAAAATGCATGTGCTCTTTATATTTCCTTCAGAGAACAAGTTGATTTGACACATGAAAAATTCATAAAACCAGAAAAATGAAGAATTAAAGAAATCAAGTCCAATTTTCATTTTGTAGAACTTTTATAAAAATCTTTCTGACTCATTTTCTGCCTGAAATAGTTTAAACTAACTATTCAAATTGATGTGGCTAATTTGAGCATTCGAATAGATGCCTAAGCAAAACTTTGAAGAGTCTTGGCAAAGCATTTTCAAGGAAGGCATTAATCTTTTTGTCTTGTGAAGAAATGCCTAACAAAGTAGACATGGGCTAGAAGAACTTCTGGTGAGAACTAAAGCTTAAAAAAATTTAGGGGGGAGAGTATTTGATCAGAAACTTAATGTTATCAAATCCATCCCTTCCAAAACTTACATGACTACAGAAGAAAATGCCATAATTGTCAGATTTTATTGCCAAACAGCCAAAGGGGTTACCGTAGACATTCCGAATTTTATGTCCTTGATGAAGAACATTTAAAGTATACTTAAGACAATTAGATGAATATTAACATGAACTCCAAAAATTAACAAGAAATAAACACAAGCAAAACAATATTCTCTAGTGGGGGAAATTACATCATGTATTCTTCTGATGGTAAGCTGAATGAATTCAAATAGTGTCCATAGTTATGGGGATCCAAAGAACCAATTTCTTTTGAATATGAACCCAAGAATTTCCTACATGGCTTTCTTAAGACAAAAAAGTGTTTAGTTCCTTGTCAGAACTAGACTGATTTGAATTTGGTCGGTCTCAAAATGGTAGAGATTAAAATTTGAAAGTCAGTTTTTAATATATGCTTTTTTTTTTAATACTTGCTTTTTTTTTTTTTAAGATTTTATTTATTCGACAGAGATAGAGACAGCCAGTGAGAGAGGAAACACAAGCAGGGGGAGTGGGAGAGGAAGAAGCAGGCCCATAGTGGAGGAGCCTGATGTGGGGCTCGATCCCATAACGCCAGGATCACGCCCTGAGCTGAAGGCAGACGCTTAAGGACTGTGCCACCCAGGCGCCCCTAATACTTGCTTTTTAAAAATAAAAATCAACCAAGGAAAATATTGGTTTTTAAATTTTCTAATTATTTGAAATTGAAAAACCAATAAATTGATTTAAACCATCCAACTATATATATGTATTATATATATATAATATATATATTAGATTTTATTTATTTGAGAGCACAAGCAGGGGGAGGAGCAGAGGGAGAGGGACAAGGAGACTCCCCATTGAGTTGGGAGCCAGATGCAGGGCTTGATCCCAGGACCCTGAGATCATGACCTGAGCTGAAGGCAGATGCTTAACTGACTGAGCTACCCAGGTGCCCCAAGCCATCCAAATATATTTTAACATTTTATACGTATAACATTAGAGTTATCTTCAATTCATTATATTAGACACAAGAATAGATTACAAAGGAAGAATCATGAGTCTTGTCGTTAGAACTCTTTGAAACTATGATGATAGTTGTTTTTCTGTTTGATGGATGTGGTTTAAAGTATAATTTTATTTGCGTGAAAAGAGTCAAGGTAAAAAGGAAAGATGGGAGTCTAGACACAGGCTGTTGTTTATATTGTAAAAACTTTCTTCTACACATATCTGGGATTGGAGGCAAATATAAGAGCATCCATTAAGGATAATAATATACTTTATTATTGTTTATATGAGCCCATTTATTTTGGCTGTTTCTCATCCAAGGCAATCTGCAAAGCTTTCTCAAGAAGCAGCTCATTACTTATTCACCCCCTCGTTCCTCCTCCTTCACCTCCTACTTCCCCTGCCACACACACACACACACACACAATGAACTTCGAGCGCCACTTTTTAAAATACTCTACACAAGGCAGCAGTGTAGTAGGGAAACTTGGTTTCATAGGACAGCAGTAAACTTCAGTTTATTAGAACCTCTTTCTTATCTCTATAGTTATTTTAATGACACAGTTATAAGGATTTTTATCACACATTTGTATGAAATATTTTTCTGAGTAAATAATGGAAATTATAGGAATTTCTATGAGAAATTTAGGTGATCCTGGGAAATTTTCTTAAATCTCAGGTTAATATGGCTAAAAGAATTCATCCAACTGACTGAGTGTCCATTACTATGTTCCAGAAACTATCCTTGGAGGACAGTAAACGTTCACACTGATGTTTATACCTTTTGTATTCAGCAAAACATGGTAAAGATAGATTTATAGTGGAGTCACTTTACATGTCCATTTAACTTCTACAAAATCATCTATACACATTCAGAAGAAAGGAAAAAGCAGCTACGAAGGGTTAAGTGTGTGAGCAGTTCTGCCTACAGTTTCACCCCATAAGTGATAGCAGAGTGTGATGGCAGAGTGATCATGGGATGGGTGACAGTGTACTGGGTGTTGGTTCTCCTGTGGCTCTAACAGTGTGAACATGCAGCTGCATGTTTTTTAAATGCAGCACAGCCCCTACACACACTACACACTACGTCATTGAGGGAGAAAACCAGCAGTGTGCTTCCACTCCGGAGGAGACCCTGACTGCATTGCCCTTGGAGGGCGCAGACGTGTGCAGGGTGGTGACTCCGCAAGGAGTTTTAAGGATCATTTTGTCTCTGTCTATACTTGAGGATGTTCACTTTGGAACCCAACCCTCACCTAAGAGGTACCTTTCCCTTATTTGATGCCTCCATCTTCTGTCAGAAATGCGTGGCTAAACTAAGCTAGAAAATGTAATTGCCCCAACCACAACACACTGGGAATTTCCTAGAAAGTGGATCTCCAGGTTATTACTAAGCTAGTTGACTCTGAAGCAGGAATCAAATAAAATGTCACTTCGGGTTATCTTTGCTAACTTGAGAAACATGTCCAGTAGGACTTCCCATACAGATATTACATATGCCATAAATCGCAAAACCTTGGCAAATCCAACCCCTGCATGGGGAATAGGAGTTGTATATAGAATAAAACCGTGAGCCATTTTGCTTCTGGTATACCTCCTATCAGATGTAAACAATTTCATTTGAATTCCCCGTGTCGGCAAAATGTCTAGTCATGGTCAAGGATTCAGAGTCATCCAGTGACTTTGGGGGGAATTACCTAACTGTGCTTCCACCTACACATCCAAGAGAGCATTCTTACCACTTTCTTCATTAGAAACTACTTCTAACGTTTAACTTCTCCGCTTTCTTGTGTGGTTGGCACTGTTTTTAAATACTTGGCACATAGATAGGTTCTACTTAGAAGAATACAAAATAAGTTGAGCTCTCTGGAAGAAAAGTAGTTGGCGTGAGATAGTGGTGATATTTACTTTATCATTCTGATGTCGGTAATTGAAATGAAATGACTTTGGTAGAAGGGGAAGCCCTAAGAAAAGTTGTTCTGCCTTCTGTGAAGTCCGGTTAATAGATGCTATGTATGGGGACACCATGTTTTTATCCTGCTTCCCTGCATTTTGTCACCTAAGCTGCTGAGTGTGACTGAGGAAGCCAGTGTCATTTGAAACTGACAGTGCAAGCAGGAAAAAAGACACCAGTCAAATTGAAAAGGCAGTGCTTAACTCTTCATGGTAACTTCGAGCTTATTTTGTGCTTATTTTGCGTTTTACCCCCGCTCTTGAAAAAAAAAAGTCCTAGAAAGAAGTGACTACCTACAAAATACTGATATACTGTAAATTTGGATCATATATATATTTTTTTTATTTTATTTATTTTTTTACTGTTTTTTGTTGTTATTTCTTAGAGTTAACCACAAAACCTAGACCTGGACTATAAGTCCTAGTACACTCAGAGTTAATTAGAAATATACATACTCATGATAGATTGAATTATTAGCATACAATAAAGGGGAATTTATACATTGCCAATGAATCACAACGCTGGAAGGGAGCTTTCTAATTCAGTCACCACTCCTTTTCTAGATGAGGAAATAGAAAACTAAGAGATTAAGTTGTTTGGCCCTTGTCAGTTTAATTTTTTAAAAGATGATCAATTCCCTTGTTAGGCCAGAGGTCCGCGTGTGTGTTTGCGTCCTTCGCGTGGCTGTGCTGGTGCCTCGTGCCAGTTGGGTCTGTAACTGCAGATGGGGCTGTGGTGCCCACTCTCAGGGTGGGACTGGATAAACTCTTCTGTTTGTTGACTGCAGCCTGGCAGTGAGCTGGACAACTTGGAGGAGATTTTGGATGATTTGCAGAATAGTCAATTACCACAGCTTTTCCCAGACACGAGGCCAGGCGCCCCTGCTGGATCAGTTGACAAGCAAGCCATCATCAATGACCTCATGCAACTCACAGCTGAGAACAGTCCTGTTACACCTGTTGGAGCCCAGAAAACAGCATTGCGAATTTCACAGAGCAGTGAGTATGCAATATTGATGGTTATGCCAAGAAATTCCCATATAATCACCATTAGAAACAGTGATTATTAAAATCTGACACAAACAGCTTAGTCACTTCAAGGTTTTTGTGATCAAATAGCACCATCTACTGTCCTGGTTCTTCAAAACGTCATTCAAAATGGACTCCAGTGAACGTGGCTTTCCGGCATTCTCTTGTGGTTAATTTAATCAACGCTGAGTGAGCCTGACCTACATAGATAAAGTTCTTTGGATGGTTGTCATGTTTCCCTTTATTTTTGCTACTGCCTTCAGAAACGGAGTTTAAAATAGACCTTATGTGTTTTAGTATATAAGTGGCTACCTTAAATATAGAAAATTAGAAAGTTAGGCTGACTTTTTAGGAATAAAATGCTATTAAAAATTATTAATATTTAATCGTAAGATGTGAATGGGCTACACATTAAAAATATCCTATCTCTTAGAAATAATCTTATGAATATCAGTTTGAATGGAACTTTATCATACATGTTTTCTAAGTACATTTTAACTAATTTGATATAAGGCTTGAAGACCTTAAGACTATTTTAAAAAATATTTTTTTCTATCATTCTTTTTATTTCAGATTTTTGTAAGTTAAGATGAATTCTTGCTTCACCAGGATCACTTAGTTTACAAACTCAATAGTTACCTAAACTTGTCCAGCAGTTTTGAATGGAAGAAAATATCTTTCCTGTGCAAAGAGATGTAGTTTATAGAAAGATAAGTGACGTCCTTAGTGTTAACTTGGTGAACAGAATGAATTTTCCCTCGTCAAGTACAGTCTGATTCAATGCTTAGCATTTGTTCTCAAACCAGAAATGGCAACCATCAACCAAATCACAAAATATCTCTAATTACTAGATCTCTTCTCAAGTGATTCTTGATTTTCCTGAAACGGGTAAAACAAAATAGTATTTGTTATCATCTCTCAAACCTTCATGTTTCCTGAGGAATGGAAGGTACTTCTGGACCATGGGCAAACACAATGTCAAGGAGTTGGGGAGTTAAGAAGCGCCCTGGAGAGTTTATGCTTATTAACCGAGGCATTAATGAAGGGCGGCTTGGGAACTCATGCTTTCTCCTGTTTGTACCTCCTAATGGTCATCAAATTGCTGCTTGCTAGCCAGAGAGCTAAACCTGAGAACGTCATGATTAAGCATATGCCTGTTTTCCATCCTGAGCCCTAACTCTTATAAATATTGTACTTGTGTTCTTAATTGTTAAGAATTTATTTATTCTGAATATTCTGTTTCATACTATGTTTATGTAATTCAGTGAAAATAAAATACTTCATTTAATAAAGTAGCTCTATAAACAGTCATTTATAATATCTGTATACTTTTTAATAATGTTCTTATCAAATGATTGGTTGTCTATGTGATAGTATAGTACAGTACGCGCTATGGATTCTTGTCAGCCAACCGTAAGAATCCTTTCCAATCTAAATGAATTTAAAGAATTTAAAGAAGCTGTATTTAGAATATTAAACAGGGCCCTAAAGCTTTAATACTGACTTCAGGGGGCAGAGTTCACACTTAAAAGATTTTAACTTCCAAGGCAAATAGATACTTTTAACCTAATCCTACTCCTAGGAAAGTCCAGTTAAGAAACGATACATCCAAACCACATGTGTCTGGGTTTGGGGCTCTACCCAGGAGATGTTGATATCTTCATAGCTGTGACAAAGCAGTACTCCTAAATTTGAATCATGTCACCTATGGACAAGACCATACAAGTGTTTTATTTAGCATATACAATTAAATGTTAGAAATTAGTATTGGGGAGGAAAATATATGGTAAAAGACATGGGGGTTTTTTCCCTCTTTTTGCAAAATTGTTAAGAGTTAAATAAGAGACTTGATTAAATTACAAGTCCACAATTTGGTGCTGCATATGATTTTTTCATCTGTGAGTTTGTCTTTTACGTAGGCGATTGGTCCCTGATGTGCGTATCTTTGATATTTTACAGACAGCATTTTCCCTGAACACTGCTTCTGTTGCTATTCTTTTCCATTATCCTATATTAACCATCAATTTTCATTTGTTTTCTCCTTAGCTTTTAATAACCCACGACCAGGGCAACTGGGCAGGTTATTGCCAAACCAGAATTTACCACTTGACATCACATTGCAAAGCCCAACTGGTGCTGGACCTTTCCCACCAATCAGAAACAGTAGTCCCTACTCAGTGATACCTCAGCCAGGAATGATGGGTAATCAAGGGATGATAGGAAACCAAGGAAATTTAGGGAACAGTAGCACAGGTAAGGGCTCAAATGCACTGTTACTTTATGGTGGGTTATTTAACTTAATGATGTATTCATCCACATCAAACTAGTAGAATTTTTCAAATGAGTTTTTTTTATGTTAGAAACTAATACTAGAAGGTAAGAAAATTCTACAAACTTTCCCTGGGAGAGTGGCATGCGAAACATTGGGAAGCATTCCAGTAAGCTGACCATTTTATTCTGTGATCATTACTTTTGCAAGGTTTCTAATGATTAATCCTATAGCATAGGCTTACGTCTTCTGCTCCACTTTACTGTTCTAGACGTTGTAGTGTTACATGTAAGAGAATTTGGTGGTTGCTAGCATCTTGTGAAATCTGCTGATAATCCCAAAATTCCCTATTAATTGATGATTTGTTTTTGGAGAATTTCAGAATGAAAGTTTAAAATTCAGCTAACTTTTCATACTTATAAATGATACAGTTCTTCAGAAGAATAGTAATTAAAAATAAAGAACTATACATGGTAATATGCTTGGTCGAAGAGTACCAGGTCCAGGGCTCCCTTTTTGAAGATGTATGACTTTGCCTGTGATCTGGTTGGGACCTTGACTTGCTGTGACTTCAGGTGTCTGCCAAGCTGCCCCTGCACATTTGCTAAGTGGTGATCAGTGTCATCGCAGCCACCACAGTCCCAAACTTCCGTCTAATTAAGGCTAGAAATCATCTTAGCAGCAAGGATTGCTATTACCGCCATGTCCTGTACCCTATAATACTATTTATCACAGACCTACTAGCAGGATGCTGAGTTTCCTAATGAAGAACTACTCACAATTTACAGCCTTCTTCCTTTGTCAAAATGAAGTACTCAGGAAAAAGGCATTGAAAGAAATAGATATTATAAAAAGAATTTATATTTGTGTACGTTTAGTGCTCGGGTTTTTTTTTTTTTCCTTTTAGCCTAGTCTGTAATCTGTCTATACACATTGGCATTTTAGACAGCTAATTGAAAATAAGAATTCAGTCTAAGAGGAAAAGTTGGATTTATTTATTTTCGGGTGTTGATGAGCAAGCAGTTCATGGGGGAAACGTGTACCATGCTGTCTTAAAATCGTTGAGTCCTTCAACAAGTATTTATTGGGTGCCTACCATATGTGCCAGGCACTGACTACTTCACTACTTTATATATTCACAGAAATGGGGGTCATATTAATTTTATAATTTAAGATAAAGTATTGATTTATATAAACAAAATACTGCTTTATGCAACGTTCTAGAATGGGAAAGAAGCCAGTGACTTGTTGAAAGTGCCTCCTTACTAGGAGAACACAAGAAGCTCTGAATTCTTGTAGGGATCTTGGAGGGAGGAATTTAGAGGTACATCTATTTTCAAACCTGGGCAGCCTAGAGATCACTGGTATCCAGACTCCGAAGATCATACAGTGTCTGTGCTTCATTTCAAAAAAGAAAATGAAAAAGCCTGGAACAGACTGAGACCCCAGTTGTTACAACTGCAAGAATATTGTTGAATTGTGGGTCATTTTTCCTTCTGCTTTCTGGACTTGCTGTAATCTTGTTATATTATTTAGAGACTAGATTTTTGGAAAAATAAAACGCCTATTCTCCCATAATACATTTGTGTAGTTCAAATTTAATCTTCAAATGGTTTTTAAAATATATATTACTATAATGCTGTTCTAACTTTTTCAGTCGAATTAATTACCCTTTATTCCTAATCATCCTAACGTAGCACATTCTCATTTCACCAGTGATAAACCACCCACGATACACGTTCTCTCCATTTCTTAAATCTACCCTATTTTTATCGTAATTAAAGTAAATGAAAGCAAGCCATCTATTTGAAAGCAGAACTTTTTTTTTTTTTTTAAGATTTTATATATTTATTAGAGAGAGCACGAGCGGTGGCAGGGAGAGGCAGAAGCAGACTCCCCACTGAGCAAGGAGCCCGATGCAGGGCTTGATCCCAGGACCCCAAGATCATGACCTGAGCCAAAGGCAGATGCTCAGCCAACTGAGCCACCCAGGTGCCCCATAATGAAAGCAAAACTTTTATATAGCCATCATTAAACATTTCGAAATGCAAGGTTCTCACTTGGAGTTTTTCCCCTTCAGAATATCAAGTCTTAGCCAATATTTGGCCATTGTCAGCATCACGAGGGGCCAGGCCAGAGAGAGCAAACATTTGATCCTGCTTGGAGTATTGTGCTCTTACTGTTAAGTGTGGCCAAATAACTGTTAATATCTCAAGTATAAAAAGATTTTTACCAATCTGTCCTAACCCATTCTGGATCTATATGATCAGGAATGTGGTGGTGCAGGTATATGGAAGTTCCCTATAAGTAGGAGTTCCCTTGCCTTGGATATAAAAAGCGGTGGTAAGAAAGATCCTGTAATTTCTTCATGTTTTAGAGGCTACCGTGGTCAATTTTGAAGCTTGACAAATTACAGTACTCTGAAAGGGATCTGAAGATTTAAAAATGTGACATCAACTTCATGGGATATTCTGTGATTTGGATTTATAACTAGAGTATTGATTATCAGTTTAAACCTTGTTTCTCTTAGCCTCGCCTCCCTTTTGGAAAGTAAAGCATTGACGTGTAGATCAGCTAATGTGATTCACTTCCTGAGGAAGGAAGTTGGGGTTATCCACACACCACAGCACCTGTGTCTAAGTACATACGGGAACAATTTTAACAGCTTTTCCGAATCATGAAGAGTGGCAAGTCTGTGCTTTGAAAAACTGTAGAAATTGCCAACTCTTGTTTCTTAGCCAAGGGTCCCGCGTCTGTCCCAACGAGGGCGTTACCTATTGGGCTAACTGTGTATTACAGAATGATCGTCTTATACAGAGTAAGATCATCTGGTGTTCATATGTGCTATGTTTTCAGTTACTCCATGTCTCAGTTTCCTTTGGCTTGCCTGCAGGAATGATTGGTAGTAATGCTTCCCGGCCCACTATGCCATCTGGGGAATGGGCACCACAGAGTTCTGCTGTGAGAGTCACCTGTGCTGCTACCACCAGTGCCATGAACCGGCCGATCCAAGGAGGTATGATTCGGAACCCAACAGCCAGCATCCCCATGAGACCCAACAGCCAGCCTGGCCAAAGACAGATGCTTCAGTCTCAGGTCATGAACATAGGTAAGGTAGTTCTAGTGTTCTTTTTTTTTTTTTTTTTTTTTTTTAAGATTTTATTAATTTGAGAGAGAGCGTGCACAAGCGGGGGCGGGGACGGGGACAGAGGGAGAGGGAGAAGCAGACTCCCCACTGAGCAGGGAGCCCGATGCGGGGCTCTATCCCAGGACCCGAGATCATGACCTGAGCCGAAGGCAGATACTTAACTGACTGAGCCCCTCTAGTACTCTTTACTTTTAATCTCCATGCTTTCTTAGAAGAGAGTAACAGCTCCAAAATTTCTTTCAAGATACACTCTTCATTTGCACTTTAGGTGATTCCCCGCATGTCAAGCTGTCATAAGTGAGATTTTGCTGGAACTCTGTATAGAATCATAGAATCTAAAAAGCTTTCTAGTTACATTACAGAACCAACCACCTTTGTGGTGTTTTATTTTTATTAAATTACCTAATTTCTACCTTTGGAGGGAGTGAATTGGAGTGTCACACTGTAAACGTTATACATATGATAGTTTCTAAAAATATTTCAGTGTTACAGCAATTCTTCCTAACTCTGGGTGATCATCAGAATCATCTCAGGACATTAAGATGCAGATTCTTGGGCCACCATCCTAGACTATTAAAACAGACTGTCCAGGGTCCTCACTGAAGGTACAGCGTCTTCTAGAACATCTCAAAAAATGTGAGGATTGTTAAATTCTATTTGGATACAGTTCACATGTTATTAAAATTAATGGTCTGATACATTATACGACACCATTTGTATGAAGTACCCAGAATAGACAAATCTATAGAGAAAGAAAGTAGTAGGTAAGTGGTTGGCTAGGGCTTGGGGTATGGGGGACATGGGGAATGACTCCTAATGGTCATGGGGTTTCTTTTGGGGGGAATAAAAAACGGCCTAAACCTGATTGTCATAATGGTTGTACAACTCTGCAGATATACTGAAACCCACTAAGCCGTATACTTTAAACAGGTGAATTGTGTGGCACGTCAATTACATCTCAGTAAAACTGTTATTTAAAAAAAAATTAATGGTCTGTACAACTCATCCTTGAGATTGTTTTCTTAGTCATTGACATATTAACCTTCTAAATCTTGCACATTAGCATGATTCAGATAAGTTAATGTTTATGTACTTTTTCATATACTTAGACATTGCACAATGAGTAAGCGCTAAATCATTAACGGAAAGGTACCAGGATTGTTTTGACAAGACAACGCAGAATTCTCATCCTACCTCTGGCCTCCGCTTTCCTACCTAGTTATGTAATTGCTCAGCACATTTTGGCTTATTTCTGAGAGGTGACATTCAGATAGGCTTTCTACAGAGAATGTACTTCAAATTGATGAGTCGTTTCCAAACATAAATTCATATAATTTGAGGCTTCTATGGAACAATGATAAAAATCACCAGATTTTCATGCAAAATTAAGCTGGGAAATTTTTTAATGTATTGATTGATTCATTTAAATATCATAATTAAGGGGTACCTAGCTGGCTCAGTTGGTAGAACATGTGACTCTTGAGCTCAGGATCGTGAGTTTGAGCCCTATGTTGGATATAGAGGTTACTTGAAGAAAAAAAAAGAATAAATAAATATCATAATTAATAAATCCCTTAATACAGAAATTTAATATATTCTCCATATTTCTTTATTGAAGGGTACCTCACCTGGCCTTTGAGCTGTGTATTGTGTAGCTGAATTTCTCTGATTTTTAATAAATTCAAAAAAGCCCTGAACTCAACAGAAAATTATCTATTGGAAGACAGGTCTACAGATGGGGATAACAATAAAATCATTGAAAAGTTCATGTCATCCATTAGCTTTAAACCTCTAAAAAGAACTTCTAAGGAAGAGCACATCTGAGTTGTCTGGGCCTTCTTTCTGTTTGACCCTCTCTCCTGGAAGAGCCAACTGAATTACAGTTAATAAAAGCTCAGGAACAAGTGATCTAGCACTTCTCAGAAGTATGATCCAGGACCCTGATGCCTTTTCAGGGGGTCTGCAAGGCTAAACTATTTCCATAATAATGCTGAGACACTCCTGGCCTTCGTCACTCTCCCCTCTCACAAGCGGGCAGCCGAGTTCTGGAAGTTACCATGCTGTGTGATGCTGCCGTAGGTAGAGTGTGGGAGCACACAGGAGTCTCTGGCTCTCCTCTCGCAGTCCAGACATTAAAGTGATTGCCACAAAGGTAGAACAACGCCAGTAAAAGGGTTTTTTCATTTCTTATTTTAAAAACTTGTTTAGGGGCACCTGGGTGGCTCAGTCGGTTAAGTGTCTGCCTTCGGCTCAGGTCATGATCCCAGGGTCCTGGGATCGAGCCCCACATCGGGCTTCTTGCTCAGCAGGGAGTCTGCTTCTCCCTCTGCCTCTGCCACTTCCCCTGCTTTGCTCTCTTGTTCTCTCTGTCAAATAAGTAAATAAAATCTTTAAAAGAAAAGAACAAAAGAAAAACTTGTTTATATTAACACATAGTGGATTTATTGTAATTATTTTAAATGAATGAATAATTGTTTTTTTTCTACATTCCAATGTTAATTTCCCATACAGTAAGTAAGTATCAGTAAGATATAACCCACATAAACAAAACTACAAGGTCAGGGTGCCTGGGCGCCTGGGTGGCTCATCAGTTAAGCCTCTGACTCTTGATTTTGGCTCAGGTCATGACCTGAGGGTCGTGAGATCAAGCCCCCCACTCCACCCACCTCACCCCCGATGGGCTCTGTACTCAGTGGAGAGTCTGCTTGAGATTCTCTCCCTCTCCCTCTGCCCCTCCATCCTGCCCCCTTGCTCGCTCTCCCTCAAAAAAAAAAAAAAAAAAAAAAAGACTATAAAAGGTCTTCATTGCAAAAAGTTTAGAGCTCTCACTCTAGATATTACCTAAAGTGGATGATAAGCTTTTGATATTTATTGCCTTTGTTTCTATTTCAGAACAAAAATTCGGTCTTATTATTTTCACCTAATTATTATTGCATCTGTCTTTTTCATTTTATGTAAACCAGGTATTTCACTTTATATTACATAGCAGAAATTTCCCTGACGACAAGTTGTAAAGTTTTTGGATTTTTGTCTTCTCCCTTTTTAGGGCCATCTGAATTAGAGATGAACATGGGGGGGCCTCAGTATAGCCAACAACAAGCTCCTCCAAACCAGACTGCCCCGTGGCCTGAAAGCATCCTGCCTATAGACCAGGCATCTTTTGCCAGCCAAAACAGGTGAGTCCTGAACACCCAGGAAATCCAAGAGAACAGTGGTTTCGTGATGAGTTCTGTAAGTTATTTTAGACCTCTGCCAGAAGTTAATCTTTTCCTCCTAAATAGTTGGTCCTGGCCAGTTTTCATGTATTCAGACTATATCATCAGTTATTGGACAGGAGATGTAAGGGAGGGAGAAATCCAAAAATCAGTTGGACCTAGGGCATGTCTTTAAAAAGTTATAATTTAGTTGGAATATAAGATATACATTAATAACTGTAACATAAGGTAATGTGTACTACAAATGCCATAAGAAAAATAAAACAACTTGGGAGAGCTCATCCAAACGGAGTGATAGAGAGGGCTTCAGAGTCTGGAAGGCAAGATATCATTCAGGAGGCAGAGAAGGCCAGAAGCCAGTCCAGCGGGAAAGCAGCATACTCAGACCGGGGTGTTACAGAAACAACTCGTGCTGAGGGTAACAGAATTGTCTAGTTTTCTATTAACATGTATTTTAGCACTTAAAACAGTATAGTAAATGCAGTATGAGAAGATTTGGCAGGAAGAGGAGATTAGTAATAGATTTATAGAAGGTCTTAAATACCAAACTCTGAAGAATTCAGGCTTTTTTCATTAAACCATTGAAAATTTTTTTTGAAAAAGGAAGTGGTATGTAATCATGTTTGATTGAGATTTTTTGGTTCTGATTATCAGTCTTAATAATTTTTCTTTGTGGGTGATCTTTTCTCTCCAGCCACTTTTGGAAATATTCTTTGTATTTTCTGTATTATACCTTTACTACAATGTGTCGAGGTGTGGATTTATTTATACTGCTTGGTATTTGGTATGTGCTGTACTTTTTTTAATCTGTAGATTCATGGTTTTTTTCTATCAGTTCTGGAAAATTTATAGGCATTATCTATATACTGCCCCCTCTTCGTTTTCTCTATTCTTTCCTTCTGGGATTCTGGTTAGACATATGTTACATCTTCTCTGCCTCCACTGGATTTTTTAAAATTCTACCTTCCAGGAGCACCGGGGAGGCTCAGTCAGATAAACATCCAACTCTTGGTTTCGGCTCAGGTCATGATTTCAGGGTTGTGAGATCAAGCCCCATGTTGGGCTCTGTGCTGGGTGCGGAGCCTGCTTGAGATTCTGTCTCCCTCTCCTCTGCCCCTCCCCCCCAAATAAACTCTCCTTTCTTAATCCGTGTATTTTCCATCTCCTCATCTCTCAGTAGTACATCTGGATAATTTATTATCCAGTTCCTTAATTACCTCTTCAGCTGTGTTTAGTCCAGTTACGTTCTTCATTTCTGAAAGTTTGATTGGGCTGGTCTGCTTTTCACAGTCTCGTTCGCTTATTTTTGTGGTTCCATCTTTATATCTTTAAGTATTATGTTCATCATTATTTTCTGAATTTCTTTATCTGATAATTCCAATATCTAGATTTTTCGAGGTCTAGGGGCACCTGGGTGGCTCAGTTGGTTGAACATCTGCCTTCGGCTCAGGTCATGATTTCAGGGTCATGAGATCGAGTCCCGCATCAGGCTCTGTGCTCATCGGGGAGTCTGCTTGGGATTCTCTCTCTCTCTCTTCCCCTCCCCCCACTTACTTGTTCTCTCTCTCCCTCTCTCTCAAATAAATAAATAAATCTTAAAAAAAAAAAAATACAGGTTTCAGAGTGAGGCCTATTCCAAGACATAACACTTTTGTCACAGCACTGCACAGCTCAGAATTGTGGTATGGTACCCGTCTTCCTTTCTGTTTCGTAAGGGACAGTAAAAGATTCAAAAGATTCAGCGAAGTTTGAAAACAGACAAACAAAAACCCCCCAGAATATCAAAAGATGACTATGTGCCCAGCAATGAGATATATGAGGAAAAGTCGGGGGCTAGTTATTTCACTGCAAGAAAATTAGGGAAGATGCTTAATAACGGTCTCAAGGAGATAAAGAAGGAGGGCTGGTTGCTTACCAGCTGTATTCCTTTCACTTAGGAGGAGAAACTAGTGTTTTCAAACCCTGCAGTGCCTATGAATCACCTCTGGGGTCTCATTATAAGGTGGGTCTGCTTGGGACCCAGGGCTCTGCATGTCTAACAAGCCCCGGAAGATCCCAGCATCTCTGGCCCCCCCACCGCACATGGAGCAGAAACGCGACAGGAGAAGGACAGAGCAAGGAGCACACGCAGCCCCGTGCAGCTTCTGTCAGCGCGTCTGCTTGGCAGTAGAGCCTCACCTGAGTAACCACTGTAGTCGTACTTGGAAGTCGTACTTTTTCGGGGTTCTTCCAGTGCGTTGAGTCTAATTTCATGGTGTCAGTGAGTGTTAGGCTTTTTCTAAATTTGTTTATTTGGTATGTTAAAAAGCCACCCATTTCCATGGAAACTGGCACGTAATAAAAATGTAGTACAGTAATTAAATCCAGCACCTGACCGTTGTTTTGGATGAAATGTCAAAGATCGGTTCCTAGAGAATACTAGGCCCAGAGTTAGCATTTTCACTGTTGCCCAAACAGATGAGCCTTCTGTTCTAACAAAACTGGAAGAGTGCCAGACCTTGTGCTGAGCCGAGTCACAGAGCACGTCGGTGTGCTGTGCAAGTTTCTGGGGCTGGGCACCGCCCCTCTCTGCCCTCGTGCGGTGACGCTGCGTCAGTTTTCTTCGTATGACAACTGTGTGGACAAAACATAACATTTTCATTACTTTTAAAGTTATTTCAGTTTTTCCAGCCACTTACCCCCCATCTTTTATTCTGAATAATTCAGTTTGAAAGAAACTTACGACCAACTTGATGGTAATCTTCCTGTCATAGGCATTCAGAAGTGAGGAATAACAAAGGTTCTAACCACATCTCTCTTTTGTTTTTTGTTTTTTGGTTTTTTTAAAGATTTTATATATTATTTATTTGACAGAGAGAGAGAGAGACAGCCAGCGAGAGAGGGAACACAGGCAGGGGGAGTGGGAGAGGAAGAAGCAGGCTCCCAGCGGAAGAGCCTGATGCGGGGCTCGATCCCAGGACTCCGGGATCACACCCTGAGCTGAAGGCAGACGCTTAACTACTGAGCCACCCAGGCGCCCCCACATCTCTCTTTTGAAAAAAAAAGCGGACATAATAAAAAATTTAAAAAAGGAAGGAAGGAAGGAAGGAAGGAGAGAGAGAGAGAGAGAGAGAGAGAAAGAAAGAAAGAAAAGAAAGAAAGAAAGAAAGAAAGAAAGAAAGAAAGAAAGAAAGGCAGTGCTATATCGTCCTTTTTTTTTTACATCCCCTTCCTCAGTATCATCATTAACATTTCCTAGTCTTACTGCCTCCCTGTTTGGGATAGGTTCGTCATGTTTCCTGATCCTGGCATTACTTTATGCACACATCTCACAAAGACTGTAGGCTAGCCCTTAAATCGCAAACATATTCTCATACTCATGTATTTATAGCTGAATTTCTCTTTTCTGTAGTTTCGTTGTGTTTTATTTTCCTTGATGTAGTATGTGAAAGAGATATTTAAAATACAGCCCCAAATTTATGGATGATTTTTTTGAAGATTTCTGTTGGATTTATAAAAGTGATTTTCTCTTGAAATACAGTAGCTGCCTTCTATGAAAAACTTGCTTTCACATTAAGTTCAGAATTCCTGAGTTTATTTGGCTTTCTTTGGTTTGAAATGCATCTAAGTAAAGTTGCTTTTGTTATTTCTTACCATGTGGTAGCCATTACTTTTTTGTGGAATTTTGAAGATATGAAAAGTAATGGTAATGGTGTGGTTTCTCAAACATGAGCTCAGAATTGACCTTATTCCCCTTCTTATCACCATCCTTACTCTTTTGCTAGTTCATAAATAAAAGTGTAGATTTCAAGAAACAAGGTTTCGATTGATGATGGATTTATCTTTTGCTAGTTTATTAATGTTTTTGCACCAACCTGTGGCCTGTGTGTGTTCTTTCGTTAATTCCTCGAATTTCATCCTGGTGTTAATATTATAATGTCTGTCAGATGCTGTCTAGATTGTAACTGTGTTTTTTCTATTTTTTTTAAGATTTTTTTTTGTCAGAGAGAGAGAGCACAAGCAAGGGGAGCGGTAGGCAGAGCAAGCAGAGAGAGAAGCAAGCTCCCCGCTGAGCAAGGATCCTGTTGCAGGATTCGATCTGGAGACTCCAGGATCATGACCTGAGCCGAAGGCAGACACTTAACCTACTGAGCCACCCAGACACCCCTATAACTGTATTTGTAATTGCTCAAAATGCAGGGTAATAAGTAGGCATTTATAAAGTTGGAGTTGAAAGTGTGGATTTTCCATAAGCCAGTCATATTATGCTGTCTCTGAGGGAAGTGAGAGACTCATGGTCTGGCCAAGTTTATCATACCAAGCTACAGTGCAGTGTATTTTTCTGAGTACTAGGTACAATATCCTGGCTAGATCAGGAGCCTTTTATTTTCAGTCAACTGGAAATTTGCTGAACCAACTAGTTTCAAGTACTGGGCCAACAAGGAGATTAAAATCTCCTCACTGGATACGGTCCAAGGTTGATGTTTTTAACATAAATACCAATATCACTTTGAAGTGAAAAAGAGAGGGGGAAGCATGGAATGACAAGTCTTGGCCTTATAGTGGTGTAGAAAGCATCTTCTGGAAAAAGATCAATTGCCCAGGGTGGCTGGGGCTCACAGGGAAGTTGTGGACATTGAGTTTGGAAAGGTTCAGCTTTACCAAAGTGTATGTGTCCTTAAATTCCACCACCACCACCTGTCCAGGGACACAAACATTTTCCTGGAGAAGTGAAATAAGAATTTTGAGTCGGCTCAGTAAAGTTTGTTTTAGGAAAAGCAACCTGACAACATTGAGTAAGGAGAATTGGAGAGAGGCTATAAGCAGGCAAGTATCTTGAGAGTCCCGGCCCGAGTCGACGAGGGCCTTGACCAAAGTAGGAAGGCCTGGAGGTACTGTTTGACTTTACAGTCTGTATCATGAAAAATTGGTTTGATTTTTTTTTTTTTAATTAAGAAAAGCATGGGATAAAAATGGATTATTTTATTATGCTGGATATTGTTTTAAATGCAAGTAAGTATTTGCATTAGTTTTGTTTTGTTTTGTTTTTTCCCTTTATGCATTTGGATGTATCTTTCCTAGGGTGGCGGTGTCTTACAAAGGGCAACCTTCCCATCTGACACTGGGTTTCAGTCTGATGCAAAACTGGGGAGCCTGGGTTCATGTGGAACCCTCACCCTTCCCAGAGTTAAGAGAGTAGATCTCAGGGGCACCTGGGTGGCTCAGTTGGTTAAGCGTCTGCCTTTGGCTCAGATCACCATCCCAGGGTCAGCAGGGAGCCTGCTTCTCCCTTTCCCATTCCCCCGGCTTGTGCGCTCTCTCTGTCAAATAAGTAAATCTTTTTTTAAAAAGAGAGATTTCACCTTCACCTGTCATCAGTGAAGGGGGGTGCTTGTGTGGGAAGAAACCAAAGTTGAAAATGAGGGAATAAAGCTAGACTAAGAAAATCCTTTAATGCCTCGTGTAACTAGCCTCTTTGGGGAATGAGGTCGCAGGTATAAGCAATTTGGTAAATAGACAACATCCACTCTTGGCTGACTTGAACTCTTTTTTCACGGAATTTAACCACATCCAAATGTTGGTCACTCCTCTGGGGAATTTCCTCCTCGTTTTGCTTCTGTGACATGCGGTTCTGTGGTTTTTCTCCCCCTTGTTGCCACTTTCCTACATCTGCTCCTTCCTCCCACTCCCTAAGTGTAGCAGCAGCAGAGTGATCTGATCACCCTTGTGTTTCAAAACTTAGTTCTGGGAGAGCGCGAATGCCGGAGAAGCAGGAAGGGCAAGAGGAACCGTTTCCAGTAGTGATGTCTTACTGAGAAGCAAGGCAATGACTGGGAGAAGAGGCAGGTGTAGAAAAGGCCCCAGAATGGGAGCGCGAGTCTCCGAGAGTGGCATTTGCCTTTAGCAACGCGGGACCCTTTGAATGGACAGGGTTGGCTGCGTCACACACTGCTTGGCACTTGGTGGTGGCCGCACAGCCAGGTTGCAGGGGCTCAGAGGCGGTGGAAATGCGGGCTTGGAGCCAGGGACAGCCGGTGAGCAGTGTCACCTAGCGTGCGCTTAATTGGGCGATTTTCTTTACAAGTTACTAGGGATAAATGGAGAGTATAAATTGTTTTTTAATGCACCATATTATAACTGTTTGAAATTAATTGTTGGCTTTAATAGTCAGCATTTCAGGACTCTAGGCCAGAGTGGCATATTAAGCTGTCTTTAGAAAACATGGCATATGAAATTGGATTAGATAGATAACTTCATCCTTTGATGGATCTATTCTCACTTGCTTAAGAATGAAGCTACTTACTCAGAAACTTTTCTTTTCTCCAGAACATCATATGGTAACTCTTAAGAGTACAAATTAGACTCTTTTGGCAAAATACTAGTGTCATTTTCCCTTCTGATATTAAACTAACTCAGAAGCTCTTTTTAAACACCCCCCCCAACTTGTCAATTGATTTAAATTATAGGAGTTTTATATACCATAGAGTTTGGAATTTAGTGTTACAGTTATATCACCTATGATCTTATATAATAAATACAATTTGTACATTCATGATCTACTTTGCTTGACTCCCTAACTCAGAACGGCCGAGAGCCTCACTTTCTGAGGGCTTTAATAAATGTTCACAAGGCCTGCTTATACATGACTAAGAAATTTACTATTAGTCCAGCCAAAGTTAGTCTAGCAACAGCTGAATTCAAAAAAAATTAATGTAGCTTTTATGCTTATAGGTCTCTGGTCTCTCCCAGGTGGGTCATCACATCACAGCCTCATATGAAATAAGACTGTTCAAGCAAATTTGTCTTTCCTACTAAAGTGCAGAAAAATCCTTTGATTACTTCAGGGCAAAGCAAATATATAGATGCCTGAGAAATCAGTGTAGATTTGTGGAAAACAGTAATGAGGCGGGCCCTGAAACCGCGCAGGTCTGTGCTGGCCCCCCAGCTTCGCGGCGGCTGCTCGTGTGATCTCCAGCACGTGGCCTAGCCTCCGGAAGCCTCAGCTCTGCCGGCTTTACTTGAATAGCTCTTATTTTTACAAGTATTTGTCTTATTACAGGATAATTATGCAGTTATTTATTTAGCTTGGCCAACCTTAAAGTGGGGGCAATAAAAACAAAAATCATACATCAGATGCCTCGATTTGCGTCTGGCCAGTGTCAGGCACTGAATAGTGTCTGTTATTGTGTGTTGTCATTTTGTTCTATGTCTGGCTGATACGGTGTTTATTACAAAGACCCTGGAAGTCAACTGGTTGACTTCCGTCAACTTTTAAGAGAAAAAACATGTCCTCTGATCAACTGGCTTTTCCATGGGCCCAAGGTGAAGCTTGTCTCTTTACAGGCAGCCATTTGGCAACTCTCCAGATGACCTGCTGTGCCCACATCCTGCCGCAGAATCTCCAAGTGATGAGGGAGCTCTCCTGGACCAGCTCTATTTGGCCTTGCGGAATTTCGATGGCCTGGAGGAGATTGACAGAGCTCTCGGGATACCAGAACTGGTCAGCCAGGTACACACCGAGGGAGGCTGGTAGGGGCCTAGCACGCTCGTGGGCACGAAGTTGACATTGTCTTTTGTTTACCGATGATCTGCAGTCTGCTTTTTTAGAATACTTCTTTACCTCATAACAAGCCAGCTCTGTTTCTTCCTTGCCCTCCTTGTCACTCCCACATAAACGTTTGCCCAAGAGTGGAAAACACTGAAAATGTGCTTCACGTATACTTCGGGTTGTTGAGCTGAAAGGCAGAAAGTCAAGGCCAGCTCACCTAATGACACGGAGGGACCCACGAGGAACAGAGAACAGAAGTCAAGAACAGAGCATTGCTGGCCCCGTGACCTAGAACCCTTTCATCTAAAAAACCAGGCCGTATCCGTGATCATCCTATTAAATCTTTACGCTTGTGGGCTGGCGATAGGACGCTGTTGTGCTGAAAGACTGCTTTGCACGTGAGTTAGCAGAAGTCATGTTAGAGGTAGCTGCGGTTCATTAGTCATCTTTACCTTTGTGTGGGTTGAGCCCACAGTATTTGGGGGATACTTAAACACAAATGGGAATATAAGGAAGTTAACCAGTCTTAATGTGCTTATTTAGCTTTCCTCCTCCTGATAATCAGTTGGTTAAAGTAATTCTCTGCTTTAAAGAGCACTTTATAGCAATAATATAATAACCTAACCTAGTCTCATGGGATCACATAGTATTTTCTGTATCCAGCTACCCAGCTAAATTTGCGGGAAACAGACATCCTGGGTTACTTTGTAAAGAGTAACAACCGCCACAGATTTTAAAAAATGATCAAAGTCTTGGTACCGTCTTCCTCTTTTCTCAGCAGAAATCCTCTCTATTTCTTACTGTTGAGAAGGACCTTCCCATGTCCAGTGTACTTCCCAGACGTGCGGCGTGTTGGGAGGGTCTGTCAGAGAGGCGAGGCAGGGTCATCGGAGGCTTCTCCGAAGCACAGAAATAGGACTGGCCTCACTCCCACATGGCAGCAGACATCAGGGTGGGGGGGTAAGACTTGTCAATTCATACCGAGAACAGCAGAACGGACAGAAATGACGTGAGAGGCCTACATGATTAACCCAAAGTAGATCGAGAAAGGGGCATGGGATTTAAACGTTTCCTGTGTGGCCCGTGTGCTTTGCCTCAGCGGTACTTAGAAGTCAGCCTCTTCAGTGTCGTTATCCTCGAGTTTGGTCCAAGTGACATTTACAAATGTGGCTGTTGGGATTGCTGAGCGACTTGTAGCATTGTTTTTATCAAAGCTACGTCTTTTCATCGTGAATATTTTTAGTCTCCTTTTTTTATCTATTTGTCTTCTATTTCGTCTCATCACATCCATCCTCAGTGTAGTATCATCATAGTAAACTGAATTACAGAAACATTATTCAGTGGAGTCAGGAAATGGAGAGTACAAATGGATTTATTTGTACACATCAGAGTTGTGTGTTTTCTTTAAAAATGGAAATTATTGGGCGCCTCGTTGGCTCAGTTGGTTAAGCATCTGCCTTCAGCTCAGGTCATGATCCCAAGGTCCTGGAATCGAGCCCCGTGTTGGGCTCCCTGCTCAGTGGGAAGTCTGCTTCTCCCTCTCCCGCTCCCCCTGCTTGTGCTCGCACTCCCTCCCTCTCTCTCTCTCTCTAAGAAATAATAAATTTTTTTAAATCTTTAAAAATGGAAATTATTTAATTAAATTTCTTCTCTGTTAAAGATGGGCAAATATTTAAAGTTCTGTGATAGTTTTGTGGGTGTAGTTAGAGCAGTAATTCATTATTGAGTGGTTTCCCCTGGGTAGGTTCCATCCATATTTTTAACACTATGCTGGAGAGGGCAGCCGACCCAGTTCTCACGGGTGGGCCGCGGGGCCTCGCTGACAGTGAGGCCAGGGTCCTGGGCAGCACCAGGCCCCTGCTCTAACTTGGATAGACTGGTCTGAGTAAGGCCTAGGACATGACTAAGCTAAAAAAAACCTTAAGAGATGCTTTTGCTGTTGGGTCCTTCCCTCCTTAAATCCGGAGGTTTGGGGCAATCATCGTAGAAGTAGAAGGAAGAGAATTAGCCAGGTGCGCCTTTATGCCCTAGACACAGACATGGAGGGGCCACCTGCGTCTGAGGTGCTCCCCCTTGCATTAGTTCTGGATTTTCTACCCCTGCCTCGTTTGAGCCAGATAGATAAGGCAGCCGTAAGAAGTCAAGAACGACAAACACGTTAAAGATGTCTAAAATGCTGGCAGCCACAGAAAACAGTGACATAAAGGCAGTGTGTGACGCTGGTGAAGAGCTCAGGTGCCGAATCACAGCCTGGACTGGAACCCACTACTTCACTAGCCACACCGGCCTGCCGCAACTTGCCTTGTGTCTCCAGGTCTCAGTTTTTGTTAGCTGCAAAACAGGAATAGTGGTGGTAGGTACCCCAACACTGCTGATCGCAGCCAGGCACCAAGGTGGTTGTCTAATGAGAATGATTGATACAGGTATGCAAAATTAGTGAAAAAACCTAATGCTTCTAGGGCACATTTGCATTTTAAAGTCTGGGTCAGTCTGATTGGCGGAGTGAGGAGGACGAGTCCCATCGTCAGGGCCTCGTTCTCCCTTCCCGTGGAAGAAGTGTTGCGGGGAGTCAGGCCCGACCCCGCTTCTCTCCACACACACGTGGGCATGGTAAACAAAGATATTCTCTAGGAAGGGAAATGGAGTCAAGCTAAGGCCCTTTGAGTAGTGAGTAAGTGTAAAAAGCTTCAAGTATATGACAGTGAGAACAAACCACCTTCTCTTACTCTGTTGTTTTTCGTGTTTATTTATCGGTGCTGTCTGGGGGCTTTCTCCTCAGAGCCAAGCGGTGGATCCGGAGCAGTTCTCGAGTCAGGACTCCAACATCATGCTGGAGCAGAAGGCCGCGGTTTTCCCACAGCAGTACGCGTCTCAGGCACAGATGGCCCAGGGTAGCTACCCTCCCATGCAGGATCCAAACTTCCACACCATGGGACAGCGGCCGAGCTACGCCACACTCCGCATGCAGCCCCGGCCGGGCCTCAGGCCCGCGGGCCTGGTGCAGAACCAGCCGAATCAGCTGAGGCTCCAGCTGCAGCACCGCCTCCAGGCACAGCAGGTGCGCTCTGCGCGGGTGCGGGGAAGGGGGCGGCCGCGAATGGCGTGACCTTCCTGTGTCCTTGGGGAGGGCTCACCGCTCCTCCCGTCCCTTCCAGGATGACCCTCCGTCTCCTGCTCTTTTCTGCTTTCCTGGGTTCCCCTCTGTCTCCTCCACTAACTCCGCTCCAGCAGAGTAGCTGTTCTTCTGTTTCCCAGCCCTATTTGTTAACAGCTTAGCCGTGAGCTCTCTGAGCCTCCGTTTTCCTGTCTGTAAAATGGGGCTGTTGTATGGTGTAGCACAGCGTGTATGTGAGTAAAAGGGCCTCACGTTTCTAACCCATAGTGAGCACTCAGGACAACAGTAACTCCTGTTCTTAGTACTGTCTCATGACAGAAACGGTCACTCTTAGCTGACTGGTGGCAGAGCAATGCTGCCTTATGAATACCTGGTTAGCTCAAGAAAAAGTGTTCTCATTGAAACAAACCTAGACAGATTTCCATAAACAGTCCCAAATGCCTTCTCTATTATAAGTAATGTGAAACCTTACTGATAATTAGCTTTCTAAGGGAGTTCAGCTGTAAACCATGTGGTTTCGATATCTAATGGCATTCAGAGGTTATGTTGGGGAGGGTGATTTCTCAAGAAAGGTGATTTAAAATACACTCTGTTTAAAAAATGTATTGATTCTTCTGTGTGTATGCATTTAGAACCGCCAGCCGCTTATGAATCAAATCAGCAATGTTTCCAATGTGAACTTGACCCTGAGGCCTGGAGTACCAACACAGGTAAGGAGCAGACCAGCCATCAGCTTTCACAGCATCTGTTGAATTTCTCTGTTATTTCTTCCTCCTTGATCTTCTGTGCCAAGTAACTCAGAGGGCCATATGACCCGGACCAGCACCGTGGATCTCTTTTGTCATTCAGACGTCCATCTAGCCCATCGCTTTTTTTTTTAAGACTCATTTATTGGTTTCAGAGAAAAAGCACGCTAGCTAGCATGCATGCTGAGGGGAAGAACAGAGGGACAGGGAGAGAGAGACTCAAGCAGACTCCACACCGAGCACGGAGCCCAACGCAGGGCTCAATCTCACGACCCTGAGATCGTGACCTGAGCTGAAACCAAGAGTCAGATGTTTAACTGCACCACTGAGGCGCCCCTCGCCTGTCACGTTTGTAGTTCCCTCCTAAACACTGCCTTTTCACTGCCAGCTCCAGTTGATTCTCATTATTTCCTTTTGTTGTGTTCTATCAGGTTAATGCAAACACTGAATTAGTGATTAGGAGAAAATACAGGGTTCGGTTCCTGCCAGCCTGTGGTGACAGCATCGTCATCAGTCCATCAGTACAGAACCATGTTTCGTGTGTGTTTTGGTTTGAAGACACCTTATGTATATTACATAACAATATATATTGTTGATTCGTTACCTTGAACTCCGCAGCACTATGACTCTGGCCTGAGTGAAGCTCATCTAACGTGGTTTTTCCCGTAAGGCACGCCACAGCCTCTTGTGTTTAGGAACACGAGGCAGCACTTTAGCGCTACTCATAGGAACTACTGTAGACAGCAAACTCACCAGGGAAAAGCACTACAGAGTGAAAAACGTGGAACTGAATAGTCCACAAAAAGGACACTTCTTCCCAGTATGAGGCTGAGGCAAGAAGGCAGCGTGTTGCCTTGTTTCAGCCTCAGGGGGGAATGATACCACCTTGGACGTCTCAAATTTTTTTGCCTCTTGGCACATGTCCGCAAATAATGGCAGTGCTGTGAATAATGAGTTGGGGGTTACAAATAAATTTTAGCAAGTAGGTAAGTTCACCAATATGGAATCCATGAGTAATGAGGATTGACCATGTATTGCTCGGACCCCATAAACAGCCTTTGGCCTCTTGCTGGCAGCAAGCGTTGGCACCCCTTCCCTGCACCCGTCCCTCCATTCCTCCTCCTCGCTCTGCTCTGGCCTGTTTTGTATGTTCCCGCCACCCCCTTCTCCCTACACTCCCTGCTTTCTTCCTGCTTCTGTTCAGCCTTTTCCGAAGTGCTTCAAGCTACGTTTTGACACCGAAAATTTGGATTCGCTTTAGACTTGAATGCCCCTTGCATGAGGCTCCAAATTGCCATCATTAAGGTTTATATGACATTTGTCTTACAGATGGGACTGGTATTTTGAGGTCCTTTAGTTAACTGTGCCTCTCACAGTTGAGTTCCAAGTTAATTGAACTTAACATTGAACTTGCCCATGTAAGTCATTGCAGGGTTTCAGAAAAATCATCATCTCTATAGAATTTAGAAGTTCACATCTTCACCCATCAATTGTTCAACTCTAAAATTTTCTTTCCCTGTAATTTCATTTTCCAAATGGTCTTGTCCTATTTCTAATACACAGTTTGTTTTTTGATCTCTGTCTTCCCCCAATGTTCCCTCTGTGTGTTCCCCACCTCACCGCCATTTTAGGCACCGATTAATGCACAGATGCTGGCCCAAAGACAGAGGGAAATCCTGAACCAGCATCTTCGACAGAGACAAATGCATCAGCAACAGCAAGTTCAGCAGCGAACATTGATGATGAGAGGACAAGGGTTGAACATGACCTCGAGCATGGTGGCTCCTGGTGGCTTACCAGCAACTCTGAGCAACCCCCGGATGCCCCAGGCAAATGCGCAGCAGTTTCCATTTCCTCCGAACTACGGTACTGGGCTTCCATCCCCAACACCTTTCACCAGCCCTTTCTCCCCCGGGGTCCCCCGGTCTTGGGTGTCAGCTCCTCTCTCACAGCTCTTTGCGTGGCTCCCAGATGAGTCTGGCTAACCAGGGAGTGATAGGCAACCTGGGAGGACAGCCGGGGCCTGTCAGGAGTCCCCAGGTCCAGCACAGTACCTTCCAGTCTCTCAGCGCAGGTACCACCTGCTGTCTGAGTGCAGCTCTTACTGTAAGAGTGACTGAAGTAAGTGTGCGTGTGTGCAGTCCCTCAGGCGCATGTGTGAGTGTGAATGAATATACATGTTTCGGTCAGCGTCTGTACACACAGGTGCATAGCTGTGTATTTATATTGGAAACCTCTGAGTCTGACTCAAACAAATCAATAGATACATACAAAATGTTGAAAGACCTCTGTAAATGCAAGTATTAGACATTCTATAATTTTTGGAAAAAAGATGATACCAAATCTTTAATGAATAGATAATTCCTGAGAAGTGTTATCAAGAAACCCCAGTGGAAGGCCTCTTGGTTTTCTTTATATTGATTTGTTGTTTAATGTCAGTCTTAAGAGACAGATGTGATATCATAAACATTAATATTTGTGTGCATGTCATGTTCAGTTAATGGTTGAATTATTGATAACAGTAAGTGCTTATATTGTAATATTCTAAATGGTTTTACCTATCTCTTGCCAGAGTTATCTATAAATATCAAGTCTGTGTGGTGCTTACATTTATGTCTCCTATTTCTTTAAAGAAACAGATACTGTGCAGCTTTTCCT
The DNA here is from genome assembly GCF_024610735.1 of Ursus americanus. Taxonomy (NCBI): domain Eukaryota; kingdom Metazoa; phylum Chordata; class Mammalia; order Carnivora; family Ursidae; genus Ursus; species Ursus americanus. The sequence continues at coordinate 60,042,166 of NC_142135.1, forward strand.
GTGTGATCATAAACTTTTCTTTCGCAGCTAATCTAAGTATCAGCTAAATCTGCACACTGCACACATGTAGGCAGAAACGCACTTCCCTCACTGTCCTTCTCGAAATTTCCTGAGTCGCTGCCTTTGTTTCGAAGTTCCTTTCCTCTGTGTCCTTCAAAAGTCTTCTAAAAGTTCCTTCTCTCTTTTTAGCATAAATGCCATTTTCTTCTAAATTGAACAAGAAGTTTCTTGTTCAGGTTAGAAGCTTACACTGAATTTTCTTTTCTGGTTCTTGCTCATCTTAGATAGCACTGAAGTACCATAGAGCCCTTTATAGAAACGAAACAAGCTAATCATGATGCAGTTACTTACTTTTTAAAATGCATTGATTTCATCACAGAATGACTTGATTCAATAAGAAATTATTCAAATGTGCTAACTTTTTATATAGCTGAACTTTGATTTAAAGTTTAAACAATCGGGGCGCCTGGGTGGCACAGCGGTTAAGCGTCTGCCTTCGGCTCAGGGCATGATCCTGGCGTTATGGGGTCGAGCCCCACATCAGGCTCCTCCGCTATGAGCCTGCTTCTTCCTCTCCCACTCCCCATGCTTGTGTTCCCTCCCTCGCTGGCGGTCTCTATCTCTGTCAAATAAATAAATAAAATCTTTAAAAAAATAAAAAATAAAAAAAAAATAAAGTTTAAACAATCCAATTTTAGTGATATATAAAAATTTAAAGATTATTTCAGGTAAAGGAGAAATATATCTGTTTGACTCGTTCTTGATTTGGAGAGGGATAAGGGGAAGGAACAGTATTTCCTCTATCTCTAGTCATGGTGGTTAGCATGGTTCTTTGGCACCCTTGTAACTACCACAGAGAATCAAGATACGGAATTTTTTGCTTCATGTGTTTTATCCCAGTTTGGAATCTGTCTAAGGTGTGTATCATTAACCAGCACATGATCAGGTATTTGAAAGTAATTTTCTATGTAATTTGAATGTTTTCTATTTTTCCCCCTAGTCTCTACCGTAAAACTAACAATCTCCTTTGGATTTCTGTTTTCTTTTTTAAGGAATAAGTCAGCAACCTGATCCAGGCTTTACTGGGGCGACAACGCCCCAGAGCCCCCTGATGTCGCCCAGAATGGCACATACCCAGAGCCCCATGATGCAGCAGTCTCAGGCTAATCCAGCCTACCAGGCCTCCTCTGACATGAATGGGTGGGCGCAAGGGAATATGGGTGGAAACAGGTACGCCATGTTTGTGTGTCATTTCGATATAAACGATCACCAGGGGATCTTTCTACAGACCACCTGTCTCTTTTCTGTATTTTTCCTTTTCTTCTCTTTTAAACTAAGTAGGCTCCACGCCCGACACGGGCTTAAACTCAGAACCCTGAGATCAAGAGTTACATGTTCTACCGACTAAGCCAGCCAGGCGCCCATCTTTTCTGTTTTTTTCCTAGGGCAGAAGTTATAAGAATTTACAAATGCTTAGTATATCTTTTCCTTAGGAATAAAAGGAACTCCCCTCAGAAGGTATCACCTCACCGATTCAAGCTAGAAACTGCTCTGGAAGGCAAGGCCCTGGAAGCCGTCCTTTATCAGTACATGTAATAAAAGCAGACAAATAAAAAGCTTGTGGGGTGTAAATGGGAAAGTGGAAAATATATCTCTAGACCTTCCCCGTGATGTTAGGAAAAGAAAAGGAGTATGGTCACCCCTGCAGCTTCATTGAGCACTTCCCCTCTCATTTCTGATTTCACCCCTGCTGGCTGCCCCACCCTGGGTTCTTTACTGTGAAGTAAATGAAGTAAATGTCTGAGAAGCAAGTACTCAAAACTGCCTGCCTGTTTGCCCTACAACTGTTGACGTTGTAATCTTTTCCTTATGTTCTAGCATGTTTTCACAACAGTCACCACCACACTTTGGGCAACAAGCAAACACCAGCATGTACAATAACAATATGAACATCAATGTATCCATGGCGACCAACACAGGTGGGATGAGCAACATGAACCAGATGACAGGACAGATCAGCATGACCTCAGTGACCTCCGTGCCTACGTCGGGGCTGTCCTCCATGGGTCCCGAGCAGGTGAGCATGCTGAGAAGCAGCCCATTGTCGCCTGATCATAACATCTTGTCTATTTCTGCATTCAGTGTATCTTTCCATGTACTTAACATCTGCCATCAACTCCCACATTTATTTTGATGAGTGTTTTCTCACCTTCCTTTCACCTGTGTTAGTGCGATTAACAGAAATACTTGTTAATGACGAAATAAACATGAAAGGATTCTTCACTGCTCAAGGATCTTTTAAAATATTTCTTAACTTTGTCACTTAAATTATTTCTTATTTGAGGAACTTAGCAATATTTAAAGTGAATCTCTAAAAATGGAATGGTGAACATACTTCTTAAATAGCTTTGTTTTGGATTTATAGTTTAAGAACTGATTTTCTCCTGAATGAAAGACAAGATGAATCTCAAAGGCCAAACTTACTGCCTGCCATCCAATTAGCTTTATTCCCCACCCCACCCCTGCCCTGTCTCCATCCAGTTAGCTTTAAGTGATGCTTCCCTCGTGCAGGGAGACTGACACCGATCATCCAAAAACTGTTCTCTTACCATCTCGGGGATGTGAGTGCCACGGTTTTCTCATCAGTATTTTTTTTCTTTTAAAGATTTTATTTATTTTTTTTTTTGACAGAGAAAGACACAGTGAGAGAGGGAGCACAAGCAGGGGGAGTGGGAGGGAGAGACACAGGTTTCCCGCTGAGCAGGGAGCCCGATGCGCGGCTCCATCCCAGGACCCTGGGATCATGACCTCTGGTCAATATTTGTTGAAGAATTCTGCTTAAGACTGTAATTCTGACTAAGCCCGTAAAGATTCTACTATCCCTAAGAGCACACCGGCTTCACTTGGTGGCAAAGAAACTCAGGCGTTGATTTCTCAGGTAGCCAGCCTGGGGTTCAGAATCTGTGGAAGCTGATCCACGGGTAAAGCTATTAGTGAATAATATTTAAATTGTATTTACAGAAGACCTTATTTCTAAAGGGCACAAAATGCTTGGCATGCTAATACCTCAGTAGTTCATGCAGAGTAGAGATGTGGCAAGGACCCTGAGTTTTAATTCATATGTGGAGAAATTGAGGCATGGAAAGTTTAAATGACTTAATAAGTCACTGACAGAACTGTACGTTTCAGTTAGATCATAACTGTGAGAATGGTGAAAGATTCAGAGTTTGACTAGGTCTGTTTAATCTGATGTTGGTAAACCACGATTTGCGTGAAAATTTTACTAAATTTTACAGCACCTCGGTGCTTTATTCTAAAAGAAGATGTTAATAAAAATGCAAGATTGGTGCATGAAAAAATTTAAAGCCCTTTGCAATTTAAGAAAGCTCTGTGTATGTAATAATAATTTGCACTTCTTGTAGTTGAGTTGGTGGTGGCTAAATACTTGTTTGGGTAAATTAGCCATAATTAAAGGTAGACTTTTATCTTTTCAACGGAGAAAATGTAGTGTTGATTTTGTATTTTCTAAAGGAACCAGTAGTGGTTCCTGATTTTCTTTCTAGGGAAACTGTATAAAGCAAGGGCCGCTGAGATGGTCTAGTCTAGCATGGGTCCTACTCAACCTACCTGGAAGTAAATCCGTGCATTTTTAATAATCCAGATCGCTTCTGCATAGAAACTTTTGCATAGATTTAAACATTTTGAGTATCAGAATTAATTTGGAAGCCCAAAAAATACAACTATAGCGTGTTTCTTCTGACAAAATCAGTCCTATACAGTATTAGTATTTGGAAGTTTACTTAGTAATTTGTGAAAGAATTGTATAAATGCTAATGAATAGTTCACTTGGTTGTAGAAGATTCATAAAATTCAGGACTGTTGGGTACTCAGACTTGCTCTTGCTAATCAATAACTTGCCTAAGTAACAAAGATATTAAGAGCTTCTCAGATGACTTTAAAGTCCCAATGTGAGTCATTGGTCTCATTGGAAGCAGCCAAAAAAGGTGAACATGTTAAGGCCTGAAAATGTTTCTACTGTTATTATTTCCGTCAAATTTCTACACAGGATGCAAATTTTAATTTTGAAGGCAGTTAGTATGAGTATTTATTTTCTTGTTCGTCCATACTCCCCCCAAAATGTATACGTGGGAGAGCGGACACAGGGCTGGAGCCGTTTTTATATAGTCATTTTTCCCCATAATTCTAGTCCTAAAAACCAAGACAAAGAGGAAGATTGATGGTTGGTTTTTCCGTAGGACACTTTTGGACGTCCCACTGAACATAGCCCTGTACTGTCTTGTGCCCCCAGGTTAATGACCCTGCTCTGAGGGGAGGCAACCTTTTCCCAAACCAGCTGCCTGGAATGGAAATGATTAAGCAGGAGGGAGACGCATCACGGGTAAGAAACAGCAAAGAAATGTGTGAATAGGGCAGTAAAGGAAACGTGTATATTTTATAGACCAAAATTGGCAGATACATTGTCAGCCAGGAGATTGAAGATAGTTGTGACACTTGCGATTTTTAAAAATATCTTGTAATTTTCTGTGACATACAATGGTTTCCTGTGAATAATTATTTCTTTACACTCATTTTAAGTGAGCTAATGGTGGTGTATGAATTAAGAACACTAATTTTGCTCTAGAGTGATACTATTATAGCAAAGCAAAAAAAGTAGCAATGAATCAATCACATTAGGGCAAACTTTGATTTATTTTTACTTTTTCTGAATCATAATGTTAGATTTTCAGGAGGATAAAGAGGAGCTAACTTGCAATTGTTCTCTATCCCTTAATTAAGTTTATGTTTATTCTTTTTAAGGGTTTTTTCTATATTTCATTTTATTTAGGCAGCAGTCCATGTATATTATTTGCCTATTATCTTCGCTTGTTCTAAGGAGAGTGATGGTACCCTGTTCAATCAGATCTTGAAAAAGAATAATCGTTACTTAGAACCCAACTGAATTGTGTGCCTAGGAGCAGATCTGTTAACAGGAAGCCTCTGTGAGCGGTTTAGCACATAGATAAGTGGGCCTGCAGGGCCCTCTTAAGGCAAGGGATATAATCCTTAGTGGTAGATAACTTTTTTTAAGTTAAAAATTCTCTCTCAGTGGAGAAAATGTAGGCTCGATGTTCAGTTTCCTACCGAAAAGTGGATCTTGGATGGTTTTGTTAATACCTAAGTTTAAAAAGTAATAGATCCAGTGGCGCTTGGGTGGCTCAGTCGGTTCAGCAACTGACTCTTGACTTCGTTCGGCTCAGGTCATGATCTCAGGGTCGTGGGATCCAGCCCCATGTCAGGCTCTGTGCTCGGTGTGGAGCCTACTTGAGATTCTCTCTCTCCTTCTCCCTTTGCCCCCTCCCCCCTCTCTCTCTCTTGCTCAGTGAGTAAAGCATCTGACTCTTGATCTCTGGGTCATGAGTTCAAGCCCCACGTTGGGTGCAGAGTTTACTTTTTTTAAAAAAAGTAATCTAGATTGTAAAAAAACACAGTGTGTGAATTTTCTGTGTGGTTTTCTTGTTTAAAGAACCACAGTCAGGGTCGTGGGTGGCCCAATTGGTTAAGCAGCTGCCTTCAGCTCAGGTCATGATCCCAGGGTCCTGGAATCCAGCCCCAAGTCAGGGTCCCTGCTCAGCAGGGAGTCTGCTTCTCCCTCTCCCTCTGCCCCTCCCCCCGCTCATACATGTGTGTGTGCTCTCTCTCTCTCTCAAATAAATAAATATTAAAAAATAGAAAGAAAAAAAAAGAACCACAGTCATGCATGGCAGAGAGGCCCATGGGTGGGAGTCTATAGATGTTTTCTGTAAGTACCCAGATGTACAGGTCATCTAAGTGGTTAATGTTGCTATAGGGAGTCATACAGAAAACAGAATATATTACATATTGATCGTGTGTTTAGACTCGAAATGTGCCATTTATTGAAGTTTGAAGCCCCTTAGGGGACTGGCATCTTCTTGCTGCCAGTCCTACCTCCCCCACCGCAGCCCCCACCTCACTGCGCCTCTACAGAGAGTGGCCACATGACTCAGTGATGGCTTGTGCACAGAAAGAAGCTTCAAACCTGGGATGGCACTTCGCAGAGGAACAACGACATTAGTGATAATTAGGCTCCACTGAAGGATAGCCCATTTTAACCCAAAAGTGCTGGGGAGCTTAACCTCTGAGCACATCAGAGCTCCGTGGGAGGAAGAAAGCATTTGGGGACCAGGATCACATTTCCCTCCCTGAATCCACCACCACGGGGTCAGTGTGACTATGTGCTGGCCCAGGCCAGCACCCCCACAGAGCAGGCACCCATAGTCTTTTTAGTTCCAGAAACAACCAACAGGTATTGAGCATTTACCACAAGGCTGATTACCTGCAAAGAGCTTTATTTAAACTAGATCACTTAAACCACATCACAACCGTATGGTAGAATTACTGTTTTGAGGGTTTAATGACTTGCCCAAGGTCTCACAACACCAGGAAGGGAGCCCAAACCCCCCAAGTGTGCGTTACCAGCCCCCGCAGTCTACCACCCACTTCCCCAAAGGGGACACGGAGCTCCTGGGATATCTTTCTGAAGGTTTTATGCAGGTGACATTGGAGAAGGCCCCCAAAAACAAATTGGTTGCTATTCCCTTCTCTCCTTTTATAGATCCAGGATCGGCTAACCTGCAGAGGGGGGCTGGGCACAGTGGAGAGAGGTAAAGGTGCAGGCCAGACGGGCCGGGAGAACCAGGGTATTGACTCATGCACATCTACGCACCTGACTGGTGCCCGCTAAAACTCACATGGAAAGATTAGCATCACAAAAAGCAACTTTCAGTAAATATAGGCTGTTCTCTCCATCACAAGTACCTTTCCAGATCCATGGTGAGAGCGCTCTGCCTGTTGTCATCTAGTCTGGGCTGTGCGCGCCCCTCCCACTTTCTGTTTTTCCCAGTCCGCCTCTTGAATCTTGCTTACCCATCTGTACTTTGTTCGTGCGCAGTATTAAGGCCCGAGAACAGTCCGTCAGACACTCTTGTTCCCTCCAGAGAAGATACGTACAGGATATCCCTCCTAATCCCTGAGTAATAACTGGCAGTCACTCTGTGCTTGTCACCGTACTACTGACGCGTGCGCAGAGGGGGAGCCGGTCATCTGCAGCCTCTTGTGTTTCTGTAAGAGGCTCTGCTGCTGTTGTGAGTCAAGGAACTGTTCTCAGAATTTTTACTGGTAAGCTGGCTCTATTTGTTGAGCTGGAAACCACTGTGATTCATTGTTAATTGAATCTATGTTCCACTTATCCTGAGATGGAGATTAAAATTGTACCGTGCTTAAAGCAGAGCTAGAATATACAGCTGTGGACTTAGCAAAACACCGTTTAGAGAAGGGCAGTTACTCCGTAGAACCGAAGCGTCTGCTCTCACGAGGACCCACAGTATGCTTCGATATTTTACATCTGCTTCAGCACGCCGAAACCCAGTTTACTGGTCAGCCGCGAGGCTCTTGCGTCCAGCGTAGCTGTCATTACTCGTATTTGCTCGTGTGGCGGAGATCGACCTGAGGTGGTGACGGTCACGATAGCGGCGAGATCGCTGACCGAGCCCCTAACGCGTTGCGAGAAGTACTTAAACACTTCGTGTACACCAGTTTGTTGAGTGCTCACGACAGCCCTAGAAGTACTCGAGACAGAGGGGTTAAGTGACTCCCCGCCCCCTAAAGTGCCACAGCCGAGGCCAGGCCAAGCAGTGTCCTCTAGAGACGCATGCCCTGTCACTAGCTGCTGCTGGGCGGCCGCTCGCGTGAGAGAACCCTGCCGCCGTCAAGTTGCTAAGGACGGGAGTACTTCTCCATAGAAGTTCTTTTTCCAGACGAACTGGAAAATTGAAGGATTTTTCTCCTATTTCAGTCAGAGCCCTGGAGTATTTCTCTATAAAATCATATGAGTGACACAAATTAGGCGTAAGGATATGCTTCAGCTTTAGGGTCTGGAGAGAAGGACAGTGACCGCTGCTCTCTAGGAGCAGCTCTGACCAGGGGCGCTGGCGCCGGCGTGGGGAGCCGGGGAGAGCCGCACAGCGCCCGGGGACGTAGCCCCGTGACCGCGGACTTGAGCCGCGGCCGGCCGTTCGCCCGCGTCTCTCTTTCCGAGGGGCTACGTGAAACGTCCTCTCTGATCTGACTTAAACTAGATAATCTCTAGTGGCCCCCGTGTGCTGTGTCGAAATATCCAAATCCCAGAGGCAGTTGTTACTCGTTCCCACAGCAACCAGCTATTTCCTGTCGCATAACTGGCGCCATGCGGTGACTTCATTGTCTACCTGGCCCCCTCAGTGTTTTGGTAGCAGTGACCAGAGGTATATTGTTATGGTTGTATCCCCAGCACCTGGCACAGAGCAGAATCTCCATATTTGCCACATGGATAAAATATCTTGGGGGGAAACCTAGTCAGTAGCCGAAGAAAAGCACTGACAGATAGACTTGCACCAACCAAGCAAGTACGTCCGCGCGAGTCTTGCTCGCTCCGGCCCTCAGCATTCAGTCATTCAAACTGCCAGTGCATAGCAGCCAGAAACTAGCACGAATGCCCCTCGAGTCAAACCTTGCTCGTTCAGCTTGCTGAAGCCAGGAAAACACCCCATGGAATCTGGGGAGTCTCTGCACAAGGGAGAGTCAAGACGGACATTTCGTTGACAGTGGGTTTGTACTAGAGGACTTTGAGGAAGGATTAAGGAAGTGGTGGCCACGTCTGAACTGTGTCGTCAAAAAGCAAAGGCAGTTCCAGCAACGAGGTGTTTTAGTAATCTCGTTTGAGAAGGTGGGAGAGATTAAACTGGTCTGGGATGTCACTGGGCAGAGAGCAGCAGTCATTCAGAAGGAGAGATTGGTAATCCACTGGTCTCTTAGTCTTCGAAATGGTGTGTAGGATCTGCCGACCTTTGGAAATAACATGCCCGGTTCGGAACGGTGCCTTCTGCCTGTCTGCACCAAAATCAGCTGTAATTCATCCAGATGAAGGCTTTGGGATTGGCCGTGTTTAAAATGGCCAAGTATCTGCTGATTTCATGGTGAGCTTTATGACGGTGTTATAAGAAATTCAGAGGTACATGACAGTCTTCTCTCTGTTCTCCTGCAGAAATACTGCTGACACTGAAGGTAGCTGCTTGCCTCTCTCTTCAGCTGACTGGGCTCACTTGCTCAAAACACTTACCAGCCCGGAGAGCTGTGTCTATTTGTTTTGACCCAATCGACCTGCCAGCCAGTTCTGCCAGAGCAAGGTCAGCAGATGGGCCTGGGCCCGGGCTCCCAGGGTGGGGTCCACTTGGCTGTTGCAGGAGGAGCTGCCTCTTCTCTTGACAGTCTGAAGCTCGCGTCCAGACAGTTGCTCAGTCTGTTCACTGCATTCACCTTAGTGCAACTTAGATCTCTCCTGCAAAGTAAATGTTGACAGGCAAATTTCATACCCATGTCAGATTGAATGTATTTAAATGTATGTATTTAAGGAAAACAACCATGCTCTTGTTCTGTTCCTGTTTGGTTCCAGACACTGGTTTCTTGCTTTGTTTTCCCTGGCTAATCAGTCTAGTGCAAAAGGTTAAGATTTCATCTCGGGGAAAGAAAAGAATTTAAGAAAAAAAAAAAATCAAACTAAAGGTGTTGTAAGCTAAAGCCTACATTTGGGATAAAAGCAGAGCAGACACCATGGACAGCGCTGTACGTACAGAGACACCCAAGACGTGAAGACCAATAAAGTCATAGTTGCATCTTTGTAGAAGCTCTAGAGACCATGTTGGAAAGAGTTTCCAGTTACCGAACAGATGAAAAGGAGTCTGTGAGAGAGGGCTGTTAATATTAACAAGTGCTTTTTCCTTTTTTCTTTGTCAAAATCAAAGTAGTGCACCTAAATTGTGAATCAAGAAGAAATATTGTTCATTTCCAAACTGAGTTCCCTTTAGATCGCTCAGACAGCTTTGATTCGCACCTCTTCTTCTCCATGTGATCCTGTCTCCACCCCCCCCCGCCTTCCCCACTTCTCCCCCACATTCATTTATCTTGTTTAAAAAAAAAAAAATTAAAAAGCAACAGAAACCAGGTAAGCCCTTTATTTCCTTAAATGTTTTGCCAGCCACTTACCAATTGCTAACTATTAAATTTCAGAAAAATGCATTTACTGGCAAGGAGAGGAGCAAAGTTAGGACTTGATACCAATCAAACTAAGGATACCTGCTTTGGAAGCATGTTTATTCTGTTCCCCAGCAACACTGGCCTCCAAAAACGGGCAAAATAACAGTGTGTTTAAAATTGACAGCAGATATCACAACAGATTTAACCTCCGCCATGTGTTTTTTATTTTGTTTTTTAGCAGTGCTGACTAAGCCGACGTTTTGTAAGGTACATAAAATCCAATTTATATGTAAACAAGCAATAATTTAAGTTGAGAACTTAAGTGTTTTAATTGTATAATTTTTGTGAGGTATACATATTGTGGAATTGACTCAAAAATGAGGTACTTCAGTATTAAATTAGATATATTCATAGCAATGTCTCCTAAAGGTGTTTTGTAAAGGATATCAATGCCTTGATTAGACCTAATTTGTAGACTTAAGACTTTTTATTTTCTAAACCTTGTGATTCTGCTCATAAATCATTTATCTAATCTATATGATATGCAGCCGCTGTAGGAACCAATTCTTGATTTTTATATGTTTATATTCTTTCTTAATGAACCTTAGAAAGAGACTACATGTTACTAAGCAGGCCACTTTTATGGTTGTTTTTCTTGCCCACTCTAGTAGGGGAATAATCTTTTAGTAATTGGCGTCAGTTTCAGACAGCCGCAATACCGAGAAACTGATGGCCCTTTTTGAGCTATTTCTCCCCAACCCCTAATACACATACTTTCTTACCTAAATTTCAGAACGATGTCTTTTTGATGTCTAAAAAGCAAAGCATTTTATATCTCATTAGCCAGGCTTTTTAGGAACAGAGAGGTTTTTCCTTGAAATTTGATTGTTTGTTTATCTGTGGCAGGGTGGAAAAACGTACCAACTACCCCTATTTCTATTTCTCTCTCTCCCTCTATGTGCAAATTAGGGAGTATAGGAAGAGATACAGCCCAAAGATAAATGGTGACGTAGACAGTCTGAAAGTGTTGCTCCATACTAAAGAAATTTTCTGGAAATTTGCATTTCGATACTTGGTTCCACTTGAGAGGGGTCTCACTACAGGGAGGTGGCCAAGGAACAGCACTTCTCGGCGGCCACCAGTTCACGTGGCCCCCTCGAGAGGCTCTACGCGTCTCCACCGAACCACTGGGTTGCCCAGTTGAGACGGGAAAAAATGAGCAGATGTTGGCCCGGAACTCCATGACCTCATCGGTGTGATGAGGCTCACATGACACAGTTTACTGTGACCGGTTTTAAGTTGATTTTTAGAAAAATGTGAATCGGAATGACTTCAACTTCACACAGCACAAAGGAGAAATGGAGTTTAAACTGGCTTTGTTTTGTTTTTAAGTCCCTTTTCACTAGAACACTGTCCAAAAAATATCTGTGTATCTTGTATCGTTTACCCATCTGCCCACTGTGTCTTAATGTCAATCCCAATCCAGACAAATCTGCAAACCTGGGATACTGGTAATTTAGAATAATTCATGATCATTACTGTTTTGAAGGAAAAGAGATGATAAATTCGCTTACGGCTCAGACCAGGTAGTGGATTTTGCTTTACATCTAATTAAGAGAAGAAAAGTCGGTGAAGGAATCCTCTGATCATATTGATCGCTATAGAAGCAAAAGCCAAATCAGTTCCCTTCATGATCAGTATTTCTCATGCTGTAAACAATAAATTTGTTAGACTGAGGACTTGGTTTTGTTTAATAGAACAAAATAATCAGTGTTTTACTTATATTACTAAATGTGAAAAACACATAATGTGAAAAGTATACATACATTAACTTGGTTGTAAAACTCATTTAAGTGTTCATGTAATGTGCTAAGTTTAAAAAGTGAAGTGAGCTGTTTTACTACAATGAATTCATTCGACTCAAAGACTAAAAATGCCCCTCCCACGTGTATCTCTTATGGCCTGTAATAACTGAAAGCAATGTTTTTGCAGTTTATATAATGCAATTTTTAATCTGTGTTTAAAAATGGAGTTCATATGGGCTTAACACATGAAATGGGTGGCACAGGTCCACTTGCAGAACCCAAAGATACACAATCAATTTTGAAATGCAACTTAAGCCATTAATTGTTGGTGTGAATTTAAAATTTTCTAGTATTTGTATGGTAGTATGCTGCCTAAGAGCAAAGCATTCTCTGCACAAAAGAAAATTACTGTAGTGGCTTCGATTTTAATTAGAATTTTCTCCCTGGTGTTTCTTTATAGACTAAAACAAAACCTTTTCAGTTTCTTACTACAGGTAAAAGCTATGTGCAAGAACCTCAAAATGCTAAAATCTAGCATAATGCCTTAGATCTGTTTTTAAGTCTTGTATATTCCTACATAGCTGTCCAATGTATTATATTTGTATAGTGAATTGTGTACAATTTTTGAATAAGTGCATCATCGCTGAACCTTTATGTCGTTGAATAGTGATGATGATACATTTCTTCAAACATTTAACTGTCATTTTTGTTCCTTTGTCATTTGTGGGTTTTATTTGTACAGTTCCTCATGAAGTTGCATCTGAGATGTGTGTATATGAAAAGACTATACAAGGGTAAAATTAAGCAATATATTAACTATGGTTCTTCAGGAGAAAGCGTACAGTGTTTCAGGTTGTGATTTATTTTCAAAATGGAGCTGACTCTGAACATGACTTCGTTCACCTGCGTTGATGTTTGTATTTCTAGTGTGAGCAGTTTATGCAAAGGTAGATCTATTCAGAGAAATTTTAAATACATTTATGCAAGTTAATATTGCTTTGCTGATGCTATTTGCTTATTTGATGTTAAATAATGCTATTGTAAATAAAGAATTCTGTTGTTATTGCATCATTTAATAAATTTTAATGCCTTCGGGTTTTACATGGCTTGGGAGATTTCAATGTGTTTATTTTGTATCTTCATTCATAACTGCATTTAATTTAAAATACCTGACCTGTAATGTAATCATCTCTTACATTCGGACAGTAGTTGACACTATTCCCGGCACTTTAACATGCGATTCCCCTGCTGAACCATTTTGCAGATTTTCGATTTGAAGCCGGGAGCTTAGGTCTTAAGTATGTCAAATACAGGCTGAACGTAGGCCCGCGGAATCCCGAATGATGTCACTGCTCTCCTCACCAGACTGTTGCACCTCTCATCCCCATCTCTCCAAAAACATGGGAACAGTGTGGACTTCTGACTGGTTATTCAGGTTACACATTACGTTTTAGAATATCTGTGATGGTTTTAATCGATTGATTTGTTAATAGTTGATAACAATACAAGCACAGTTCCTAAAACCCGGGTCATAAACTACAGGAAATCCTAGTATATATAATCTGGACTTGTGTTTTTAAAAGATATAAAAACAACGTGAGTGAATAGAAAACTCTGTCGATGCTGGGGCACCTGGTTGGCTCAGTTCAGTAGAGAAGGTCACCTTTTTTTTTTTTTTTTTTTTTAGATTTTATTTATTTATTTGTCAGAGAGGGAGACAGCACAAACAGGAGGAGCAGCAAGAAGCAGACCTCCCGCTGAGCAGGGAGCCTGATTCGGAACTCGATCCCAGGACCCTGATCGTGACCTGAGCCAAAGGCAGACGCTTAACTGACTGAGCCACCGAGGTGTCCTGAGCACGTGACTCTTGATCTCAGGGTTGTGAGTTCGAGCCCCACGTTGGGTGTAGAGATTACTTCAAAAGTAAAATCTTTGAAAAAAAATAATAAAACTATCAATGCTATTAACTATACTAAATTAAAGGAAAAAACATGATTAACTTTAGTAGGTACCTTTTAATAAATTTGCATAGGATAAATTTCAGCCCCCTTTCATGAGAAAACGTCTTGGAAAAGTAAATGTCCTAAAGTTGTTTAAGGTTATCTGATGCAGTCCCACTGACACATCTTAATGGTAAAACATTTAAAGTATTAAAGTTGGAACAAAACAAGGAGACCTCACTACAATGCTGAGAAATGAGGTATTACTACTGGAATAGAAAAGGTAAAACATTTTTAGTCAACTTGACCATCTATATTGAAAACCCAAATGAATCAACCAGCTCTTGGAATGAATCAAAAAAGCTCAGTCAGATGGCTAGAATATACAAAAATCGATACCTTCTGTCCACACTAAAAACCAATTTTTTTCTCAAATCTCTATTTACAACAATAATACAGTGCTTATAAAATAGGATTACAGCTAACACAAAGTGTGAAAGACGTCTGTGAAGAAAACTATAAACTCTTATTTAAAAGACATAGAAGGAGGGGCACCTGGGTGGCACAGCGGTTAAGCGTCTGCCTTCGGCTCAGGGTGTGATCCCATTGTTCTGGGATCGAGCCCCACATCAGGCTTCTCCGCTAAGAGCCTGCTTCTTCCTCTCCCACTCCCCCTGCTTGTGTTCCCTCTCTCGCTGGCTGTCTCTCTCTGTCGAATAAATAAATAAAATCTTTAAAAAAATAAAAATAAAAGACATAGAAGGAAAAAAAAAAAAAAAAGAGGCCTGGAAGACCTGAAAAAGTGGAGACATCTTGAACCCAGGGGGAAAAAAAAGGCCCATATTTAAAAACCATCAATTTCCCCAAATCGTTACAAATCCCAATCAAAATCGAAGAAGTAAAATGCATTTAGGAGATAAGACATACAATCATTGAATTTTTGAAGAAGAAAAACTGTGCGACTTCTATTGATTAGTATTCTAGACTACTTACGCAGAAATGGATAAATACATAAGAACGGAACCCAGAGATAGGTTGATTATATATATAAATTTAATATATGATAGAGATGGCATTTCTAGTCAATTTAGTAGGAGTCCACTCAAAAAAATGGTTTTGAAATAATTGGCCACATTTGGGGATTACATGTTTGGAAACTGAAGGCCCTGTTTAAAAGACAAAGGTTGGGGCACCCGGGTGGTCCCGGGGAGCCTGGGGCTGTAGAAGACTTGCTGTAGGCGCTGCAACAATGCCTTGGACCTTCTGGGCTCCAAGGAAAAGGAATGTTTCAATTGAGATGTGTTGGGGTGCCTCGGCGGCTCAGTCATTAAGCGTCTGCCTTCGACTCAGGTCATGATCCCAGGCTCCTAGGATCGAGCCCCGCATCGGGCTCCCCGCTGAACGGGAAGCCTCCTCCTCCCTCTCCCACTCCCCCTGCTTGTGTTCCCTCTCTCACTATGTCTCTCTGTGTCAAATAAAATCTTTAAAAACAAAAAATTGAAATGTGTTAATGTTGCATGAAAACCCACCATCAGATTTCCATTGATTTTAACACTAGTGCTTCTTTCGGTGGCAAGCAATTTGAACCAATCGCAGCTAACAGACACCACACACACACACACACACACACACACACACACACACACACAAAGGGAAGAAAGAGCAAAGAGCTTTAATAGAAGAATAAAGCAGTTGAGCAACTTGAACTCAAAAAGGAAGAAATCAGCACAGCTGGGGCTACCTCAGCAAGAGTTCTTTGACTTTCTCTGCCATCACAGTGATTCGGTGGCAATTCCCCAATTTCTGAATTTTTTGTCCCAATTTCAAAAGTACTCAGAAAAAGATTTTGGACTACCTTTGGATCATATCACTAAAGAGCTATGGTTAGGGGCGCCGGGGAGGCTCAGTTGGTTAAGGGTCTGCCCTCGGCTCAGGTCATGATCCCCGGGTCCAAGGGATCAAGTCTAGCATCAGGCTCCCTGCTCAGCAGAGAGCCTGCTTTTCCCTCTACCCCTCCCCCCTGCTCTTGCACACGCGCTGTCTCTCTCAAATAAATAAATAAAATCTTAGGGGAAAAAAGGGGTTTGGTTGAAGAGCAGGGCCACTTGTCACAAACTTGGCACTGTTACCAGAATCATCGAGGCATGAGCAGCCACCCAAAAGTTCTGCTACAGCTTTCTGCAGTGGGAGCTCAAGCACAAGGAGTGTGGGGGCTGCGTAACTATCGAAGAAAGGGAACAAAATGACCATCACATATAGATAGATGGTTGTTTATCTAGAAAAATCCCACAGAATCAATAGAAACCTGTGAGAATTCACAAGGCAGTTCAGAATGAGAAACACATAAGAAATGAGCAAGCAATCAATACCACCAATAAGTAAGAATATAGTGGGGGTGCCTGGGTGGCTCAGCTGGTTAAGCTTCTGCTTTTTGCTCAGGTCATGATCTCCAGGTCGTGGGATCAAGTCCCGAATCAGGCTCCCTGCTCAGTGGGGAGTCTGCTTCTCTCTCTCTTTCTCCCTCCCTCTATCCCTCCCCACTGCTTGCCCCACTTTCTCTCTCTCTAATAAAATCTTAAAAAATATATATATATATAGTGGATACAAAATTCCCATTCACAATACCAGTTTTTTTAAATTATAAATTTCCTAAGGATAATCTTATAAAAATGTATAAGTTATTTGACTAAGGAACATAAAAGAAAATTTAAGTAGCACATGAGAATGTCAGTTTTTCACAACTAATTTATAGGCTTAATTTCAACTCATGTTTCAATGATGGGATTTTTTAACTTGCCAAAATTTGCCATCTAAATTTTATCCACAAGAAGAAACATGCAAAAAGCTTTCAAACTGCTGGAAACCAAGCTTTATTATAAATAAATATTTGACATTAAAATTCCGGCAAGAAATAGCCCAAAATAGTAACAGTAATTTCTCCATAGAGAGAGATGGGAATGATTTTTTTCTCATCGCTATAGGTTTTCTGTATTCTCCACATGTCCACAGTAAATTAATTGCATTTATAAAAGAAAAGGAGTAGAAAGTGTTATTTTTAATTCACCTGAGACACTACTTTTCTTGATATGTTTTTTTGTGGTCAGCATCTGCATTTTAAAAACAGAGCTGGGTTTATAGTGCGTCAAACTTGTGTATCCCACTTCGCTTATTTTAAATAAGCGTTTTCTCGTGTCAGGAAAAGACAGCTTATACAAGTTTAATAGCCTACACAATATCCCATTGACTTGAGTCATTTCTAATTTCTCAATAATAGTAATTCTGTGCTTACAAATTCCTGAATTTAGATTATCTGCCTTAGAAAAGATGCTGTGAAAGCGTGCACCGTAATTTATTCTGTCACCAACAGTGTAAGAATATTTGCACCAGTTCACCAACAGTGTAAGAATATTTGCACCAGTATAAGCTAGTATAATTTTTCTGTATCTCTCCTAATGTGAGAGACATTTTAAAAAAGCCGATTATAGGTAACTTTTTTCTTCAGCTCTTCTCTAACCTTTGTAAATACCCTAGGGTGTCAGTGGTGCACACACACAAGCCTGGTGCGGGGAAGGCATGGGGATTCCCCCACTGGGGGGCCCCAAACCCTAAGCTAACACCGTGGCAACGCCTACCAGAAGGGGGAGTAGCTCGTGGATCTGCCGCTTCCCAGGAGCGCGCTCAGGACCAGAGATCCTAGATCAGCCTGAAAGTTTGCTTTTCAAAATCTGACCCCTTATTTTTGGTCCCCAAAGCTGACCATTTCCTCTCTCCTGACGGGAACTGTCCCCTTGCCTTTTCAAAGAGACACTCCTGCCGCCGCCCTCAGGCTAACACGCGCTCCCGCCAACGGTCTGTCCGGCAGAGTCTGAGTAACCCAAGGCGGGTTCAAAACACAGATACGGAAAATGTTCCTACAAAGTAAGTGCTTTCTCTGAATGCATCCTCCAAACCGCCCTAGAGAGGACATCTCACTCCGGCGTGTGGACACTTCCGAGGCGAGCGCGGTGTAACCGGGGCTAACGCGGCGAGGGCCAGCACGCAGGAAGACCCAGTCCTCCGACCTGCACCGCAGCCGAGCAGGCCGCGCGGGCGAGCGGGCGAGTCCCGGGTAGACAAGGTAGAAACGGGGGTGTCCGTCATGACACTGCGCTCGATCCAGGACTACGGAAGCCCTGGGGGCAGCTCAGAGGGGCAGACAATGCCATTCAAGAAACGAAGACCAATCTTGCTGAATCTATTTGCTCTCTTAGAATAAAACAGAACTCCAATCACTGGGTAGCGACCTTGCAGTCTAGACAATGACCCCAAAATTCATCTACCCCCTTGGAGTTCTCTAGTGTCCCAGAAGATAGAGACATAAGCAAGTAGGGTTCCAGTTATTGTACCCCCAAGTAAAGTCAATTTAAAATGTTATAGGGGTTGGGGCACCTGGCTGGCCCGGACGGTTGAGCGTCTGACTCTAAGTTTCAGCTCAGGTCTTGACCTCAAGGTCGTGGATCGAGCCCTTCGACAGGGTCTGCACTCAGTGTGGAGTCTGCTTGAGATTCTCTCTCCCTCTGCCCCTCCTCCCCCCACCCCTCTCTCAAATAAATAAATCTTTAAATAAATAAATATTACAGGGAAGCAGAGTGTCTGCTTTGCACTGGAAGGTTTCATGGAAATGGCGGCATTCAAGGTTTCCCAAGGGGCAGGACTGAGAGTTTCCCGAGGGGCAGGGTATTGAGGGAGATATGTTCCAGGTAATGAATGAAGTGCTACTAGCCTCTTACCTGGCAGGGAAGCCCTCTGGGACACATCTGGAGAGAAACTGTAGGGTTTTGCAGAGGTACAAATACCCTGCTAAGACCAAAAGCCCACCGTCCAGGATCTTCCAGCAGATGAGCAGACCTGGAACAGGGGCGGAAGCAGCATATGAAGATTCCAGCACAGGTGATACTCTTCTCAGCTGAACTAACCTCAAACACGCCTGAGCAGCACAGCTAAAGTAATAAGAGGACAGAATGGAAGGGAGGCGGAGTTCAGCACCTACTTGGTGTAAAAATAATAGTGAAATATTAGAACCAAAAGGAATTTCAGATTTAAGTTACCCCAGCACCACCATTTTAAAAACAAGGAAAATCAGGCTAGATTTGCAGCAGGAAAAGGCCTGGATTTGTTTACCTGTTGGACTTCACGCCGGTTATTGACTTATTTCCTCCCTGCCCCAAATTCACCCCATTGGAGTGCTGCATGAAAATGAATCTGAGCCCTGTGGCTAGCTGGCCCCGAAGCTTGGTCAGGAGAGGGCGCTAGAAAGTCATTACAGGAGGAAGGAACATGGCTGGATCTTGGAGGTGCATGCCCCCCACCCCACCCAAGCTGGCGGCTTCTTCAGCAATCCCTTCGGGTGGTTTTGTAGCAGAGCACCTCCACTGAGACATCGTCCTATGAACAACTTCCCCCAGCACACTCGAGGGCCCATTTCCAGCAAGTTCCACTAGCGTGGCACCATAGCTGCTCGTCCAGCATTCAGTGGCCACTTCTCCAGCGAGGTCTACTTCTCAGCTTTTAGGGTGTGGGGTGGCTAATAGATATAGTGCTATATATTCTCTTTACTATTATGTATCTGCTATTCCTATGTTCTCTAGAGTTCTCTTTACTTCTTATTCACCATTCCCTGGTCACTTCAATCCCTTGCTATAGATAATTTTTTTTAACTTTTTTTTTTTTTAAGCACTATACCCAATGTGAGACTTGAACTCACAACCCTGAGATTAAGAGTCACATGCTCTATTGACTGAACCAGCCAGGTACCCCAATAATCCTTTATATTAAGCTTTCCTTTTTCAAATCACTCTAAGGTTTCTCTGTCCTGATTGGTCCCAGACAGACAGAATTTTTAACGAAGACAGCTTCTTATTGTGGCTACACTGGAGGGTGGATCCCTATGTCCAAGGGAAAAATGTTATGCATAGGAGTAGTCTATTGTATACATTACAAATTACTGAAACTCCAGAAAGTAATGAAAACCAGAAAAATGGTTTACAACTGCTAGGTTGTTTTTTTGTTTTGTTATATATATATATATATTTTTTTTTTTTTCTCTAAGAAAAATTCACAGGTCTTGAATTCCCAAGACAAAGGACAAACTAAGGCCAAATTAACAGAGTGGATCCCATAGTAGAGTATTTCCAATAGAGAATTAGAGGTTGACTAGAGGAAGGGAGGAGGGAACTAACGCTTCAGAGTTGTAGGCATTATAAACATTTTTCTCATTAAAGATTAAAAGATATTTTTTAAAAAGAAAAAAGAGAACACAGGCACTGAGGAAGGAGAACAGGCGACGAAATAAGACAAGAAGAAAACTGATGAAATTAATCAATTATGAAAACAGACATTTACTTCTCGTTATCTACTTTATAGAAAGGTTGCAAAATTTTAAAATGACATTGGAAAAAATCAGTAGATTCTGGGAAGACAGTACCTGTGTAAGTATTTGTACTTCCTCTTTCTTTCAATCAGTTTATGTCCTCTCTGGAGATCAGAGAGGACCTCACATGACCCTCTGAAGCAGCAGGTACCGAAAAGTGGGAGTCAAGAGACAATTCTTCATTTGGTCTCTCTGCACGTCTTGCAAGCAAAGCACACTACCCTCTCTGAACTATGTTTTCAAGAATGTATGGATGGCAAACAGTCTTGGGAGATAGTGACAGTATGCCTCTCCGGAGCAAAGAGCAGGTTTGCTTAGCGTCCTAGGAGACACAGCAAAGAGCAGGCAGCTCACTGCACATCTTAGAAGAGTCCAATCCCCTTGGTCCTGTAATGGAGCACACTGAGTGCACTGGAGTCATTTGACCCTCCCGCTTTGCCCTACGGAACTGGGACTTAGGAACTAGTCCAAAAATATTCATAGTCTGGCTATTGCTATGAGTAATAAATCATCCTCACTCTGATGCAGGATTCTGGTATCTTCGGCCAGCCACCATGAAAACTGTGGCAGGCTACCTTGGTAACTTGCAAGTGAGGAGAAATCTCAGAACTTTCACAGTTCTTGACAGTGGGTTAGACAACATATGGTTGGACCTTGTCTTATTGTTATTTTTAAATCCAATCTGATAACCGCTTCCTCTTAATTGAAGTCTTTCTTTCTTTTTTTTTTTCCCCCAAGATTTTTAAGTAATCTCTACACCGAACACGGGGCTTGAACTCACAACCCCAAGATCGAGTCACATGCTCCACTGACTGAGCCAGCCAGGCACCTTGGAGTCTTTCAACTACGTACATTTAATGTAATTATTGATACCCTTGGGTTTAAATCTACCATCATTTTCCTTCTGCCTCAGAGCTTTCTGTAACATTTCTTGAATGCACATCTGTTGATTATAAATTATGTCTGCTTTTTTTGGTCTGAAAAAGTATTTCACTTACATTTTTTGAAAGATATTTTTGCTGGGCATAGAATTCAGGTTGATCGTTTTTTTCCTTCGGTATTTTTAAGACACCCCAACAGTATTTTTCTCATTTGCATAGATTCTGATGGGACATCTGCTGTCATCCTTATCTTCATTCACCTCAAAGTGATATCTTTTTTCCTTCTGGTCATCATAAATATTTTTTATCCCTCGTTTTAAGCAATTTAATTATGACCTGCCTTACTGTGGCTTTCTGGGACTCCAATTACATGTACCTTAGACTAAGCACTTCACATTTTCCCACAGGTGATACCCTGTTCAAAATTTTTCAGTCTTTCTTTAGAATGTTCTTACTGCTTTCTACTGTAGTATCTAATTGACTATTAATCCCACCCAGCATGTTTTTCACTTCAGAGAGTATATCATTCACCCCTAGAAATTCCCTTTGTGACTTGTGTATATCTTCCAATTCTCTTCCATATGTTCATGTTTTCCTCTACTTTCCTAAACACATCAAGCATAGCTATAAGAGCTTTTTAACATATTTATTTGCCAATTCCAATGTTGCGGTCCTTTCTGGGTCTGTTTCTGAGGACTGTTTGTTATTTTGGTTATGGGTCATATTTCCTGCTTCTCTGCATGCCTATTAATTTTTTATTGGCTACCAGACACTGTAAATTCTATGTTCTTGAGTGCTGGATGTTGTTGTATTCCATTAGAGATTGTTGAGCTTTGTTTTGGCAATTAGTTAAATCACTTAGGATAAATTTGATACTTGCTTCTAAGCTTTATTAGTGTAGGTCCAGAGTGGCCTTTAATTCAGGGTTTTTCCCCACTATTAAGGTGACATTCTTCTGAGGACTCAAGTAATGCCTTATGTGCTCTGGTCTACCCATGGTGGCTGGCTGGAATGCAAAGTAGTCAGCTCTATGTCATTCTGGAATTGTCTGCCTTACTACTCTCTTGGTTCCTTCTCTGGCCTTAGGTAGTTTCCTCTCATACATGCCCAGGTCAGTGCTCAGCCAAAGACTCAAGAAGATTCCTTTGTAGATCTCTCGACCTCTCTTTGCGTGCTGTTCCCTACTCATTGGTATCCTGCCCACAAATACTATCCACCTTGCTGATCTGTGTGTCTTCAACTCAGCAAGAACACTAGGCTTGGCTCACGGGTCCCCTTCCTGATTTGGGGTTCCCCTTCCTCTTCTGCATTATGGAAACGGCCTCAGCAGGATAGTTAGCTCAGGCATCTTAACATTCATTTCATTAATTTCCCTTCTCTTATGTATCACAGCCCTGTACTGCCTGTTGCCCGACAACTCAAAACAATTGATTCATATACTTTGCCCTGTTTTCTATTGTTTATAGTAGGAGGGCAATTCCTTCCGCAGTTAATCCTTCATGGGCAAAAAGAGAATCCCATGTGATAATTTTTTTTTTTTTATTTGACAGAGACAGCCAGCGAGAGAGGGAACACAAGCAGGGGGAGTGGGAGAGGAAGAAGCAGGCTCCTAGCAGAGGAGCCTGATGTGGGGCTCGATCCCAGACTGCCGGGATCACGCCCTGAGCCTAAGGCAGATGCTTAACGACTGAGCCACCCAGGTGCCCTGACACATGTGATAATTTTTAAAATATACTGTTAGATTTTCGTGTCTCATTTTATTTGTATTTTTTCCCCTATTTATATAAGTGACATTGGGCTTTTAAGGGTCTCTCTCTTTATCTGTCTTTATGGGACATAAGGTTTATGTAGACTTCTCTATTTATTTTAATCTTATCTTTATCGTTAGCTACGTTTTCTTTCTCATTCCCATTGCTGTATATTTTACTTTTTTCCCCCCACCTTGGTCATACTTGCCAGAAGTTTATCTATTCTAATGATCTTTCCAAAGAAGAAGTTCTTGGTTTTATTTATCAATTACATTATTTTTAGTTTTTCAATCGATCAAGTTCGGTTTTTATTTTTTATAAATTTTTTTCTCCTGATTTTATTAAGATTATTATTGTTCTTTTTCTGGATTGTTATCTTGAATTCTTATTTTGTTTATTTTCTATATTCTTATCTTGTTTATTTTCTACTTATAGGTCAAAAGCATTTTTTTAAAAGATTTTTTATTTATTCATTTGATAGAGAGACAGCCAGAGAGAGAGGGAACACAAGCAGGGGGAGTGGGAGAGGAAGAAGCAGGCTCCCCGCTGAGCAAGGAGCCCGATGAGGGGCCCAATCCCAGGACCCTGGGATCACGCCCTGGGCCAAAGGCAGATGCTTAATGACTGAGCCACCCAGGCACCCCTCAAAAGCATTTTAGAAAGCAGGACAGTTATAAAGTTTTTTCTACTTATGGCTTTGACTGCCATGATTGTGAACCCTGAGTCCCATCATTTGCCTAAGGCAGAACAGGAAAACAAATCTATCAGTTACTCAGTTACAACCATGCGATGTTTTGTGCTTTGAGTATCACTTCTTTCTTCAATCAGAACTTCTATCAACCATTGCCTTGAGAAATTAACCAAAAAGTCATTTCACTTCTGATATCCCATCCTAGAAACTTCCGAACCCAAACTATAAGAAGAAAATTTGTACACTAATTTCCCATAACAAGAAGCCATTTACGGATTGAATGTGGGGTGTTCTCACAAGTTGCTTCATTGAAGGATGCTTTCCACAATTTGGAAGTCCAATAGGGACTCAGCCGTGACCTCCTGCCAGGGACCAGGAGCCTTAATTTGGTTATTTTGTGAGTCCCCGTGCATCTCTTCTGTTTGAGGTTTCTGGTCCAAAACAGAGAGGTGAGTCACACACTACATCTGAGCTATATTTTCATTGATATTCTTAATTTCTCAGGAAAATTCGATGTCATTCATTGAAATCTCTGGTTTTTGGATTAGACCTAGGTTCCTAAAACTTCTTGGTGTAACTATGTTCTTTATCTAAACTTATCTTTCTTTTTTTCCTATCTTACAATGTGGCATTGGCTAAACAGGGAAAAGAGCAAAGAATGGTGAATGAGCAGAATCCAAATAGGTCCACGTCATTAAGACTGACAAGTTTAAGGTCTTGTCATGCCTATGTTCCTGAGGCAAGTGAAATTTGCCTTGAATAACCACCTAAAAAGCTTATAAAGTCTATTTTTCCTCCAACCTATCTTTATATCCCTAAGAATTGGTTTAGGAGAAAAAAAAATCTCCAAAATCTTGACTCACCAGGGACTGCTGCTGTTAAGTCTTTGGTCAGAGATAGCCAACCTCTGGCTGGGGGCTGAGGTCAGATCCACAAGCAACATCTGACTGATTATCATAAATTCTTAGGGGGTCATCTCAGTCCAAGCCCATACTTCCAGAAAGCTAAACATCTATTTCTTATATACAGTCTTATTATATTTTATTTTTATTTATTTATTTATTTTTGAGTAAGCTCTATGCCCAATGCAGGGCTTGAACTCATGACCCCAGGATCAAGAGTCACATGCTCCACTGACTGAGCCAGCCAGGTGCCCCTGTATATTCTCATTTTAATCCAGACGCTTGTGTGTATGTTACAAAATGACACAATTTACCAAGTGACCACTTTAAAACAAAGGGGCAAAAGGAGGTTCAGCAAATTTCATTAATTACTTAATTTAATATTCAATTGTCAGCCTTTTATGACCAATATGAAGAAGTTTGTAAGTAAAGGTGGTACAGCGAAGCCACGATCCCAGCCTCCCTCACCTGCAGCAACTAGCACGAGTCTTAGTAGGTCCTGCAGATGCTCAGCACTTGCTTGAAGTGTCAGTTAGAAGAACCTGGGGGACACCTGCCTGGCTCAGTTGGTAGAGCATGTGACTCTTAATCTCAGGGTGCTGAGTTCAAGCCCCACATTAGGAGCCTGCTTTAAAAATAGTAATAATGGGATTGGGGAATAATAATAACAATAAATAAATAAATAAACAAACAAACAAACAAACCTGGGAAACCATGCATTCCTGAAGTTCATCAAACATAAAAGAACCAAAGAAAGCACAAAATGATGGAGGATCATAGGGGAAGAGAGGAAATAATAAAACTCTCATCATAGGAAACAAACTGAGCGCTGCTGGAGGGGAGGGAGGTAGGGGGATGGGGTAACTAGGTGATGGACATTAAGGAGGGCACGTGGTGTAACGAGCACTGGGTATTATATAATGTAACACTGATGAATCACTAAACTCTACCTCTGAAACTAATAATACATTGTATGTTAATTAATTAGATTTAAATTTTTAAAATAAAATGTAAAACACAATTAATATTTTACAAAAGAAAAACAACAAAGAAGCACAAAATATGATATAATCCCAAAAACAATACCTATTTTATTTTGAGTCAATATTGACTGGACATTAATCCAATTTTTTAGAAAGAGCAAATTCATTGAGGATTTTAGAAATTGACTTCAGATAACAATCTGGGGCAGATCAATAATGTGAAGATCACATTATCTTCATTTTTTATGAACCATTGTAAGCCAGAAACAAAGGATTTGGTTATGTGAAGGCTGGCATGAGAAATTACTCCTCTAACAGATCCACAGCTTTTTCCAAACATTTTGAGGAGGGTGTAGAACAAAAATAGAGCTCGACCATAAACAAATTAATGGTGTTTCAAAGTAGGGTTTTTCAAATTTGGAAAACAAATTAATGGTTTTTCAAACAATGGGATGGCCCCAGATATTCCATATGCCTTCCAAAAAATGTCCAAGGATCAGGATACTTGTTACTACTATAAACAGAAAGGATGCTGGAGGGGCGCCTGGGTGGCACAGCAGTTAAGCATCTGCCTTCGGCTCAGGGCGTGATCCCGGTGTTCTGGGATCGAGCCCCACATCAGGCTCCTCTGCTATAAGCCTGCTTCTTCCTCTCCCACTCCCCCTGCCTATGTTCCCTCTCTCGCTGGCTGTCTCTATCTCTGTCAAATAAATAAATAAAATCTTTAAAAAAAAAAAAAAAGAAAGAAAGGATGCTGGAAAACCAACATTCCCACTCTTGGCAAGGAAAAATCTAATAGATAATGGGAGAGTTTCAAGGGAGAAGGTAGCACTCAACTTCCAATTCTTTCCTTAAAACTCATAAGGAGAATTATAAACTATTCTGGGCCACACTCACTCTTTTCTTACAGTTATATGTGCTACACTTTTAATAAAAATCCTGCAATAACCCTACACTTTGAATAATAACCCTCCCTTGGAGCCAGTGAAAACTTAAGTAGTGGGTTTTTCCAACAGCCCTGACATCCTCTATGTCCCAGCTGCTGTTATTCTTGGTCTTTTCACTGAAACCATATTCTTCCCTTGTGATATCACATCAGCTTAAACTTAATAAGGAGAAAAATTTATTACGGAAATGGAATTGACAGATTAAGATGTCCTGGAAACTAAAGCAACTAAATACACACACACACACACACACACACACACACACACACACACAATCTGATTAAAAAATAGGCAGAGAGCATTTTTCCACAGAAGACATCCAGATGGCAACAGACACATGAAAAGATGCTCAACGTCATTCATCATCAGGGAAATGCAAATCAACACCACAGTGAGACACCACCTGTCAGAATGGCTAGAATCAAAAAGACCAGCAACAACAAGTGTTGGTGAGGACGTGGAGGAAAGGGAAGCCTCGCACACCGTTGGTGGGAATGTGAACTGGTGAGGCCACTCTGGATAGCAGTGTGGGTCTCTGCCATGAAATTCCTGAGACTGTATCTAGTCATAATCAGATCACAGCTAATTTGGATACAAATACAGAAATCTGACATAACTGGAAGATTTCTGCGAGGTACTAATGGTGGGACCGGAGTCCTAATGAACCAAAGATTTACCACCATTTTCAGGATTACTGAGGTTGAGCACCTCGAGGTTTAGACGGATCCATTCCAACTTTTACCCAAGCCTGCACAGTGTCCTTAAAGCCTGAAGAAAAGGAAGAATCAAAGCCCATGTTAACAGGAATAACAGACAAAGGACTCATTTCACCTTGTACTAGTCCTCGTATCCTCAACATTAAGTAACTGGGTGTACAGACTTATGTACTCACCCTCTCCGGATTATCGTTAATAAAATTATACCTCACATTCTGTGGTACCAATACCAAACACCCTTCTTACCCTAACCCTACCCAAAGCCATCGATTTCACAGCTCTGCATCTATGACCTGCCTTCTTCAGAGCCTGTTCTCTTAAATTCGAATTAATACCTATTTACCTGTTTTTGGAAGAGCCCACAGTATACATGCATTATTACACCTCAGAGATTCACTGTCCCTTATCTTTCACAAGTTCTTAATCAGGACCTCAAAGTTTCACTGTAGGATGAGTTTTACTAAACTTTAAAGATCAGAAAAATCATGAAAATAAACTCTACTTTCTTTTAGCACAAAAAGACAAAAAAAATTGTAATTTTCTCCAGCAAAAGGTTCATTATCTGGGGCATGATTTGTCTCAGGCAAGTTGCTTATCTCTGATTGACTGACTACAGGCCATCCAGAACTTGCCAAGACTCACTACTTAAAAATTATTCTAGGTCTCACAAGACATTGTACACAGAGTTCCCAACTTCCCTGAGATTGCTTTTTCTTTAAGACCGGACTAAGTCCTTGATGACAGAGCTCCTCTCCTGGGAACACAAGCCTGAATACACATTTTGCTGACTACAGCTAGCTCTTCAGCCATCCTCCATCCTTGGTCAGTCTAATTTACCGTAAGGTTTAGAATCTTCCTTGAACCTAATGGTCTCCCAAGCTGTACGACCTTTGTTACTTAATGAAATGCTTTACATTCCTAGCTGAGCCAGGTTATATCCTCTGCAGTATCATTACTTTCCCCTGTACCTATCTCTATTCAGCACAGTAAGCCTTTCAACCCTGCTATGCTCCTTGCATCCCAAAAGTAGGGAAAATGCATTTTCTTGGGCATTTGTACAAGAGTCATTGCAATGCCTTACTTACTTACTACAAATGCCTCTGGACAGTCCACACTTGACCCTGAGAGTTGAGGGGTCATATCTACAGAGAGAAACGGTAAATGATCAGGCTGACAATGCCACAGAGCTCTCAAAATCACTCTTAGCATATGAATCTTTATTGCCCAGACGGCAAAATTAAATGCCCTCACTAAAGCCTGCCAACCTGCTAGACAAAAGAGAGTTAATAATATACACAGATAGTAGACATGCCTAGAGGTGACCTATGATTTCTGAGTGCTTTGAAAACAATGAGGCTGTCTCATCTCAGTGGAGAGTCCTAACAAGGCCAAGGAACCTCATAATACCTTAATACTGCCAAAGAAATAAGGTGGATCTCAGGCACCCTAGATACTAAGAGAAATGCCCTGTCCAATCATTTACCCCAAGTAGGAGGCCCTTACAAGAGTATTGGGCCATGGACCCAACCAAAAACCCACTAACTTGCAGGGATTCAAAGCAGCCATTACAGAATGCTAAAATTAGGCCCCAGGATCAAAGAAGCAGGAGATAGATCTGGATGTCAATCATATGAAGATATTCTGGTGTTCTCAGATGCCTTCCTGGAAACCAGAGCCTCTTGCAGAGAAACTTGCCCAGATTGCAGAGCGGACCACCACCATTGCAAGGGCACACTGATCATCATTCTTTTTTTTTTTTTTAAGATTTATTTATTTTAGAGAGGGAGAGTGCGTGTGTAGGGGGGTGGGCAGAGAAAGAGGGAAATAAGCAGACTCCCCGCGGAGTGGGGAGCCTGACATGGGGCTCGATCCCAGGACCCCCAGACCACAACCCAAGTGGAATCAAGAGTCGAACACCCAACCGAGCCACCCTGGCGCTTCAGGCAATGGTCGTCATTCTAAACTCTGAGGCTGTTGCTAAGGACTTCTCACCTGCCATTGATACACTCCAGGCAAAAGCAAACCATCAGAGGTAGGGCATGGACAGGGGCCCAAACCTCAAGGCCCATTTGAATTCTTCTCAATGGGCTTCAGATAATCACACCCTGCAGGGGAGTCTGAATGTGTTTTCACTGCTTATGCTTTTCCCAGGGTGCATCCAAATGTTTCATGGTCAGAGTGAAGGCTCTGACAGTACACTGGACAGCACATTCTGCATGAGTCCATTTATATGATGTTATAGAACAGACGAAACTCATGCATGGGGAAAGAAAACTCAGAACAATTGTCTCTGGGGTAGTTACATACAGGGAATACCTGGGAAGGGGCTTGAAGGACTCTCTGGGGTGATGCATTCCCTTTTTTTTTTTTTTTTTTTGAGAGTGAGTGAGCTTGCATGTGGGAGTGTGAGGCCTGGGGGAGCAGAGGGGGAGGGGATCTGAAGCAGACTCGCCTGAGGGGCTGAGGTGGAACCAGACGTGGGGCTCGATCTCACCACCAGGAGGGAGATCATGACCTGAGCCAAAACCAAGAGTTGGACATTCAACCACCTGAGCCACCCAGACGCCCTGCAGTCCGTATTTTGCTAGAGAGTAGGGATGCACTGATTTCTGCAGCTGTGGAAACTCGTGGTACACTTAAGATATGTGCATTTTGTCACATATGAATTTTACTTTAAAAACAAAGAACCACAGGGTACCTGGGTGGCTCAGTCAGTTAAGCATCTGCCTTCGGCTCAGGTCATGATCCTGGGGTCCTAGGATCGAGCCCCGCGATGGGCTCTCTGCTTGGGGGGGCGGGGAGTGTGCTTCTCCCTCTCCCTCAGCCTGTCTCTCCCACTTGTTCACTCTCTCTGAAATAAATAAAATCTTTAAAACAACAACAACAACAAAAAACAAAGAACCGCAAACAAATATTGAACTTCAGTTAACGATATTTATGCTGAAATTATTTGGGCATGAAATATACTGATGGCTACAGTAGCTTTCCACCTCTTTTAAAGACTGCCTATCACTCCTTCAATGAAGACGTGCAAGTAAGGAAGTAAGGACACTTACAGGTGTCCCTTGCAAGACCTGGCCTCTGCTGATTCTGTGACTTGCTCAGCTGTCTCCTCCATCCCGAACACCCTTCAGCCCTGTCACGCAGCTGGGCTCCCTCCAGGCCTCAGGGCCTTGGCCCCAAACGTTCTTTCAACATGGAAAACCACTTGCACTCATCACTTAGTTAACTGCTGCGGATCTGTCCAATCTTATAGGGCAGGGGAACCTTCCTGTCCTCCCGGCCTAGGTCAGAACGTGCTCCTCCTCCCCTTCATTGCTGCTTTATATTTTCTTCTTTGGGCCCATCACAGTTCACAGCTGCACATTCATCAAGTAATCACACAAAACTTATCTTCCCATAAGACTGTTATGGGGACCTGGGCTACTTTGCTCACAACTGTATTCCCCGTGTCTGGCTTGGTGCCCAGCACATCAATAGCTCGGCATTCAGGAAGTTTATTGGATAAATGATTAAAAGCAAATTAAAATAAGACACCACTTTCACATGAAAGACAGATAGCTTTAAAGGGCTGGCAATATGCAATATCAGGTGAGGGTGTGGAGCAGCAGGGCACTTGCCCTCGTTGGTGAGGGAGGGTTTGATGTCCCTCCCAAAATGTACAATGTTGATGTCTGTGAATCCAGCAATTTTCACACCGAAGTATTTATTCTACAGGCACAGTAGCACAAATATGTATTACTATAACAACGTTCCCAGAAGTTGCCTGAAGTGTTGAAAAACCGGCAACAACTTAAAAACCTTTCCAGAGGAGGCGGAAAAGCTAGGCGACACCCACAAAATTAATTTCTGTCCTCTACAGCCATTATAAGGAATACAGTTAATCCTTATGTGCTGATCGGAGCAATGACTAATAGTGACAAAAAGCTGCACACAATGGGACTATTCCCATTTTGTTAAAAAAAAAAATCCTACATACATAAACACAATTTAAAAGTATGGTATCTTTTTAAAAAGGAATGGGGGTAGGGAATAAACCAAATCACTCATCAGTATTGCCTCGGGAGAGTAGGGATAGGAGGCAGTCACGGACTTCTACTTTTACTTTATGATTATTCTAAACCAGCAAGTCTTATAATTAATTTTTTAAAATATTTTAGACTCTAGATTATTTCCATAACAAGACTTGAAGATAAGGTTCATGCAGCTTTTGTTAAAATACAGCTACAACCAGTGAGGGACCGCACTGAAAAATGGCTGCTAAGGACCTGACATCCACAGACCACCCAAGTGTCGGCGCATGTCTTTAAATCCTACAGGTGAGGTCGAGAGGAAGAGGACAGAGTAATGTAAGTGGGCAGTGGAGTCCTGGGGTTGGGCACGCCTCCCGGAGAAGGCGGCAGCAGGGCTTAACTCGGCTTTTCCAAATTCAAGATCCTTCCTAGAGCTGCTGGCCCTTGAGAAAAGAGAGATTCATCGAGTACTCTTCAGACTATTAGCCAAGTTCTCCTAAGCGCTGGGTAGAGCTATAGAACCGGAGAGAAGGACACCCTGAGCTCCTCGTCACCCCATCCGGGATGAGCAAATAACGCTCTCGACCTCAGATCCTCCCTGCCACTGGGAGTCGGGTCTGCACGGGAGCTGCGGGGCCCGCCGTCGGCGGCCGGGCGCGGGGACCTGGCGCCGCACGTGGGAGCGGGAGGCGGCGGGGCACGCATTCCCCGAGCGCTCCGGGGCCGCGGGCTCCCACGCCTTCCCTCCCTGCTCCAGCACCGCCGCGCCCGCGGCCAAGGCGCCCGCCCCGCTGTGGCGGCTCGCGAGGGTCGGGGCGGTAGTGGAGGAAGCTACGGTCGCACGGGTCTCTCTCCTCCGCCAGCTTTGGGACCTTTGGTGGCGTCTCTTGGCCTGCAGGATGTTTCCTCCTTTCCCGCCCTCCACCTTTAGTAACCCAGCCAAGGTCAGGCCTGGCGTGAGGGTTTACGCCCCACTTTGCAAAGAAGCAGTGGCTAGGGTGGCGAGGAACCTGGCCAAGGTCACCCGACATTACAAGGGTTTCTCCCCCACCCTAGATGCTTCCCTGTGAATGTGAATGAGCCTAAGTGCTCCTTTCTTTCCCTCAATGGCCGGCACAGAGAATAAAAATGCGGGCTTTGAGCGCCGAGTATGGGTCTGGACCTTGCTTTTCAGAGTCTCGCGCGTCCGAGGTGTGGCGCCTTCCCCGGGGCAGCCGTGGCAGCGCTGGGGGCAGGAGCTCCGGCTTCGAAAGCTACTTGAGAAAACGCCCCGTAGAGGGCTAAACGACCCCCAGGAAATCTCGGAAGCGTCCCGGACGCCGAGCCCACCGCGTCGAGGTGCCCCCACCAGCCCCAAGGGCGGTGCCAGCCTCCCCACGAGGTATCAGGGACAAACGTCCACCCGGTCCTTGGGCTTGACGCCGCCTTCGGCCAGGCTCCGTTCTTGGAAATTCAAAGCCGAGAGGCAGGGGCGAAACCCTGGGACGCGAGTCCCAGCCTTACCCCGTGGGTTCGGGGTCGGTGTGTGCGCACGGGGGCGTATCTGGGACACTTGGCGCCGCCTGCCCACGCTTTCTGCCCCCAGCTCCAGCCCGCAAGCCTGGAGGGGCAAATCGCCAGCCGCAGAAAGCGGAGGGCGAGTGCTCCCAGCAGGATCCCGGGGAGGGGTTGGAGACCTGAGGAGTTAAATGCGCGACCCCCTGGGGACTGGAGGTCTAGGGGAGCGTCGGCCAATGGCTGCGGTGGGCGGGGAGGAGACGGGCTGGGGACCTGCGTGGGCCGCGTCCCTTCCCCACCCTCGCCCTCACTATGCCCCGCGGCCCCGCCCGCCCGCCGCCCTCTTAAGCCCCCGCTCGACCCTCTCGGCCCGCCCGAAGCCTACTGGTGCGGAGCCCGCGCCGCCTTCAGGGTCCTGGAGGCGCCCGCCCGGCGGCGCTCTCGAAGGTGGGTGCCGGGCTGGGGCGCCGCTGGGGCCCGGGGCCGTCGTCCGCCGGGGAGGTTGGGGAGCGCAGGAAGCAGGCGCTGGCGCAGTTCGTCCTGGGTGGCCGTTTGGCCCTCTTGGGGCTTTCACTCCTTAAGTGGCTTGCAACCCCCAAGTGCCGTATCTTTGCGGTCAGGGAGGCCAGGAGTCGAGAGCCTTTGGGGGCTCAGGAGGAGACAGGCAGATGCCTTCGTCGTGGCTGACCTCTTCTCCTGACCCCGTGTTCTTTAATTTCTGAGTCACGACCCTGCTGGGTTTCCTTACTGGGCTCATTGATCTTGCCCTCGAGACCCGCCGGCCCTGAAGGCGCTCCATTCCTCGGCCTTGGTGAACCTGTGTCCATTAAAACGCCATCCTTTAGGGTGGGGGCGGTGGCCGCCGAGGCTTCTCTCCCCCCTGGCCTGAGGCTCGTCCTCGTCTGCTCCCGAGAGGCGACCCCAGACTCCCTAAACCCCCAGGTGGGGTGACCAAAGTTCCCGGAGGGACTTGGGCAATGTGGCGGGACCCGGCCCACGTGGCGAAGCCGGCGCTGGCTGCGGAGCTCTGAGGGGAGCCGAAGGTGGCGCCCTCCTCGTCGCGGCAGCCCCGGCCCCTGGGTCCGCGGGGTCCAACCCGCGGCTCGAGGAGCGGCGGCCTTCGCAACCTGCCCCCGGGCTCGGGGAGCGCGTCTCCTTCTGCGCGAAGTGGCCGGGGGCCCTTGGCCCTTCCTTCACTTCTGGGTACCCAGGAGCGCCTGGAGCCGCCGCCTGCCCCAAAGCCCAGTAAGGCCTCGCGCTCGGCTCCCGGCCCCGGCCCCTAGGGTGGGAGGGCCCCGGGGCTCCGACCGACCCTGTGCAAGAGTTTTGTTGGATAGAGAAGAGGGCGGAAGAGGGAACTTGAAACGGATTTTGCAGGAGCCGGGTTTGGGGCCGGATGTAGAGAATGGGTTGTTGGAAACCAGCTGTGCTCGGTCAAGGTGTGCTTGGAGAGGGAAGGCAAAAGCGACACTTACCAGGAACTTGGAGTTGAACAAGATCCCGGAAGGTTTTCGTTTGGGGTTTTGTGTTTGCATTGCAGTTTTGTTTTGTTCTGTTTTGCGTTGCTTTGTTTGTGGGGTAGGGCTTGCGGAATCGAATTGGGGGTTTTCCGCGATTCCCTTCGACCCGGGGCTGGCTTGGTCGGTGGAGGGTAGGCAGGTGGGAGCAGGGCCGCGGCGCCCCGCGCCCCTCAGCTGCGCTTGCTTTCCCGCAGACGCGCCGCGCGCTGTTGCCGGGGATGGCTCTGCGGCCGCCAGGTGAGGCCGGACCCCAGGACAAGATGTGCTACGCGCCGGAGAGGCTCCAGCGCAGCCCCCAGCACCTGGACGCCTACTACATGCCTTTCCCGCCCTACGGCCACTATGGGAACATGCTAACCGCTGCGGAGGAAGATTTCCAACCTTTCCCGCAGCTGGAGGCCGCGGTGTCTGCATCCCACGCTTTGCCCCCCTTCGCCTTCCGGCCCGCGCCTCCCTTGCTGAGCTCCAGCCTGGCCCTGCAGAGGGAGCCGCTCTACGATCTGCCCTGGTACAGCAAGCTGCCCCCGTGGTACCCAGTTCCCCATCTCCCCAGAGAAGTGCCACGCTTCAACAGCAGCCACGAATATACAGGCGCCACCAATGACGACTTGGGCCACGTTGGTGGCCGAAGCGACAGTGGCCAGTGTTGTGGACCTGAGATTTTAATTCCGCCGTCCGCTGTGAATGCTTCCCTGTTACCTGAGGGGCTGAAGACGCCCCAGTTATTACCTTGCTCCCCCAGCAAGCGGTCTGAGGAGGGCTCCAAAATCCCCAACCAAGAAGGGAAGTCGACTCACCGTTACCACTTCACCCAGGAGGACCTTCACTTGGTTCTTTTCGGGGTCATTCCCAGCGTGGAGCCCTCAGCCCCTCTGCACCATGCAATTTCCGGCTTCCTGGTCCCCACAGACAGCCCTGGTAAAGGTGGTCACACCCCGGCGGAGTCAGGTTGGGTGGATAGAGGGGGGAGCAGGAGTGGGGAAGGGGGACATCAAAGTGTCCAAGGCCAGTGGGGACATATGTACACTTGCCATCAGAGTATGGAGCCTGGGTAGGCCAGGCTCGCTTCTGAGGCTCTACCTGTCTACATGCAGGTAGTGGGAGCTGAGGGTCAAGAGAGACATGGTTCACACGAGGGACTTGTCAGCTGGGATCAGATTCTACCAGGATGTATCAGATACCTCCTTGAAAGCCTCACGCACCTCCTCCTTGGAGTCCCAGCCTTGCCATCTATCTGGACCTTAGTTAAAGTCAGCATTGTCTCTGATTCTCAAGTTCTTTAAATTTGCAAAATGCGGTTAATTACATTACCTTGCAGGGGTTGTTCTGAGTCTCCAATGAGAAATTTTATATGTAAAAGGAGCAGGAAAAATAAAAAGGAGAAACCTCAGACTCAGGATTATGGTTACCTCCAAGAAGTAGGGAGGGAAACACGTTATGAAAAATAAAATTGTAACACTTTTTTCTAGGATCCGATTCTCTTTGTCGAACTCTGGATAAAGACTCCCTTCAACTACCAGAAGGTAGGCAGGCCTTCTTGCCTGGATTTCTGTCCCTGAACAAATACAGTCCGTTTCCTCACTGGCTTTCCTGCCTTGGCTTTCGCCTAGGTCTCTGCCTCAAGCAGACGACGTTCGGTGAAGTGCGACATTTTGGTGTGTTCTGCGGTAGCCTCATTGCCAAAGGAGTCAGGTTTGGGCCCTTCCAAGGTAAAGTGGTCAACGCCAGTGAAGTCAAGACCTATGGAGACAATTCTCTAATGTGGGAGGTAAATGAATGTTTCTGGTGGGTGGGCCAAGTGGGAAATGATGCTGGTGGGGAACAATGTTGGCCTCTGGCCTCCTGGGAGAATCCTAGCCTGGGCACACTCCGCTGTCTGTGCTGCCCGTTTTGCAATATAAAGAGGTGGAAAGGCAGATGCTCATTCCACCAGGATGGCACCTCTACATGCAGTCTTTGTGTTTTGTGGTGCCTTAAATCGGTTTTCATCTGTAGCAATGGAATATACGTGTAAAGAATGAATATTTGTCTATATGTATAGACAACACCAGATGCTTTAGAGGTTATACAGTGGTGCTGAGAATATTGCAAAGAGAAGAAAAATTTTAAAATTCATGATATCATTTGCCTGCGAAATTAGCTACGGATTTTGAAAAACTGATATTCTTGATTCTGCTGGGAACATGCTGGTAGGACTCCAGTTTATCAGAATATATCAGATCCCTCCTCTTGACCCTGCATTTCTGCTTCTAAGAATATAGTTTAAGAAGGTAATCTGAAATTCAGAGGATGTGGAAGATGTTAATCACAAAGTTGCTTATAATAACAAAACGTTGGAGACAGTGGAATTGCCCACAGCAGAGAAAGAATTAAAGTAAGGCTCCACTAATATGCATGACAAGTAGGTGGGGATAAAGCACAAAACTCATTGATTGTCTTTGAGTTGTGAATTAAATGTAACCTCCTCTTGTTCCCCTTTTCTCTGCTTATGGAATTAACATACTCACTATAGAAGTTTGGAAATTAAGCAAGTGATGAAAGTAAAAATCTTTAAAAAATGTCACAGCACCTATAGAGATATTCTTAAGCTAATAAATCTATTTGGGCTTAATAATATTAATAAATAATAATGAATATATTCAGTGGACTCAGGCATGAGATGTGGACTAAATTTTTAATAAGTAATTTTACTTTATAGGTTAGGCCAAAAAAAAGTGCATTTTAAACTTTGTTTTATTTTATTTAGATCTTTGAAGATGGTCATTTGAGCCACTTTATAGATGGGAAAGGAGCTGCAGGGAACTGGATGTCCTATGTCAACTGTGCCCGGTTCCCCAAGGAGCAGAACCTCGTTGCTGTGCAGTGTCAAGGGCAGATCTTTTATGAGAGCTGCAAGGAGATCTGCCAGAACCAAGAGCTCCTCGTCTGGTATGGAGACTGCTATGAAAAGTTTTTGGACATTCCTGTGAGCCTTCAGGTCACAGAACAGGGGAAGCAGGCGCCGGGGCCCTCTGAAGGTGAGTGCACACCTTTGCTTTCCCAGTGAGACTCTTTAGTGGGAGGACTTGGCTCTTTTCTGAACAGGAACCCCACTCCTGCAGCATCGCCCGCTGACCTGGGGAGCTCCTCCCTCCTCCCCCCCCCCCCCCCAGAGGCTAATGCCCGGGAGACTAAACTGAGGGTGTCTCTAACCAGGGGGCACTACCCAGCTGGAGGAAGATGCCCTTATCTTTCCAAAGCTTCTGAAGCTGCTTCTATTCACAGGAATACCTTTTCTTTTCCCCCTTCCCCTCCTAGAGAAAAAAAATAGAAGCAAAATAAATGGATGCAACCTCTTGTCTAGGTGAGCCAGTTTCTGATTCATCTCTGCTCAGACTGACACAGCCGATGACCCCATCAAAGCTCTAGAGCAGAGCTTTTCAAATGGGGGTTGCAGTACCTTAATGTGGTGGGAGATCAATTTAGTGGTTTAGACCATCTTTAAAGGAAAAAAAAGGAATTAGAATAAAGTAGAATAGAAAATGTCGATGCGAATCTCAAGTTAAGAGTAAACATTGTTTTGGTGAAGTTTTTGTTTCAAATGGACGTGTGTGTGTGCTGTCTCTGATATAAAATGTCTTTCTTTCTGGGGCTCTTAATCACCTTTGAGAAGCGCTGAGCTCTGCTCTCACTCTCAGATTGTAGTGTGGATGTGCATATCTGGGGATCTTGGAAAGATGCAGATTCTCATTCAGGGCTGGGACCTGAGATTCTGCATTTCTATCAAGCTTCCAGGGGAGGCTTCTGCTGTTGGCCCCTGGACCACATGTGAGCAGCAAGAAGCTAGAGGACCAGCAAGCCACTCCCTGGGAGTGAGCTTCTGGAATTTGCATTTTTAAAACGCCCTCTGACTGATTTTTACATACAGGACAGCTTGGGAATCCCTGATCTAGTCGGTGGTAGGAGATAAATGCAAATTACTAATGTGGGTAATAGGAGGGAAGACCACCTTATTATGTTATAATAAATGTAATAAGTAATAAGTTAAAAAAGAAAAGTGAATTGCTTTCATCACACACTACGGTGATTGTATGCATGCCTATCTCCCTTGCAAGCCGGCCCCGTCAGGGCAGGAAATAACCAAACACCTCAATGTCCCCTTCTCCTGGGGTGAGATGTGTTGGACTGGGAGAGGGAAGGCAATCCAGGTTTGGGGAATAGAGAAGCCAAAGGAAGGAAGACATGCTCACAGGGATTAGGAAGTGAATGATGAACAGCCCCTTGTTCAAGAGTCCAAATAATGAGGGACCTGTCGAAATTGTTTTGGTAAACTGTCTTCCTGCTATGCCAACGTGTGGAAGGTGTGGGGGTAAAGCCAAGGGTGGCGGTGAGAATGTGGGACTCTCTAAAGTCCGTGGACCTCACAGTTGTCTCTTACTTAGCACCAAACCAAGTAAATCTTTTCTGCCACTTCCAAAATGTTCTGATTATTTTTGAAATAAAAGTGAAGACTAGATTTGAGAAAAACATAAGCTTGATAACTCACAGAATACAATCATCTTTTTGAAAAAGTGTTTAACACTATGTATTGAGCTGTTGCAATGATCATAACTTTTGATTTCTCAGTAGTACTCTTCTGGAAATTTGTCTTCAGAAAATAGTCCAGAAAGGAAAGCTTTTGTCTACTACGGCATCATCCATATTAGTGAAAAATCACAAACAACCTAAATGCTAAGAATAGAATAATTCTTATGTAAATGATGCTATATTAACATATA
Source organism: Ursus americanus (assembly GCF_024610735.1). Taxonomy (NCBI): domain Eukaryota; kingdom Metazoa; phylum Chordata; class Mammalia; order Carnivora; family Ursidae; genus Ursus; species Ursus americanus. The sequence continues at coordinate 60,081,064 of NC_142135.1, forward strand.
GAATAATATGCAGAAAACAGAAATCGCCATCTGGTAACGAGGAACAGGGATGAGGGCTTATGATAGTAAATAGGGTTGAATAATAAGTATTTGGGACAATGTGTTGGAAGGAAAATGGTAAACAATTTGTTGGAAAGAACTATGGATGAATTCATTTGTTTTCTACTGTGAGTGGTTTTGGATAGGATTAAAAGGGAAAGAAAAGTGAAAATTCCTCTGTCCTCAAAAGAACTGTTTTCCTCAAAGGGTTTTGGTGAAGATTGGAGGGAACTTCCCTTTTTCAGGTCTTGAGTGGGAGGGAAGAGTCTGGACTCTATGTGGGCGGGTTATTTGAGTATGCAAGCCTGCGGAGTGTGTGTTTTGGGGGATGGAGGTGTGGAATGTGAAGACGACTCTGAACGGTGTGTGATGGGGCAGGAAGCCTCATTGTCAATATTGGGAAACCCCTTGGCTAAAAGAGTAATTGATGAAGTTGGGGGTTGGGGCGGGAGGAGGAGAAAGAAGGAAAGGGAACAGGATAAAGTCATTAGGTTAAGTTAAATTTCCAAAGAGTAATGTAGGCAGTCGTAGCCTAATTAGTAAGGGTGGCATGTCGGCTTTTTTGCCTAAGCAGTTCTTCTGCAAACTCAGATTGAACCATCATTCTGAATTTTGGTGTGCTTTTAGTGCTTCGATTTGTAGAGACCACTGATCCCTATCTTGTAGACCCTCTCTTCCCACTCCAGGAGCAGGAAGCCCAGGTATTTCTGACCAATGACAATTCTAGCTCTGAGCTAAAACCATCCCAGCAAGGGAATTCTGAGAGTATTAGCACCTCAATGAAAGTGATAGACATCCCAAGCAATGGATGGTCCTGGGGTTGGCGGTTGCCTTCCTGGTTATTTACTTAATGAATGGTTTATTTCCTTAGCCACCTGTTAAACGTGCCTGGGATGTAGTTGTCAACTAACAAAGCCCCTGGTGGATAGCTTCCCTGCAGTCCTGATGCTAAAAAGATTTCCATCTACAGACTCTTGAATATACCTATGCTGGCTCTTCTCTCCCTCCCTGGGGCCAGACAATGAGGTCTCAGTGATGCATTCACAGTCAAAGCCACTTGATCCCCTGGAATTCAGAGTGTCCTCAGCAGGGATGCTTTTGTAGGTGGCCCATGTCCTCTCTCCTCCCCCAACAATAGACACCCCTGGACCTGGGACCTCCCTTACTAGAGTCGTCTGAACCCTCCCTAACCTCTCTCCCCCTCCCTTCTCCATTGATAAAAACAGATTTACCTTTCTGGGTCTTAAGTCTATCACTCAGAGATAGTATCACTGATATTGGTAAGTGCTCAATAAGTGATAGGATTAAATTAATCATCATGATAACCCTATGAATACAAGGGGAGGCAAGATAATCGTCATCCTTACTCCATACATTTTGGTATGGAGCTCTGGAATCTTTTTCCAAAAGTTCAGAGAAGCAAACCGCAAGCTAAACAGGTGCCTAAGACTTTGTAAATGGGACCAAATGGAACAGCCCTTGTGAAGACTAAGAAGCAAGCTGTTGGTGTCCATCATCGTCCAGTGTTCATCATCGACCGAGGTGAACTGCTTTGAACTTAGAGCTTACACTGATCGGAAAAGGACATAGTAGATATGTTTGGTATGTTAACCTAACCTCCTAATATGTCAAGAGTGTGTTCAAGAACTGTAGGGTTGGGGGACACCTGGGCGGCTCAGTCAGTTAAGTGGGTTAAGTGTCTTCCTTGTAAGCATCTGCTCAGATGGTGATCTCAGGGTCCTGGGATTGAACCAGCTTCACTGGGCTCCCTGCTCAGCAGGGGAGTCCGCTCCTCCCTCTTCCCCCTGCTCATGCTCCTGCTGTCTCTCTCTCTCTCGCTCTCGCTCTCTCTCTCCTCTCAAGTAAATAAATCTTTTTAAAAAAGAACTGTAGGGTTGAACTGCTCTTCAATAGGGCTGGAGGCAAGGCTTCAACAAATACATTTCAGGGAACAAAAAGGAAGAACCTACAAATTAAGAGATCGAACAGACAGCAAACCATAGACAACAAGAAGACTTTGAATCCGAAATTGAACTGATAGGAGAAATAATTAAACGTATGTGGATACACATGTATTTCTTTAAGGGATAAGAGTTAATTATTTAGGTATGACAATGGCAATATGGTTACTACTTTTTTAAAAAGTATTATCTTTAAAAGATTACAGTTTGAGGTATTTATGAACCAAATGATAATTAGTATTGAAATAGTCATGGAGGCAAGTGATAGAAACGGAAACAAAATTAGCTATGAGCTGGTCATCGTGAAAGCTTGGTGTTGAGCATATGAGGGTTTATTATTCCATTATTTTGATTTTAGTATATGTTTAAAATTTTCTGTAATAAAAGGTTTTTTAAAATCTTCTTGGAGGGGGCACCCGGGTGGCTCTGTCGGTTAAGCATCTGCCTTCAGCTCAGGTCATGATCCCAGCGTCCTGGGATCCAGCCCCGCATTGGGCTCCCTGCTCAGCGGAGAGCCCACCTCTCCCTCTCATTCTCTCTGTTAAATAAATAAATAGAATCTTAAAAAAAAAAAGAATCCTCTTGGAGGAAGTAAGAATGAGGGGCGGGAGCTGACGGAGCGACTGGCACTTACCCCCTGTGTTTGACAGAGTCTGCAGAAGGCTACAGATGTGAAAGATGCGGGAAAGTATTCACCTACAAGTATTACAGAGACAAGCATCTCAAGTATACGCCTTGTGTGGACAAGGGTGACAGGAAGTTTCCCTGCAGTCTCTGCAAACGATCCTTTGAGAAGCGGGACCGGCTCCGCATCCATGTCCTTCACGTTCATGAGAAACACCGGCCTCACAAGGTGAGAAGTAGGGCGGTGAGTGATGGCTGGCCCGTGACTCACATGGCTTTCGTGCCCCTTCCTCAAACCCCCGAATATACATCGAGGGTCTCTGGGGTATGGGTTGCTGGGACGTGGTGCCGTGGAAGGGCAGACGTGAGCCAGCGCGGTCACGGAGTGCTAGGACGGATGCTCAGGAAGAGAGGGCCACGGAGGAAGGGTGTCCGCTTCTACCTGGACACGTGGGTCGTGAGAGAGGCCTCGCAAAGGAGGTGACCTTGAGCCGGGCCGAGGAGGACAGTGAGGTGTCTGATTTATACCTGAGGCAGGGTTGGTTGGGGACGGGGAAGAGGGTTGAGACATTGCAGGCAGGAAGGAGCCTGGCGTGCGCTTCGAGGTAACTGCACCTTGTTCCATGATCTGTGCAGGCGTATTGACAGTTGTAGACAAAGATGGCGCATGGGCATGGCCCAGGGAAGGGAAGGCCTCTGTGGCACACCGAGGATGTTGTCAGGAAGAAAAGCAACAATGGCAATAGGGAGCCACTTTCTGCCATTTCAGAGAGCCCGTCGCTCTGCCAGGCTTGGTGCAACAAAGTACAAGCGACCATTGGGCTTATCGAGAAGAAAGGATGGGACTTGGGTGCAGACAGACGTGGGTTTGACTCCCGGCCCTGTCAGGACTAGCTGATGAGGCTACCACTTGACTGACTCCAGAGTCCCAGTTTTGTTCATTTGGAAACTGAGAGTTAATCTTCATAAAATTGCCCTCATCTACCCTTCCTGTGCAAAGCAAAGCTCCCAGAAGAATCCTAATCAGTCACTATATTATTTACTCCTGTAAAGTTTGAGTATTTTTACAATAATCTAAGAACTCCTTTTTGCTCAATCAAAAGACATTTAATACGGTTAGTTTTCAACAACCCCTTGTCGGTCCAGATCTACAAAGATACCCATGCCAACCCGGACCCCTCCAAATCCCACTTCCCACAGAAAAGCACATACTTACCAGAATTCTATGAACATTTGAAGTATTGAGACAGTGAAATTACTTCTTACCCATTGACTGGGAAAAAGGAAGAAGTTACACTCCAGTATTCTGATACTAGAAAGTTAGATACTGCGTGTCCGTGAACACAGAACTGGTTGTATAAATTACGTTTTGCTTATTAAGCCAGTTGCAGCATATGTATATAATGGTGCCATCTGAAGTGGTTTATTATGTATGCTATGGACAATGTTCACACACAAATGGGAAAACTGGAAGTAACGCATCAGATTGCTGTCGTTTTGGGAGTATGATTAAGAACGAACCAAGAGCACTTTTCATAGTTTCACATCATAAACATTTAGGTTTTTTATTTCCAATTCTTATTTTTTTAACATGAGAAAAGAATGTATGCTTGGTAAATATAATTTGGAGAAAACAAAACAAGTCACCTGATATGCCATGACCCACGTTAAGACCCTGAAGGTGTAATTTTAGTAATGACTGCGTCAGGGTGTGAGATGGGTGTGCTGTTGTTTATTTAACCAATCTCCTGCTGTGTGAACTTCCCCCAGTGTGTCTGCGGCGCACAGTATTATATAGAACTCATTATCTCTGTTACCCATGCTTGATGATTGCTTTGGGAAAGATTCCTAGAGGTAGAAAAACTGGGCCCAAGGGTGTGTATAATTGGAAGGCACGAACTGAGGCACCAAACTGCTTTCCAGAGAAGCGGGGATTGCAGTGGGGTAGGCACCACGGGGCCTCCCGCAATACTGCTGTCCTTTCGTGGTGCCATTTTGGTAAATGAAAACGGTATCTTGCTGTAATTTGCACCTTAGTAACGTGATTCAAATGTTCAAACTAGGGGTGCCTGGGTGGCTCAGTCGTTAAGTGTCTGCCTTCGGCTCAGGGCGTGATCCCGGTGTTCTGGGATCGAGCCCCGCATTAGGCTCTTCTGGGAAGCCTGCTTCTTCCTCTCCCACTCCCCCTGCTTGTGTTCCCTCTCTCGCCGGCTGTCTCTCTCTGTCAAATAAATAAATAATCTTCAAAAACAAAAACAAAAACAAATGTTTAAACTATATTTTATTGGCACTTCATATTTTTCCTGTGATCTGTCCATGTATGTCCTTGGAAAATATTTCTATTGCTACATGCTTTTGTAATAGTATTTTCCAAGCCATATTTGATCAATTCTAGGTTTTTTGTTTCTGAAACATACATTTTCTGAAACTGAATGTCTTTAACAAGTGATGGTATGCCATAATTTTAATTGGTAGCGTTTTCTTTTTTAGTGAGCACAGCGAGTGATCGTAACCTGGTGGGATATACACCACTTAGGGTACTTGTCAGATTTGCTGCAGCTAGGTCAAAGGGTGTTTGCAAAGAAAGGAGAAGCTACAGGACTTAGTAAAGGTCATCAGAGCTCCATCAAGATATTTCTACTAAAATGTTGGCTGGGTCTTTCGCCTAAACTCTGAAGACAGTGGTGGTCTTGGGTCGGGGTTCGAGGGGAGAAGCGGTACTCAGGTGCTGCCGTCTTTGAAACTGGAGGACTGTAGACCAGGCTGTCCGTAGATGGCAGGGATGACAAGGAGGGTGTGGAAACTGGCAAGAGTGATGTGAGGAGCCGGTTTTACGGTAGAGTGGAGGAATAATCATTTTAAACTGGCAATCCAAGAGGATGAGTCCTGTGTCCTCAGTGTTCCGGAGAGTTCTTCTTTAGTGATCTTTTCTTTGCAGACTCTCCCCGAGTGGTCTAGTCTTTTATCATGAGTATAGGGGTGCCTGGCTGGCTCATTTGGTTAAGGGTCTGCCTTCCTCTCCTGTCATGATCTCAGGGTCCTGGGATGGAGCCCCGCATCGTGCTCTCTGCTCGGCGGGGAGTCTGCTTCTCCCTCTCATGCTCCCACTGTGCTCTCTTTCTCTCTCTCAAATAAATAAATAAATAAATAAATAAATAAATAAATAAGACCTTTAAAAAACTACATCATGACTCTAAATAGCATTTCACATTGAGTTTCAATCTGTAGCCAAGAATTCCATCCTGAGCTCATGGAGCGTATATCTAGCTGCATTCTGAGCCTCTCAACCAGTTTCTCACGGCACTTCTTTTCTTACTTTTACTGCTAACCATTTTTTATGCTCTTCTAGTTTTATTTATTTTATATACTTAAAGTTTGAGTACTTTTTAAGGTGATAAAATACGTTTAATTTCTGCAGAAGCTCGAAGCAAAACATTTAACTAGAAAAAAAGAAAAAAAAATCTGGTGAAGTAGACATGCAGAACTTAAAAGATTTTTTTTTAATTCAGTTTTTTTTTTTTTTTTTAGGATTTTATTTATTTATTTGACAGAGAGAGACAGCCAGCGGGAGAGGGAACACAAGCAGGGGGAGTGGGAGAGGAAGAAGCAGGCTCCCAGCGGAGGAGCCTTATGTGGGGCTCGATCCCAGAACGCTGGGATCACGCCCTGAGCTGAAGGCAGACGCTTAAGGACTGCGCCACTCAGGCGCCCCTGAAAATTATTTCTATCTAAAACTCTGTACCTAGGGGTGCCTGGGTGGCGCAGTCGTTAAGCGTCTGCCTTCAGCTCAGGGCGTGATCCCAGCGTTCTGGGATCGGGCCCCACATAAGGCTCCTCCGCTGGGAGCCCGCTTCTTCCTCTCCCACTCCCCCTGCTTGTGTTCCCTCTCCCGCTGGCTGTCTCTCTCTGTCAAATAAATAAATAAAAATTTAAAAAAATAATAATAATTTTCAAAAACCTTCAAGGCATCTATTTTCTCTCATCATTTGATGGCAATTTGTTTCTTGTCTGCTTACAAGAAACTGGTTTTCTTCTTTGTGGAAATTGTTCTTTATCTTTGGAATTCTGAAATTTTAACAGAACATGTCAGGTTGGATGTCTTTTTCTTTTTTTCCTGCTTTGTAATCAGTGAAGTACAAGTACTCTTTCCCATTTGAAGGCACAAGTCCTAAATTGACAGGAATTTTCTTGTTCTTTCTTTGGTTATTATCTGTTTTCTAGATATTTCTCTCCTGGAACTGCTTTTGGCCAGATATTAGGTTGAACCTACCTCCCTGTGCTTAGCTTCTAATATTTTTCATCCTCATTCTCAGAGAGTCCCCTAATCTTACTTTCCAAATCATGTATTTAGACTTTATATTTGATCTGTTCTTTCTGCAGTATTAACTCAAACATCTGACCAGACCCATGCTTCCAGAATCGTCAGTGTAGCCCTGGGTTGTCTTTCTACTACCGTAATTAGGCCCCTCAGCTTGAGTCTGTAACCTCTGCCTACAGACGTACACTGGATAAATACAGTATTTCACTTCTTAGTCCCAGATAAACATAATGGTAAAATGAAGACGTGATTTTAACTGTATGTTTCTTTTACACCTTAGTGTTCTACGTGTGGAAAATGTTTCTCTCAGTCTTCCAGCCTGAACAAACATACGAGAGTCCACTCTGGAGACAGACCATACCAGTGTGTGTATTGTACAAAGGTAAATGGAACCTCCTTCCAAGGGATCTGCCTTGAGCCCTGTTGGGATGTTCGTGGATAAGAACTGGAAGCATAAAGCCTGGCTTATAAGGAGTTCTTAGCTAAACCGTTATCAGTCCAATCCCCATCTCCACCCCTAAAAATGTCCCAGTTTGCTTAAGATGGTCAGATACGGCTTCCTATTGCCAAACTGGCATTTAAAACGTGTAATGAAATACACCCCTGGGGGTGCTGGGATGGCTCAGTCGTTACAGCGTGAGACTCTTGATCTCGGAGTCGGAAAGTTCAAACCCCACATTGGATGTAGAGATTACTTAAATAAATAAACTAAAAAATTTTAAAAAAGAGAGAGAGAGAAAGAAATACACCCCTAATTTACAGGGAGACCTGCTGATTGCAGACATGATTACATAGTATTTAAGAGCACAGACACTCAGCTTTCTAGAGCGACATTGCTAAAGTGGACTCTAATGTAAATTATGCCGAATATTGAATGATAAAAATGAAGAGACAGATATGTGGTTACGGGTTGCTGGAATAGAAACTATAGTTTGACCATGCTTTAGAAATTATACCAAAACACCTCATGTCCTATTTTGATGATAGCATCTATACTGTCCAATGCTTAGTTAGCCATTAACCATATGTGGCTATTTAATTTAATAAAAATGAGATGAAATGGAAAATTCCATAATTTGGTTGCACTGTCCACACTTCAAGGTCTCAGTAACCCCGTGTGGCTGGTGACCACCAACCTGATAGCATGGACACAGAACATTTCTGTCCTTGCAGAAAGTCCTGTTGGATAGCACTGGAATAGACTGATCTGTCATCAAGTTCCATAAATTTTTTATAATAAAGCCATAAAAGGGAGTTCCTGGGTGGCTCAGTCAGTTAGGCGCCTGCCTTTGGCTCAGGTCCTGATCCTGGGATGGAGCCCTGCATTGGCCTCCCTGCTCAGCAGGGAGCCTGCTTCTCTCTCTCTCACTCTCTCTCTCTCAAATAAATAAAATATTTAAAAAATAAAATAAATGAAGCCATAAAAGAAATGTAGGCTGTGTTAGGGGGACATCCAAACCTCGCACAGAAGTGTAAAACATTGAGTGTACCAGGCTTAGGGAAACAAATACTGCCAAAGAAATTGTGTGTCAATAGAATGGAAATAATCAACAGAGAAACTGAGGCTGAGACAGAAGTAGACCAGGTGGGGCCGCACAAACTGAAGGAGGTGACCGTGCCTCTGTGAGAAAAGGCAGACTGTCCTGAGGGGTAAAGCCTGTGTGGCAGGATTTCCAGAGCAGGTCACAATAGCCCCACAACACATCCTGTTTCTGGAGTTCTTGCTCTGATCCCCACGTTGGCCTCCCAGCTCAGCTGCGGTTGAGAGACGCTCTGAAGGGGAACTAAATCCACTTAGGACATAAATGAGTTATTGGCATCCCGGTGTAGGCTCCAGTTACTTACGCTGAGGAAGACTGACCGTGTGCCAAACAACTATAGCTTGTGCACCTTACTAGGTAGTGACCCCACTCCGGAGCCCTCAGTGTGCGGGGCTTCTCTCGTAGCCCCCCAAATCCAAAGCCACCAGTTTCACTGTCAGCGGACCCCAGAACAGAGTCATTAGATCTCTCATATACTACCTGAAGGTGACAAAGGTCAGAGCATAGAACGGAAATCAATGAGGAGAAAGGTTATAAATAAGGGAAAGAACAGAAGTGGCCGAGAGAAGATGTAAAAGCCAAGTACTAGTATTACAGGCATTCTGGAAAAGTCTGGCAGTTTCACTAAAAACTAAACTTGTTCGCTGCCGTACAACCCCGCAACTGTCCTCCTGGGCCATTGTCTCAGAAATGAAGGCTTAACCTGTACACAAATGCTTGTCGCGGCTTTATTCGTGAGAACCCAGACCAGAAACAACCCCGAGTCCTGCAGCAGGTAGGTGATTGAACAGACCGGGCAGCTCCTCGGCAGGGAGGACTAGTCAGCAGTTAGAAAGGCACGGACTGTGGTACACACGCCAGCCTCCGTGCGTCTCCAGAGAATTACGCTGAGTGAGAAGAGCCAACCGCGAAAGCTTACATACTGTATGAGTCCATGTACGCAATATTCTTGAAGTGATAAAATCACAGAAATGGAGAACAGGTTAGTGATGGCCATGGCTTAAGAAAAAAGGGGGAGTGGAGGGCATCAGTATGGCTCTAAAAAGGGCAGCATGAGGCATCATTCTGCCGAAATTGTTCTGTGTTCACTGTCAACATCAGCATCCTGGTTCTGATACTGTGCCTTTGGTGTAAGGTGAGCACGGGGGGAAAGGGTACACAGACTCTCTAAGACAGCTGCAAGTTTTGTTTGTCTTTTAAGGAGCCAGGTGGAGGGGGTGGATTGAGGAGGAAGAGAAAGAATCCCAAGCAGGCTCCGTGCCCAGTGCAGAGCCTGCCATGGGGCTGATCCCACCATCCTGAGATCATGACCTGAACCAAAATCAAGGGTCAGATGCTTAACCAGCTGAGCCACCCAGGTGCCCCTCAGAACGTTTAAGTTTGAAAAAAGAAGAAACCAGAGGGCCTGGCTGGCTCAGTCCGTGGAGCATGCAACTCTTGATTGTGGAGTTGTAAGTTCGAGCCTCATGGAGGGGGTGGAAAGATTTACCTAAAAATAAAAAAATAAAAAAAAAAGATACTGATTTATGCAGAGACCTTGGCCAATAGTAGCCACTCCCATAATGCACGTCCCCTCGGGCTGGGGTCCCAGGTCCACCGGCATTGGAATTGTTTGTTTAGAGGTTCCCCGGGCCTCCCGTCGGTCATGCCCTTTTTCATGGAGGCTGCTACCGTTGACCAAGCACGCTCTCTAGCCCTAAAGCCCAGATTCATCCATTGGACAGCTAAGGGTCAGTTACGGTGAAATTAGCCCCTTTGCCTGGTTGGCTGTCCAGGAGAAGGAAGTCGACCTTGCCTTCTGCTGTTCGTTCTCTGCAGAGGTTCACTGCCTCCAGCATCCTCCGCACGCACATCAGGCAGCACTCCGGGGAGAAGCCCTTCAAGTGCAAGTACTGCGGGAAATCGTTTGCGTCCCACGCTGCGCACGACAGCCACGTCCGCCGCTCGCACAAGGAGGACGAGGGCTGCGCTTGCAGCGTCTGTGGGAAAGTCTTCCCAGATCAAGAAGCGTTCTACTCGCACGTGAAGCTTCATGAAGGCTACTAGCCCTCCGAGTGTGCGGACGATGGAAAGCCGAAGGCTCGGATTCCGTCTTCGTTTTTCTGGCTTCGGGGTGTGTCGGATGAACAGACGAGAGTTACACTGAGATGAGACACAGAAAAATGGAACCGGCCAATAAACTGAATTTATCAGCTTCATTTTGTCAGCTTTCACACAAATGTTTTTCACAAGAATAGAGTTTTGGTGAATTTACCTAGAAATAGTGAGATCTGGCTATTAATACTGAGCTTCTGGGTCTGGAAACTCAACACAAACCCTGAGAGAGGGACTATATTTTGTTTCGGGGACTGGGAGCAGAGTTTGATTTTATGACAAAAAAAGACCTTTTCTCTACTATTCGCCTTGGGTCCCCAGTTGTGATATGGCTGTGGCCGTTACCTGGTCTGTTCTTCATAAAATAAATTCTTTAAAAATTCATTCAACCCTGAGCTTCATTAGTATTGTAACTAAGTGTTCAGACATAGATTAATCTCCCATCTGTTTTTGGATTCGTTTTCAACCCCTAGTTCCCACTCTTCCCTGATCACATGACAAATGCCTGTTAATTTTGTAGCACCTCCAGAATTACTCAGAGGACACAGAAGTGACTCATTCACCTCATCATCTGTGAGCTTAGTAATTGGGGAAGAAAAATTATTACCAAAGAAAGGCTTAAAAATGGCAATCAACTAAAAAATAAATGTGTTTTCGTATTGCTGTAGTTTTAAACCCGATTTCATTCCTGATGGAGAGACAAGTGGGCTCTTTTCAGGTCTCATTAGCCGGTTCATCCTAGTATGTAGAATGTCAAAAAAGGAAGCCCACCGAAAAGAAAAATGTGCCATATCAGTTATCAAAAGGCTGATATAAGCCTTGGGGAATATCTTTGCTAATATGCAAGACAGAGAAACTCATTCCATGTGGGTACTATCAGCCAATATTTGTAAGTGAGTGTGAACCCTGTGATGGGGTACCACTGGGTTCACCATCTACAGAGAAGGAAATTGAGACTGAGAGTAAGGAAGTGATGCAGGCTTCGCCTCCAAGGGACAAAGCCAGGTCTGCCCACTCCACCGCCCAGCTTCCTAAGGAACGAACCAGTATGCTCAACTATGAATCCTGCTAAGGACATAGCCTTTTTCTATCAGTTATCCCTATCTCAAAGCAAATAACAACACACTTTTTAATACTCACATAGACATTGGAGACCAGAATAAAAGTGTTCCATAGGCGACCGGAGCTACCAAGCTATGACGTCACATCCCTAGCCATGGTGCTATTGACTGCTTAGGATTTTTCTTCACCCTTTATCCATGGTCCATGGCTTTCAAAGTAGAGCAAATTCAATATGGAACAGATGCCCCATCCAGAGGGAGGCTCCCAGCTGCAGCAGAGTCCTTTGAGAAAGAGCTGTAGTGCAGGTGGAAAGGCAGTGACAGATTTTCCTCTGGGGAATCCTCCGCTGAGTTGACCAGGGCTGAGTAATTTATCCTAATGGGAATGTGCCCTGTTGTTTTAGGACTGTTTTAGTTCATGTTAATTAAGTCAGAACAATGGTCTTTTGAAAAGATCAGGGCTCATCCTGTAATTAGGCAGCCTTTCTTCGACTGCTAGTTCATTTTACAATCAAACAGTAAAGCAAGACATCAGGAACTCGTGTGATGCCAATTTTTTCACTAGTTGAATAATTTAAATTAAGTACTTTGTTCTTTGAACTACCGTAGTAGCAAAGGAAGGTAATAATGGGTTTTTGCCCTTTCCTAACAGTCACTCCAAAATGCCTGCATGCCAAATAATACTTCATATGGGCCACGCAGGCTTAATCTGACCTGTTTCCACAAAGTTTGGACCATCCTGATCAGGTTCCATATCTCATTTTTGGTTTGGAAAATGCAGTCAGTTCACAGCATCCTTCTGTAGTAATTACCTTAAGCTCTCTTGTGTTTATTTAAAATGTGTATCTCATCTTTTTTTTTTTTTTAAGTAAGCTTTACACCCAACATGGGGCTTGAACTCACCAGCCTGAGATCAAGAATCACATGTTCTACCAACTGAGCCAGCCAGATGCCCCTTAAATATGTATCTTATCTATTTTTAAAGATAATTTGAGTCCGCTTATAATAATAATTTTTAAAAGACTAAGGCAGTCAACTTAGAAGACTAACCATTACATAAAAGTAGGATGAAATTAAAGCTCTGGGCTGATGAAATTACACCAGCTGCATGTTGCTGGAACACAGCACATACAATACAGATTTGGGAGTTAGGCAAATTTGTTTTGTCTGCCATTTCCTCATTTGCATAATGCCGGGCAAGTCATTTCATTTCTGAGGTTTAACATTCTCATCCATATTGTCATAATTTTGTTGTAGGGTGTGATGAGGATTAAATGAGATGACTTTCATTCTGGATGACACTTAATATTAAGCGATTTCCTTTCTCTTGTCAGCCAGGCAAAAGGGAGACAGAATTACGCAGCTCTTATTGTTGATAACCTATCCTTTCAGTGGTTCTCGGAAACTGTGGTTCCTGAGCCAGTAGTGTCCATATCAGCTGGGGAATTCTCTAGCCCTACCCAGGACCTCCTGAATCAGAGATTCTGGGGGCAGAGGCCCAGCAATCCGTATTAACGTTTGAAAACTGTAGCTGTATTTGATTTCTCTTCCTGCAGCATAGCAATGGGTAAAACTGAGTAGCTGGGTGACTTGGCAAAATCACAAAAGCTGTTGGTTCGGAGGAATCATTAGAATGCAGATTGCAGGCACCGCAGTGCTCTTCTGTGGACTAATGGATACCAACAGAACAGTTTTGTCATTTTACTGTTGGAAATATAGAGCTCTTTCTGCAGCTCTGACCTGATCAATGGAATTTAAGAAGCCTTCTCATGAGTTAGTTCCTCTGGTTATATTTCTTTTCCCAATCTGAGTCTAAGTCTGATGCAAAATATCATCCGTTCATTCATTAGAGTTTTCTTTAAAAAATGTGTAAAAAGGGACATCTGAACCCTGGGGAAAATAACTAGGCTCCAAGTAAAGTGGTCTCCCTGATATTGATGGAGCTCTTAATGGGCCCTCAGGGCATCCTTCTAGGGCTGGGGGAAGTTGCCAGTTGCAATGAACAAAGCTATCAAAGCAGACAGATGCTCGGGACCTCTGTGAGGCCTGCACTAGCCTCAGCCTTGGAGCCATAAAGTCCTGGCTCCCTTTGTACCCAAGCAGTGCGGGGCAGGGTGGGGCTTGGAGGAGCTGCCACTCATGATGTGATCGAGATAAGACCACAAGTGCTGTCCTAGACCACCTTTTGTCGGTGAGCCTAATTTTGACATCATGGGTCGTAGCGTATTTCATTCATGGTGATTTTTAAGTACTTTGAGAGTTCTTTATGACTTCTTAGGGGCAGTAATTACACCAAACTGTGATTTCTTGAAAGCTATCCAAAGTTCAGAAGAACAGATTTCTACACGTAAACATTTTAACTAGAACATCGTATCATAGCGCTTTTTTTGTTGACTGACATATGTCCGAATAACCAAAACTTCTAAGGAAGAATAATGTTAATATAAAATAGAGATAAACTACCTCATGGATAGTCTCTTCGTAGAGTATGGGAATCTCATAGAAAACAATAGTTTTCTTTATTACTGTACGAGGTTATACCAGAGATATAAAGTACATAAAGCTGTCCCTTTTTGTTGCAAAGAGTTTTTACTTCATTGCTTTGTTGACTTAAAGTAACTCTAAAAAATACAGTATTTTGAAATGAGGTATTTAGCTCTATTTGCAGCTAAGGTAGAGAAGTTTCAGGGAGAAGATTGTGGTTTTATTTTTGCATAAGTTCTCAGGATAAAGTATGTTTTCACTGTCACTTTTTCATCTTAAGTTATCTATCTCAAGGGGCGCCTGGGTGGCTCAGTCGTTGGGCGTCTGCCTTCGGCTCAGGGCGTGATCTGGGGTCCTGGGATCGGGCCCCGCATCGGGCTTCTCCGCTGGGAGCCTGCTTCTTCCTCTCCCACTCCCCCTGCTTGTGTTCCCTCTCTCGCTGGGTGTCTCTCTGTCAAATAAATAAATAAAATCTTAAAAAAAAAAAGTTATCTATCTCACGATTTTTGTAATCTCATGTATTAAAAAGTGGGATAAATTGTGTATGTTTTCATGTGTAAATTCCATACACTCACAAAATTTCATTTGGATTTATTTCTAGCATAGTACTTTGTTGAAAGCAATTCGCTATCAAGAAAATATATCAGGGGCGCCTGGGTGGCTCAGTCGTTAAGCGTCTGCCTTCGGCTCAGGGCGTGATCCCGGCGTTATGGGATCGAGCCCCACGTCAGGCTCTTCCGCTATGAGCCTGTTTCTTCCTCTCCCACTCCCCCTGCTTGTGTTCCCTCTCTCGCTGGCTGTCTCTGTCAAAATAAATAAATAAAATCTTTAAAAAAAAAAAAAAAGAAAGTATATCAAAGGGATTGAAATTCCGTTCTTGATTTTTACAAACTCTTTTAAAATGCTGCATGCTTTTGTACTTGCTCCCCCGGGATGTCCTATTTTACATATATCTCCACCCAGTATTTTTTAAATGCCAATAAAAAGAACAGGTAAGATTTTAGAACCAAATATGTGATCTTTCCTCATTTTTAACCAGTTAGACTCAGCAGGACAACTGGGAAGGCAAACGCAGTCCACCCACATCACTTGGAGCTTGTTTTTGACAACTGCAGGATTTTTCCTTTGCAAAGGTTTTCTCAACCTCTGACTGTTGCAAGACTGTGAGTACCTGAACTGGGGAAGGTGGGCAGGCGTCCTCTTTATGAATTCCACTCTTGTGGGTTATCTGATTTAAAGGTGCCAGAGCCCAATTCTTCAATTTGATTTTGAAACTCTATTCCACGAAAAATGCGCAAGGTGAGCCGCCTGGGTGGTTCAGTGGGTTAAGAGCTCACCTTCTGCTCAGGTCATGCTCCCGGGGTCCTGGGATTGATCCCCACATAAGGCTCCCCACTCAACGGGGAGTCTGCTGCTCCCTTTCCCTTTCTCCGCCTCCCATTTGTGCGCTCTCTCGCTCTCTCTCTTTCTCTCAAATAAATAAATAAAATCTAAAAAAAAAAATGGGCAAGGTGTCCTCTAAGGTTGTTCCAGTTTCTCCTTTAGAGGAAGGCTGCTATCTCTGTTTCCCATTCTTTCTTTTTTAATTTTAAATTTTTAATTTTAAATTCAATTAATTAACATAGAGTGCATCATTAGTTTCAGAGGTAGAGTTCGGTGATTCATCAGTTGCATGTAACACCCAGTGCTCATCACATCACGTGCCCTCCTTAGTGCCCATCACCCAGTTACCCCATACCCCCACCCCCCTCCCCTCCAGCAACCCTCAGTTTGTTTCCTATGATTAATGAGTCTCTTATGGTTTGTCTCCCTCTCTGGCTTCATCTTGTTTTATTTTTCCCTCTCTTCCCCTATAATACTCTGTTTTGTTTCTTAAATTCCACATATGAGTGAGATCATATGATAATTGTCTTTCTCTGATTGACTTATTTCGCTTAGAATAATACCCTCTAGTTCCATCCACGTCGTTGCAAATGGCAAGATTTCACTTTTTGATGGGTGAGTAGTATTCCATTGTGTGTGTGTGTGTGTGTGTGTGTGTGCATACACACACACCACATCTTAATCCATTCACCTGTTGATGGACATCTGGGCACTTCCCATAGTTTGGCTGTTATGGACATTGCTGCTATAAACATTGGGGTACAGGGGCCCCTTCGAATCACTATGTTTGTATATATGGGGTAAATACCCAATAGTACAATTGCTGGGTCATAGGGTACCTCTATTTTCAAATTTTTGCGGAACCTCCATACTGTTTTCCAGAGTGGCTGTTCCAGCTTGCATTCCCACCAACGGTATAGGAGGGTTCCCCTTTCTCTGCATCGTCGCCAACATCTGTCGCTTCCTGAGTGGTTAGTTTTAGCCATTCTGACCTGTGTGAGGTGGTATCTCACTGTGGTTTTAATTTATGTTTTCCTGATGCTGAGTGATGTGGAGCATTTTTTCATGTGTCTGTTGGCCATTTGTATGTCTTCTTTGGGAAATATCTGCTGATGTCTTCTGGCCATTCCCATTCTTAACTACCAAACCCCTCCGGCCACAAATACGCCGCTGGGCAAGCTCAAGGCAGGTTTATTCCATTAGCTGGAGGGCCTGAAATCTTCCCAGGTGACTAGGAGCCTAGGGCTGGGCAGTCAAGAGCGGGTCTGAGATGGGAGTCCAGTCTTTTCCATTTGCCAGATGGGAAGACTGAAGGGCCTGGAAGGGCCAGTGCTGAAGAGAGTGCTCAAATACAAAAACCAAAGCCCCTTTGGGCCACCCTCAGCTCTGGGAGCTTGCCAGTGAAGTTTGGAGGGAGAAGACTCAGGAGCATGGCTGCCAGGAACTTTGTTACAAATTGCAAAGATCTCAGGGTTGTCTACCTGGCTCAGTCAGTAGAGCTTGGGATTCTTGATCCTGGGGTTGTGAGCTCAAGCCCCATGTTGGGTGTAGACATTAGTTTAAAAAATAATAATAATAATAATAATGATAAACAACTTAAAAAAAAGAAAGAAAACAAAAGCCTCTCCAGGTTCACCAGTTACCATGGTATTTACATGCAAATTTTCTTTTCAGGATTTGAGAGCAAAGGGTAATACAAAGGATGAAATGGGTGTTCATAATCTGTATTACTTGAATAACAAATACAAAATGTTGAGACACTAAAAAATGGGGGTCTGTGTGTAAATGATATTAATTACAGAAATACTTCACAGAATCGGGGAACTCTGAGGAAGGTAATCCCACAACCAAGGTCAGTCATCCGTGGGTCTATCAGTCCAGACTTAAAGACTAGTTTCAGATGTAAAATGAGATGGGTAGGTTTGTGGTTACAGATGTTCATTTATTCATCCTGTGCCTGGCCCCTAACTTTCTAATGATAACTAACTCCAAGACCAAGAATCCATGTTTTGAAAAAAATACAACCAGCCATTCATTTATCAAGTTTGTGAGGTTTTTAACTCCCAAACATAAGGAGCTTGTTGGTAGTGAAGGAGTCTGTGTCAGGCTAAAGCCTGAGTTTCTCCAACTTGCCTAAAGATCAGAATCACCTGGGATACCTATTAAGCCTCAGGTCCCCTGAACCCTCCTCCGCACCACTGACTCCCAGTTCTGGGTGAGGTGAGCATCTAAAAACCTGGGGAATGTCAGTCATCATTAAAAGGCAGCATTTTTGGCCATGGTTGTAGTATATACTCTGAATGGTAAATGCTGAGGGGTAAGGGTGGGGAGGGCAGGAGGCTTGGGGTGCTCCATACTTAGAAAAATAAGTATCTCAGGAAGGCTTTCTGGTTCTCAGAGGCTTTGAAAACTGAAGATGGGTAAGTGAATTTGGAATCAAAATATAAGACCACGCAATAGCCAAAAGGTAGAAACAACCCAAATGTCCTTGGATGAATGAATGGGTTTAAAAATGTGGTATATACGTACAATAGGGTACTGTTCAGCCTTAAAAAGGAAGGAAATTCTGATAGGTGCTACGTCATGGGGCAAACCTTGAGGACATTATACCAAGTGAAATAAGCCAGTCGCAAGTAAACAAATACTGGACCGTTTCTATGAGGTACCTAGAGTGCTCAGATTCATAGACAGGAGGAAGAGTGCTGGCCGTTGGGGGCTGGGAAATGGGGAATGCAGTGTTAATTGTTTAGTGGGGGCAGGGAGATCAAGAGTGGCATACTCTCGGGCACCTAGGTGGCTCAGTCCCCCAATCGTTAAGCGTCTGCCTTTGGCTCAGGGCGGGATCCCAGGGTCCTGGGATTGAGCCCCGCATTGGACTCTCTGGTCTGCTGGGAGCCTGCTTCTTCCTTTCCCACTCCCCCTGCTTGTGTTCCCTCTCTTGCTGGCTGTGTCCCTCTCTGTCAAATAAATAAAAAAATAAATCTTAAAAAAAAAAAAAAGTGGCATACTCTGGACTGAGCTAGCCAGGTACCCCTATTTCACCACAATTTTTAAGAATTTTAAAAAATGCGGCACATGCAACTCTTAATGTCGGGGTTGTGATTTCAAGCCCTATGTTGGGTGTAGAGATTACTTAAAAAATAAAACCTTTTTTTAAAAAATGAGACAATAACAGATACTACAAATGGACAAACCATCTGAATTCTGGGGTTCCCCAGAAAAAGAAAAAAAGTACCACCCAGATGGAAGGCCTTTCCTGAGCTCGAATGACTTTCCCCCTGTTATCTAGTCTTTGTTCCTAATCTCTTCCTATGGGATCCCAGCACTAACTGTAATGTGAGGGCCGGACACTCCCTCACTCCCGGGAGAAGCTTCACTTTCAGAGTGTTTACCCCATACCCCCTTTTTAAGTGGCTACCTGTCAGTTTCCATTTCAGCTATACCTTTCTTCTTACAGGGCTGCTGACCACCAGCTGACATATTACCTGTATTGATTGTCTAAGAGCTGTCAAGGTGGAGGGAAAGACTATTCTAAGGCAGCCCTGAGCTCTTAGCTGAGTGGGATCATAAACGCCCCCATTAAAGGTTTCATTCAATAACAATCTTTGCTAAAGTAAATGGACATCAGTCTCCCACCCCCACAACGAATACAGAGCCCATTATCAATGGGCAGAGAGCACTGAACTGTGGCCATATCAGTTTCCACATTTTCAAATGATTCCTTTAATGAAAAGCTGCGTTCTTTTCAGGCCATAAAACACCAAGGAAAAGTCTATTCATTTAGCGATGGTACATATTAGCTTATTTATTTATGGCTAATGCTGCCATCAGCATTCCCTGGATGTGGAGTTAACTCACTTAATGATTGCTTGATAAACAGCTAAAAAGCAAATATGCTGAAATCGGCTGTCATGCAGGGTGCACTGCATATCGCTATCACGAAAGGGGATTTAAATTTATTTTTTCATTTTAAACACAAATCCACTGGTCTTTATACTCTATGTAAAACTATTCATCTCCCGTAGAGCACTTTATATTCGCCTACCTATTTGAACGAGAGCTCACAAAAATTTATTTTCCACCAATTTCATAGGAAATAAGCACAGTGCCATAATTTAACCAAATATCCTTTACCAATTTAAAGAAAATCTTTAACACCTCACATCCAGTTCATACAATTCATTTCTGAACCGAGGGCCCATCCTCTTCACCTGGACCCATGGGATAGCTACTGTATCTATTCTTGCCCCTCCCCAGATCATTTGCTTCCTGGCCAGGGTTCAAGATGCAGGAAAGAAGGTAAACCACTGCGGCACCTGGGTGTCTCAGTTGGTTAAGCATCTGACTTGATTTCAGCTCAGGTCATGATCTCAGGGTTGTGAGTTCAGTCTCCGAGCTAAGCTTGAGCTTGCTTAAGATTTTCTCCCTCCATCTCCCTCTCCTTTTGCTTCTCCACCCCTGCTTATGCCCTCTCAAAAGGAAAAAAAAAGAAAGAAAGAAAAAAAGAAAGTACACTACCCTGTGATGCCTCTGGAAGATCCCATATGGCTACCGTCTAGCTGCTTCTAGATCTTGTTACTTTCATGCACTCAGTAAGTTCTCAACGTCACCAGTAACCAAAGAAGGTGGGCACACTCACTCTACCAGGAACAGTATAAAACTGGCACAATCCCTTTAGAAAGCAGTTTGGCACTGTGCATCCAAAGCCTTAAGAAAGTCTGCAGTCTGGGGCGCCTGGGTGGCTCAGTCAGTTAAGCATCTGCCTTCAGCTCAGGTCATGATCCCAGGGTCCTGGGATTGAGCCCTGCATGGGGCTCTCTGCTCAGCGGAGAGCTTGTTTCTCCCTCTGCCTGCTGCTCCCCCTGCTTGTGCTTTCTCATGTCTGTCTCCCTCTGTCAAAAAAAAAAAAAAAAAAAAAAAAAAAAAAAAACTTTAGTAAAATAAAATAAAATAAAATGAAATGTCGGTTAAAAAAAGAAGTCTGTAGTCTGTAACCTGGTAGCTCCCGTGCAAGGAATCCATCCTACAGAGTCAGAAGGGCAGCAGTTTGTGAACAAGCATGTTCTTGCCTGCACTGCACTGTTGTTAGTAATGAAAACTGGTAACAACAGAAACGTTGAACAACAGGGCTTGCAGCACACTGATACAACGGGGTACTGGGTGGCTGTTGACGTTTTCCAAAGAATGTTTGACATTCTTTCTACAAATCAGCATGGCATTGGGAAAAGCTCACAATATAATGCTAGGCCAAAGAGAATCCAAACTCTCACTAGCAGGTGTAAGTCTATACAGAGATTGGTACATACAGCCCTTCATTTAAAGCAGATAAAAACTACACTTTTCCAGGCATTAGTCGCTAGGCAGAGGGAAATTAGATAGGAAACCCTCCTAACAAGTTTCCCCAGGTCTTATTTAAATTCTTTCAAGACTGCCTCTAAGCTATGAAGCCTGAATGAAGCCTGTGTCTCATGCCATCCGGGATTGGCCCGTCACTCCACTAGCTTCAGTTTGCTTATCTGTCAAATGAGGAGGTGGGACTCTATTATTATCGCTAAGGCTTCTGTGAACAAACAAATATGCAACCGAGATGCCATCTCGGTTAACATTTGCCATTGTCAGGACTTCCTCTTTTTTGGCCCCATTTGGAAAGGCTCCACTGGGGTGCAAAGCTAATAAGCATTTGAACTGGAAAACTCTACAAACAGCTAGCAGCCTCCAAAGGGGGAATTGAGGCAGAAAGAGAAAAGCACAGAATAGGGCGTCCAGTATGTTGGGGGATGGGCTCGGCAACATGACAGGTTGTGAAGAATATGATCACAGCTCCTAGGGACCCGCAAGCAGATGCCTCGCGGCCAGCAGATGGCCAGGATACCCTCTCCTGGCTGCGTCCCCGGGGGCCCAGCGACCGCCCCGGATTCCACCCCCACCTTGCTTTGTGGTCTCGAGTGGGCGTGGATCTGGTGAGTGTTCTGAGTCGCTAAGACCTTCCTTTCCCGCCAGCCTGAGGAGTGGGGGTGGGGGCCGCCGGGGGAGGCGCAGCGCAGCCCCCTCCCACCGACAATGATTACCCTCGGCAGATTTCGGGGTGAGGGCACGCCAAAGGTCACCGCGGCGGAGACCTCCAAGGGACTGAGGGGCCGTTTGAAACCTCTCAGGCCTAACCAGAACTCTACATCCGAGGGCATTTAATTGGCCTTGTAATTTCCGATCGATTCCCGAAATCAACACTCGGGGCGAGAAGGGTGGAGACGCCACGACCCCTGCCCGCTCCACCCCACCCCCAGCAGAAGGCGGAGGTCCGCCAGCACCCTCCGCCCCTCCCCCCCGCCCTGCGCGGCTCTCTGGGCCCCGGCTTGTCCTGCACCTTGGTAGCGTGGGTTCCCCCGCACTTGGCGGGGCCGGAGGCGGAGGAGGGGGGGAAGAGGAGGATGCAAGCGAACACCCTTCTCCCCGAATGACAGCCCGAGGAGGTAAGAGGGAGAGAGGATTCCGCGAGGAGCGGAGTGGATAATTGAAAATAACTTTTTTCCCTCTTACTCTTAGGGAAAATAGATGCTTTAGCTTCAGCCACGTAAAGATAACTATTTTCCAGTCTCTGTCCATTCAGATTATGCCTATATGTTTTCTTTATTAAACAGAAGTTGTTTTCGTAAACTGCACCCCCTTACTATGTAGTGAACCTTTTCTGTTTATCGTTAAGTATTCTTCCATAAAATGACTTTAAACGTGCGCATTAAATTCCACTAAAAGGCTGTCCCATGATTTAGAATCAATGGCGTACTGTTGGCCTTTTAGGTAGCTTCCAATTTTTCAATATTACAAAGAGCTGTGCTAAACATCTGTGTAGATAAATATTTGCCTACGTCCCGATTATTTTTCATTCAAATCGATTTCTAGACGCAAACTGATGGGACCAAACGTAGGGAAGGAATGGAAAGATTGAGAGGAGCCCAGGTGTGCTGACAGCACAGCGACAGCGCCGTGGCAGAGACTCCGGTAGTGGCTGAGACCTCGACGGTGGCTATTGTTATTACTTTCCTGATTTACCCTCAGGCTTTCTCCCCTCCCCCCTTAATTATTATTCAGAGCTTTCCAGGAGAGAGCGCCGCCCTGATTTCACCAGGACTGCCAGAGTTTTCCCAGGTAGGGAGGAATGATCCAGTCCAGAGGCTCAGCTCCGGGAGTGGGGGTGGTGTTGCTGGAGGGGAAGAGGCACACACTGGGTCCAGATCCAGTTTGTGGATGGACGTCCCTCCCAGGTGACATCCAGGGTCCGGCCCATCCCCCGTGCATGGGCGTGGCAGGGGGGGTCGTGACAATGGCCATGACAACTGGTGGCCCTCCTCTGAGTCGCTGGCTGTGGGACCCCACATTCTTGCCCTTCCACCTTTTTCCTCTCCCTCCCTAACCCCGCACCTTCGGACCTCCTCCTCCCCTCCACCCGCGGCTGCCGGAACCCCCACGCCCGGGTGAGTGGGAAGCCCCGCCGCCACCAAGTCTGGCCTCGGGCTAGAGAAGGGGCGGGCGAGCGCAGCCGCAGACGGCGCGCGTCCTGCAGAGAGACTACTGAGGCACGGACTCGCCCCCACCCACCCACCCCCACCTCTACACCCCCCTCCCCTCCCCGCCGCCTGCCCCGGGCTTGCCGGCGCTGGAGCTCCTAGACCCGCTCCAGGCTGAACCCCGGCCCGCCCAGCTCACCGCCCTAAGCCTGGAGGCTGGGCCGGTTATCATCCGACTTTTCGAAGCCACCCAGCTTGCTGCTAGAGACCGGCCAGTTGAGGAAAGGGTCTAACTCGAGGCTGTCTATCTGCGCGCTGAAATGGGGCGACTGGTGTCTGTTGGTGATCTCTTTCTTCTTGCTGGAACGCGGCCCGGACCTCAGAGAGAGCTTCTTGGTGGCACAGGGCTGAAGCAAGGCCTCAAAGAGCAGGCAGCCTTTTTCCTCCATCCTTATCTTGCCGTTTCGAGAGCTGGTCAGAGAGTGGAGTGGTGAAGCCTTGGGTGCAAGCTTGGTGCAGCCCACTCACCCAGCATTTTGTGAAGTGTTTCCATTAGTCACTTTCCCTAAGTCTGACGCTCTCTATACCCTTCGCTACTGTGTGTACTTCTTAAATGCAAGGGACCACCTCTTACACTTGTTATGTTGTTCCTTGATAGATGAATATGCGTATAATATGTACTTTCATATACAGAATATATATTTTTAATATATAACCCACCTATCTGTATGCTGACTGCTCTTTGGGCAAGAGTTAAAGCTCAGTGTGAAACAGCGAGCACGCACACGAAGTAGGCTGCCTCTCCTGCTCCCTGCCCGTGAGCCCTGGTTAATGGGAATGTCCTCTGAGCACTGTGGGGATGGGGAGGCCTGTGGGTAGACAATTTTCTCTACCTGGGTCACCCTTTCACCTAGCTAAATTTCACATCCTTTGTGTCTCAGCTTCATTGTTATTTATCTGGGAAACCTGTTCTGACCTTTCCTCCACAAAAAGTAGAAAACAAATCCTCAGGAATCCCACTGTTGAATGGATTAATTCAAATGGATGATCTTTGTTAGTCTACAGTCCACTGAAAGTGAAGGGGTGTGAGTCGGGGGAAGTATACCAGGTGTAAGAGTAAGCATGGGGGCGCCTGGGTGGTACAGTGGTTAAGCGTCTGCCTTCGGCTCAGGGGGCGCCTGGGTGGTACAGTGGTTAAGCGTCTGCCTTCTGCTCAGGGCGTGATCCCAGCGTTATGGGATCGAGCCCCACGTCAGGCTCCTCTGCTGGGAGCCTGCTTCTTCCTCTCCCACTCCCCCTGCTTGTGTTCCCTCTCTCTCTGGCTGTCTCTATCTCTGTCAAATAAATAAATAAAATCTTAAAAAAAAAAAAAAAAGAGTAAACATGAACATGAACTATGCATCCAATATACCCCTAGCGAGCTAGAGTGAACCAGAAGGATTGGACGCAATGAAGTCGGAATGAAGGAAAGCGTTATGAAAGGTGAACCTTGTGAACAGAATTTCAGAGAAATAGAGGGACAACATTTAGGCTGTCATTCTAGAAAAACTAACTCAAGCTGTGGGATATCATAAAAGAAGCCAAGCAGTTAGAAAAATCTAAAGGTTTATTTTGCCTTTATTGTTGTATTTCTGTGAGCAAGTGAGATAAAGACAGTAAGATAGGTAAGTCCTATAAGCTTGCACAAAAATGTAAATTAAGAAAGAAGTGTCCACTTTATTTTGTTTGCTTGGTTTGGAAAGTCCAGAGGAAAACATGGCAGTTTGAACCCAGATGCTTCTATCCACTCCCTCATAAAACTCTACTGAAACGAGACTCAAAGGCTAAAAAGGGGGAAGAAAAACTGTAAGACAAAGGGAAAAGAACTCACAGAAGATGAGACATTCCAGCAAAATTTTGGAAGCTGGAAAGCAGATGGTCAAGTGTTAGCTGAAGCCAACCTGAAGACCCAACTCCCAAGAGTGACGAGAACCAAGATGAGCCCTTCCCAGATCCCAGGAAGGTTCAGGGAATGAGACATCAAGTTCTTCTGCCAGTGGGAGTGTAGGTGGGGATGCAGTGAAGAGAATGGGTTGAAGGTTTTACGAGGACCACTTAGACCCTCCGATCTAACCTACCAGCCTGTGTAGCTTCACCTTATGCCGAACTAAACATCTACATCCCGAACAAGGATCAGTGACATTGAAAAAGCTTCAATATGCCAGACAGAGATCAAAATAAGAAACGAAAACAATGAACTGGGAGGAAACAATATATGGAGCGGGAGAAAACTTAAAAAATCTCAGACCTCGAGTACAGAGAGGTCCTGGACAATCTTGCATTCACGGAACAAAAGCAGGGGCTCTGAGTAGGAACCCAGAGGACAAGAATCTCTTGGGAATTAGAAATATGTTAGCAAAACAATAGAAGAGTTGGAAAAGCAGATCTATCTTTTGAAGTAGTTTGGTGATCATAATTAAACTTTTTTTTTTTTTTTTTTGGCTTGAGGCATGAATTTTGAACTTTGAGAAAACATGTAATCTTGACCATTTTTTCATCAATCATCTGGTACACATTTCTGGTTGTGTACACATCTCTGAGCAAACACTGCGGACTGATTGAACATTTGCTCTAACTCATGCAAAAGGCTTCTTACTAGAAATTGATTTGTTGATTTTTAAAATGCTTCTTAGAATAAGAATCCCCATTAAATTTCATATTGGAAAAAGAAGCGATATGCGTGATTGACATCACCAGGAATGTCTGTGTGCTGCCTGTGTACCCTTTTTTACAGTCATTATATTGGACATGCCTCATTTTGAAGATATGACCTTGAGTTGTCATTGCTTTAGAAAACACGGACTGGTTAGGACATCCATTAATGTCCCAGAACAGAAGCTACAGCAGAATCCCCAAGGGAGACAGAGATTTTACTGGTCTCCGGACACAGGAATCCATTTCTCGGAGCATATGCTGAGTGTGATGAGCTGTTCAGTAAAATGAAGTTAATTTCTGTGTCGGACCAAACTAGGTGAAAGACGGAGTCACTGGATAGGAGGGAGACCGCGTATTCTTCAGAGAATATGCTGCATCGTTTCGGGTAGTGTCCCTCACATTTTTGGTCTGTTTGACAAGGCCCCTGCAGAGCCATAAAAGAGCGTAATCTGACAGCTCCACGTGGTGTCGAGGAGGCTCTCATCGTGAAATCTTTAATTCCAGGTTGTACTTCACGCAGAGCAGAAGAAGAGAGGACAGGACCTCGTTGCTACAAGCATCCTGTAAGAGGAAAAGCTTTTCCTAGTCCCCTGAGTTCTTGTAGCTGAAGTCTTAAAACAGAAGAAGTGGAATTTTCTGTCTCCCGTTTTACTTGATTATCAAAGCAGGAACAAGATAACATTTTTGTTTTATATTTATTACTAGGAGTTAATTTTGTTGAAATTTCACAGTATTTTTCTAGATGAGATTCTCTTTAAGTTAGTAATAGTTATTCCATTATTTTCCATGCAAAGCTTTTCCCCTGCTATTTACAGCATATATATATATACACACACACACACACACACACATATATATATATATATATGTTTATTTATTTATTTATTTATTCATTCATTCATTCATTTATTTATTTATTTTTAGTAGTTTCTGCACCTACTGTGGGGCTCAAACTCACAACCGGGAGTGATATCAAGAGTCGCATGCTCTTCTGGCCGAGCCAGCCAGGGCACTCCTGCCCTGATATTTTTAAACACAATATACACTGTATTGGAAGCAAAGCCCACATTTTTATTCCATTTTCCCACCCTTCCCTACCCCCACGAAGTCACAATTGCTTTGTAAGCAGAGTATTAGCCTTACAGTACTGCCAAGTGTGATAATTTGCTTGGAGATTTTTAAGCTGTTTTATTTTATTTTTTATTTATTTTTTATTTTTTAAAGATTTTATTTAATTTGAGAGAGAGCATGAGCAGGGAGAGAGGCAGAAGGAGAAGAGGGACAAGCAGACTCCCTCCCTGCTGAGTGAAGAGCCCAACGTGTGGCTGGATTCCAGGACCCTGAGATCATGACCTGAGCTGAAGTCAGATGCTTAACTGACTGAGTCACCCAGGCACCCCAAACCCTATATATTTTATGTTTTTTCCAATAAATACATACTATAATAAAGTTTAATTTATAAATTAGGCACAATAAGCAATTAACAACATAATAAAATAGAACAATTATAACAATATGTTGTAATAAATGTTATGTGAATGTGGTCTCTTCATTGACTGGACAGCTATAAACCAGCCATTTGGAAATAAAGGTCAGCCCTGAAGCTGGATGTCAGGGTCCCAATCACACCTACAGGGCAGTCAGCCTCTGTCCTATTCCCCACAGTGGCAATTCTGAACCCTTACACTTCTCTCAGGTTCCATACTCCATTACTAGTCTCATCTCCTGGAACAGAGGACTTCACCTCCTTTCTACCCCTGGGAAAAAAGGAGTCACCAGTTTCCACCATCACACTTCCTGTACACCTTACATTAGGGTGTAGCAAGAGGCAGCACTGGCACACAGCAGGTGGTCAATAAAGTAGGTGTTGAATGATAGAAAGAGCATAAGCTTTGGAATTGGGTCTAGGAGGTAAGCCCATTATCTATTCTAGGTTCCCTAGAAAATAGACCCTGAGGCAAGGCTTGCATGCTGGTCCTTTATTGGGAGGTGGGACCCTAGGCAGTAAGAGTGAGGGAAAATGAGGCAGGAAAGGATGGGAAGAAAATACTGGGGTAGGGCACCTGGTGGAGTGTGTGACTCTTGATCTCAGGGTTGTGAGTTCAAGCCCCATGTTGGGTGTAGAGAGTACTTAAGAAAGAAAAAGAAAGAAAGAATAGAAAAGAAAAAGATGAAAGAAAGAAAGAAAGAAGAGAAGAAGAAAAAAAAAGAAAGGAAAGGAAAGAAAAAAGAAAGGAAGAAAGAAAAGAAAGGGAGGGAGGGAGGGAGGAGAGAAGGAGGAAGGAACAAATGAACGAACGGAGGGGCGGGCAGCACTTGGCTGGCTCATCAGTTGTGTCTGACTCTGACTCTTGATTTTGGCTCAGGTCATGATCTCAGGGCCAGGCTTGGCCGTCATCGAGGAGTCTGCTTGAGATTCTCTCTCCTTTCTCCCTCTGCTCCTCCCCTCTCAAACAAAGAAAGGAAGAAAGGGAGGAAGTAAGAAAACAAAAGGTAGTGTGTATGGAGATCCCTGCTTTATGAAGGCACACAGGCCCCGCCGCAGGCACTCCTCTAGGAAGACTAGACGGCAGTGGTATGTTTTAGAAAATATTTCAGAAGGCGAAATGGAGAGGGACTTAATCTGCTGCCCATGGGAAGTAAACTTCCTTATTTATTTATTTATTTATTTATTTATTTATTTATTTGACAGAGAGAGAGACAGCCAGCGAGAGAGGGAACACAAGCAGGGGGAGTGGGAGAGGAAGAAGCAGGCTCCCAGCAGAGGAGCCCGATGTGGGGTTCGATCCCAGAATGCCGGGATCACGCCCTGAGCCGAAGGCAGACGCTTAACCGCTGTGCCACCCAGGCGCCCCTGGGAAGTAAACTTCTGCACCCCTGGGCAGCCGCTGGAAGAGTTCTGCTGTCTGATGATTCAGAGGAGTCTGGAAATTGTGGGAGGAGCCAGTGACTTGGGTGGCCAAGGACTCCAGGGTCAGGCAGAAAACCAGGTGAACCGAGGTGGCGTGAAAAAGGTGTTCAGTAGACCAGCTGGGAGACTTAGCCTCTCTGATGGTGAAGAAGTTATTTCACCTCTTTTTGTTCACTTTCCTTATCTTTATTTTTTTAACTTTTTTAAGATTTTATTTTTAAGTAATCTTTACCCAACATGGGGCTCAAACTTACAACCCCAAGGTCAAGAGTCGCCTGCTCTACCAATTGAATCAGCCGGGTGCCCCTCCTTATCTTTAAAATAGGGATAAGGGGCCCCTGGGTGGCTCAGCTGGTTAAATGTCCGACTCTTGATTTCGGCTCAGATCATGATCTCAGGGTCATGAGATTGAGCCCCACATCAGGCTCTGTGCTCAGATGGGAGTCTGCTTCTCTCTTCTCCCTCTCTGTCTCCCTCTGCCCCTCACCCCATCTCCCCTCATTTACTTGCTCTCTCTCTCAAATAAATCTTTTTTTTAAGGTTTTATTTATTTATTTGAGAGAAAGAGTGAGCGACAGAGAGAGAACATGAGCAGGAGGAGAGAGAGAGGGAGAAACAGGCTCCCCGCTGAGCAGGGAGCCCGATGTGGGGCTTGATCCCAGGACCTTGGGATCATGACCTGAGCTGAAGGCAGATGCTTAACTGACTGAGCCACCCAGGCGCCCCTCAAATAAATAAATCTTTAAAAATAAAGTAAAATAGGGATAATAACAGCCTTTTAGGATGAGAGTGGAAATTAAATAAAACAATGATTCTAGTAATGATAAATGACATACGGAATAGCATCTAACATTTCCTGAGCAAATACTGTGTATGCTCCGGGCATGGTGCTAAGCCCTGTACGTTAATTGCCTTATATAATCTAAACAGTAATCCTGTGAGGTAATACTTTTTTTTCATCAACAGATGAGGAAACGGAGGTTAAAAAAGGTTACACAGCTAGTGAGCAGCAGAGCCCCGATGTGAATTCCACGTGTGAGTAACTATTGAGTGTAAACACGTAATCAGTACGCTTTTTCTCGTTTGTTCATTCGTTCATTCATTCTTTCACCAAATGTTTTTGAGAACCTGTGCTGGGTCAGGTGTGTTCTGTCCGGGTGGGTGGAACACATGGATGTCAAAACCCAAACCCCTGACCTCACGGAGCTGAAATTCTAGTGGTGGGGGTGGGGAGACATGCCCTAGAGAAGGGACGTGATGAGAGAGGAACGTAGTATGTCTGAAAGCGAGTGCTTTGGAGCTCAAGCCAGGTCTGGGAGACCGGGAGTGCAGAAAGCTGGTAATTTGACCAAGGGCAGTCAGGGCAGGCCTCCCCACCAAGGAAGGGGAGGCGTGGCTGAGTCTCTGGGGAGGGTCTGCCCAGCCTGAGGAGCGGGTGCATTTAGGCTTAAGAACAAAATGTGTCTGTGACGAAGGGACAGCAAGGGGGCCGGGCTGGTTGGAGCAGAGGCAGGGAGGATGATACGATAGAGGAGTGGGAGGTTGCAGACCACACCGTCTGGGAGGTCCTCAGAGGCCATCGGAGGGGTTTAGCTTGCACTCTGGGTGATGCATGACGTGCTCTGATGCCATATAATGTAAAAACACATATTATCAAAGCATTTATTATATGACAATTGCAATCTTTTCATTGTCTTCTGTCCTCAACACAGCACTGAATCTGCTCTTGCTAAGATCATTAATAAACCCCTAACTGGCAAATGCATGTACGCTTTTAAAATCTTAGCAGCTCTCTGTTGCATTTGGCTTCGATTTGACATTTAGACAAAGCCTATTTCTTTATATTTAAGATGCTATATATAAAATGCAAACTGATCATAAGCTGCATTCCTGTGTTGAAAATTTTAAAATGTGTGATTAGAGTCAAACTGAGGAAACGTTGTGTAGCTGGAGACTGCAGATCGAAGCAGCGTTCTTGACCCCCAGATATAGCTCCTTCAAACTTCGTATTAACTGCGTGGCTTCAGGCAAATGAGTAAATATTTTCAAGTTTTATTTTTCTCATCTTCAAAGTCTTCAAACGATTATTGTGAGTGGCTTAATGTTATACCCATTGTGCAAACAAATCCAGAAAGATTGAGGAACCCACTTCATATTCCCCTTCCGAGCAAAGATAAAAATTCATCTGCACCTGTGAAAACTGGGGAGCCTAGGGATCACCAGTGCTTCCACAGACCACCATCCCAGCTCTGCAGAGGTGAGCTAAGCAGCAACAGCTCACAGGACCAGAATTCTCATTCAAAATAATTTTAGATTCACACTTAATTTACAGACAAAAGGATGCTTGGAGCCCTGAGGTCTACAACGCTAGAAAATCATGGCTATAATCATTCTAGTATGGCCTAGAAAATTTAAAACCAGATGTAACAGAAGATTAATCTTAGCTATATAGATATATGAGTATCTATAAGACTTCTAGTATTGACCACTACATCTTTCTGGTGCCTTCTTAAAATTAGTTCTTGGTGCATCCTTAAGACTGGTAAAATTTACATTAATGTAACTGGAGTAACAGATTATAAATTATGAAGGTGTTATGAATTGGGGGAAAGCAGAAATTAATGGAGAAAATGAAAGAAAAGCTGACACATAAATAAAATCAAGATCTGGTTATTTGGGGCAAAAAACAGAAAATAGATAAATCTGACCAAGATAAAAGTAAAGAGAAAATACCAATAAAAAAAAACGCTAGGGGGGCGCCTGGGTGGCACAGCGGTTAAGCGTCTGCCTTCGGCTCAGGGCGTGATCCTGGCGTTATGGGATCGAGCCCCACATCAGGCTCCTCTGCTGTGAGCCTGCTTCTTCCTCTCCCACTCCCCCTGCTTGTGTTCCCTCTCTCGCTGGCTGTCTCTATCTCTGTCGAATAAATAAATAAAATCTTTAAAAAACAAAACAAAAACGCTAGGAGTAAGAAATAAATCCCGAAAAGGGTTTTTTTCCCCCCCACAAACCTTGAGAAGATGAAAGAATATGACAGTATTACATAAAATATTAATAAATTTGAAAATATGTATCATTGAATGTAAAAATATTGAGCCTATTCTATGAATATATAAATTACCAAAGTTGTTTTAAGAAGAGGTTGAAAAATTGAATAGGTCGATAACCTTAGAAAGAACTGAACGTGTTACCAAAGATCTATTTCTTGAAAGGGTTTGAGGACGCAGTGGTTTTATAGGTTATGTGAACCTGAGCAACCTTTAAGAAACAGCTGACTCCTGTCGTTTCAATGGTTCCACATTATAAAAAGAGGTTGGAAAAGTTCCTAAAGTAAATGGTAGTCTAGAAGTTTGGTATTTGTCCAGATCTGGCATGATTAAAAATATGACAGAGAGCTCAGTTTGCACTACCCAGGTCAACAGCAGTCTTTAGGGGCACTGGGGTGGCTCAGTTGGTTAAGCGTCTGCTTTCAGCTCAGATCATGGTGTTGGGGTCCTGGGATCAAGCCCCGTAACAAGCTCCCTGCTCAGCGGGAAGCCTGCTTCTCCCTCTCCCTCTGCCCCCCACACCCGCTTGTGCTCTCTCTCTCAAATAAATCTAAAAAAAAAATTTTTTTTTTTTTAAAAAGCAGTCCTTAGCACAAGATGTGGCAGGTGATGAAGCTGACCTCCCCTGTCACGGGGGCTCTGCTTCCCTTCCTGGATCATATGCCTGCAAGAACTTCCTTTTTTGCAGAGTGGAGGGAAGGACTATATAACTCGAGCTTAAATCCTCAAATTAATATGATGGAAGTGGTATAATTTCTTTCGTCTCTCTTGCTTTCGATCTTTCTTTATTCACATTTTTTTGAAACTTGTAGACCACACTTTTTAATTTAACTTAATTTGATTTTCACACTTTGTTTTAAAAGTTATACTCCTTTTATTATTAAGCAGAATATCTATAAGCATGTTTAAGATTCACTTTTTTTTTTTTTTAAGATTTTATTTATTTGACAAAGAGGGACACAGCGAGAGAGGGAACACAAACAGGGGGAGTGGGAGAGGGAGAAGCAGGCTTTCTGCTGAGCAGGAAGCCCAATGCAGGACTCGATCCCAGGACCCTGGGATCATGACCTGAGCCAAAGGCAGATGCTTAACGACTGAGCCACCCAGGCGCCCCTAAGATTCACTTTTCTTGATCAGAGAAGGATTTCATTTCAGGTTCTAATTTCAGAAACTATGCAGTTTGTACTCCCTGCGGCAGCTTGTGATTTTTTTTTATTGTGGCAAAATACACATAACAGAAGACGTATTATTTAAATCATGTTTATTATTACTTTAATTGTGGTAAAATATGCATGACATAAGATTTAGCATCTTAACTCCTTTTAAGTGTACAGTTCAGTGGCATTAAGTTCATTCACATTGTGGTGCATCTAACACCAGGATTCATCCCCAGAACTTTTTTCATCTTGCAAAAGTATAACTCTGTATTCATTAAGCAATAACTTCCTATTCAACCCTCCCCCCAGTCCCTGGCAACCACCATCCTACCTTCTGTCTCTATGAGTTCGACTACTCTAGGTACCTCATATAAATGAAATCATGTGGTATTTCTTGTTTTGTAACTGGCTTATTTCACTTTGCATAATATCCTCAAGGTCGGTCCATGTTCTAGCAGGTGTCAGAATGTCATTCCTTTTTAAGGCTGGATAATATTCCATTGTATGTCTAGACCACAGTTTGCTTATCCATTCATCTGTCCACAAACACTTGTGTCGTTTCCACCTTGGGGCTATTGTACATAATTCTGCCATGAACCTGGGTCTACAAATATCTTTTTGAGACCCTGTTTTTAAATCTTTGGGGTGACTGTAACCATTTTTAAGTGTACGACTCTGTGGCACGAAGTACAGTCACATTCTTGGCAGCCATCACCACCATCTGTTCCAGAACTTTTTCATCTTCCTCTTGACATTTTTGAAAAGTTTTTGTTTATTTATCCGTACACCCAACGTGGGGCTCAAACTCACGACCCAAGATCAAGGTCACCTGCATCTGTGCTCCTCTGACTAAGCCATTCAGGCGCCCCCCCCCCCCGGACATTTTTAATTAACACCAATTCTAAGCAAGGCAGGTGATGCTGGAGAGAAACAATGAACAAGATAACATTGTCTCAACATCTCAAAACACTGGCAGGAAAAATTTCAAATGCTGGGGTTCGAATTCATCTTTGGGCCTGACAGTTTCTTGGCATGGAAAAATCACCTGAATCTAGTGTAGACAAACACATTCTTCAAAAGTGTGAATTGCCCTGGAGGTAATGGAAATGGCTATTTTCAGTCCTCGTCTGTGGGTTGGGTACTTTCCCATTCCCACTCCTTGAAACATTCTCTGCCCTTGGCTCCTCGACGGGATGGCTTCTCTGGAGTCCTCTTGTCGTGGCGGCCCCTGTTTTAAATGTTGAAGGGTCCCCAAGCTTCTGGGTCGGACTCTCTTTTCTGCCTGCCCACACGCTCTCCCTTGGGATCGCATTCACCCCTTCAGCTTCAAATACTGCATTTATTCCTTTGGTTTCCGAACCTACCTTTCCAGTTCAGACTGCCTACCAACCCTTTCCACCTGCATGTCCCACAGGCACATTGATCTAGAAGTGCCCTCAGTAACTGTCACCCATATCTCCAGGCATGGCACCTACACACCCGGATGCCAAGTCAGAAATAAAGGGCTCGTCCTTGGGACGCCTGGGTGGCTCAGTCAGTTCAGCATCCACCTTCAGCTCAGGTCATGGTCCCAGGGTCCTGCGATTAAGTCCCACATCGGGCTCCTTGCTCAGCAGGGAGCTTGCTTCTCCCTCTGCCTGCCGCTCCCCCTGCTTGTGCGCCCTCTCGCTCTGACAAATAAATAAAATAAAATAAAATAAAATAAAATAAAATAAAATAAAATAAAATAAATAAAATAAAGGGCTCATCCTCGATCTCTACCTTCTTCTCCCTTGGACGCAATGTCTGGTCCCCTCAATTCTATCTTCTTTATCCTTTAAACTTGTCCACTTCTCTCCACCTGTACCGCTAAGCACAGTCTGAGCCACTCTGCATTTGCCTGCTGTTGGGATAGCTTCTGAATTGGTACCCTCCTCCCACTCCCTTCTCCACACAGCAGCCTGACATTTGAAAAGCACAAACCGGATTTTAACACTCCACTGATGAGAGCCCTTCAGTGGCATTCCATTCTTCTTAGGAAAAGTCCAACTGCTTTCACATGCATTCAGAACCCAGCCTGATCTGGTTCCTGCCATCCTTTCCAGCCTCCTGTGAAACTCTGTCTCCATTCCTGTATTGGTCATTTTACATGGGGCTGAATCATGTCCTGCCGTTCAGTCCTGCCCTCTCTCCCATCCATCCTCTTTGCCAAGTCAACTTAATTCTCATTTTCAGCTTCAATGCCTCTTCCTCCAGGAAGCCTTCCTTGCCACTCCCACTTTCCCTATGTACACACTGGTTAGGTCACCCTTTATATTATTCCTGTTGCTTATGGCGTGTGGTGAAGGCATGAATTAGCAGGATGTGTGCAGGGCAAACCACGAAGTCTGCTGTTACTCGCAATGCCAAGGGCAAGGTGGCAGTAGGAACAGAAGGGAGCAGCTATGGTGGGAGGACCTGAAGGTGGAAGAGTGAAGGGCGTGGGCTTTGGGAAGAGATGGACAGTGGTTAGAATGGTGACTTAGGCACTCTCATTAGGAAAGTGATTTTATTTTTATTTATTAAAAAAAAAAAAAACTTTTTTAGGGGCACCTGGGTGGCACAGCGGTTAAGCGTCTGCCTTCAGCTCAGGGCGTGATCCCAGCGTTCTGGGATCGAGCCCCACATCAGGCTCTTCCGCTATGAGCCTGCTTCTTCCTCTCCCACTCCCCCTGCTTGTGTTCCCTCTCTCGCTGGCTGTCTCTATCTCTGTCGAATAAATAAGTAAAAATCTTAACAAAAAAAAAAAAAAAACTTTTTTAGGAAAGTGATTTTAGGCAAGTTTACTCAATTTTGCTAAACTTTAGTCTTTTCCTTCTTAGTGGGTTAATAAGCACATTATCAGTTCAATGTGAGACTTACATGAGGTAATGGTTTTGAAAGGAGGCAGGGTATTAGGACACGTGGATCGTGTTCTCAGGCCTTTTGGGGGTTCAGCGTCTGGCTTGAGGCTGGGTATGTAGATTTGGGAGCTCTCAGCATATGGGTGCAAGTTAAAATGAGGAAAAAGCTGAGATTGCCACGGAGATGCAGAGAGGTGTGTATAAGGGAGGTTGGGTCTGGCCCCTGGGGAGTCTTAGGACCCACAGGGTGGGCCCTCAGCCCCACCTGGCACACAGCAGGCACCCAACACACTCCCTATGTAGACCTGTGGGAGAAATTGCTGGCTTCTTCTCATGGAATCTTAGTCCTTTTCACTTCTTCTCCCAAATTCTGGCCTTTGGCAAAAGAAAACATTTCCCAGTAGCCCAGTGGATGGGAGCCTGGGACCTTCTTGAAGCGGTCAGTGACCCTCTGGACTGAGAGCTTATCTATGGATGGAATCCTAGCCAGGGGCAGAAGTAGGGGGAGAGCTCAAGTATCTATCATTCCTTCTGTTATTCCACTGGGAGCAGATATCCCAGGCGGGCTGTCCCTCCTAACTCAGCCAGGCCCAGGCGGCCAGGCCCCTGCTGGAGTTCAGGTGTGTTGGTGACAGGCATTGTTGTGATTTCCATTACAAAGATAAAGGGGAACACAGTTTTCACTCGTTTCTCGTATATTTTTTTCAAGATTTCACGTATTTATTTAGAGAGTGTGCATGTGCCAGCGAGTTGGGGAAGGGCAGAGGGAGAGAAAGAGCGACTCAAGTAGACTCCACATGGAGCACAGAGCCCAGGCCAACATGGGGCTCGATCTCATGACCCTGAGATCATGACCGGAGCTGAAATCAAGTCAGACGCACACCTGACTGAGCCACCCAGGCGCCCGTGTTTCTTATATTTTAAGTATGATTCAGGCTAGCCTGGCCTTGATAGACTTTGCCAGAACCTCTCTAACCCTGGTGACCACGGTCCTGGTGAAGAACCTGGGGGTCCCCCAGGTTTCTGCTGTGCTCAGCCTTAATCGAGGTGCTGGGTGAGCAGACCACCTGCCCCAGTGTCCTGCATGCAGCACTCATCACAGCAGTCACAGCGCCCAGCTGGGCTTCCCCGGTTTCACACTGACCTTCCCCCCACCCCCACCCCCACCCCCTGCATGAGCCTGCAAGGACAAGGCCCAGCTCCCACGGATGCCTGGGCCTAACTACGAAGGTGCTCCTCTGCTGGTTTTGCTCACCGACTCCCTGAAATAATCTTGGAACACCATGGATACTCTCTCCACATTTTAAACTGGACATCTAAATGTGTTTATTAGAAGTTTAAATAATTACAGAGGATGACTTTTAAAAATCAAAAGGTTGTGGGGCTCCGGGCCGGCTCAGCCAGTAGAGCACACCGCTCATCATCTCGGAGCCACGCGTTCAAGCCCCACAATGGGCATGGAGCCTCCTTTAACAAAAAAATAAATAGAACAAAAAGGTTGTACATTTTTAAAAAAGATTTTACGTATTCATTTGAGAGGGAGAGAGAAAGAGCGCATGGGCGGGGGGCAGAGGTAAAGGAACGAGCAGACTCCGGGCTGAGTAGGATGCCCATCTGGGGGCTCCATCCCAGGTACCCCAAGGTTGTACATTCTTTAAAAAGTATCTATGGAATCTTAATATATTGATGACTTAATACCCACCCTTACCCACTTAAAAATAAACTAATTAGGGGTGCCTGGTTGCTTAAGTGTCTGCCTTCGGTTCAGGTCATGACCCCAGAGTCCTGGGATCGAGCCCGGAGTCGGGCTCTCTGCTTGGCGGGGAGCCTGCTTCTCCCTCTCCCTCTGCTTGTGCTCTCTCCCTCTCACAAATAAATAAATAAAATCTTTAAATAAATAAATAATAAAAATAAGCTAATTACTTCTTTAACATTTGGAAAAATTATATTTTTCCTTTTTGTCTCTTAACATTGTATTTCGGGGCGCCTGGGTGGCTCAGTCTGTTAAGTGTCCGCCTTCGGTTCAGGTCATGATCTCAGGGTCGTGGGATCGAGCCCCACATCGGGCTCCCTGTTCAGTGGGGAGCCTGCTTCTCCCTCTCCCCTCTGCTTGTGCTTTCTTTCTCACTATGTCTCTCTCTCAAATAAACAAATAAAATCTTAAAAAAAAAAAGAATTTGAACATTGTATTCCACTTACTCCACAGATTATTATATATTTTCATGCTTGAACTATTTTATTAATATGTCTTTCATATAGAACATGTCTCTCTCACAATGGAACACAGAAATAAATTTTTTATAGAACATAAAATTTTAAATGTTTTATTTTCTGTGACCATGAGGCAGCTAAGTGTCAACAAATTTATTCTGCATCCAGTTATCATTATAATTACTTATTCATCATTGGTATAAGTATGCTACGTATTTTGATAAGTATAAAAAAGTAAACGTAATGAAAATGCATCTTTTATTGACATGAATTGTGATTACATTTTTCCATGTGCTTAATGAAAGAGAAAGTTAAACACTCCTAAAAACAAATCGATCCAGCGGCTGCATAGAGTTTCATTTTAAGTTACCATGAGGTAGAAGATATTAAACATTTTATACAATAAAGTGAGGATTGACTATAAGGGACAAATGTCATGATCTGGTTTGATAAAGTAATGTTTATCTCCTTTAAGGATAATACTGAAAGGGGCGCCTGGGGGGCTCAGTCAGTTAAGTGTCTGCCTTCAGCTCAGGTCATGATCCTGGAGTCCTGGGATCGAGCCCCACGTCGGGCTCCCAGCTCAGTGGGGAGCCTGCTTCTCCCTCTCTCCCCTGTTGATGCTCTATCTCTCGCTATCTCTCTGTCTCTCAAATAGATAAATAAAATCTAAAATAATAATAATAATAATACTGAAAGAAATCACATAAAAGCTTTATTTGAGGGTTTTAACCACCGTGTTTTTAATAATTTGGTATTTAAAAAAAATAATTCCTGTCCCATTTAAAAGGAATTTGTTTTATGAATCCATACTGTTTTGTCTGTTTAAAGGTACCCTCACTCCCACAATGCTGAGTCCCAGGATTGAGTATTGAGAAAAACTGAAAAAGAATTGCTTACGTTTAAGTCTTTTTTAGCATTCAACATGCCTTACCGATGTTCTTTCCTTTTTCTCTTGGCCCCGGCTCTCAGGAACGAAGCATTCTCTGACAAATGATCAGGGATACAGGAAAATTTTCCTTATCCCCTCATTTACTCTATCGTATATTTAAAATTGAAATACCCAGTGCAGACCAAAATACCACATTTCTAAGACCGTGCTTTTCCTTTAATAGAGTTGTGATTATACGGGGAGATGCAAGTCCCATGGATTTATCTAAGGTGACTGGTGTGCTCATTTGGGGCCCCAGGAGGGCTTTACACTCTGCAGCAGTGGACCGCAGTTCAGTTTGATGGGTGAGAGTTGCACTTTTCTTTTATCAAGCTGTTGCAAAGCTGAGTAACTATGGAAGTAAAGGGTCTGGAAAATAATTCCTTTAAGACCATCCAAGGTCGTATGATCTCTGGAAAGTGTCTACCCCAGGGTATGTGCACTCCAGTTTGAAGTCTTGACCATGGGAGTGGTCTATGGAGGGCAGAGTTTTCAGCACCCCTGGGAACCTCCATCTCCACTTGCTTGGAGGCCACAGAGAAAGAGGTTGACTCTCATGCATGTTAAAGATGTAAAAACCGAGGTGCTAAGAGAAGTTCTAGAACTTGTCTAAGGTCACACAGTTGCTAATGGCAGAGCCAGTAGTTGAGATTGTCTGCCTCCACAAGCACACCTCCATCCCCCACCTCCACTCTGCTATTATTTTGCCAATACGCTACTGTCCAACAATCTAAAAGTCTTAATTATTTTCAGAGCTCTTCTATGATCATTACTTCTTTTCATCTTCATGACAGGTCAGGGGGTATAACCTCCACTTAGTAACTTGTTTCAGTGGGGCAGTGGTGGTCAGGGAAAGCTTTCTGGAAGAAGTGGTGCCTAAACTGAGTCTTAAAAGGAAAGCAAGAGTTAGCCAAACAAAAAGGGGAGAACTTGCCCAGTGGAGGGAGCAGTATGGTGGAAGGCAGAGCAAAAATGAAGACATCCTGATGAAGACAAGGAGGTAGAAGCAGTCCCATGGATGGAGGGTGAAGTGGGATACTGGGAGTGGAAAGGACATGACAATCAGAATCAGGCAGGGGACGTGTAAGCCGTGAATGTCAGAGTGGGAGGTCACTAAAGCGTTTAGAGAACACCCGGGACTGGTGCTTTAGACTCTCCCGATGGCACTGTGAACAATGGGCAGAGGTGGCCAGAAGGCTGGAGAGTGGGGAGAACATGTGGAAGCATGTGAGTGTATGAGTGAGCAGATCATATTTATGACTTACTCTAATAATGTCCATCTTCACCTAAAGCAATGGTCACCGTGCTGAAGAGAGCAATACAGAGCTATTGGTTGAAACCTAATTACCCATCTGCCTCCCCAGTCCTGTAAGAACGTCTTTTCTGTTGCTTTTTCAAAGTTAAAAGATTGTTTTATGAAACCCAATATTCTTCCTGCAGTCTTCAGGATATGAAGGAAGAGGGGCACCTGGGTGGCTCAGTCGTTAAGCGTCTGCCTTCGGCTCAGGGCATGATCCCAGAGTTCTGGGATCTAGCCCTGCATCGGGCTCCCTGCTCTGCTGGGAGCCTGCTTCTCCCTCTCCCACTCCCCCTGCCTGTGTTCCCTCTCTCGCTGGCTCTCTTTCTCTCTGTCAAATAAATAAATAAAATCTTAAAAAAAAAAAGAATATGAAGGAAGAGCTTAAGCTTCTGAAATTTCCTTTTGAGATTTAGAGGAAGCATGGTTTGTTGGCTATCTGTAGAAGCCATAGTCCAGACATTGAAGAAGTATTTACAAAGCATGCTTAATGTGCATGTTTCTTTTTTTTATAAAATTTTTTATTATATTATTAACGTGCATGTTTCTTTGCTAACAATTCAATGATATCAAAGTGCTTCTTTGCTATTAATCTTATAGTCTTTTTAAAAAGTTGAATGTTCTTTGATTTTGTTCTCTTTTTTGAATGTTATTTGATTATTTAATTTTAATTTATTTAATTAATTTATTTTTAAAAAATTTTAGTTATTTGAGAGAGAGAGAGAGAGCACTAGCCAGTGAGAGGGAGAAGCAGAGGGAAGAGCAGACTCCCCTCTGAGCAGGGACCCTGATACAGGGCTCCATCCCAGGACTCTGGGATCATGACCTGAGCCAAAGGCAGACGCTTAACCTGCTGAGCCACCCAGGCGCCCCTCCCCACCTTTTTAAATTAACTAGGCTCCACACCCAGCGTGGGTTTGAACCCAGGACCCTGACATCAAGAGTTGCACACTCTACAGACTGAGCCAACCAGGTGCCCTGTTCATTGATTCTTTTTCTTTTTCTTTCTTTCTTCTACTTTTTTTTTAGACCATTCTTTGATTCTTAGTATCGGATTTTATTTTAGTTGCTTTGTGCTTTCTTAACCCTTGATATCATTTTTTTGTTGGGTATTAAAGCTGAATTTAAAAAAAAAAAAAAAAGCTTTCTGGAATGAAAATGTTAAAGATTGCTCAGTCATCAAGTTACCCTGCCTAAACCCCAGGGCTATTAGCTGGCTGCAGTTCACCTTTCTCTATTTCCCCATCTTTCACATGAAAAGGTCAGTCTGTTGTATCCAATTTTGTGGAAACCGTGTACTGTATTTATTGGTTCTGGAATTGTGCTTATGATATGATTTATTATGATTGTTTTACATCTTCGAGATGAAGTAGGGCTGAGACCGTAGACTAGGTGCCTGTTTTCTTTCAATTAAAAAAAAAAAAAAAAGAAGGTGCACGTATATGTGTGTGTGTGTAAAAGCATATATATACATTTATGGGTAGATTATCCCTGAAAAGGCACGTAGGACACTCAGAACATGTTAAGTTCCTGGGAGGCCAATTAGATGGGGAAAACCTGGACCAGGGGGAAGGAGACACTGCTTTCTCACTGTACGCCCTTTTGTAGTGTCTGAACTGGTTCCTTTGCGCATGCGTTACTTTATTAGCGAAAAGAAACGGAGACAAAAATAAGAAACTGTGCTTACTTGGTGGCGATTTTCTTAAGCGGAAGGTAAAGGGGAAAGCACCCTGAGATGGTAGGGGAGGGACTGGGTGAGAGAAGGAGCCAGAAGCTCGGGGTGCCGGCCCGCCCCTGCTGCTCAGAGCCGTGGTGCCGAGTAAAGCCTTGCTCAGAGGCTTCTGCAACGTGGAGCCCTTGGCCCTGGACCAGGTGTCTGCAGGCACAGATCACGAAGGCGCGAAGTAGTTCAGTTTCGCGCATGCTTCGTGCTGACGTGATTTGAGCGTTCAAAACAAAATCTAGTCGATTCCTTAAACTTTAGGATTTCATGTGATTTGGGGGGAAATTGGAGGGTTGAAGCTAGACCAGATTTTGAAAGTGACGGAGAAGGGAAAAAAAAGGAACGAAAAGAAAAGAAAAAAAAAGAAATGAAGGGAAACAGAAAGACCAAGTCATGAGCCTAGCTGGGTGGAAGGGAATGGAGCTTTTGTACAGATCTCTGTAACCTGGAGAAGATGGGTTGAAATCAGTCCTATTTCTAAAGCAATGGTTTTCAGTGGTTTCCCAGACCAGCACTAGTCAGCATCACCTGGGAATTTATTAGAAATGTAAATTCTCAGGGGCCTGGGTGGCTCAAGTGGTTAAGCCTCTCAGCCTTCCACTCTGGTCCAGATCCCAGCGTCCTGGGATCCAGCCTCATCCTCTCCTTGCTCAGTGGGGAGTCTGCTTCTCCCTTTCCCTCTGCCTCTCCCCCTGGCTCATGCTCTCTCCCTCTCTCTTTCTCTCTCTCTCAAATAAATAAGTAAAATCTTTAAACAAACAATAAAATCTTTTTAAAAAGCACAATATTTCGTCCATTGGTGGGTGAACGGATAAAGAAAATGTGGGGGAATATATACAGCCGCCCCTACACGCAATAGAATATTATTCAGACATAAAGAGAAGAAAGTCTTGCCATTTGCAACAATATGGAAGGACCTTGCGGGCATTATGCTGAGTGAAATTAGTGAGACATAGAAAGACAAATACTGTATGATCTCACTTACATGTGAAATCTAATAAAGCTGAACTCAAAGAAACAGAATAGAACAGAGGCTGATAGGGGCTGGGGGTGCGGAAATGGGAAGATGTCGGTCAAGGATACAAACTTGCACTTACAACATGAGTTCTGGTGACCTAATGTACAGCATGAGTAGTTAACACTATTGTATTATAT
Source organism: Ursus americanus (assembly GCF_024610735.1). Taxonomy (NCBI): domain Eukaryota; kingdom Metazoa; phylum Chordata; class Mammalia; order Carnivora; family Ursidae; genus Ursus; species Ursus americanus. The sequence continues at coordinate 60,124,058 of NC_142135.1, forward strand.
TTTTGAGAGTTGCTAAGAAAACAGATCTTTCTTACTTGCTCTCCACACACATGCAAAGATGAGGTGACGGAGGTATAAACTAACATTATTGCGGTAATCATTTCACAGTAATACATGTATCAAATAATCACGCTATATACCTTAAACTTACTCAATGTTACTCAATTCTATTTCAATAAAGCTGGGGGCTTCAAAGCACAATATCGCAATAATTTTTTTTTAATAAAGAGAGAGAGGGGGATTACAGAGAGAGAATGCCAAGCAGGCTCCACACTCAGCACAGAACCCTACGTAGGGCTCCATGTCGCAACCCTGAGATCACGACCTGAGCCAAAATCAAGAGTCGGACACTTATCCAACTGAGCCACCCAGGCGCCCCTCTCATTAATTTTATACGGGTTACATGTTGCAGTAATATTTTTGATGTTTTGGGTTATAAAATATATGCTATCAAAAATTAATTTCACTTATTAATTTTTAATTCTTTTTGTGTGGCTACTAGAAAATTTAAAATATTTCCATTGGATAATGCTGGTTAAGAATATTGAAATATTCCCTCGGTGGTAGGAAGCTCCCTTTGGAGTTTGGATTTAGGGGAGAGGGGTTTCTTGTTACCTGTTTGGTCAGTTTCCCACAGAGAAGGTGATCATCGTCATCACCATCATCACATTCTTTCTCTGGGCATGGACAACACCTACCTGATTTCCTGAAAAACGGAGGTCTTGTGTTGTTAATACAAGGTCCCCAAATAGCGCCATCAGATAGGACTGTTGCAGCAAGTAAAATGGCTATGGTTGGAGGACGTGCGATCTTCATGGGACTATCCATGTATTACTGTAGTCTAACCTGGCTGCATTAAAAAGTAAGATTAAAGAAGAAAAGATGGTTAAACACAGTAAGAGTTCTCTGTCTTGAAATAAAATTGCCTCCTTAGTTTGCCCTTGCACAGTCTAGCATCAGTGCCTTATTGATCAGAATTAGGAAGTTAATAAGGTTTGGGCTAATTAATCAGATGGGTAGGGACTGGAACTGCACTGCAAGGCTTAATCAAGTCATCAAAGCTCTCAAGCCATGAAGAAGGTAATTAAAGGGAAAAGATGCCTGTTATATAGTAACAGGAGACCAGCAGAGGACAAGAGCAAGATAGAGAACCTCCATTTTCTTTTGTACATTTTCCTGATATAAATCAGACCCAATGACCAGAGCGCGTTACTCAGCTTCCTATCAGAGAATTAACTTGAATGAATTTATAAATCACCTTATTGGGTCATTTACTTGCCCTAGACCAGATGTCAATGAAACTATACTTATTTATAACAAATTTTATCTTTGTCAAGTTCCACAGGAATGAGTTCTGTAGGATAACCTGCAGTTGTCACTAAGGACTGCAGCAGTTTTGATGTATAAGCAACAAAGAATTGGGTAGTGGATTATTCACAGATATGGAGTACGTCTGCTTCCAAACATTGTCCCGGATGCTTCTGTGGACTCTGTAAACTGTAGAGAGCTCTTTATTCAGGTAAATTATGCTGTATGGCAAAGGGTAGAGATTCCTGGGGAATCTTTTCTAAGCCCTGGGTCTCCCTCAGTCTGTCCCCACACACCTCCTCCCTCAAAATACTTAGGAACTCAAGTGGGAAAAGAATAAGGACGGTGTTGTGGGGGGAGGCTGGGAGGTGGGGGAGGTGGTGGGGGGAGGCGGCCTGCCAGTAAGGCAGGGATTATTGTGTATTATCTGGATGTCGCTGTGTGGGGATTGGACTGTCTTGGACTGGAAAGACCAATTCTAAAGGAGCTGAGGTTTGCAGCCATTCAAACTGCGTCTGATCTACAGCTTCCTGAAGGTTCCAGCAAAGCTCCGCTGTATTTTGGAGGCTAGCCGCGAGACCCTAAGAGAAGAATCCATTGTATTTAGGAACCAGAAAACCGAGTGTCCTTGTCCAGAGCCCCACAGTGTAATGGAGAGAGCAGAAGCCAGATCGAAGGGGGAGGGAGTGTGGGCTTCATCTCTCCTCTTCTCTTCCTCTCTTGAAACTCTCCCCCCACCCTTTCTTTCTGGAAAGAGGTGACTGTGTGGGCCAGCTGAGCTAATTAACATCTGAATGTTCCCTCTCTTTCCTGCCCCAGTCAAATCTCTGATTCTTTGAGTTTCTCTAGTACATACTTTATTAAAGTGGAAATGAGAAGTATCTCTAAATTAATTCCTCTCTTCGAGGTAACGCAATTTCTTCATATTAGCTACGAAAATTTGGAAAATCAACAAATAAAAGGAATGAGGGAGTTCTTAACGGATTTCAAGCTGTTTTGTAAAATGTCAGTAAGTGAAACAATTCAGTATTGCCCCATGAATATACGGACCAAGAATATCTAGATCAATGAAACACCGCAGGGAGCACAGAAATACAGCAAAATTCATCTGACTTTAGTATGGTATAGGATAAAGGTGACGTTTCAAGTCGCTGGGGTAAAATACAATTTAGTCAATAAAAGATGTAGACGTAACTAGCTTTCTCACCTCCAAATGAAATTCCAGATGGAGACAAACATATGCGAGGGTGATAATTACTAATTTATTTGTAATAGAAAAACGATGGGAAATAACCTAAAATCTGTTGTAGGGTTAAATAATTTCTGGTAACTCTGAAATATGGGGCTGTCTGGAAAGGAAAAAGGTGTGTTGTAGCAAATAGTTCCAATATCTATTGCTCTATATGGAAAGGAGGGTGCAAAACCCCAGGTAACTGTGTATATACACGTATACGCCTCTGCCTGTGTGTGCAAGGAAATATTCAAGTACAATATTGAGGAAGCTACAGTGGTGGAGATAAATTCTACCCCACCAGCCTTACCTGAAGACTTTCCGTATGCATATCCGTCTTTATGGCTTGAATTTTTAAATAAACTTTAAACTAATTAAATTTAATAAATTCATCATTTTTATTATTTGGTTTAATTCAGTAAGCTCTACGCCCAACGTGGGGCTTGAACTCATGACCCCAAGGTCCAGTCGGATGCTCTCCCAACTGAGCCACTGATGCTCTCTAGTTTTTAAAAATTAATTAATTTGGGGGCGCCTGGTTGGCACAGTCAGTAGAGTATGGGACTCTTGATCTCAGGGCAGTGAATCTGAGCCCCACATTGGATGTAGAGATCACTTAAATAAATAAAGCTTTAAAAATAATAATAAAAATGAAAAAAATAAATTTAAAAAGATGTGAAAGAGTTTTAATCTTTTCTAGTGACTTCTGGAGCAGTTCTGGAATAATGATAAGATTTGGGGATGAGAACGGGGGTGGGGGGGTGCCTGGCTGGCTCAGTTGATAGACCATAACACCCTGGATCTCTGGGTCATTGAGGTCAAGTTTCACATTGGGAGTAGAGCTTACTCAAAAAAATAAAAGGATTTGGGAGTGAAGATAAATCCAGAGTTTGGGTCCCAGCTAAATCTTTAACAAGTTGTGCAGCTTACTGGCAAATATCCTTCCTGAGCACAACTTTTCTTGAACAGGAATAATAATCCCTGACTTTTAAGTTTATTTTAAAGGTCAAATGAATTAATCCATGTGTACAATTCATAGCATAATGCCTGACTTCATATGTGCTGATGAAGTGCATATTCCCTCCATTTTATTTATGTCTGTCTGTCTGTATGTATTTTTTAAATTTATTTATTTACTTCAGAGAGAAAGAGAGTGGGGGGAGGGGCAGAGGGATGAAATCCTCAGGCAGACTCCCTGCTGAGCTTGGAGCCCTTCCGGGCAGGTCCCACACCCATCAGATCACAACCCCAGCCAAAACCAAGAATTGAATGCCCAGCCAACTGAGCCACCCAGGCGCCCCCAATTCCCTCCATTTTAAATAAGCCCTTATGTCAGGGAACTACCTTCCTCTCTACCCCATTTCGGAGATTTCTGTCTGACGTGCCTGTGAACTTTAGCTTCTGAAATCAGAAAATAAAAATATTGGCACCTCTAGACCTTGGTGGCCCAGTTACTTTTCTCAGTCTTCTGCACTTCTGTCTTTACTTTCTTCTTGGTCCAGCTCAGATGTCCAAGGGACTCCAACCACCCTCCTGCCATAGCCCTTTGCCCTTTGTCCTTTTGTCACATTTACTGGGCAAAACCCAAACGCTGGGCCGTTTCAGTGCCGCCTTCTACAAGCCTCCGTCTCCAGTCTCAGGTGAACTCTCAACACTGCCTGGCAAGTCTTTCTTTGCTCTAGTGAGCATGCTTTCCCACTCATCACAATTTTTATTTCAAACCTCCATTCTCCTAAAACTTCTGGGTCTTTAATGCCGTCAGCAAATATGCCCAGTCTCTAATTTCACAGAGAAAATGGGAGCCCTCAGAAGAGAATGTCTTCACGTTCTGGCCCATTCCATGCTTAAATTACATTCTGCACTCATTCTGCTCTCCCTCCCTCAGGACAAAAGGGGAAATGTGCCCTTTATTCTGTCAAAAACTAACCCCAAACTCTGGATTAGATTTCTCCATGCATTCCTCCCTCTCAGAATCAAGGACTTCTCCCTCCTTGACTTCATTCAAAACATACTCCAGTGTCCCTATCTCAAGCCAACAACAAGGACAATAACATTATCACCATTATTATCTATAACCTCCTCACCAGCACCAACTCTAAATCCTTCCTCTAAAACACAACAAAAAACAGACAAAAGCTCTCCCTAGAATATCTCCAGTTATCACCTCCACCTCTCCCCTCCCTTTTACAACCAAGTGTTCTGCAAGAATTTTGCACTCACTGTCTCTACCTCCACACCTCCCACCTCCCTCCCTGCCCTCTGGCTTCCGCTCCCCCCTCCCCACTCAGAAGTTCTTGACAAGGATGCAAGGTTGTTCCAGTTGTTAAAATGGACTCTTCTTGGGGCGCCTGGGGGGCTCAGTTGGTTGAGCTTCCGCCTCTTTTTGGCTCAGGTCGTGATCTCAGGGTCGTGAGATCAAGCCCTGTGTGGGGCTCCATGCTCAGCCTAGAGTCCACTTGAGGTTCTCTCTCCTGCTGCCCCTCCCTCCACTTGCACTCTCTCTCTCAAATAAATAAAATAAATCTTAACAACAACAACAACAAAAAGGACTCTTCTCTCATCTTCGCTGTCCTGTCAGTAGCGTTTGTATCTATAGATTGAACACTTATATGTTCCTTCCTGGACTGGAGAGGCCACCTTCTTGTTTTCTTCATATCAGTCTGACAGGGCTTTTAGCGTCACTTCCTTGGTCTTTCCCTTGAATGTCGGCATTTCACGGAACTCTGTCTTATCTCCTAACCCTGTTCCTACGGTACACACTCACCAAGGACAATCTCATCATCCAGCTCTGTGGCTTCAAACCCCATTTGCTAATGATTCTCTCATCTCTCCCTTCAGCCCAAATCTCTCTAGGATTTCAGAACCATACCTACTTCCGGCCACTCATTTCAGTAAATGATTTGTTCATTGAGCAGTTACTAGGTGCTTGGGAACAGAAAAGGCAAACAAGGTTTAACTCTACCGTTTCTTCCTTCAAGTGTATGTTCAAAAATTTAATAATATTTCCATTTAAGTCTCATTTTTCTTCTGGGATCTCTATTTGGGCATCACCAATGTGCAAAACCACCTATTCAAATATATCCAAAGCAAAGTCTTGGTTACGTGTGACTCTTCATCTACTTCCTTCCTAAACTAATCATCACCAACCTCTGTCTCTTTTTACCTCTTGACTCTTTCTCTCTCTCTTTTAAATAGCTCTTGGGTTCTGAAACTTTCTACTTCTTTACATTTTACTGTCACTTCCATAATACGCGCCATGTTTCTAGCCCCAGGTTGGGCTCCCTGCTCAGCGGGGAGCCTGCTTCTCCCTCTCCCTCTGATCCTCCTCCCCGCTGTGCTATCTGTCTCAAATATATAAATAAAATCTTAAACAAACAAACAAACATGTTCTTGTTAATTGCTACTTTGCAAGTCTGTATCCCCCATTATAAGGACATAAGCTTCTTCAGAGCCGGGACCACGTCAATCTTGTTCACTACTGTTATCTCCAGTACTTACTTCAGGGCATACGACATTAATTGAACAGGCTTCTAAGCACTGAACACATATTAATGTATATAATTAATGTATATAATACATATTTTTGTATATAATACATATTTACATGTAATACATATTTTCATCACAAGGTAGCCACTATTTTTGTCTCATTTTATAGGTGAGGAAACTATGATACAGAAAATGAAGTAATTTGCTCATGATGGCCACAGACTTAATAGGGCAGAGCCAGGATTTTACCCTGTCTTCCCAATCCCATGTTCTTAACCACTATACTCTACCATGGAGAGGGTACCACAAATCAATATTATTGACTGACTAGCTGGCTGAATTTCTGTAGGAGTTTCCTCAGCAAGCTTCTTATATCTCACTGCCCCCAACTTGGACTAGTCTTCTAGGAGAAGAATAAAAACTAGTCAGCATTGTATCCTCCATTTCATGGCTCCCATTTCTCTAACAATTCTTTGTCATATTGAATTGGTTGGGCTGGGTTGGTTGTACAGCCAAACATTCAATGAAGAGTCAACAATGGGGAAAGCTCTTATATACAGAGAAAGTGGTTTTGTTGGAGATTGGGTTGAAAGTATTAAATACAAATCTTTCTTTTTTTATTCTGGTCTCTTGCCTTATGAAGGGCATTCATAATTTTTTTTTAAGATTTTATATATATATATATATATTTTTTTTAAAGATTTTATTTATTTATTCGACAGAGAGAGACAGCCAGCGAGAGAGGGAACACAAGCAGGGGGAGTGGGAGAGGAAGAAGCAGGCTTATATCGGAGGAGCCTGATGTGGGGCTCGATCCCATAACGCCGGGATCACGCCCTGAGCCGAAGGCAGACGCTTAACCGCTGTGCCACCCAGGCGCCCTAAGATTTTATATATTTATTTGACAGAGAGAGAGAGAGAGAGAGAGCACAAGCAGTGGGAGCAGCAGGCAGAGGGAGAGGGAAAAGCAGACTCCCCGCTAAGCAGGAAGCCCGATGCAGGGCTCCATCCCAGGACCCGAGATCATGACCTGAGCCGAAGGCAGATGCTTAACTGACTGAGCCACCCAGTTGCCCCATTCATAATTTCTAAGTCTTAGTGACATAGTAGAGTTTCCATTTAGATTAAACATTTGGGGGCACCTGGGTGGTTCAGTTGGCCTCTCCATAGTACTGGCCTTTCTATGAAAATTAAAGTATTGATTCAAAAAGTGTCCTTTGCGGTAGTCCATTAGCCATTCTCTCACTATTCTTACTCTATTGATATAATGGAGTGCGTACAAGGTTTGAAGTCAGACGGGCTTGGAGTTGAATTATGACAGTTGCTTACTAGCAGTAGGAATTTGTCCTTCAAGCCTTGGAGTCTTTACGTGTAAAGTAGCTGATCAAACAGGGTTCCTACAAGGATTGAACAAATCATCTAGGCGAAGTGTCCAGTACATCAGCGGTTTGATAAACAGTGCTTAAATGATCTATAGATTGTTAGGAAACTATGAAGACCAGGAAAACAGTAAGGAGCATAACAATGGAGCATCTTCAGACCACACTGAGGCATAAATCAATTTACCACACTGCTGCTCTAGACTTCATACTGTCTACGGCTGTGGTGCTGCTGGGAAGGCCTGGTCCCCCACCCCCTTGTCTTTCTAGCAAAGTGTTCTGATCCACCCAGATTCAACTTCCTTGATCACCTTCCTCTTGCAGAAGAGCTAGAGACCTTTTCTATCTCTTATACTTCTACATACCAGTTGTCATCAACAGTCTGACTACTATCTATCCATCGATGGGCTGTAGTATCTATATCCATTGCCTACACTTACATCCCAAATTCTTTTGTTGACATATCTAACTTCCTATAGTAGATATGAGCTCATTGACATTCAAGGATTTTTGGTTTAAGTCATCATGTATCCTCAGCATGTAGCACAGTAAATACTCATTAAATGTTTGTGGCATTAATAAAAGAACAACAAATGAATACATAAATAATGAGAGAATGTTCTGGGAAGAAAGGGCATGATCTGCTCTCCCTTCAGATCATGAAGATAAGGGACGTTTCTCAGTCATGAAGTGACTGCACACACTGATATGTCATAGTAAGTTGTTAGGTAATTCACAAATACTTTTTTTTTTTCAGTAATATATTCAGGGTTGCAAACATACCCAGGTTGGTTTGCCTAAAAAGAAAGAGCAGATTTGAGATCCCTACAATATCACTCCTACTTGCTTTCCAATGTGCTTCCTTGACTGGAAAGAGAAAGGGTAAGGTTAGAAGTGGCAGTCAGGACTGGTGCCCTGCCCCGGGGATGTGCAGACGTGTGCTATGGAAGTGGACAGCGGCTGTTAGGAGTCACAGAGGAGAAAAGGACAAAACTTCCAGGTTAGAGAATCATGATGAAGGAGCCTGTGTGATGTTGATTCAACAGAGGCTCCTTCCCTGACTGTGAATGGAGCAGAGGCAGCCTTGTCAAGGATGCCTGAAAAGGATGGTAATTTAGCAAGATTCTCATCCTTGACACCTAGAGTAGAGGCAGCACTCATGTTTTCTTTTCTCTGAACGTGCAAAGCACTGGGCTGACTGGTAGCCATACTTTTTTCTGGATGTGAAGTGAGATTTTCTAAAAGAAAGACCCAGATTTTCTTGGAAAACATTATTATGAGGCTCACACATCTAGAAAGATTTCTCTCTAAAATGATCAGAAGCGTTGGTGATGGAAGCTTCTGTGACCTGGAAAATTCATTTGTTTTACTTCTTTATAGCTTGAGTACAAAGACCCATTGTCTACCGATTCCTCCTAAACTTCAATTATTAGAAAATTGATCACATGTCAAAAAGTGACAGATTAATTGCCCCAGAAATCCAAATGTGTAAGGGGCTGGCATCTGCAGACCAACTGGTGCTTGCATAGTTGACTCAAGAAGAACTGACCAGGCTCAAACACATGTATTATTTTGGCTGTTTAATAACTAATAGGTATAGTGGCTCATCTACGTTTGGTTGTGGGGTATAGAGTCATTCAAAGGTGGCAGCCAATGACAATAATGTTTGTTTTATTTATTTATATATACCTTAATCCCAACGGTAAATCTTGAAGAATCTACGTGCATTTTTCCCCCAAGATTTTTCTTTTAATTTTTAAAAAAGTTTATTTATTTATTTATTTTTAGTAATCTGTACACCCATATGTGGGCCTTGAACTCACAACTGACCTGGAAATGGAGAGCCACATGCTCTTCTGACTGAGCCAGGGTGGCTCAGAAATTAAGAATGTTAAGAATGGCCATTTGTATGTTCATTTTAATTATGCAAAACAGGTGCTGTGTGCTGATAATAACAGCTAATACATTGAGTGCCATTCTCAAAAGTGTCCTGGTTTCTATGATATGATCACCCCACTCACTGAGCACTTACTTTGTGCAATGTGCTCTTCTAAACTTTATATGGACTCATTTACATATAGTCATGGTCCCATAGATCATAAGACCATGCCTTCGAATTTTGAAGACAATTAACCATTTGGCATCAGCTAAATGATATTGTGCATGCTGTTAATAGACTCTCAGCATTTTCATCAGTCAGGAGCGTAATGGTGCTGGGAAAATCTAATAATAAAGGTAGGCAATGGTAATTGGTTGTTATGGATTAATCAAAGAGTATATAAAGCAGAGCATATAAATTTGGGGTCTAATCATCACTGTTTGGAAGTGTTCTGTGTCCTTTCAGGGAAGATGAATGAGCATTGAGAGAAAACTGACATTTTTTTTTCTCATTAATGACACTTCTTTTCATTAAAGATGAGTTTATCACTGGTAATTACCTTCTTTCCTTTAAGTAGGCTTGTAGAGAATAACATGGCTAGAGAAAAAAAATATAAAAAATTTACCATGATCAAATGGTAATTGTTGGTCCTTTTACATTTGTTCTCCTGTATAACAAATGTTAAATTTTAGGTCCCTGACAACTCTGTGAATACAGTAAAAACAATTGAATTGTATACTTTAAATGGGTAAATTGTGGTATGGGAATTATATCACATTAAAGCTGTTATTTAAAAAATGTAGGTCCCTGTGCCATTGGAGTTTATAATCTCAAAAGAAAATGTATTGATGCACACATTGTATAAACAAAAAGTATGTATAACTACACCAATTTCCATTTGGTGCAATTTGTAAAGTATTGCTTGTTTTTGTACCACAATTTTATTTGAGAGAGGATTTATATAATATGGGCATTTTATGTTCTATAAAAAGACTGAAATACGCTCCAATAGGATTGATTTTAATGTAAACTGAGCAATGACGCAAACAGCTTGATAAAGACAAATGCACCAAATATAAAAAGTGGAATCTGGCCTAGTCACTCCCAGACCTATCAAAGCAGCGTCTCTGCACGGTGGGATCGGAGCATCAGTAGCTTTACAAGTTTCCCAGGTGGGAGGCGCCTGGGTGGCTCAGTCGCTAAGCGTCTGCCTTCGGCTCAGGGTGAGATCCCGGTGTTCTGGGATGAGCCCGGCATCTGGCTCCTCCGCTTGGAGCCTGCTTCTTCCTCTCTCACTCCCCATGGTTGTGTTCCCTCTCTCGCTGGCCGTGTCTTTCTCTGCCAAATAAATAAAGTCTTTAAAAAAAAAAAAAGTTTCCCAGGTGGGGGTGCCTGGGTGGCTTAATCAGTTAAGGATCTGACTCTTCATTTTGGCTCAGGTTCTGATCTCAGGGTTGTGAGATCAAGCCCCACCAAGGGCTCGCCGCTCAGCAGGGAGTCTGCTTAAGATTCTTCCTCTCCGGGATGCCTGGGTGGCTCAGTCGGTTAAGCATCTGCCTTTGGCTCAGGTTGTGCTCCTGGGGTCCTGGGATCAAGCCTCCCCCCATCCCCCCGACCCCCCATCAGACTCCTTGCTCAGCAGGGAGCCTGCTTCTCCCTCTGACTGCTGGCTGCCCCTGCTTGTGCTCTCTGACAAATAAATAAATAAAATCTTAAAAAAAAAAATTCTTTCTCTCCCTCTCTCTCTCTGCCCCTTCCCCACTGTGCACCCTCTCTCTCTCCCCATCACTCTAAAAATAGTTTCCCAGGTGATTTCAATGCACCACCAAGCTGAGGGACACCAGGTTAGCTGAAAATGGCCGGGTTACAATCACCTTCTTTCACTTGGATATGCTAGAGATGGGCTTCTATCCATAGTAAAAACTGCTTTGCTGATATGTAAATATACTCAGGGATACTTCACTAATTTTGGATGAGCTCGGGACATACCGAGTGGACCAAAAAATAAGAGGACAGCACAGCTAAAAGGGGTGGAAGCATGAATTTAAAAAAATAATAATAAAATAAGGAAGAGCTAAGAAGGCAAATGAGAACCTAGAGGCCCTTCCATTGTTCTTACATTTTAACACTCGAAATGACATAAAGAATCCAATTCAATATCCAAAATTTTCCCAGTAAGATAAGGGATTAGAAGGCAAGCAAACCTTGAGTACAAGCCAGGACTTGTCAGTACTCGTGCATTCTAGTCCTAATACCGGGTGGGACGTGCTCCCTTTTTTTCCAAAGCATCTGTTGCTGTTTTTTTTTTTTTTTTTTTTTAAGATTTATTTTTATTTATTTATTTGACTGAGAGAGAGAGCACGGCAGGGGGAGCAGCAGGCAGAGGGACAGGGAGAAGTAGCCTTGCGGAGCAGGGAGCCTGATGTGGGCCTATGGGATCATGACCCCAGCCGAAGGCAGACGCCCATCGACTAAGCCTCCCAGGTGCCCCTGTTGCTGAAAATTTTGATTCCAGAGAAGCTGCAAAAATATATAGGTAATTCCCATCAACCACCCACCCAGCTTTCCCTAATGTTAACCTCTTCCATAGCCAAGGTACAATGATCAAAGCCAGGAAATTAACATTGGTACAATGCTATATTCTTTTACAAATGAAGAAACTGAGGCCTAGAGAGGTTAGGCAACTTGCCCAAGGGCACACAGCCAGTAAGTGGCGGAAACCCACTACAGGGATGGAGTATCCAGTTTCCTTTGTTTCATCTGAAATCCACTTTACATTAAAATGTGTTTCTAGAGTGACGGCTGGGGGCAAGCAGCTTATTGTCCAGCAGACATCAGGGATGCGAGACGCCTTAAGGGCATGTGAGACCCCGCCTCTCAGGAGGGCCCTCGCACCTTGTTTAATGCTCTGCCGCTGCTGCGGTCTTGAAATTCTTAATACTTTTATCTGGGAACTTGTGTTTTGAAAGTAAAGGCAGAGGGTACCGAGAAGCTATAAATCAACAGGCCGCGGGGCCGGCACTCCCACCTCCGGACTTGCTTGACTGGGTGGGCGCCTGAACCATTGGCCTGGAGCTTAGTGCGCATGCGCGTGCCTCAGGGTGGTCCCAGGCAGAGGGGCGGGGCCCTGAGGCCAGATTAGCGGTGTCCAGGCGGGGCGGGGCGGGGGGGGGGAGTGGGCGTCACCACGTCCGATCCCAGGAACCCAAACCTGCAGCACCTCTCTGGCTTGGAAAGTTTGTCCGTAAATTACTATAAACAAAGACGTACACGTGGACTTTGCAATAAAGCATATCAAGAGGGACGCCTGGGGGGCTCAGCCGGCTAAGCGTTTGCCTGCGGCTCAAATCATGATCTCAGGGTCCTGGGATGGAGCCCCGCATTAGGCTGGCTCCTTGCTCAGCGGGGAGCCTGTTTCTCCCTCTCCCTCTGCCCCACCCCCACCCCAGCTCATACTCTCTCTTGCTCTCTTTTTCCATCTCAAATAAAGTCTTAAAAAGCACATCAAGAGTTACTAGAATCTTCAATGAATTTATTAGGATCTCTGGTTTTGAAAACTACCTGCAATATTGCAAAGACAATATCCACAGACTTAGGGATAGAAATTAAATGTAAAGATTGTCACATTCAATGAAAAAGAACACGATTTTCATACAATACTTCAGATGAGCTAATTATTAACAAAGACAATTTTAAAATTATTTTTTTCCCCTGTAAATGAAGATAACAGTGGTAGAATGCATAAGGACGTTTTGAGTTAGGTACAAATCATGAAGCCACTTTCAATTTCTTGTACAACGTCCACGAGTCATAGGAAATGTCAGAGGAAGCATTAAAATGCCATTGTATACATTTGCATTTAAAATTAAGTTTAGACTTCACTGTCTGATTTGTATGAAGACCTAAATCTTTTTTAAAAAAGTATCCCAGGGGCGCATGGGTGGCTCAGTCAGTTGAGCATCTGAGTCTTGATCTCAGCTCAGGTCTTAGTCTCAGCTTCAAGCCCACGCTCGGTGTGGAGCCTAATTTAAAAAAATAAATAAATAATAATTCCATGAAAATCATCAGCAAAGAATGTGCTAAAATTTATACTTTGAAATAATTTACCAGAGTTGTTCCAATTATTGCCACAGCCTATAAAAGAGTCTTCAAAACTCCAGTAACAGTTACATCAGCAGAAAAGTCATTATCAAAAATTATTTGTGATATCACATTTGCTAAATGCTATTCAATTATACCAATTGAAAGTGAAATTTAGGGGTGCCTGGTTGACTCAGTCGGTGAAGCATGTCACTCTTGATCTGGGGGTTGTAAGTTCCAGCCCCACATTGGGTGTAGAGATTATGTAAAAAAAAACTTTTTTTTTTTTAAAGATTTTAAAAAATATTTATTTATGATAGCGAGAGAGAGAGAAAGAGAGAACACACAAGCAGGGGGAACAGCAGATGGAGAGGGAGAAGCCGACTCCCCACTGAACAGGGAGCCTGATGCAGGGCTGGATCCCAGGACCCTGAGATAATGACCTGAGCTGAAGGCAGACGCTTAACCAACTGAGCCACGCAGGAACCCCCAAAATAAAATCTTTTAAAAGAAAAAAAAAGAAGAAGAAGAAAAGAAAATGAAGTTTAAGAAGTACACATTTTGGGGGGAAAAAGCAGAAGTTTTGATAACGTAATAAAAGAATTTACAGGGCGCCTGGGTGGCTCAATCGGTTAAGCATCTGCCTTCGGCTCAGGTCATGATCTCAGGGTCCTGGGACTGAGCCCCACATTGGGCTCCTTGCTCAGCGGGAAGCCTGCTTCTCCCTCTGCCTCTGCCGCTTCCCCCTGCTTGTGCCCTCTCTCTCTCTCTCTCTCACTAGCTCTCTCTTTGCGTCAAATAAAAAAAAAAAAAGAAGAAGAATTTACAGGAAAGTGAGCCAGAAAAGTCTTATGATCAATCAAGACATCCATTAATTAGGTATTATTGTGTTCTTAAAATTATGACACTAGAATTTTTTTTAGGAATTTTAAGTTTGTTTTTCTCATGTATCACTGTTATCCCTATTATATTTTACACGTCGTAAGGTATTTCAAAGGAAAAAGCTTTATATTTCAGTACTCAATGGCACTTTTTTCCTGCCCTTCTAACAAGAAACTGCACTTTCATTTTGCACTGCATCGTCCAAATTATGTAGCTGGGCCTTCTGACCCTTTTCATAATGGTGTTGCTTCTGCTTCCACATTTAAATCTTGAGATTTAAAATCTCTAGCAGGTGTGCGTCTGTTGGCCAGAGCCTAGGTCTGTACCCTTACCCTTGTCTGGGAGGCCGGGCAGATATATATATGGCTCAGCTGATAGAGTGTGCAACTTTTTATTTTATTTTAATATTTTATTTTTAATAATCTCTACAACTAACATGGAGCTCGAACTCACAACCCTGAGATCAAGAGTTGCACACTCCACTGACTAGACTGAGCCAGCCAGGCTAAGCATGTAAATCTTGATCTCAGGGTTGTGAGTTCGAGCCCCATGTTGGGTGTAGAGATTGCTTAAAAATAATATCTCGGGGCGCCTGGGTGGCTCAGTCAGTTAATCGGCTGCCTTGGGCTCAAGTCATGATCTCAGGGTCCTGGGATCACCCTGCATCTGGCTTCCTGCTCAGTGGGAAGTCTGCTTCTCCCTCTCTCTCTGTTCCTCCCCCATTCTTGGGCTCTTTCTCTCTCTCTTAAATAAATAAAATAAAATGTTTAAAAAATAAAATAAAATAACATCTCAAAAAAACCCTGCTCTGAGTTAAAAACAAATGCATTTAATAATGATGTTATTATTGATTTAAACTTGAATTCTGAATTACGGTGTCACTCGACTAAACAGCTTTGTAACATTGACTACCTAATGAACACACGGCTATGAGTGAATGACAGTGTTACTGAAGAGAGACCCAATCAGAAGGTGTGAAGCTTGGAAAGTAGCATGTTCAGTGCCTGAATGATGATTATGGGATTGGGTGTAAGGAGTGAAATTGGCTAGATATTATATGCTTTTCAGCCCAAGGAACCTGATTCTCAATTACAATGCAGTTCTGTACTCAGGCAGTGGTGGACATTTAGGTCTTGTATTGAACAGAGACTCATGAAGGGACAGGAGCCTAAACACATGCTATAGCATATGAGCATAGGAAAGAGACTTACAAAGATTCCTCATTTAAATTAACTTTTGGTTGTCATGGCTTGCTGTCGTTTCAGTCAACCTATAGGATTTGACCCTCTAACAAATAACCATATAAGAACTAACAAGAAAATCCAAGTAGGGGCGCCTGGGTGGCACAGCGGTTAAGCGTCTGCCTTCGGCTCAGGGTGTGATCCTGGAGTTCTGGGATCGAGCCCCACGTCAGGCTCTTCCTCTGGGAGCCTGCTTCTTCCTCTCCCACTCCCCCTGCTTGTGTTCCCTCTCTTGCTGGCTGTCTCTACCTCTGTCAAATAAATAGATAAAATCTTAAAAAAAAAAAAAAAAAAGAAAATCCAAGTAAATATAAAAGTGACACATTTGCCCTAGTGTCCCTTTGGTGCCCCATAGTAAGCCTTTGTTTTTTTGCTGTGATTTGTCATTATTTTATTGAGATGATAAGATATTTAACACCCAAAGGAGTAAATTTTCAGACTTGGTAGTTGTAATGGGGTTAATGGTGGACCCCGAGAAGATAGGTCCCTGTCCTAACTTCTGGAACATGAAAATGTGACCCTATTTGGAAAAAGAATCTTTGCAGATATAAATTAAGGATCTTGAGATACGTTCATCCTGGATTATGTAGGGGGGCCCTAAATCCAGTGATGAGTGTCTTACAAGAGACAGAAGACACAGAAGCCTATGTGAAGACAAGGCAGAGATCGGAGTCAGGCAGCCACAAGCCAGGAATGCCTGGAGCCACCAGAAGCTGGAAGAGGCAAGGGAAGCTCTTTCTCCTAGACCCTCTGGGAGGTGTGCAGCCCAGCCGACACCTTGATTTCAGACTTCCAGCCCACAGAATTCTGAGAGAAGACATTTATTTTGTTTTAGACCACCCAGTTTGTGGGACTTTGTTGAGGCAGTGTGGGAAACTAACAGGATCATCTCCAAAGGGTTGTGAAGCTGAATGGATGTCAATGTTCTTAAGTCCTTACAAGATTTATTAATTATTAATTTATTAATCATGTTATTTATGAAAATGACATTTCAGGGGCGCCTGAGTCGTTGAGCGTCTGCCTTCGGCTCAGGGCGTGATCCCGGCGTTCTGGGATCGAGCCCCACATCAGGCTCCTCCGCTATGAGCCTGCTTCTTCCTCTCCCACTCCCCCTGCTTGTGTTCCCTCTCTCGCTGGCTGTCTCTCTCTGTCAAATGAATAAATAAAATCTTTAAAAAAAAAAAAAAGAAAATGACATTTCAGCTGCATCATCCATAAGTGTCCTGTGGCGGCTCCTTGATCTTGCCAGCAATATTATCTAATGCCATGAGCACCTCCCCCTTTCCAGTTTTAAATTATTTCCCGAACCGCTGGTCTGAATAGGGCACGCACAGATAATACCCAGGGTGGCTTATTAGTAAGACAACTACCTGATTTAGTGTTCCAACATCTGAAAACATAAGTCTAATGAAGGATGATTTTTACCCAAATGAACGTCAGGAAGGTCATTATCACAGTGATTTTCAGGCGAAATGCTCCACATTTGTTCCCTCCAGGTATTGCTTCTCTGTATTAACAGAGCCCTACCCAGGCTTTGGAACACCTTACCAAGAGAGGAAAATACTTTCTCCTGAGGTTGCAAGCCACATTTTTCTTGGGATTCTCCCTTTTGACTCAAAAGATTTAATATTTAAGCAATCAAATATCAAATTCTTTAATTTTTTTAAGAGCCTTTGAGAGCAAAGCATTAATTTTCCTTAATAGTATTTTTCTCTCAGACAATGCTCTAATTTAACTAGGGTTGCTTCTCCCGCAGAGGAAGCCTTTTTTTTTTTTTTAAAGATTTTATTTATTTATTTATTTATTTATTTATTTATTTATTTTTAAAGATTTTATTTATTTATTCGACAGAGATAGAGACAGCCAGCGAGAGAGGGAACACAGCAGGGGGAGTGGGAGAGGAAGAAGCAGGCCCACAGCGGAAGAGCCTGACGTGGGGCTCGATCCCGTAACCCCGGGATCACGCCCCGAGCCGCAGGCAGACGCCTAACCGCTGTGCCACCCAGGCGCCCCTATTTATTTATTTTTTATTTATTTTATTTTTATTTTTTTAAAAGATTTTATTTATTTATTTGACAGAGAGACAGCCAGGGAGAGAGGGAACACAAGCAGAGGAAGAAGCAGGCTCCCAGCGGAGGAGCCCGATGTGGGGCTCGATCCTAGAACACCAGGATCACGCCCTGAGCCGAAGGCAGACACTTAACGACTGAGCCACCCAGGCGCCCCTAAAAAGATTTTATTTTTAAGTAATCTTTCCACCCAGCGTGGGGCTCGAACTGACAATCCCGAGAGCAAGAGTCCTGCTCTCCACTGACTGAGCCAGCCGGGCCCCACCATCATAGGAACCCTGAAGGCAACTGGACGGTCTGTTACAGAGAGTTCTCTTTTGGATCACGTCTCCTTGTCCTTATGTTACCTTTATCTAATACGATGATTTCTCCTTGATCGAAAGGAAACCATTTTTGAGCATTTCCATGAAATAGCTAGGTGATTTACTCTGATTGGTTTATTAAGACATTTTCAAATAATTTTTTTAATTAAAAAAAAGCAAAAAAAAAAGCTATTTTAAAGTAAGTTATAGATTCAGCTGTATCTTTAAGCTGTGTTCCTCATTTACTTCTCAGACAGAAGGGAAAGCAGTTGAAAATCAAATGCAATTTACCTTATATTTACGTGATAGATGAATTTCAAAAGTCCTCTCATTGCATTTTTTTTTCTAATTCAGTTTATATATTAATGTGGGATACTGAGAAATGCTATAGAAACCTGCTAATAATGGATTTGAAGCTCAGAGTCTGGACTCAGCTCGCAAAAGTGGGTAGTGATACATTTTTAGCTAAATGACATTTATGACATTGCCTGGAGTAAAACATCCTTTCAGTTTTATCAAAAATAATTTTCATTCTAGGGGCGCCTGGGTGGCACAGTGGTTGGGCGTCTGCCTTCGGCTCAGGGCGTGGTCCCGGCATTCTGGGATCGAGCCCCACATCAGGCTCCTCTGCTATGAGCCTGCTTCTTCCTCTCCCACTCCCCCTGCTTGTGTTCCCTCTCTCGCTGGCTGTCTCTATCTCTGTCAAATAAATAAATAAAATCTTTAAAAAAAATAATAGTAATAATTTTCATTCTAAAACAACACAACTAATAGCATGACTATTAGATTTTAAAATAACGTGGGTTTTATACTATAATAATGTTAAAATCTACATTAATATTAAAGAAGTTATCTTTGAGGTGCCTGAGTGGCTTTGTCGGTTAAACGTCTGACTTCGGCTCAGGTCATGATCTCTGGGTGCTGGGATCCAGCCCCCGTTGGCTCCTGCTCAGTGGGGAGTCTGCTTCTCCCTCTCCCTCTGCCCCTCCCCCCTGCTTATGCATTCTCTCTCTCTCTCTCTCTCTCTCAAATAAATAAATAAAAAAAAAACCAAGTCTGACTTTGGCTCAGGTCATGATCTCAGAGTCCTGAGATGGAGCCCTGTGTGGGGCTCATGCTCAACTTCTCCATCTGGCCCCCCCTTTCCTTCTTCCCCTCCCCCCAACTTGTGCCCCTGTGCTCACGTTCTCTCTTTCTCAAATAAATAAATAAAATCTTAAAAAAAGAAACTTATCTTTGGAATTGCTAATTAATAGGATTACTTGATTTTCTTTTAAGAATAGTTACTGTATTTTCTATTTTTTCAGTTTTATTTAAAATCAATGAATTAACATAGTGTATCATTAGTTTCAGAGGTAGAGTTTAGTGACTCATCAGTCTTATATAACATCCAGTGCTCATTACATCATGTGTCCTCCTTAATGCCCATCACCCAGTTACCCCATCCCCCCTTCCCCTTCCCCTCCAGCAATGCTCAGTTTGTTTCCTATGATTAAGGGTCTCTTATGGTTTGTCTCCCTTTCTGATTTCATCTTATTTTATTTTTTACTCTTTTCCCCTATGATCCTCTGTTTTGTTTCTTAAATTCCACATATGAGTGAAGTCATATGATAATTTTCTCTGATTGACTTATTTTTTTTTAGCATAATATCCTCTAGTTTCATCCCCGTCATTGCAAATGGTAAGATATCATTTTTTGATGGCTGAGTAATATTCCAGTGTGTGTGTGTGTGTGTGTGTGTGTGTGTGTGTGTGTATACCACATCTTCTTTATCCATTCATCTGTTGATGGACATCAGGACTCTTTCCATATTTTGGCTATTGTGGACACCCCTGCTATAAACATTGGGGTGCAGGTGCCCCCTCAAATCAGTATGTTTGTATTCTTTGGATAAACACCTGGTAGCGCCAATTTCTGGGTTGTGTATTTTTATTTAATACACTGTCTTTTCTATTTAATTTTTAACAATGCAATGTTCCTTACCCAGTGTCATAATAATATCTAATGAAACACTAATTTGAAGTAAAACTATAACTATAAAGATAACTCTTCATATATACTTAACATCTGATTGTCCTAGTGTAGGAGTCATTCATGGATTTAATTTGAATATGGGTATTCTCATTGGTTGAAAAATAACTATTTTAGTTTTAAAAACAAAGTTTACTGAAGCTTTTGTGCTGTTTATCTTCTATTTGCTTCTCCAGGTTCATTGTCTATTTTTCGTACTGCCTGTGGCCTCAGGGGATGACCTGTATGAGCTGCTGTAACGGGCTCCCTTCTCTCGGTTTGGTCCGCTGGGAAGTCCCATAGGAAGGGCAGGAAGGGCGTGAGATTGAGGCATCTATTCCTCTGCCTCCATCTCTGTGTGGTGCCATGTCTGTATCCCTCTACTGGAGGCCCGGCTCCCAGCTGATGTTTCTGTCTATATTTGTTATCTACTGTTATGTAAAAAAGTCAGTATAAATATAGTGGCTTAAAACAACACACGTTTATTATCTTACAATTTCTGTGGCTCAGGTATCGAGGGCCACAGCTGAGCTGAGTCTGTAAAGGTATAGTCAGGGTATTAGCAGAGCTGCAGCTCGTCTCAAGGCTCGACCAGGGAAGGATCTGCTTTCAAGTTCACAGGGTTGCTGGCAGCACTTTTCTTTGTTGCTTGAAAGCTGTAAGACTCAGGGTCTCAGTTTCTTTCTTTCTCTCTTTTTCTCTCTCTCTTTCTTTTTTTTTTCTTCCCAAGGACTTTATTTATTTATTTATTTATTTATTTATTTGAGAGAGAGAGAGAATGGGTACAAGCAAGGGGAGTGGCAGGCAGAGGGAGAAGCAGCCTCCCCGCTGAGCAAGGAGCCCAATGTGGGACTTGATCCCAGGACCCTGGGATCATGACCTGAGCCGAAGGGAGACACTTAACCAACTGAGCCATCCAAGCATCCCTTAGGCTCCACACCCAGTGTGGAGTCCAATGTGGACCTTGAACTCATGAACCTGAGATCAAGACCTTAACTGAGATCAAGAGTTGGACACTTAACCAACTGAGCTACCCAGGTACCCCTGGCCTCAGTTTTTTCCTAGCTGTGGACCAGAAACTATTCTAGTTCCTTGTCCAACTGAGCCACCCAGGTGCCCCTCAGAAGGTTTTTAAATGCACAAAATTTGGGGTGCCTGGGTGGCTCAGTCGGTTAAGCATCTGCCTTCAGCTCAGGTCATGATCCCAGGGTCCTGGGATCGAGCCCCGCATTGAGTTGCATGTTCAGTGGGAAGCCTGCTTCTCTCTTTCCCTCTCCCCCTCCCTACCGCTCATTCTGTCTCTCAAATAAAAAAAAAAAAAAAAAAAAGAAATCTTAATTTTTTTTTTACCTTTAAGTAATCTCTACACCCAGTGTGGGGTTTGAACTCACAACCCTGACATCAAGAGTGACATGCTCTATCAACTGTGCCAGCCAGGCACCCCAAAGCATTTGCTTTTATATAGTGTTTCTCACTCCATTAAAAAAAAAGATTTTATTTAATCATTTTAGAGAGAGAGAGCGGAGGTGAGGGAGAGGGAGAGAGAGAATCCCAAGCTGACTCCATGCTGAGTGCGGAGTCAAACCTCAGGCTTCATCCTAGGACCCTGAGATCATGACCTGAGCCGAAATCACCTGGGTGCGCCTTTCTCACTCCATTTCAGCTATAGAGTGTTCTGGATGAGGGTAGGGGAGGGGTACTCAGGATGAATGTTTCACAATAAACCTGTGTGACAAAGTTGGATTAAAAAATTCACACTCTGGTAAAAATCAATCAATCAATCAGTCAATCAATCAATCACACACTGGTGTACTAATTTATGTTAGATTGGTCTGTTGTATGGAGTATAAATTAGAGGAAGTTTAACTGTTAAAGCAACTGCAATCTCACCCTGGTCATCAGTCACAGAGGTGACAAAAAAGCTCACCTCTCTTTCCCAACTCAATCAGTCACCCTGAGGCAAATAGACTCTTGGATTTCATCAAGATTTATACTCTTTTGAATTTATTTTGATTTAGAATTTTTTTTAAATGAAAAAACTACCAACCGATATACCCATGAGATAGCATTTATACAGTATCCTCTTCCGAGGAGAGATTCATTACCCACTGGGATTGAGGCTTATTAACCTTGGCCTCGTCGTGGTCTGGAGCTGTCACTCATTTATTATTTATCTTCATACCCTCTAACCCAGATCTCTATCCGTTTTAAACAAACAAGGCAGCCCTAAGGGCTCTCTTACACCACCTAAAACATAAGCGTTCTCCCATGTGCACATAGGCGCTAGGTCCTCTCCTTGCAAAACGTCACTGATGTATGCGGCACCAGCAGCAGGACCAGAATTCTTGAGATAGATAAGACTTAATTCTTGCATTTTTAAAAGGGATCCAAGACTAAAGAGCTACTGAAAGAAATCTGAGGGTTACCATTTAGGGCGTTTGTCAGCAGAGGCCTGGAGCCCTCCAGGGTGAGCGTCAAGGGTGGCCCTGCTTACTGGCACTGTTTCTGCATCACCCTGGAAGGTGAGGTCGTGTAGAGTGCTGGAGCTGTGTGTTCAACTGAAATTGTAACGCTGCATGCAACCAATCTTACATTACGGACACTGATTTAAGGTACCCCACCAAGTTAAGTGATCAGTTACACACTATTTTCCTTATCTCCTTGCCTGGAAGACATTTGCTGAGTAACCGAAACCTAACCAAAGTCTCCTCTCCGTGTTCCCTTTGTCTCTGCACACAGGGACAGCTTTCTCGTTGCCTTTGTCTTCCAGTGGCAAGGGTTTCTTTAACTGGTGGAAACAGACCATTTACCTCCCTCAGGCTTCCTTGGTCTATTTCATGCTGGACTCCTCACCCTCTTCACCTCAACCTCATGTTGGTTCTCTTTCCCATTTCAAAATACCGTTCCACTCGAGCAACAGAGGAAAAGCCAGACTTAGAAAGAAAAATAGCCTTCCAGAGATCATTCAATCCAGGTCTTCCCAACCTTGCCCAAGAAGAGTCACCCCGGCTGCTGGTTAAAATACAGGCTCTCTGGCTGCTCAGCAGCTCCACTGAACGCATTTCCAGGCGAGGATTCTGGAAATATTTCATTTTAATCGGGGCTCCAGGGTATTCATTCATTTATTTATTTTTTTAATCACTGGAATAGTTTCGCAAACAACTATTTCAGCACTTCTCCAATGTTAGCTTGTCTCAATCCCTTAGAGGGGTTGTAAAATCACAGATTGCTGGGCCCCACCCCCAGAGTCCCAGTTTCAGTAAGTCTGGGGTGGGGCCGAATATTTGCATTTCTAACCAGATGCCTGCAGCAGGTGCTGCTGGTCTGCGAACCCCGCCCTGACAACCACGGAGTCCAGTCCCATGGCTTCGTTTGAAACTGAATGCGTTAACCCCTGGTGAAGGTACTTGCTCGTCGTGACTGATACGCTACATCTGTGCCAAAGAAAACGTGAGTCCTATTTCTCAATTAAATACACTAACTAGAGAACACTTAACTAAAGCAAGCCCGCCTCCGAACCTCCTGAACAAATCCGCCAAAGTCACTATGCTTTCCTCACGCCCTAGAATCACCAATAAATAAACCAATTTCTTATTCCTTGTTTTCAAAGCTTTAATTTCATTTTTGCTTTCCATTACTTTTTTTCAGTTTTCATTGCAAATTATCAGAAGGACTTTCAGGAAGTGTTTCTGTCCTAGCCAGAGAACCTCACAGCTGTGGTAACAGCGTCGACAGGGCAAGGAGCTCCAGCTCAAACAAGCGCAGAACACACGTTGGGAACAGGTCTCGCTGGTTCCCGCGCGGCGCCTGGCGTGTTTGCGCGGGTTCCTCAGCGGCCGCGGAAAAGGTGCGGGACCTGAGCTTCTGCCTGGAAGCGGAAAGCGTCCGCCGGCCTTCTGCGGATCAATGAGGCATTGATGCGCTGGCTTCTGTAAGTAGGTCTTCGGGGAGAGGCTAAAGGGGATCCGATACTTCGATGCTGCGCTACTTTGCAGACATTATGAGAGTTAATAAAACTCATTACCTCTTAGCTTCCTTCTTTCAAGGGACAAAACGCGAATTTACTCGAGGCATAGTCTTGTGCGTGTGTTCGCGTGCAATTAAAATAACGTTCCTGGAGAGAAACGCAGAGTGTGAAAACTGGGTTACTGACATGTAATGTATTTGTGAAAGCCTACCGCTTCAGCGTGTTGTCTTGATTCTACTTTCTGTGCCTGGCTTCTTACCGGCAAGAGAATTTCTGGTAACCTGGTATGCATGTATAGATAAACATTTCCATTCGTTGCCACAGAGGAGAAAATTTAGAATGCACAACTCAGGTCGGCGGGCGAGAGAAAGAGCATGCGTGAAAGTGTTAATTATTGTTTCACGGTGTACAGTGCACACGTGTAATGTGAAGAAAATAATTTAACACAAGGGAAAGGACGAATGTTCTTTGCAGGATCTTTAGGCAGAAAAGTTCAAATTCATGACAGAGGGAGACAGATAAGTATTGGAGATTCGTTTTAATTGACGGCACAAATTGGCTTTACAAAATTTTCAATACTTCCTGAAGTTCTTTGTGTAAATGTTGGGTAAATATAATGAATAGTCAAACAGGAAATTAGATGCAAATCAAACGTGCAGGTCACCAGGCAAAGGCAATCAGAGTTAAGGAAATACATGTAATCTTCATGCCTTCTTTCAAGATTTTCGGACTTAGTTTATCCACCGAGGAGAGGAGACTGTCAGATTCAGTTTCGTACCTAGTGCAGGAAAAGAACTCAGACAGGATGCTTCTGTCTAGCACAACAATTTGGAAGAGCATGGAGGTAAGATGTGAGGTAATTATATGAAAAATCAGGAATCTGGGAAGGTGTGCCTCCGAGAAATCTTGTAAGGGGCAAATAGTAACCACACATTTCGTAGAATAGGAGGATAGCCTGCATCCTGCATACATTCCTCTTTCTTTCTTGAAAATAGTAGTGAAAGTCCAGATGTTGTCAGAATATTTTTTATTGTTATTATTTTTGAGTAAGCTCTACACCCAGTGTGGGGCTTGAACTAATGACCCCACGATCAAGAGTGTCAGCTCTACTGACTTCGCCTGCCAGGCGCAACTATCAAGATACTTTTTTAATTTTATAAATTGTTGTTTTGGTGCTCGCTGCGGCAGCACATATACTAAAAATTGTTGTTTTATATGATTACAAAGTACTGTGTCCTCATACAAAACTCAAATATTACAGAAGCGTGTGTGATGTAACTCCTTACTCCAGTATCTTTTGAGTAGGGTTAACACGAGCAATTTCCATTTTAATCAGAAAACTAGGGTAGATTATGAATAAATGAGTAAGTTCACCCAGTTTCCTAAAGAATTAATTGGAGGAGTGCCTGGCTGGCTTAGTCGGTAGAGCATTCGACTTCCGATCTTAGGGGTTGTAGGTTTGAGCTCTACAGGTTGGGTGTAGAGATTACTTAAAAAAAAAAAAAAAAAAAAAAGGCAAAGACAGACAGACAGAAAGAAAGACAAAAGAAAGAAAGAAGAGGGGCACCTGGGTGGCTCAGTCGTTTAAGTGTCTGCCTTGGCTAAGGTCATGATCCTGGGGTCCTGGGATCAGATGAGCCCCGAGGTGGGCTCCCTGCTCAGCGGGGAGCCTGCTTCTCCCTCTCCTCCCTGCTTGTGCTCTCTGTCGCTCTCTCTCTCTCAAATAAATAAAAACCTTAAAAAAAAAAAAAGAATTGGAAATTCTAACCATGGAATCTTAAGCTCAAGGCATGCTTTCCTAGGCTTTCTCTCTGTGGACTTCTAAAAATGTTTATAACGTCTTTACTAAGCAGCCTCAGTTTAAGAATAAAATTTAAGGTTAGCTTTTGGCATTCAGTAGAATCTGTCAGTTAATCATTCTTTTACAGGATAAATTATTGCACATAAATGCTTCACTTTTCCTTTGTGGTCCTATTAATCCATTCATTGATGAATGTCTCATGAAAAAATAAAAAGGTAAGAATGGACTTTATGGCATCTAGACCCACTTAGTTAAGAATCTACTTGTCTGCTCCTTTAGGAAAGACCCGGCCCCAAACACTATGACCTAATATGTCTAATTAGTATGTGTTAAAATAATTGCAGTTGCTGCAGTGTGGTTAGGAATGAGTGACACCGACGATTTTTTGGAGGGCAGTGGGGGGAGTGTTTAAAACCTTTAGGGATTTTCAGAGTTTTTCATCTCATTGTAATCATGTAAAGATGTTGCAGGGATCCAGGATAGACTTTGGTTCTTTGTGCTAGTGGGGTCTCTATTTAGGTTAAAACGAAGCACTTAGCTCATCATTTAAACAATGCAAGGTAGTCACGCTCTAATACCTTAACCCTGTGGAGCTATTGTCTGCTTGCAAGTATATTCTATAGGCTTTGCATTTAAGATTGATCTATGCAAATAAGAAAATCTTTTGTTAAGTAAATTTAGGAATGCAAATAAATATGCAAGAAAAAGAAGTGATTAAAAAATCTTTAACTTACATCAATAGTCACTCAAGTCATAAAGCAATGGAGGAAAAAGAAGAAATGATGTGGGGTTGTAAATGCTTGCTTATTACGAGTTGCACTAGAAACTGTAGTTAAGATAGCACCGTGAGCCACACAATTGTACCATTTGTAAATCTGATGGCGAGCAGATAAATGGAGTTAAGTGACACATTTAGAAATGTATTCTTAAAATATTGGTGTATTCCAATCCTGTTCTATCTCCTGAATATAATTACAGTGTGCCAGATATAGTCTAATCATTCACAGTTTATCTCTTTTGTTACTTTATTTAAAGAGGCAAGATAAACATCAAATCATGTCTTAAGAGAAAGTTTCAAGAAGGGTACTTTCTACTTTTGTTACCTTTGGCAATCCTTTATCCTCCTGGTTGGGACTATGGGGCTGTGACTTTAGTGCTCCTACATAGGCCAAGTCTCAATGACATTTTACGTGTATGGAAGTTTCCTAATGATCATGGGTGGGGGCGGAGAGGGGTTGGTAGATGAGGAACACATACAGCAGGCTTTGTTATTCCTTTCCTAGCTTTTGTGCTGGGCCAAGGCCTTCTTCCTCCTCCCATCCTCCTTTGTGCTTATAATGAATGTACGACCTTGAGCAAGTAAATTAACCTCATTGCTTCAGTTTTTTCATCTGTAAAGTGGGAATAATAAACATAATACTATATGAGAGCAATACAATGCGAATTGAAGAGACAAATGCAAAATGCCCAGCACAGGCTTTGAAATCTAGCAAGTGCTTAATAGAAGCAAGCTGCTTATTACTATTATTATATAGTATAATAGGGTATATATTATTAGATATGAAAGTTACATATTCATGAACTTGTGAAAACATTGAGGTGTTTTCCAGTAGAGAGAATAACAACCAAGATTTACTGAGTATTTGCTTGGGGACAGGCATGCTGTTTCTCATTTGGTGGTGACAGTCATGTCTTGCGGCAGAGCTGGGGTGGAGTGCCCAGGCCATCAGGCTCTAGCACTGCGCACGTGTTCATTGTGTGAGGTCACTGTTGGTTTGGTCCTTAGCCTTTTTTTCCTCTAATTTTCTGAGTGAATTCATCCTTCTGTGTTTTCTCTGTCACTGGTGATTCTGGAGTTCCAGCCAGATCTTTCTCCTAAGATCTAATATTTCCAAATGCGTACTCTCTATATCTCAAGCTGAATTCCTTTCCCAACTCACTGTCCCTCCTGAATTCTCTACTGGCACTTAATGGCATCACTAGAAACTTGGAGTTACCCAGGACCCTGGACTCCTCTTTCCCTTGTCCTCTATATCTAGTTGGTCACCAGGTCCTGTCCAGTTCCAGCTTAAAATCACCTCTAATTCAGAGCCTCATGAAGGACTTTGCAAAACAAACCCAGATCAGACCTCTCTTGCTTTCAGTTTTCCTTTGGAATTCCCCCACTGCATTCAGAACTCATTTTGCACTCTTTAGTGAGGCTTACAGGTCACTCTATGATCTGGCCCCTACCCCTGCCCATCTTCAAGGGCAAATGTCCATCATTCCAGAGGAGTTCACTGACTTGAGGTTTGTGGAATGATCTGGGCTGCTCCTAGCCTCTGTGTATGTGATGTCATTTTTGCAGGTTGAAATATAAACTCCTTGCTCCTGGCCCCACTGACTTGGGTACCTCCTTTTCCCTAAAGACGGAGCTCCTACATCCTGCCTAGCTTCTCTTCACTATCATCTTCCCCAGGGTAACAATTTGACCTTTCTATGTAATACCCCGAACGCTGTAACTCCCTTGCTATATATTTACCCCATTGTATTATTGTTCATTGTTTTCTTAGTTTTCTATTAGTTTGAACTTTTGAAAACCAAGAAGGCATTGGAGCAATGTAGAAAACACATGGTCTTGGACAGAGACACACTGGGCTTATTAACTCTGTGACTTTAGGCAAAAATTGGCTCAATTTCCTCTTCTGTAAAATGTGTAACATCTGCCTCATAGGATTGCTATGAAGATTAAATGAGATAATGATGGCATTATTATTATTATATGTCTTTAACCAACAAATTACCATATTGAAAGTTCTAGCAAGTGTCACATAAATTAATCAATTTAGTAATACGTATATTCTGTCCTTTCTCCTGGTGACCAATAGGATGCAGTTATAAGACAAGACATCCCACCATGGTTATGGGCATCTTTGTGATTTGTTGGTTCTAGACGTAACAGTACATCGTTCTGCAAGAAGGTACATTTGAAATTAGCTTGATGGGATTCAATGAACCATCCAGAAAACGATTCTAAACTTTTTTTTTTTTAATTCAGATTTAAAATTTGGAGAAATATGAATTGAGAATTAGAAAACTGAGGGTGTCTGGCTGGCTCAGTTGTTGGAGCACATGACTCTTGATCTCGGGGTTATGAATTTGATCCCCACATTGGGTGTAGAGATTACTTAAAAATAAAATCTTAAACCCCAAAAAACCCAAACTTCCTTAAAAAAAAAAAAGAAAAATAATACTTCTAACAAGATTCGGAGAAAAGTTCTTACATGGGATAGAGAAACAAGAGATTTGGGAGTTAACTTCCCATCAGGGGCGGAGGGGAGGTAGTCACTATCAGTCTGTGCATCAGCCAGGGGCGTCTGGTGCATATGAATGATGTTGACTGGATGCCTTCTACCTTGCAGCCATTACCAAAAACAGCTCCAGATTGGAACACTGGATTTTTCATACTCATATGTTGTTGTTCTTTTTTTTAAAGATGATTGAAGAAGAGTATCTGTCTATATATCTATCTATCCATCCACACACACTCACAACATATTTCATATATAATAGTAAATAATATATAATGTGTATTTTATATGCTATGATTTTTTCTTTTGTTTTCTTTCTTTTTTCTTTTTTTTTGTAAAAATCTATTTTGAGGGGCGCCTGGCTGGCTCAGTCAGTGGAACTGCAACTCTTGATCTTGGGGTTGTGGATTTGAGCCCCAACTTGGGTGTGGAGATTACTTAAAAATAAAATAAAATAAAAAAAACCTATATTGAGTGGAACTTTGAACTCCAGAGATTCTAAAGTTGCTGTCATCTCAACAATTCTAATTTTGAATCTGTAGCTTTACGGGATATATATGTATTTTTCATTATAGAAATTGGGCTTTTAAGGGGCGCCTGGCTGGCTCAGTTGGTAGAACATGCAACTTTTGATCTTGGGGTTGTAAGTTCGAGCTCCATCTTGGGTATAGAGATTACTTAAAATCTTAAAAAAAAAAAAATTGGGTTAAAAAAAAATTTTTTAAATTTTAATTCCAGTATAATTAACATATATTATGGTTTTTAAACCTTTGAAATTCTTTTCCTTCAAGTGGGTGGAAATGCTTTGTTAAAATTCTCGCATTTTGGGGCGCCTGGGTGGCTCCATCGGTTAAGCGGCTGCCTTCAGCTCAGGTCATGATCCCAAGGTCCTGGGATGGAATGGAGCGTCAGGTTGCTTGCTCAGCAGGGAGCCTGCTTCTCCCTCTCCCTCTGCCTGCTGCTCCCCCAGCTTGTGCTGTCTCTCTGTCAAATAAATAAGTAAAAAATCTTTTAAAAAAATAAAATAAAATTCTCATATTTTATTGCCAAATATTAATGACATCATTAGTTTCTTTTCTTTCATTCTTTTTTTTTTTTTAAAGATTTATTTACTTATTTATTTGACAGAAGAGAAAGAGAGAGAGTGAGCACGGGTGGTGGCGGAGGGGTAGGGGAAGAGGGAGAAGCAGGCTCAAGCAGGGAGCCAGAGGCGGGGCTCAATCCCAGGACTCTAGGATCCTCACATGAGCCCAAGGCAGAGAAGACAGAGGCTTAACTGAATGAGCCACCCAGCGGCCCCGACATCATTAGTTTCTGATCACTGTATAGAGGTCTTGTACATGTAGGTACTCGATAAGCATTTCTCAGATAAGCTTCCTGAATTAAGAAAAGGCATTAATCATAGGAAGGGAAGAATTAAAAGAAAGAACTGCTTCTACGGCTTTTGGCTCTATTAATTAGCTCTATTTAAGAATTTACACAGAGTATTGGCTAAAGTTCTTACGATGACAATTGCAGAAACTGGCTCAAGCTAGAATTCATTGTAAAGACACAGGTAAGCCTCATGGGAACCCAGACCAGAAACTAGAGCTTATCCATATTCCTCTGGATTTATTTCCTCTCCTGACGTCTCTCGCCTTGACTGTCTGTCCACGTGGCCAGGATGACAGGGCTACCTCAGGTTCTGAATTTAGTTGCTGGAGGTCCAGTTAAGTCTCCCTGTGGGTCCCAAGCACAAACAAAGGAGGAAAGGATTCTTTATTTTATTTTTTTAAGATCCTAGCTTAAAAACAATTTGTTGCTTAATCTTTTATTTAAAATTTTAATATTATTTGTATTCTATTTTATTGAGATATAATTAACATACAGCACTGTGTAAGTTTAAGGTATACAGCAAATGACCTGACTGGCATATATTGTGAAGTGATTCCCACGATAAGTTAACATCCATCATCTTGTATTGATTTAAAATAAACAAATTTTTTTTTGTGATGGGAACTCTTAGGATTAATTCCCTTAGAAACTTTCAAATACACCATAGAGCAGTGTTAGCTACGGTTATAATGTTGTACATTATATCCCAATACTTACGTATCTTGTAACTGAAAGTTGTACCTTTTGCCTATCTTCATCCAATCTACCCTTCCCCTCCCTCTGCCCATAACTGCAAATTTTATCTCTTTTTCTAGGAGTTCTTTTTGCTTTTGTTTTTTTAGATTCCACATATAAGTGAGATCATACAGTATTTGTCTTTCTCTGACTGACTTTACTTAGCATAATGCCCTCAAGATCCATCCATGCTGTCACAAATGGAGGGATTTCCTTCTTTTTAATGGCTGACAAGTATTCTTGTGTGTGTGTGTGTGTGTGTGTGCGCGCGCGTGTGTGTGACATTTTCTTTGTCCATTTATCTACTGATGGACATTTGGGTTGTTTCCATGTCTTGGCTGTTGTCAAGTAAATAATACAGCAGTAAACATGGGGGTGCAGATCTCTGTTCAACACAGTGACTTCATTTCCTTCAGATATATACCCAGAAGTGAAATTGCTGGATCATATGGTAGTTATGTTTTTAATTTTTTGAGGAGACTCCGTACTGTGTTCCGTAGTAGCTGCACCAATTTGCAATCCCACCGGTAGTGCACAAGGTTCCCAAGGAAGAAAGGATGATTGC
This sequence comes from Ursus americanus, assembly GCF_024610735.1. Classification (NCBI taxonomy): domain Eukaryota; kingdom Metazoa; phylum Chordata; class Mammalia; order Carnivora; family Ursidae; genus Ursus; species Ursus americanus. Next base: position 60,155,661 of record NC_142135.1, read on the forward strand.
CACAGTTTGAGCCAGGTGCCCGGTGGGACTAATCAGCCATGACCAGGTTAAGGTTGGGTCCCTCCTTAGACCTGGAGGGAGCCGTTCCTATAACCAAGAGTACGGACAGAGAGCACTCATCCCACCCTTGTAAAACAGTGAGCCACTCGGCAGAGAGTACAAGAAGGGTCTGCTGTGCAGTATTATAGCACTTTTATTAAGAATACTTAAAAGTTATTAGGCAAGACCTCAAATGTCTGCCTTGTCTGCTCACATTTTTTCCCAGCATTCATACAAAGAGAAATACGTTAGCTGAATACGACTTACCAACAGAAACATTCTTGGGGCGCCTGGCTGACTCAATCAGTAGAGCATGCAACTCTTGATCTCAGGGTTGTGAGTTCGAGCATCACGTTCGGTGTGGAGATGACTCAAAAAAAATAAAATCTTAACAAACAAACATTTCAGAACATTCTTGCAATATCTTTGATCTTTTCCCTAGCAATCTGCCAGCCTTTCTTTTATGATGGTTTCTGGGTCATAGCGTATCTTCTGCTAGTGACAGTCCAAGGCTGGGCTGACACTGGGTGAACACTCATGATAATTATTAAATGCAGGCGCTGTTTTTTCTATGGTAGTCCTTTTTAAAAATTTGACTTTTTAAAAGCAATTTAAAAATATGTAAATATGCATGAATTTAATATAAAAAAGAAGAGGATAAACAAAAGGTATAACTTGAGAAATCGTGTTCACTTTCTTGCTCTCATCTATCTTATTCCCCGTTCCACTAACCTTTCATACAGGTAAGCACTTTCGTTAATGCTTGGGTCCCATGACAGCGTTTCTTTACTGCAAAAACCAAGAAAATGCAATTATATATTATTCTTCTCCTTTATTGTGGAAAATAGAGCCTGCGATAAACACTGTTGCGTTATTTAGCTACTTCTGCCTGACAGATTCCACTCCCCCTGCCCCCACCCTTGCCAAAAAGAAAATCTAGCACTGTAAAGCAACGAACATGTATTATCTCCTAGTTTCTGAGAGCTCGCAATCCAGGATTGATTTGGCTGAGCAGTTCTGGCTCAGGGTCTCACGTGAGGTCTCTGTCAAACCTTGGCCAGGACCAACGTCATCGGCAAGTGTGACTGTGGATAGAGGACCTACTTGCAAGCATATGGCTCACGCACATGGCTGTGGGCAGAAGGCCTCCGTTCCTCGCCACACGGGACCATCAGAGCACCCTCACAGCAGAGCAGCTGGGTTCCCCAAGCGTGAGACTCAAGAGGAAGAGCTAGGAGGAAGCCCTGGTGCCTTTGATGACCTGGTCTCTGCAGTCACACACCACCACTTCTGCTCCTCTTCTCATGAATTCGTGAGACCCTTGACTGAGCCCAGCCCACATAAAGGAGATAGGGTTTGGCTCCCACTCTATTTTTTTTTTTCCTCTTAAAGACTTTATTTATTCGTTTTTTAAAAGATTTTATTTATTTATTTGACAGAGATAGAGAGAGCGAGAGAGGGAACACAAGCAGGGGGAGTGGGAGAGGGAGAAGCAGACTCCACACTGAACAGGGAGCCGGATTCAGACTCCATCCCAGGACCCTGGGATCATGACCTGAGCCGAAGGCAGACGCTTAACCGACTGAGCCACCCAGGCACCCCTCATTTGTCATTTAAATCTCTCTTGTTAAATTAATCTCCAAAGGGGATGTATGCTCGCTATATTCTCAGCCCCAGAGTCTGTTGTCATAATTTTGAATCTGTGCCCATCTGATAGATAAATGGCCTCTGTGGTGGGTTAACGCGCATACACTTTCTCACGCTAGGTAGGTGAACATCTCTTTCTGGGATTGAGGCCTTCTATGCTCCCTTTTCTGTGGACTGCCTGTTCCCGGCCATTCTTCGTTAGCCTCACAGCGGAGCGCGGCCCTTTTCCTCCTCCTGGTGTGTGTGTATGCGGTGCAAGTGTGTGAAGAATCACACGTCTGCTGTTCTTCCCTCTGCCTTCTCCACTCTGATTCTGTTTGATTTTGTGCTGCCATTCCGTTTTTCTTCTCACCGACCTCACGGAGTACAAAGACTAGTAGTCAGTTAATTTCTGTTATTCCTAGCGCTGAGCTCTTCGGAACTCCCATGCTTTTCCCACTGGTGTCTTCACTGCATTCCAGAAGCAGACAACATGTAGGAGATAGGCAGTAACACCTATGACACTTTTCTTTCACATGTGGGAAGCCGGGGTGGGGGGGGCACATTCTCTTTTATTTCAAAGAGCTGACAGGTTTTCAGACCCTCCTGGCTACGGAAGGGAATGCCTGCAAAAGTTTAATGACCTTTTGAAAGCACAGGGGAATTTTGGAAAGCCTAATGAGCTTCTGAAACCACCTGTGTAACATCCCCCAGCAGTTGTACCATAAGGAGAAATAAAGTGAGTGTAGCATCCATTCACCTTCCTTTTTTCATGCTAAGTCGCTCCCGACTTTGTGTCGTCTGACTCAGGAACATCTGAACAATACTGCGCTTATAATTTCCATATGGGAGTGAATCGAGCCTAGGGATTAGAAGTATCGATGTACCAGGGTGCTTGGGTGGCTTGTGTGTTAAGCTTTGACTCTTGATTTCGGCTCAGGTCATGATCTCAGAGCACTGGGAGAGAGCTGGTGTTGGGCTCTGTGCTTAGGGGGGAGTTTGCTTGAGATTCTCTCCTTCCCTCTCCCTCTGCTCCTCCCCCTGCTCTTGCATGCACACGTGCTCGCTCACTCTCTCTAAAATATGTATCTGTTTATTTGAGAGAGAGAGAGAGAATTTGGGGGAGGGGCAGAGGGAGAGGAAGAAGCAGGCTCCCCACCAAGCAGGGAGTCTAAGGACTGGACTCCCGGCGGAGGAACCAACTGAGCCACCCAGACGCTCCATAAATAAATACATCTGTTAAAAAAAAAAGTGTCTATGTACCAAAAAGAAAACCTTCCAGCGAGAGACGATTTCATTAACTACGGTTGTGATTTAGAAGTCCATAAACGCCTAGGGGAATCTGGTATGACAGGCAATCATTTCCTTAAGAAAACCTTCTCAGCTCACAGTTCTCATAATAAATATGGAAATGTTGGTGCAGGGACACCTGTTGTTGGGTGTGATTTCTATGTATTAGACTCTAGGTTAGTTTCCCAGGGCTGCTCTAACAGTCTCACGAATCGAGTGGCTTCAAACAACAGAAATTCATTTTCTCACAGTTCTGGAGGCTACAGATCCCAAATCAAGTTGTTGGCAGGGACACATCTCTAATGGGTCTGTTGTGTCCTTCCGTCTCTACTATTGTGTTAACAATTCCCAGGAGAAAATAGGTCTGTTGAAATAAGTTTAAGTTCTTAAAATCTGGCTTCGGCTTTTGCCCTAGATAGCTAACCTCCAAGAACTGCCTTTAATCCTTCCTCTTTAGGCATAGAGAGGAACTTTCAGGAGGGCTCCACCCTGGCTGTGATGGGAAGCGCTCACCTCCCTGGTGGGAAGGTGAGCTAGTTCAGATCTCTGAATCATCTCATCCTCTCTTCTAGTAAAGCCCCCCCCGCCCCAGTTTATACCGGGGAGCTCTGTTCATCACTTGGTATCAGAGTCCTTGCCTCTGTCTTGAAGAAGATGAAGGGGGATGGGTAGTATGTATGTCCAACAGGCTTTCTGCTGCAACCTGAAGGATTTTTCTTTCTCTTTTTGTGCTTGTACAACACTAGGTGAAAATCTTTTCTCCCAAGCCAACAATGTGCTGATTGCGGACTGTCCTCCTAAGGGGAAAATTCCACTGAAGTCTATTGCTTGCCTCTGTGTCTTGTACTCTAACATGACAGATAACAGGTGGAATTAAAAAGTGGTGATATTTTGAGCCAAAGATGTTGTTAACACATCAATGAGTTAGGCATGAAGAGGATGTGTTTCTGCTGGTGGGAATGTAAAATGGTGTAGTCACTGGGGAACACAGTAGGGTGGCTCCTCAAAAAATTAGACACAGAATTATCATGTGATCCAGTAATTCCACTTTTGGGTATATAGCCAAAAGAAATGAAAAGAGGGACTCAAACAAGTGTTTGTACAGCCGTGTTCCTAGCAGAATTATTCATAATAGCCAAAGGCAGAAACTACCTGTTTTTTTTTTTTTAAAGTATTATTTATTTTAGAGAGAGTGAGTGTGCACACAAGCAGGGGGAGGGGCAGGAGAGGGAGAGAATCTCAAGCAGGCTCCCACTCCCTGCTGAGTGCAGAACCCGATGTGGGGCTCGGATCTCACCACCCTGAGATCATGACCTGAGCAGAAATCCAGAGTTGGCCACTTAACTGACTGAGCCACCCAGGCGTCCCAGAGACTACCCAAGTTTCTACTGATGAATGAATGGATAAGCAAAATGTGGTATCTACGTACAGCAGAATTTCATTTACCTTAAAAAGGAAGGCAGTTCTGATACATGCTACTATATGGATAAACGAATGAAAAAAGCCAGTCACAAAAGGAGAAATATTGTGTGATTCCTCTTTTACGAGGTTTCCAGAGTAGATAAATTTCTAGAAACAGAAAGTAGAATGGTAGGGGCACCTGGGTGGCTCAGTCAGTTAAGCCTCTGCCTAGGCTCAGGTTGTGATCCCGGGGTCCTGGGATCGAGCCCCACGTCGAGCTCCTTGATCAGTGGGGATCCTGTTTCTCCCTCTGCCTCTGCCTCTCCCCCTGCTTGTGCTCTCTTTCTCTGTCTGTCATGAATAAATAAGTACAATCTTTAAACAAACAAACAAACAAACAAACAAAAAAAGTAGAATGGTGGATACCAGGTGCTGGGGGAAGGGAGGATGGGGAGTTAGTGTTTAATGGGTACAGAGTTTCAGTTTGGGTTGATAAAAAAGTCCTGGAGATGGATAGCAGTGATGGCTGCACACCGATGTGAATATACTTAATGTCACTGAAATATACACTTAAAAATGATTAAAATGGTAAATTTTATGTTACATGTATTTTACCATGATTTTTTTTTTTAAGATTTTATTTATTTGAGAGAGAATGAGGGAGAGAGAAAGCACAAATGGAGGGAGGGTCAGAGGGACGGAGAAGCAGGCTCCCCGCTGAGAAGGGGCCTGATGGGGAACTCCATCCCAGGACCCTGAGATCATGACCCGAGCTGAAGGCACACGCCCAACCAATTGAGCCATCCAGGTGCCCCTACCAATTTTTTTTTTTTTAAGGATATGCTAGTTCCCCTGTGATGGAAGAAACTGACTGTTCCAGTGATGGTTGCAGCCTCCCTGCCCATGGTGACTCTTCTAATGCCGTGAAGCATTGTCTCATCAGACAATCAAAGGTTCTTGAAGGGGAGGTGAGGAAGGGGGTGCTGCAGGGTGATGTGATAGGGAGCCGGATTTTATTCCAAGGGCTCAGCATCTGGAGCTGACTGAAACTCGTTTTTTTCTGTTCGTTTGACATCTTTTCAAAGGAGAGTGGCTTTCCTCTGATTCTACTGATCCAGTCACTTGCAGAGCTGTTCTCTGAGAGACCCCCTGGCTAGAAAGGCAGTTAAATGCCCTTGGTGCCTTTAGTAAAACACATGGACACGTCAAGGGCACAAGGGGTGGGTCTTTGGGATGAGGTCTTTGGCCTTTCGTCTTGCTAATTCTTTTCTATTTATTTTTTATTTTTTTAAAGATTTTATTTATTTATTTGACAGAGAGATAGCCAGTGAGAGAGGGAACACAAGCAGGGGAGAGGAAGAAGCAGGCTCCCAGCAGAAGAGCCTGATGTGGGGCTCGATTCCAGAACGCCGGGATCACGCCCTGAGACGAAGGCAGACGCTTAACGACTGCACCACCCAGGCGCCCCCGTCTTGCTAATTCTTGAATCTCAAAGAGCAAAACATATCCTCTGCTTTTCTAAAACCAAACTATCATACCAGTAGATTTCTTGATATTCAGAACTTCCAGGTCAAACGAAGATTCATTCTAGTGAAAAGATTGGTAGTCGTCTCACTTATGTTGTGTGTAAGGGCAGAATAAGAGGCTAAATTGTGTAGCCTTCTAATCCCGGCCAGGCCTGTGTTCTTCATGAAAGCTTGGTGTCCTCTCTCTCCATATTGCTGTCTTGTGATCACGGCTAGTTGTCAGGTTGAAAATGGTAAATGGCCCTTCAGTCTTTGCTGAGAAACATTATCTATTCAATTAATGGCCCATAAAATGATTTAGGGAAAAGACAAGACTGCAATTTCTTCTTCCAAAGGAGAAAAATGATACTGTCTAATTTACCAAACTTCCAGCTTTTAAACGGTTTTAGGAAATGTAAAATATCACTTGCCTAGAATTATAGAAGCCACAAGAGGAAACCAGAAACTGAGAGGCCAAGAAAGAGTATAGGGACATTTTGAGGAGGAAGAACGTTACCCGCTCCTTTCTGTACATGTGAACAACTGTGTGGATGAATTGCTCCCTTGATGGGAGCAAACGTTGATAGGAAACAAGGTGAACAGTTGGTCTATGTACGTAAAAAATAAATGTAGAAAAACAGTGAATGTGGCTTGGCATGGAATATACACAGTGTATTTGCTCTTTATCACACACACTGTAAGCCAGTAAAATTGCTTAATAAAAATAATCTGACCTAGAAATGGAAGTGTGCGGAACACGGTGGCACCCCCAGATGCTCTTAATGTCTGTTCTTTAGGGGTGCTGTACTCCGGCCATCAGAATCTTCACAGACATTTTCATGAGAAGAGTCTCATACTCCATGAGATTGTCCACTTTATCAATACCTGAAGAGATTCTTTAATTCAGGACCTTATATAATAACGTCAGAAAATTTAATTGAGGGGCACCTGGCTGGCTCAGTTGGAGTGACTCTAGATCTTGGGATCTGAGTTCAAGCCCCATGTTGGGCTTAGAGCTTCCTTGAAAAAAAGAAGTTTAACGGAACATGGCTGGACTACATGATTGAGTGAGACCTCTGCTTTTGGAAACCATGGCCTTAAACACGAGTTTCTCTACCACAAATGCCTTACAGAATGGCTCTGGCATTAACCTTCACTTCCTCACGAGGAAGTGGGTGGGATCCACAACTGGGCATGTCTCAGGAAACATCTCTGTCAGTTGGGCCCAGATCTCCTTGGCTACCCTGCTTCTTTTCTGGCTCGTTTCCTGCAGCTTCCCAGGATCTGCTCTAGACACCAGCCCCAGAAACCGTCTCTGCTTGCTCAGGGTTCTGCAGAGTGAGGTCTGCTAGCATAGGGAGGTCCCCTGACTTTTCCTGGGAGGGGCCCCTGCCACACTGCACTGCAGCCGTCTGGCCAGCTTTCCTCTTGGGTCCCTCTGAGCCCCCGGCCAAGGGTGGGATGTAGTGAAGGTACCGTTCTACTCTCTAATAGGAGTAGAGCAGCTTCCGGTTTGAATTACACCTGGAAAATCCTCTCTGTCAAAAGCAGGAGTTATGGACTCTGAAATTCATTCAATCATCCATTCTTTCCTTCCATCTTGGTCTTTTTTTTTTTCCTTCTCAGAGTACCTAAACAATGACAAATGTGAATTTGAGCGTGTCATTTTGCTGGTCAAAATCGCCCCAAAGTCCTGTTGCCTTTAGAACAAACCTCAAGTCTTTATGCTGGCCTTCATGCCATTCCTGCGTTCATGAAGTATTTATTGTGTGTTCTATGCTCTGTGTAGGACCAGTTTTCGATGACTGGGACAGATCCGTGAAGCCCACGGATGAGATCCTGGGGCTGCGGGAGCTCACGTTCTGGCAAGGGGAGATAGTAAAAAATAAATACACTACATAAATAAAATCTAAAGTCTGTTAGATGGTGACAAGCAGGGGCGCCTGGGTGGCTCAGTTGTTAAGCGTCTGCCTTTGGCTCAGGTCATGATCCTGGGGTCCTGGGATAGAGCCCCTCATGGGGCTCCTTGCTCAGCAGTGAGCCTGCTTCTCCCTCTGCCTGCCACTCCCTCTGCTTGCGCTTGCTCTCTCTCTCTCTGTGGGTCAAATAAATAAAAGTCTTTAAAAAAGGGTGACAAGCACTATGAGGAAAGAAAAAGCACACAGTGCGGGGCGAGGGGGTGCGGTGGTGCGGTGGTGAGGTGCCTGTTTCATCCAGCCCCTGCCTGTCTCCTGTCCTCGGGGTTTGACCGTGCTCTCACTAGCAAGTGGTCTGCCTTGGAACTTGGCCCTTGCTTCTCTGGGGCTCATCTCCCACATACCCCGTGTTTGTGCCTCGCTTCGGTCAGTTCGCTGCTCAAATGCCATCTCCTCTGAGACTGCCTAGCCCACTTGACCTAAGCACCCCAGCGGCCTGTTCTCGCCTACCTTGCTGTTTCTCTTCACAATCCTTATGCCATTGTACATAATACTTGTATTGGTTTATTTATTTGTTGTTTCTCTCCCCGCACTAGAACAGAAGCACCACAAGGTCAGGAATTCTTTTTTTTTTTAAGATTTTATTTATCCATCTGTTGGGGGGGGTCCCCTGTTGCTTCTGCCATTGCTGAGGGTGGAGCTAGAAATCCCTGTGACTTTACCGAGAAGTTTCCTCTGGTTATTAAATATTCTTTCTGGGGGCTGCCCCAGGGTGCCTGTGGCCCAATGCTCACCTTTCTAAGGCACCATGTGGGTATTTATAATATGAATTCGGGGCTCTGATGATGCTGACACCAAATTGGTGTGTTCTAACCTCAGCTTGAAAAGCTCCATTATAATCACAATGGCTCATATTTATGGAGCTCTGATTTTTGCACTCGCTTCCCCGATAATCTCTTTATGAGAGCTTCAGCCCTTTCATTCTTACTCCTCGGAGGTGGACAGTATTATGATCTCTGTTCTATAGACGAGTTTGCTAAAGTTCAAGGTCACGCAGTTGGTACAAGCCTAAGCCGAGATGGAGAGAAGCTCAACTACGATTCTGCTCTTCACTATAATGCAGTACTGCCTGGTTCCAGAAAGGGTGTCATCTGGGAAGACAAATTTCCATATCCCATAGTCCAAGTCCTTTTCCAGCCCCTAGAGGATGCTGGGTTCCCAGGGTAGAGGGTAGAGGACGACACAGGCAAATACTCCTTGGTATTCCTGCTGCAAGTTTGCCCAAACCCCTATCACATCTTTCCTGTTGCTGAGCTGAGGAAGATAGCCTGGGAACCTTAGATTTCTCTCTTCCTCCTGTCCTAAGGCCCAAGGAAGAGCCAGCAGGCATCTCTCTGCTCTGGGCTTGCTTCCTTTCACCTGGGTGCCATGGGGGTCCTGCTGGGCCTGTTAGGGGGAAAATACTCCACCAGCCGGAGGGTCCCAAAGTCCCTCTTCCCTGTAGTTGTTTTTGGGTGCAGGGCCTTTTAAGCTGTGTTTCTCCTCCCACAGGAAGTTCTGCTCTCCAGTACTGCTTCTAAATTTTGCATCTTGCAGGGCGCTATTTTGTTCTTTCTCAGAACTCCTTTGTAGGGGTAGAAGTGCAGGGCGGGATGAGGCCTTGACCTCTCCCCTCTAAAGGTTAGAGGGTCTGACCCAACACAAAGCAACATGCATTTGGACTTAGTTTTCATTTCGACAAAGAGGTGATGATTTTCCAAAGTGACATATAATCATTAACCTCCTCGTTGGATTGGAAAATGGATCTCTCTTTGCAGCTTCTATGCTCAGACCACTTCATCACTCTGTTGTCTTTGGGTAATTTCAATTAGAGTATGGACTGTCTAGCAGGTAGCACGTCCCCAGTAATACGGTGGCTGGATAAAGGATAGGGAGAGGTGAAGAAATTATGTGAATCATATTCTGTTCACTAGAATATCCGGTTTGTATGTGTAGGGATAAAGGAGGCTGGTCAGCAGCTCCACATCTATTTAATGTCTTCTGACCTTTTGTGACGCAGAGTTCTGTAATAGTGGGATTAGGCTGAGCGTGTAAAAATCTGCATTCTTAGCCATCAGGACATCATTTGCCTAAAACACTGTTTCAGGGACCAAAGACTTGTCCCTTGCCAGTGAACTGAGATACAACTTTCCAAAAGATCTTTTAAGATCTTTGCTTTTAAGGGGCGCCTGGGTGGCACAGCGGTTAAGCGTCTGCCTTTGGCTCTGGGCGTGATCCCGGTGTTCTGGGATCGAGCCCCACATCAGGCTCCTCCGCTAGGAGCCTGCTTCTTCCTCTCCCACTCCCCCTGCTTCTGTTCCCTCTCTCGCTGGCTGTCTCTCTCTCTGTCAAATAAATAAATAAAATCTTAAAAAAAAAAAAAAAAGATCTTTGCTTTTAAGAACTTATATTACTGAATAGTGAACCTCAGTTGTCAAGTTGGTGGGAACCAGAGCATGTTATGATTCTCTGTCCTCCTTGCAGAGCATGAGTGTCGCCCTTAGTGCGGAAGTTCCAAACCAGAATCCATTTCCTTGCTCTACTAGCTTAGCTGCACAGTGCTCTGGGAGACCTCGCCGCCAAAACCAAAAACTTTGTACCTGTTCATGGTCTTAAAGGACTCGGGTCTTCTGCCCTGGCCCTAGAACGGCTTCCTTGACAAGGAAAATGAAACAAGAAAATGTTAGTTGTTGATCACGGAGTCTCCTGCTCCCCATAAGAAATTATTGACATGAACTGAGGGTCAGGCTAGTTTAAGAGTGGTGAGCACTGCACATTCTGGATCGTATTGATGGCTACTGCTTGTAGCCCATAGAATCCCAATAAAAGTTTATAATTGAAATGGACCTAAAAAAATAGTGCACAGGAATTTTAAAAAAGCAGCAAATTTGATATGAAATGGAGATACTTTTAAACTAAAAAGAGAACATGAAAGTCCATTCAGTAAATACATTGGATAATAAAATAGATAACTTGCGGGAACCTTCAGGAGCCATACTAAAAGAAGAAGAATAAGACGAAGGGAAATATTTGGATGATGCCGTCGATGTTCTGCTAAGCACTATGTTTTGAAGATAATGAAACTGGACTTGTTGGGTTAAATCCACTATCAATAAATTCAAAGATTAATGTAAAAGCCTTGATTTGTCAGATGGAAGTCAGCTGCAAGGGTACAGGGTGGGGAAGATTTCACTTGGCACTTAGGTGTCAAAAAGGATGAACCCATGTGTCGGCCTCCTGTGTGGCTGACTGGAGATCGTGTTGAGAAGGGATCTGAGGATACTTCTGGATTCCAGGGAACAATGTGCCACATTTTTTAAATAAAGATTTTATTTATTTATTTGACTGTGGTGGGGAGAGCACAAGCAGGGGGAGTGGCAGGCAGAGGCTGAGGGAGAAGCAGGCTCCCCACTGAGCAGAGAGCCTGCTGTGGGGCTCGATTCCAGGCTGGGATCATGACCTCCACTGAAGGCAGACACTTAACCGACTGAGCCACCCAGGCGTCCCAGTGTGCCACATCGAATAGCATGGTCTGACATAGATGCATGGGGTGCATATGCGATAAAGATCATGGTGTAAAATCATCTATGCGCTTGAATAGATCGCAAGTTCTGAATGTGCCAACAGTATAATGTGACTGCCTCAAATCATTAGTCTATTTTAGAGGAAGGATAGTGTCAGGAGGACCGGAGCTAATACACTGCAGGAGTACTGCGTTCAGTACTGGGCACTGTACTTTATGTTGATAGGCTTAGTCTATTGTGTGTTGGAGGAGGGCACCCAGGATGGTGAAGAGACTGAAAATCATTTCAAGTAAAGAATGACTGGAAGTAGCACCAGGATCACTAGGACATGAACAGAATTGAGAGGGTCACTTACTACCTTGGTGTATAACTGTGCCCGTTATGCTGAAGAAGAAGTAAGTTTATTCAAAAGGCGGAAATCAGACCATGAGTTGAGGTTTTAAGGAGTCAGATAGCCACCTAATTTAAGGATTCTTGGACAGTTCAATTTTTTTTGCAAATGGAACTCATGAGCCCCCTGCTGGTGGAGGTGTTCACCAGGGACTAGACGGCCAGTTTGGCAGGGATGATGCAGAACAGACTAGAAGTTTGAGTGAAAGGATGTCTAAGATTCCTCCAAGATTCCCTGACTCTACGACAAGGGAGACAAAGGGAACTGAGAACCAAAGGGAAAGGCTGGCTCACCCCGGACTTCTACCCAGTGTGCGTGCCTCCCACCTGGCAAGCTTACTTCAAGGTCTCCATTCTATCAGTCCTGCCTCAGAGGCCCCCCGCACTTTTCCCCGGATTATCTCAAAGCCCAGCCCAGTTTGGGACGGTCCGCTCTCTCAGGCTGCTGCCTTGCTTATCTCAGCCACTGCCCGTCTTTTTGTCTCCTTAGATGCCTCATTGCCAGCCCCAGGCCTACCCTGACCCTGACCGGGAGCCTCGCTGATTACCCCGAGCTTTCCACCCATCATCTCTTTAGCAGAAGATGGGCAGATTCGAGCAATACAGTAGACCATGGAAAAGTACAGGCTGTATGCTATTACAATTACCTGAAGTAATATTTAGCTTAAAAAACGCACATCCAAGGTGATGCTTAATTGATGGGTCATTTTTTAAAAAGATGGATTTATTTATTTGAGAGACAGAGTGAGAGATAGAGATAGAGGTGGGGGAGGGGCAGAGAGAGGGAGAGAGAGATTCCATGCTGAGCCTGGAGCCCTACTCAGGGGTTCGATCTCACAACCCCAAGATCACGACCTGAGCCAAAAGCAAGAGTTGGACACCTAACCAACTGAGCCACCCAGGTACCTCAACTTTGTTCATGTTTTAATCAAAGGCTTAGATGAATATAAGTAAAGTTTACTTGCCACATTTGTGGGTAACATGAAGTTGAAGGGGATTACAAATACACGGGATCAGAATTCCAAAAGACCATGTTGCTCGGTTAAATAATAAATCAGACCCAAGGAATAGAAATGTAAAGGGCATTACTATAAAGTTCTACTTTAGCGTCTGAAAACCCAACTGGACGGATTTGCAGGGGCAATAGAGATTGGCAGTTACTTTGAATAATTCGAAGCGGCATGGTCTAATAGAGTCATATGAGCTATATAAGTAATTTTACATTTTCTAATAGGTCTGTTAAATAAAAGTAAAAAGAGTTAGAAAAAATTAATTTTAATAATACATTTTATCAAACTCAACTTATCCAAAATATTATCATTTCAACATATAATCAATATAAAAATGATTGAGAGATTTCTACTTCTATGAAATCTTTGAAATCCAAGTGTGTATCTTACACTTAGAACACATCTCAATCCAGAGCTAAATTTTCACTGGAAATACTTGATCTGTACTTCGATTTCATAAAATTTACAGGTGAAAAAGTGGATTCATATAGCCAAGTTGTTTCCAACTTACTTAAAAGGTTTCCAATAATTGAACTGAGTATCTGTTTTTCAGTTTAAGTTAAATTATATAGGGGCGCCTCTTTGGCTCGGTTGGTTAAGCGTCTACCTTTGGCTCAGGTCATGATCTCAGGGTCCTGGGGTGAGTCCCGCGTCAGGCTCCCTGCTCGGTGGGGAACCTGCTTCTCCCTCTCCCTCTACCCCTCCCCCCTGCACGTGTGCTCTCTCTCTCTCTTGGTCTATCTCAAATGAGTAAATAAAATCTTTAAAAGAATGAATTAAATAAATATTTTATTTTTAATTTTTTAAAAATATTTTATTTATTTGAGAGAGAGAGAGAGAGAGAGAGAGAGAATGAGAGAAAGAGAGACAGCGTGAGATGGGGGAGGGTCAGAGAGAGAAGCAGACTTCCGGCCTGAGCAGGGAGCCCGATGCGGGACTTGATCCTGAGACTCCAGGATCATGACCTGAGCCGAAGGCAGTTGCTTAACCTACTGAGCCAGCTAGGCACCCCCCCCCCGCAAGTAAATTATATAAAATTAAAATAACTCAGTTCCTCAGTTGTACTGGCCACATACTGAGTGCTCTCTAGCCACATGTGGCTGGTGGCTGCTACCTTGGACCACGTGGCTTTAGAAGTCTAATCAGCCAAAGCTGTTTCGGAAACGGTAGTGCAACGTGCTATGAATAATGGGAAATGTGCAAAAATAAAGGTACAGTATTCGGAGCAAGGAAGTTGATAGTTTTGTTCTACTTCACTTTAGTTAGATGTATCTGGAGCATTTCGTTCACTTCTAGGTAGGGTAGCAGGATCAAAAGGGAAATAGATGGGTGCCTGGCTGGCTCCGTTGGTAGAGCACACGACTCTGGAGCCGTGAGTTCGGGCCTCATGTTGGGCATAGAGATTACTTAAAATAAAAATAAAATTTAAAAAAAGAGCGAAAAGGGATACAGATGGGCTCTGGGGATTTGCGTAACGTATATGAATATATGATGTCGGGGCCTTATCTCTGCTTCCTGATAAATGGAGAGTGGGCCTGTGGGGTGAGCCTTACCACAAAATGTAGGATTAGGGCCAGCATGGCAACTCAGCATTCAGAACTTTCCAGCAGTCATATGGGCTGTCCTGTGAATTCCTGAACTGTGGACTCCCGGAGGTCGGCAATACGGAAGAGGGCTTCCAAGAACGCAATGGCTTTTTGAGCAGTCATTTTCATACTCCCTTTCAACTTCGACTTTACAAATTCCTTTTTTTTTTTCTCCTTAGGGATCACTCAGGATTCTTTTTGTGGGGGAACAAAAGAAAAACGATGGGTTAGAAGGGACCTTAGAGGCTGTCTAGATCACCCTTATCAGAGTCTTCTAGATAGGAACCCTTACAGGTTAGGTGCTTGCTCAACGTGATATGGTGATCTGCTGAGGCTTAGAGGTGTCTGGAATCTGGCACTTTCCCTTCGGTGCACAGGTTATATCCTCTCCACGTGAACATAAGCTTCGTTAAGAGAGAGAATCTTTAGGTGAAGTTACCTAGGCTATACTTCTTTCTTTCTCACTTAGATTAACGGGAATTGCTACATTTGACGTATGCTGTATGCCTATTGTGATTCCTGGAAGGGCAATGAGGTTCCTTTAGTTAAAACCAGTGCACGGGCGCCACCTACAGGATTTTTGGAAAAGAGACGCACAGCATTTTCCTATTAGGACCCTTAGCTTTCAGTACAAAGGTCCTAGGTACTCATTTAAGGCCATTTAAAAATTCTTATTGTTTTAATATTCAAAACTAGTAGTTTTGAGGGAAAAATTATAGCCAGGTAAACGAGAGACCCAGAAGTAACGGAGAAGTCTGTGTGCCTGTGGGATGTATCATCAGGACCATCTTAACAAAAATCCCTCCCTTCTCCCAGAAAGGCCCAGTGTTTACAAGGGTTTGCTCCTTTGGCTCTTAAATATTTTCCCCTTCAAAACATTGTCTTTTGGTAAAATATAATTACTGGGAAGTGTTAAACTTGGGAGAGGCAGAATGGAGTAATAAGAACCACACATGCTTTTGACTTTGACAGAGTTGGGTTCAAATCCTGACTATGATGGCATTTAATGGGTACCACTGTTCTCAGTTCCTTCACCTTTGAGAATAAGAATGTTTACCGTGTGCAGTTGTCATGAGGGTTAAAGATACACAAGGTCCTAGCTTCAAGTCTGGAAGTTCTACAAGGCTAATTGTAATGATTTTATCAGCTCTCACCTCAGAGGGCATTTTGATGTCTATGATTATGGGACTTTTGTAGGTCTCTGGAGACTGCTCTAGAATAATGGTTGGACAAGCTGGGAGTGGTATGGTGAGCCCCTAACCACAAATGGTTTCTTCATTATTCTCAGTAACATGTGAACTTCCTTTTTCTGCTGCAACATATTTGTGCCTTTCTCATAGTGTTGGCAAGGTTCTGACTTGCAGAATATGGTAATTTGTGTCTTTGTCTAAATATGCTTTTAGATTATAAATTCACTGTGGACAGAAACTAGATTTACACGTTTCAAGTCTCCCCAGCATCTGACATCTTGCTTGCCCAGGAAAGGCACTGAAAATGAACTTACTGGGTGAATGTCTGAAATACAGACAGAACCTATACATAGGACATATTGGGGGGAATTATTAGTACAATAGGTCTTAATTGCTGGAAATATTTGACCTATTTTTTCAAAAAATATTTTATTTTTAAGTACTCTCTACACACATCATGGGGCTTGAACTGACAAGATCAAGAGTTGCATGCTCTACTCACTGAGCCAAGTGGGCACCCTTCTTTCACCCATTTTTGGTGACTGTTCTAAAGGGTGTCTTGTTGGGAAGGGTGATGAAGTGCCACAGATTTCCCTGGGCATTTCCCCTCCACCTCCCCTCCCATGTAAACACACGGCTTCCGACCAGAATGCTACCCTAAGTGCTTTCTGCGCAGAAATCCTGGAGCTGGGTCAGCAACCAGCATATGCTTTCTCTGGATTTTCTCCTGGGAGGTGGATCACTTTGCTGTTCTTTCTGCTTACACCAGAGCGCCTCTGCTGGAAACACCCAGAAGTTATTCTCAAAACTCAATTGTGCTGGAATCGGCACTTCCCCCCATATTTGCTGGGAAAGATGGCCTCTTTTTTCTCAGTGTGGGTGAAGGATGAGTATTTCCTTTCTTAATTTTTCCTCATCGCTCTCTTCAGCCAAGATGGAACGCTTTCCTTGAAGTGAGCATTTCTGGTTGTGGAGTGGCGCTAAGCCAGGGGGAGCTGTCCTCTTCTGCTCAGTTTGGCCCTGTTTCAGAGCCCAGCTCAGAAGTCCCCCAGAACTGAGCTCTCTGATCTTGTTCAGGGTGAAGTGACACTGTGCGGACCGCTGGGCCCTTCGGAAGGGCACCTGGAAACTCTGAGCTTATTTGTATTAAGATGAAGTCCTTGAGAAGAAGGGGATTAGTGCCCAGAATTGATGCAGTGACATCTATTCACTTCAGAAGGGAAATATAAAATTGACTCCGAGTTTTCTAGCAGCCAGCATGAGGAGTTAAGCATGATCAGACGCGACAGGTGGTGGGGAACAATGAGGCTGTCTGATCCCTAATGAGCAATGCTGTACTGACATGCGCACACTGGGGCATCAGACGCACTTACTAGCAGCAGCTCCAGACCACATCCCAGCTTACGGCGGTTGTGAGTTAAACTTGAGACCCATCTGACTTGTCTCCTTTGAACGTTGAAATTGCAGATATCAAATCTGCAAAAATGCCAAGGGTCTACTGTTCATGGTTTGTTGCTAAAAGTAGGCTGCTTAGGAGAAGTACAGCTATTCCTGGGACTGGAAGCAAAGATAAATTTCTACTTGTAGAGCACCTCATGTCATGTAGTGAACAATATCCTCTACCAGATTCTTCCAGTAAGCATGAATTTCATATGGCTAGGTTATTTTTGCTACTATTGCCTCATTGTAGGCTGAGGACATGTGCTCCCAGAGCACAATTCGGTAGACATAATTTGAGGGTGAGGTGGGTTGTGTTTGATGTGTAAGAAGAATTTGGTCCAAAACACACACCAGGAAGAATATTCTGGCAAAGCATCAAGTCACTGGCATTTGTCTGAGTACATTTTCTTCCATAGTCCACCTTCCAAGCTGGTTGTGGATGCTATTTTCAGCAGTGGATTATCTTCTGTCCTACTTGGTAAATGATCATTTTTATTTCTTAATACTCAGCGAAAACCTCACCTCATCACAATGAATGAACACAGGCTCTTTCTGACCTTGAGCAGAACATTAGATTATTTAAATTGAGATGTAGAAGAGAGAGACCTGGTGATCTTGCAATATAGAGGCTTCTCAGCCAATGATGTAATCACCCTGGTTATTAAAGAGACGTGTAGCACCTCTTCTCTGTCGGTTTTCATTATTTGGTCAATTATATATCATACAACTGTAGGTAAAACCCATGGACGGTTATATTGATTTGACCCAGACAAAATAATTGTCCAGCCTCATCTTTTCAAAAATTATCAGTGATAATTCTTTCCTCTTTGGAAGTAGAAGAAAGAAAAGAGATGATCAATATTTTTGCCTTAACTTGTATGTTTCTGTTTACAGAGCTTCCAGCTGTCAGAACTGGGGGGCGCCTGGGTGGCTCAGTCGGTTAAACGTCTGACTCATGATCTCGGTTCGGGTCTTGATCTCAGGGTGGTGAGTTCGAGCCCTGTGTTGGGCTTCACACTGGGTGGGGAGCCTACCTAAAAAAAAAAAAAAAGGTCAGAATTGGGGCTGGGTTTTAAGTGGACTCTCCTGCATCTGCTGTGATTTGCGGAGGCGCTGTTGTGTTGAGGAACCGTGTGAAGATGTTTGTGGGTATCGCAGGTTCCACAAGACCTGCCCATCAGAGGTTTTTCTGGTCCACACAGATCAGGCATTCTCGAGGGGGGAGGTTTGGGAGTGTGGCAGTATCAGTCCCAAGGGAGTGGCAGCTGATTCCTGGGGAGGGAGTGCGGGGACAAAACTATCTTGGCTATTTCAGTAGTACGTTGATTGGTGGCCCTCCAAAGGGACATGGTACATAAACAGCGTATTTGTAGTGTTAAAATTTAATGGTGGGCACGACGAGGAAAAGAAGATGGCTCTTGGCGTACAAAGGTGTATTTATACGGTGTTGCGACTCTGCTGGTGTGATGGAGGTCATGTGGGGATGTTGACGATGATGGCGTACGCTTTTTTCTTAGAGACGGCAGCTCTTTAAAACTTTTTCGTCTTGCTTAACTGAAACTATGCCTGTTTATTAGTACCTCCTCGTTTGTCCCTACCCCCAGCCCTTGGCAATCACCAGTCCACTCTTTATTCTATGACTTTGACTCCTTTAGAAACCTCATGTAGGTGGAGTCATGCAGTATTTGTTTCTCCGTGACATGTTAGCGTATTTAGCATAATTATTTAGCGCCCTGTCCTCAAGGTTTATCCATGTTATGGCCTATGAAGGATTTAGCTTTTTATTTGTTTTTTTTTAAGTTTATTATTATTATTTTAGTAATCTCCATACCCAGCATGGGGCTCAAACTCATGACCCTGAGTAGGAGTCACGTGCTCTTCCAGCTGAGCCAGCCGGGCAGCCCAGGATTTACCTTTTTAGAGGCTGGGTAATATTCCATTGTGTGTGTATACCACATTTCCTTTATCCATTCATCCATTAATGGACACTGAGCCTCCTTCTGTAGCTTAGCTGTTGGGAACAGTGTTGCAATGAAGATGGGAGTGTTTATCTCTCTTCGAGATCCTGATTTCAATTCTTGTAGGTAAATACCTGGAAGTGGGATTGCTAGGTCATATGGTAACTCTTATTTTTCATTTTTTGAGGATTTTCCATACGGTTTTCCATAAGGACCGCGCTATTGTGCATTCCCACCCACAGTGCACTAGGGTTCCACTTTCTGCACATCCTCGCCAACACTTGTCTTTTGTGACATACCATTTATGAAGCGTGTGTATGTGCTAGGGGCTGTGCTAAACGCCATGCACGCATGATGTCAGTTAGTCTTCAGAAGGCCACAGATGGAAGTTGAGGCTTGGAGAGGTTAGACACGCTGTCCAGGGGAGGCAGTAATGTTTCGTGTTTGAGAACTCAGAGGCGTGAGGCCGGGCGTCAAAAGATAGCATTTATTAGTCATTTGAACCCTATGAGGCCTTGTTTCCTCAGTTATAAATTGGAAATATTAACTGTACCTCTCTAAAGGGTTATTGTAAGAATGATATGAGAAAATGCATTTAAGTGCTTAGCAAAGTGTCTGAGTAAATCTTGGTTTTTGTTGTCATGATAATAATTTTTATTAGGAAAGCTTTGGTCTCACTCACTTCCCTTTTGGTTTCAGCTGGAGGGCTACATATAGTTTCTTTCCCTGAAAAACATCCATAAATATGCATCTGGGGATAATAAGCTGGCATTTTTGGGTATAGCCAAGCATATAACAGCATTCAATTTCATAGGTGCTATTTTATCTTTCAGATGTATTTGATATTTGAGATGCCTATTCAATAAAAGGCAAATGACTAACTAGGACATTTTCAGAAGATTAATATAATTCATCTCCAAAGAGCTTTTATAAATCATTAAGAGACAACAAATATTCCAATAGAAAAATGGGCAAAGGACATGAGGCTATTTATTTATTTATTTATTTATCAAAGTTTATTTATTTTAGTAATCCCTACACCCAACGTGGGGTTCGAACTTACAACCCCAAGATCAAGAGTCACATGCTCTTCTGACTGAGTCAGCCAGGAGCCCCGGACATGTGGTAGTTCATGCCAAAATGAAATACAAATGACTAATAAACATGAAAAAGTATATACTTGGTAGTATTACGACAATGAATTATCATTTTTTTCATAAAATTGACAAAACTTTAATCAGAGTACCTGTTACTGGTAAGAATGTGAAAAAGTGAGCAATCATACACCATTGTTGGCAGCATAAAATGATTTGACCCTTTATTAAAAAGAACAGCTGTTTCTAGACCAAAGTTTGTATTATCCAAAGGCTTAAAAAATATGCAAATCTTTTAACAATTCCAATTCTAGGGATTTAACTGAGGCAAAACCAGATGAATGGAGAGATGGATGTATAGATATTTAGTGCATCTGTATTTGTAACAATAAAAAATTAGAAGCAACCTAAATATTCAGTATTAGCTTGGAGGGTTGTTACTGTCAAAGATGAAATTGTTCAGTGAGATGGAAAGATTTTTTTTCAAGTAATACTGTAGAAGTAAAAAATCAGAACAGTGCTATGATACCATATTTCTTTAAGAAGGAAAAAGCATGCATACAGCCACAGAAAAATATTGAAAGCGTGTATTTCAAAATTTTGGATTTTTAAAAAGTAATCCTGAGATGCCTGGGTGGCTCAGTTGGTTAGGCACCTGCCTTCGGCTGCAGGGTCCTGGGATCGAATCCTGCATTGGGCTCCTTGCTTAGCAGAGAGCCTACCTCTCCCTCTGCTCCTCCCCCCCACCAGCTCGTGCTTGCTCTCTCTCTCTCTCTGACACATAAATAAATAAAATCTTAAAAAAAATAAAAGTGATCTCTATACCCAACATGGGACTCAAATTTATAATCCCAATATTAAGAGTTACATGCTCTACTGACTGAGCCAGCCAGGCGTCCATCCAAATTTTGAAAGCAATTGCCTTTGCGTGTAGAATGTTTATTAGGTGATTATTTTCTCTTTTCAAAATTGTTCTGGGATGAGCATGTATTATATACTCTAGTTAGTTACTGCATAACAGACCATTGTAAATTTAGTGGCGGTGAGCATCAGTCATTTTCCTATGTTGACACGTTCCAGAATTTGGAAAGGTCAGAGCAGGGACAGCTTGTATCTGCTTTATTATGTGTCTGCCCTCAGCTGGGAAGAAATTGAAGTCTGGAGGTGACTCAATAGCTGGGGGCTGGAATTATTGGAAGGCCACTTCACTCACATGTGGGACCCCCCGGGCTAGGAGGATTTGAAGAATGGATCCACCCGCGGGAGCGCCTCCTTGTGGACTCTCCATGTGGTGTGGCTGGATCCTGGCCTCGTGGGCTCTGTGTAGTTGGACTCCTGGCATGATGGCTCAGGGCTTCAGGTATGAGGTGGCGCAGTGAGCAAGCCAGATGCTGCATTGCCTTTTCTTTCTTTCTTTCTTTCTTTCTTTTTTTTTTTTTTAAAGATTTCATTTATTTATTTGACAGAGACAGCCAGCAAGAGAGGGAACACAAGCAGGGGGAGTGGGAGAGGAAGAAGCAGTCGCCTAGTGGAGGAGCCTGATGTGGGGTTCGATCCCAGAACACTGGGATCACGCCCTGAGCCAAAGGCAGACGCTTAACAACTGCGCCACCCAGGCGCCCCTGCATTGCCTTTTCTGAATTGGCCTTGGAAGCTGTGTGGTATCACTTCTGCTTCTGTTGGGTACAAATTACTGGTTCATCCATATTCAAGGGAGAAGGGGCATAAACACCATTTCTTGGTCACATTGTAGAAAAGTGAAAGGAGAGATACTGTTACAGCCGTCTTTGGAAAATACATACCTTGTATGTACATATTTTGTAATTAAAAAAAAGCCATGAATTTCATTGTATTTTTTATTAAAGCTTATTATAAAATACCTAGGAGGCTAATTTTGTGAGGTTTGGATTGGAGAAGCATCTTGCACGATTGAGTTGAGAACAACCTTCCCAGGTAGAATCTGTGTGTTGTTCCCTGTGTCTTGGTTGAGTTTCCTGCCCTTCATGTGTTCCTGTGTGTGGGCACCAGGGTAGAAGTGGAGATGAGTTGGGGATAGGGTTGCCAGATACAATACCGGATGCCCAGTGACATTTGAACTTCAGAAAAATAAGTGTTTAGTATAAGCATGTCCCAATTATTGTATGGACCATACTTATACTAAACAATTATTCAGTGCTTATCTGAAATTTAAATTCCACTGGGCATCCTGTATTACTATTTGCTAAATCTGGCAGCCATAACTGGGGGGACATCTGGAGATAAGCCTGAATGGGTCATTGCCATATTCTCTTGACTCTCCTTGTGCTCGGCGATGAAGGGAAGAGCTTTTGGCAGTAGTAGAGAGATTCTATTTTCAGTGTGGGCATCAGCACCCTCTGAGAATAGAACAGGGGGAGAGGTGGGGTGAGGGAAAGAATGTCTTCAACATGTGAGAAGGATCAGCCAGTAGAGGCCGGAAACCTGGACTGGATTCCTGGACTTGTTGAAAATTCCCCATGACCTTGGATAAGTCACTAAATCCCTCTGAGGGCCAAGTGTGTTGTGTGAATCATACTAGCCCAACATAGGCGTGTTGGGAGGTTGGGTATGAGAGGAGGAAAATTGCTTTGAAAACCTTACCAACATCTCTAGAAAGGAAGATTTAAGTGTTGATGCAAGTTCCCTTACCCTGAGCCTCGTGAGCTCAGGACAGTGGGAGGCACACTCGAGGGGCTTTCTCTATAGGCTTTTCAAGTCACGGGATCACATCCTTGTTTTATTTATTTGGTTACTTATAGATAGGGAGAGAGAGAGGGAGGGTGGAGGGGCAGAGGGAGAGGGAGAGAGAATCTCAAGCAGGCTCCACACCCAGCACAGAGCCTGACATGGGGCTTGATCTCACAACCCTGAGATATGACCTGAGCCAAAATCAAGATTCAGGTGCGACTGAGCCACCCAGGCGCCCCTCACGTTGCTGTTTTTCAACAATGTGTCACACCAAGGTGTTGTTGCTTTTTAGAGTTTATCATCCCCTGTCCCACCGTGAGCTGCCGGAGCAAGGAAAGTAGCAGACTTTTCTGTTAAATAGTTAAATATGTCATTAAGTCCTGCTTTCTCTTCCTCTTCGTTTATTGACTGACTCTCTCTTCTTCAGTGGGGTTCACACAAGTTGAAGGCTAATGTGCTTTAAAAAGTTACATTCTTTTCCTCCTCTTTTTGCTAAGATGCAGTTTTAGTAGCTAAAATTAAGACTAGTGAATTCATGCCTGTTTCCAAATGGAGATCTGGCCAATGACAAAGGGTTTTTTTTTGTTTGTCAGTTGCTAGGTAAGGAAGGTCCTGCATAGCTGTGACCTGGCATAGTTCCGCAAAGTGAGAGCGAGAAAGCTGCTCTATGAATAAGGACGTAATTTTTACATCATTCCTGTAAAGATAGAAGAGACAATCACATTTTTATTGCTTGTATTGTCAGTGATTTAATTAGAGCAAAATTTCTATTAATTAGGAACCAGCTGGTCTGCAGATTCGCCCCACCTCCAAGTCTATCTTTTAGCACTTAGAGCATTGTTGAGTGAATACTCCTCAATTATGTGCTGAGTATTAATTTAGTAAAATCACTTTTAAGAAAACTTTACATTTTCAGTTTATTAAACATAAGTACATTACAATAATTTTAAGGATATCTTGATTTGGGTATACATTCAGTTCAGGTTCTCATTTTTGTATGTCTTCTTCTTTTTAAGATTTGTTTATTTATTTTAAAAAGAGAGAGTGGGGGGAGGGGCAGAGGGCGAGGGAGAGAGAATCTTAAGCATGCTCCCCGCTGAGGGTGGAGCCTGATGCAGGCTCTTCTCACCACCGTGAGATTACAACTTGAGCCAAAATCAAGAGTGGGACGTTGAACCGACTGAGCCCCCCCAGGCGCCTCTCTCAGTTTCGTATTTCTTATTTCTGATGTAGCATCATGGGCAGAGTGTATAATGAGACTTATGTCTAGAGCTATGAGTGAGGCCTGGCAGAACCCTTAGTCATTGAAGAAAGATGAATTGCTACATATATATATATAAAATGTTTATATTTGTATATAAATTGTTTATACATATAAAAACATATATAATTTATATAAAAGCACTATATGGTACTTAGTCAAGGGGAGATGTTTATATATGTTTATATATATATGTATATATATACATATATATATTGAAAGATTTTATTTATTTATTTGTCAGAGAGAGAGAGACAGCACAAGCAGGGGGAGTGGCAGGCAGAGGGAGAAGCAGGCTCTCCAGTGAGCAAGGAGCCCAATGCGGGACTCAATTCCAGGATCCTGGGATCATGACCTGAGCTGAAGGCAGACACTTAATGGACTGAGCCACTCAAGCGTCCCGGGGAAATGTTTATATTAAAAATAAATTACTGGCTTTACTAAAAAAGTAAGAATTTACAAAACTAGGCATCTAGGATGTGTACTTATGTCACCAGAAATTTAATTTAAACAATTGCATTCACAAAATATTCTTCATAATTGTGGTTTTACCATATGCTAGGAAACATCACAAAAATGTTCTGGAAAACCATCCACTAAAGTCTTCTGCCACTGGAATTATTTATTAGTTAATTGTGGGTTCTTTTGCTATTTAGACTCTACTTAGGCTACACCTAGATTTCACGGATCTCGTTCATATGTTAGATCCTTATGGGGGTGGGATCTTGTTCATTTTATTCTCCAGGGCTTGACACGCAGCTGACTCTTGGTCAGTACTTGATCGACAAAGTGGATGAACTGATGAGAAGCAGTTTTTAGATTTGGGTCTTCTAATGAGGGCTTAGAGAGGTTAATAAACAATTTTTTTTAAAGGATTTTATTTATTTATTCGACAGAGATAGAGACAGCCAGTGAGAGAGGGAGCACAAGCAGGGGGAGTGGGAGAGGAAGAAGCAGGCTCCCAGCAGAGGAGCCCGATGTGGGGCTCGATCCCATAACACCGGGATCACGCCCTAAGCCGAAGGCAGACTCTAACCGCTGTGCCACCCAGGCGCCCCAATAAACAATTTTAAGGATATCTTGATTTGGGTATACATTCGGTGCGGTTTCTCATTTTTGTATTTCTTCTTCTTTTGAAGATTTATTTACTTATTTTAGGACCGTTATGTTCGATTGCCTGTCAGGGTTCATTATTGTTTTTAATTGCCTTGTAAGGTGACATATATGCACACACATACGATATAGATATATATGTTGTCTATATGTGTCTATATGTGTACATATGTATTTAATATAAAGTATTAACTATCTTAGTATTCAGAGATATCTCATGGGACTTGGACGCTCCAAGGAGGTTTGGGAGGGGGACTGGAGTTGAAAGGGGGCTTGAAGGATGGGAAACATTTCACACTATCTTGGGAGGCAGACAGGGTGTGCAGGGATAAGGAGATAGGGAAATGTGAGTTCATGCTGGGGAGGAATGAGACGTAAGATTGGAAACGTAGGTTGGGGACAGGCTTTGTAACCAATCTGTTGCTTTCTTTCCACGTGTGCATATCAGCGTCTCATGTATAGTAATAAAAAGCAGTTCAAACAGACCACACAGACTTCACAGCAGTGACTTATCAATAATTACAGCTAATCTCTCGAAAGGGTTCTGGAGAATTAAAATTCATTTCTCAGATAGTTTTTCTCTTCGGGTCTGAACCACGTCAAATGTTTTCTGTTGCTCTCTTCAGGACAAAATGCCTTCCCACGTCTTTTATGCTCACTCCTGCTGTTCTGTGGCAGAGAGATGAAGGGGACGTGGGCCGCGTCCGGCTTGGGTCTGCGCGGGTCTCCCTTGCTTTCCTGGGAGACAATACAGAGGTCTGGGCTCCAGCTTTATGATACTCTGGTTAGAGCCGTCAGCTGGCCTTAGCAGGAAACATTTCCTGTAAACAAGAAGGGAAAACTAATATCCTTAATGGCCAAATTGAAAGTGTTGTCAGCAACTCCCTGCACTGTCTGCCTTTCCAGATAAATTGTGATTATTGCTAAGTCTGTGTGCCTGGGATTAGAATACAGTTTGTGTGTATACATATTGGGGTGACAGTTCAGGGCTTGATGGTGGGGAGAACCTGAGAGCTGTGTGTTTTTTTGTTTTTTTTTTTTTTTAAGATTTTATTTATTTATTTGACAGAGATAGAGACAGCCAGCGAGAGAGGGAACACAAGCAGGGGGAGTGGGAGAGGAAGAAGCAGGCTCATAGCGGAAGAGCCTGATGTGGGACTCGATCCCGGAACGCCGGGATCATGCCCTGAGCTGAAGGCAGACGCTCAACCGCTGCGCCACCCAGGCGCCCCTGAGAGCTGTGTTTTAAATCTAAATAGAACCCACCAATATGGGAGAATACTTAAAAATGTTTCATTTCCTAAATATGGGTTATTCCTGTTTTGTCCTTCTGCTTCAAGCTGCTCCAAAAAAGCTATATAAATCTTGGAGTATTTGACATAAATGGCAAAGTAAAAAAAAAAAAAAAAAGGAAAAAAGAAAAAAAGAATTATTCTAATCATTTGTCTTTGCTCTTAAAATTTTTTTTTTCATGGGGAGCCTGGGTGGCTAAGTCGGTTAAGCATCCGACTCTTGGTTTCAGCGCATTTCATGATCTCAGGGTCATGGAATTGAGCCCACCTCTGGCCCTGCGCTCAGCTCAGCACGGAGTCTGCTTGAGATCCTCTCTCTCTCCCCCTCTGCCCCTCTTCCCACTCGCTCGCTCTCTCCCTCTCTCTATCTCCCTCTTTCTAAAATAAAAATAAATAAATCTTAAAAAAATTTTTTTTCATGACTTCGAATGAAACTGTTTTCATTCCTTTTATCCTATATCGTTGGGGTGGGGGGTTGTGTTTCAGTTTCTTTCTAAAAATGCCAATTCAACCATCAAACTTAGAGCTAATTAATCAATGTTGGTAGGTAAGACATTTATATTGATTGCCTTGTCCCTTAAAAAAATTTTTTTCGGGGCGCCTGGGTGGCTCAGTCAGTTAAGCGTCTGCCTTCGGCTCAGGTCATGATCCTGGGGTCCTGGGATCGAGTCCCACATCAGTCTCCCTGCTCATTGAGGAGCCTGCTTCTCCCTCTCCCTCTGCTGCTCCCCTGGCTTGTGCTCTCTCTCGCTCACTCTCTCTCAAATAAACAAAATCTTAAAAAAAATTTTTTTTTCTTCCATCTGGATAATGATGATGCACAAAATTCAAAAGACCTTAAGAGTTGATGTTCGAAAGGAAGTTTTTCTCTTATTTCCCTTGCCATTTATTTCTTCTTCACAGAAGCAACCACTGTTTCTTATGTATCATTTCAGAGATTCTATAGCACATTTAAGCTTGTGTGTGTATCTCTTTAAAAAAGTTACACACACACACACACACACACACACACTCAAGTGGCGGATATACTGGCTGTATTACATACAGAATTGTGTAATTCCTTTCAATAGCTACATAATAGTCCATTTACCCAAGCAGTTCTTCTTCTTTTTTTTTTAAAGATTTTATTTGTTCATTTGAGAAAGAGAGAGACAAAGGGAGCACAAGCAGGGGGAGAGGAAGAGGGAGAGGGAGAAGCAGACTCCCTGCTGAGCCGGGAGCCCAGTGTGGGGCTCGATTCCAGGACCAGGTAGACCTTAACCGTCCGGGCCACCCGGGAGCCCCTACCCAAGCAGTTTTTCAGCTAGATGTTCTGTTGTTTCCAGTGAAAATTCTTGTATAAGCAGCTTTGTTATAAGTGTGAGCATAAGTGTAGGGTACATTTCTAAATATGGAGGTGCTAGGCCCAACAGACTATACATTAAATGTTTTTCATATACATTTCCAAATAGCTCCTCCAAAAAAAGCTGTATAAATATTATTGCCACCAACACTATATGCAAGTGCTGGTTGGCTCATTTTCTCACCAACAGTGTGTCATCAGATTATTGGTACTTGCTAATTATCATGAAAGTGATAATGCTATCTCATTATGGTTTTAATTACTATAAGGAAACTGAACATTTTTAAATATGTATAAAAGACCTTTGTACTTCTTTTATATGAACTGCTTACCCTTTTACCTATTTTTTTTTTTTTAAGATTTTATTTCTAAGCAATCTCTACACCCAACATGGGGCCTAGACAATCCTGAATCAAGAGTTGCAAGCTCTTAAAAAAAAAAAAAAAAGAAAGTTGCATTCTCCTTGGAGTGAGCCAGCCAGGTGCTCTAACCTTTTACCTATTTTTGGTGATTTGTCTTTTTCTTATTGATCTTAGGTACTCTTCATATATATTTATACATATATATATATACATATATATATGTATACATGAATTATTAGTTTACTGTTCTGTGGTGTTTGTTGCAAATATTTTCCTCATATTTGTCATTTCTTAATTTCACTGATATATTCTGTTATGGCTTTTGTATGTTGTATCCTACTAAAGCTTCCCCAACTCTGAGATTATTTTAAAAATTCCTCCATGTTTTCTTCTCATACTTGTGTGTATGTGTGTGTGTGTGTGTGTTTATACTGAAATCTTTGATTCAGTTAGCATTCATTTTGGTGTGTAGATAAGGTAGGGATCTCTTATTTCTTATTTTTTTTCAGATGGCTGCTCAGTTGACACAATATTATTTATTAATCTATCTTTTCCTTGTTTATTTGAAATCCACTTTTATTGTATACTAAATTCCTGAGTAAATTTGGATTTGTTTTTAGACTATGTTTTGTTCCATTGATGATACCAAACAGATCGGACAACTTTTAGAGGGATTTTCACAAAATGATTCAGAGTTTAATTGAAACACAGTATTTCCTATCATTTTAGACAACTAAAATCATCAGGATTCTAAGAGATTTGATTTTTGATTTGTTAAAAGACCTTTAGATTTATTCAATATTTAAGCCCCACCTTCACTCAAAAATGCCTCCACTTTGTGCTACTAAAAATGTTGGGTTCTCATGCAAACATTATGCATGAAAACAAAATATTTCACATTAGTTTTATTAACTCTCTTTTTTGTTTGTTGTTGAAATATATGAAAACCTTGTTGGCAGTATCATTGCTGTCTCCTTACTATATCATCAAAGATGAAACTTTCTTTTCTTTTTTTTTTAAAGATGAAACTTTCAAATATGTCTCCACGTACCTTTTCTTCCAAGTAAAAATTTTTAAAAATCGTGGTAACGTGAAACTGACCTGTTACCCATTTCCAAATGTATGTCGTTCAATGGCGTGAAGTACATTTGCATCGTTGTGCAACCCTCCCCATTAATCATTTACTTTTTTAAGTTAATGCACAGCTTGCCTTGAAAAAGACAGAGATCAGCTTAAAAATGGCACGTTGAATCCCGAGAAGCAAAAGCCAGTCATTTGAAACTGATGTGCGTAGCGTTTTTCTGGAACACAAACGCGTTCTATAAAAAGGAATGTGTTTCTTGGCTCTAAGTGCCAATACATTAAATCTGGCCATTTAGAAATTGATCTGAAACCTGGTTCTTCCACTCTCAGATTCAGCCCCGACTCAGAGACCAGGCTGTGGCTTCTGTCCTCATTACTCTTAGGCCAACAGGACTCATCAGCACCTCCACGCAGTAGCCGTGGCCTTCTCTGTGGAAGGGTCCAAGGCCCACCCCGAGCTTTTTCGGTTTTGGCTGAGGTTCTCCTAATGTTACTTAGGTAAACGAAGAAATGCCTCCTTCGCGCCCCCTGCGTACGTGTCCCCTGCCCCCTTCTCATCTTGCTTCAGGTGTCGCTGCCATCAAAGAGCCACTTCATCTGGGCCGATCTTTTTTCCCCCGTAGACATATGTCGGTGGCGCTGTGAGTGCAAAGGTGCCAGCCAGCCCTATTGTTGCTCACCGCCCGGCAGAAGGGTTCCCCGGGCGGGATGCCGAAGGCCGGCCCGCTGAGCGCAGTGGCCCACTTCCAAAGGGAGTGTTTTGTTCGCTCTGTCCTGTGGAGGGACATATGTTAATGAATGGGGGCAGGAGAGAGGCAATTAAAGGAAGCTCTTGGCCTCTGGCAGCAGAGTCAGCTCTTGGAGCCGGATCCGGAGCAGCTGTGCCGCTCTTCCGGACAAAACCCCGGCCCGGCGCATGAAGAGGCGGCTTTCCGGCAGGTTGCTGCCAGCACGGCGCACGGAGGGGGCAGCAGCGGCCCGTGCCCGGGGGCTGCATACCCATTGTCTACATCCTTTTTGGTGCGCTTCTTTGCACAACTTGTCTCCCAAAAGTGAAAAATTCACGTCGCGTTATGGAAAATGATAGGACGTGACAGATGATCTTTGTGACCGGAATTAATCTTTGCATGAGAAAGGAATAAAGATGCCCCCTCGCTCCACTTTCTAAATCATGTCGAGAGAAGCTGGAAAGAGAAACACCTGAACGAGCGCCGAATCAACCAATGAAAGTTAGTGAGTGTGAGAAACAATACCAGAGCCTTGGTTCTTTTTTTTTTTTTTTCTTTTTTCCTGTAGCTGACTTGAAGACTAATAATAGTATTTTCCTTGTAGTGGGGAACATTAAGCCAGTTAACAGACACAGAGCGCCCAGATGAGTGCTGCGTACAAAATAAGCTAGGTGCTAGCTAGTGTTGTGTTCTCATTATGACTTCATTTCTCAGGCCGTCTCTGAGTATATTCTGAGACACCAGCATTTCCAAGAACCTCTCTTTTAGGTTTGCCTCCTGTTGGAGCATTTTCGACTTGCTCTCAAGAGGGAAAAGCTACTAGGATCCCTATTTCTCTGTGAAACAAAACAAAACAAAATAGAAACAATGTTATTTCAAATTATATTTTGTTTTGGATCCCAGCTAGAGATCGCATTGCTTTTTTTTTTTTTTTAATTTTAATGAATGATGCTTTCTTTAAGTGTATTTGTTCATAGAAAGATATTTTGGAAGAGAAAACGGGTCCTGGAATCATAGACTTGGAAGATTTTCATTCATTCATTCATTCAACTGCCAGGGGCTGCTCCCTTCGTTGGGAATGC
Source organism: Ursus americanus (assembly GCF_024610735.1). NCBI lineage: Eukaryota > Metazoa > Chordata > Mammalia > Carnivora > Ursidae > Ursus > Ursus americanus. Next base: position 60,186,638 of record NC_142135.1, read on the forward strand.
AGAAATGGAGAAGCAGATGTGGCTGCTGCCCTAGCGAAGCTTTCCTTCTAGAATTGAAAACAGGCAATAAACCTATGAATAAGTGGACAGAGCAATTTGAACTATAAATATATGTCATAAGAAAGCAAAACAGGCATTTGCTAAAGAGGTGCTGGGCTAGGAGAGGGGTTGCTGTATCGGGTGGTCCTGGAAGATTTTTGAAGAAGGTGACATTTGAGGGCTGGATGGTGAGGAGGAGGAGTGAGCCCTGCAAGATCCTGGGGAAGGAGTATTCAAACCAGAAGGAACAGCGAGTGCCAAGTCCAAAAGCCGAAGCCAGAGTGGTTTGTTGGGAGGGCTGAAAGGCTGTCTCTATGGACAAAGGGATCAATTGAAGCTTGGCAGACGCAGGGCAAGATCTTTTAGGATCTTCTCTCCTGGTAAGGAACTTGGTTTTTATTCCAGGTGGAATGTGAAGCCCCTTGAGGGCTTTAAGGGGAAAGTCGTGATCTACAGACATTTTTATGTGCTCTGGTTGCTGAGCGGAGAAGAAATTGAAGTGATGGCAAAGACTGGGACCAGGGAGGCTGGTCAGGAACCTGCTGCAGTGGTCCTCGTGGGAGAGATCATGGGGTCATGGGTGAGGGGCATCTTGCAGGAGAGAAGGGCCACTTGGGGGATGTGTTGTGAACATAGAGTTGATGTGACAGGCTCATATGTCATGGCTGTGGGGGTTGAGGGAAGAAGACTCAAGGTTTTGAGATGACCCTACCCCAAGGTTTTGGTTTGAACAACTAAGTGACCTTTGAGTTCATGTAGTCTAATAGTCTTCTGACTTTTGAATTCTATGAGCTATTAACACAGGTGAAAGACTGGGGGGTAGTCAGCATGGTGATGCTATTTTCGCTTTTGCCATGTCAGTCAAAACAAAGCAGCAGCTATCATCTCCTATGACTGTTATTTTAAGAAGAGTGGAGATGAAGGATGAAAAGGTAGGAAGGATTCATTTTGTGTAATGTCAGAACTAAGAGCAATCCTTTATTCATTTTTATTTTATTTTTAAAAGATTTTTATTTCTTATTTCTTCTTCTTCTTATTTTTTAAGTGGGCTCCATGCCCAGTGCAGGGCTTGAACCCACGACCCTGACCTGAGTCAAGATCAAAAGTCAGGCACTCAACTGACTGAACCATCCAGGCACCCCAAAAGATTTTTATTTTTGAATAATCTCTATACCCAAGGTGGGGCTCAAATTTACAACCCCTTGATTAAGAGTCACGTGCTCCAGAGATTGAGCCAGCCAGGCACCCTGAAGGTCAATCCTTTAAATTCAATAAAGTGAGCTCTAGGAAAAATTCATGACTCTGCCTTTTTTTTTTTTTTTTTAATCATTTTGTCTCAGCTCAGTAGAAACTGTCATAGCTGGGCAGATATTTGGGAACCACTGGTTTAGTTCATCTTTCCAATTTAGGTGGAGATCCTAATTATGACATCCCTGACAGATGTTCTTGTAGCTTTTGCATGAATACTTCCCGGGGTGGGCACACACTGTCTCAGCAGGCAGCCCATCCCATTGTGCACGAGTTCTAACCGATGGATGGCTTCCCTGCCCCCTCCAGATCCTAGCCCTGTCTGCCGCATGTACACAGAGCAAAGCTGAGCTCTCTGCAGCTCTCGGTCTTTCAAACAGCCGAAGACATCAGTCATGTCCACCTTTTTCAAAAGGCAAACATGTCCAGCTCCTTGAACTAATGCTCACTGGATACGAACGCGGAGTACATAAACAGTGTGGGCACGGGGGCTCCTGAGAGTGCAGCCCTCTGTGTCACACAGCAGGCGTTCCGTGGGGCTTTGGTATCTGTCCCCCTGCACAGTCCCGTGCGCAGGAAAGAGAAAGTTGGAGAAAAAGCGTCTGTCTCCCTTTAGGCGGATTTAGGCTAGATATTTGGACATCTATTTTGAAATTGAGGCAGAATGAGGAATTTAAATGCACACACAGATCTTGATTTCATAACCCCGTTGGGCATTTATATCGTTTCTTTGAGAGAGAGACCTGGATTTAGAGGTCAAATTAATCCATGTTCAAAGCTTTAGGGCTTAAAAAATCCGGCCTTGCTTATGATTAATGTCAGGGAGACTATTTCAGACTTTACAGGCAGGTAATTTAGAACTAAGGTGTGTGAAAGCACCTAGCACAGTCCTAGCGGTTTGGTAAAGGTTTATTTCTTTTCTTTCCTTTCTTCCCTCCCTCCTTCCTTCCTCGTCTTCTTCGTTTTTTTTTGTCTATAATCTTTCCAGTTTTATTGATGCATAATTGACATACAGCGTTGTGTAAGCTTAAGGCGTACGTCACAATGACCCGACTTCCATATATTGTGAAGTGATGACCACAGTAAATTTGGTTAACATCCATCATCTCCTATGGACACAAGACAAAAAGAAAGAAAAAGTTTTTTTCCTTGTGATGAGAACTCTTTAATATTTACTCTCTTAACAACTTTCAAATATACTGTATGGCTATGTTAACTATAGTCACCATAGTGTATGATAATACCCAGTATTTATATATTTATTTATTTATTTTAAAAGATTTTATTTATTTATTCGAGAGAGAGAGCACAAGCAGGGGGTAGGGACGGTGGGCAGGGAGCCTGATGCGGGGCTCAGTCTCAGGATGCTGGGATCATGACCTGAGCAGAAGGCAGACACTTAACCAACTGAGCCACCCAGGTGTCCCCATACCCAGTATTTATTTGTCTCATAACTGGAAGACTCCCTTTTGACTACCTTCCTACAACATCCCCTCCCTCTTCCTTCTCCCTCTGGTAACTGCACATCTGGTCTTTTTTTTATGAGTTTGATTTGATTTGATTTTTTTTTTTTTAGATTCCACATATAAGTGAGATCACACAGTATTTGTCTTTCTCTGTCTGACTTATTTCACTTCGCATAGTGCCCCCAGCGTCCATCCACGTTGTCACGAACGGCAGGATTTCCCTCATTTGTATGGCTGAATAATATCCCGTTGTGTATGGACACCACATTTTCGTTATGCATTCATCAGTGGACGGGCAGAGGTGGTTTCCATGTCTTGGGCATTGTAAACAATGCTGCAGTGGACGTGGGAGTGCAGCTATCTCTTTGACATGAGGAAATGGAAAAGTGGAAATCCTGGATCATAAGTTCTACTTCTTAATTTTTTGAGGATCCTTCATACTGTTTTCCATAGAGCTTGTTTCAATTTACGATCCCAACAACAGGGCACAACGGTTTCTTTTTCTCCACATCCTCACCAACACTTGTTACCTCTTGTCTTTCTGGTGACGGCCATTCTAACAGGTGTAAGGTAAATTCTTACTGTGATTCTGATTTACATTTCCCTAGTGATTAGTGATGTTGAGCACCTTTTCATGGGTCTACTAACCATTCACATATCTTCCTTGGAAAAATGTCTATTCATGTCCTTTGTCCATTTTTAATTGGATTGTTTGTTTTTTTACTATTGTCTGCTATTAACCCCTTATCCGATATATGATTTGCAAGTATTTTTTCCCATTCTGTAGGTTGTCTTCTCATTTTGTTGATTGTTTCTTTAGCTCTGCAGAAGGTTTTTAGTTTGATGTAGTCCCACTCGTTTATTTTTTATTTTGTTGCTTGTGCTTTTTTGGTAACATATTCAAAAAATCATTGGCTAGACCCGTGTCAAAAAGCTTTTCTTCTATGTTTATCCTGTCATCCAGCCATTTCCTAACAGAAGGACCAGATCGGCCATTTCCTAACAGAAGGACCAGATCGGCCATTTCCTAACAGAAGGACCAGATCCTCAAGCTACTCCCAACTTTGCCCAACTTACCTTTCCCAAGACTAGGCTGGGAGTCTTTTTTTGGCAACGTTACCGGTGGGTGTGTTCCAGTGCAGGTAGCCTGGCCATGAACGCCTGTAAATCCCACTCTATCTCACACCCTGTGAGGGGTTGGGCTCGGCTTGCCCAGACTGGGGGAATCCGGCTTGCCCAGACTGGGGGAATCCACTCGCTGGCTGGGAACAGTGGCTTCTGTCTGTCCTGAGGTACGTAGTAAGGCCAGTGACTGCATGTGTTTACATTTGTTCACTGTGTCTAATGTGGTTCTCGATGACTAAGGTTCCTTTTCTGGGACAAGGGCAGTTAAGACCCCAAAGACAAAACTTCCAATGTCAGCTTTCAAATATTATTCAGTTTGAATATCATATACCTATCAAACTCTCAAATTTAAAAACAATCTTTTCAATATTCCAGGTTTTACTTCTCCAAATACATTAAGAGCTCTGAGAAAAAAAATTTCCATGAAATTTAGTATCATCCTAAATGTTAAGAAACATTAAATCCAGCATCTTTAAAAGGCCAGTTTAGGGATTTATCTTTCAGGAATCCTAAATGACCAGATCTGAGGATAATGCCAGTTTGTGCTCATTTGTGGGACTAGTAATCCTACACGAATGAGAATCCCTGTGTAAAGTCAGGCAGTACAAAATGGGGCAGGGTCAGCTCTGTGGGGAGAGCTCCTCCTTGTAGGGTCCTGCAGGTGGCCCAGACTTGTTCTGGTGGGAGAGAACCTCACCACTCTGCCGGTCTTGTTCTTATAGCCTTTCGGGGGGATTGGGCCTAGTCTCAACTTTCTCTACTCTCCGCCTTGCTCGCTAGGTTCTAGGCCTACTGATCTTTTTGTTCTTCCAACAAGCCGAGCTTGTTGCCATCTTAGGCTCCTTGCATTTGTTTTTGCTGTTCCTTTCTGCCCCCTTTTAGATATTCACGTGCCTGGTTGAGTCATTTAACTCATGTCTCTCCTCCAGTGTCACTTTCTGAGAGAATCTACTTTGATCCAACGTCTTGTTTTCTTTTCTTCAAAGCACTTATTTTATTCATGTGTTGTTTACTGTCTCTCTTTCTCTGCCGAGATGTAGGTGTCAGAAGAGCAGAAACCACATCTGTCTGGTTAATTCTGTATTCCCAGTGCCTAGAACATAGGAGATCCTCAACGAGTTCTGTGGGACAGTTGGATGATGGTGGCCATTTTGGGAAGAGAGGCAAGAGAGAGTCTACCTTTCATCACTTCCTAGTGCCTACAGGACTTCTCTGTGATGTGGAGGAAAACAACCTTCTTTTCTCCTTAGTCCTGATACTTTAGGTGAGCTGGTTGCCAGTTGGGAGAACTATCCAGCTGACTTGGTTTGTAAATCCATTTTTGAGATAACCACTTAATGCATGTGTGTGTGTGTGTGTGTGTGTGTGTGTGTGTGTGTATGTCTGGCACCGCAAATTTATCATGATCTTAATGAAGAAAGAAAGGAGACAAAGTGGGGGGGTTGGTGGGATATTCTTATTTTAAGAAAATCTCACCAGAGGGACACCTGGGTGGCTCAGTCGGTTAAACATCTGCCTTCAGCTCAGGTCATGATCCCAGGGTCCTGGGATCAAGCCCCGAGTTGGGCTCTCTGCTCAGTGGGTACCTGTTTTTCCCTCACCCTCTGCTGCTCTCCCTGCTTGTGCTCTGTCAAATAAATAAAGTCTTAAAAAAAAAAAAAAAAGGAAAAAAAGAAAAAAAAAAAAAAAGAAAATCACACCAGGTCCGGCTAGCAAGGAAGGTGAGCGTGTTTTCAATGTGGAAATACGAGGTCGGCTAGTGCACGAGATGTGTAGGAACTATGGGTGGAGGAGCCGAGGACCTCTCATCTCCCCTGTTTGTGGTGTACACCTTTCCTTTCCTTTCCTTTCCTTTCCTTTCCTTTCCTTTCCTTTCCTTTCCTTTCCTTTTTTTTTTTTTTAAGATTTTACTTATTCATTTTAGAGAGACAGAGACAGAGAGAGCACAAGCAAGCAGAGAGGCAGAGGGAGAGGGAGAAGCAGACCCCCCACTGATCAGGGAGCCCAATGTGGGGTTCGATCCCAGGACCCGGAGATCATGACCTGAGCCAAAGGCAGATGCTTAACCAACTGAGCCACCCAGGTGCCCCTTTTTTCTTTTTCTTTTCTTTTCTTTTCTTTTCTTTTCTTTTCTTTCTTTCTTTCTTTCTTTCTTTCTTTCTTTCTTTCTTTCTTTCTTTCTTTCTTTCATTTTATTTACTTATTTGAGAGAGAGCATGAGCAAGGGGAAGGGGCAGAGAGTGAGGGAGAGGGAGAAGCAGACTCCCCACAGGGTGTGGAGCCTGATGTGGGGCTCAACGTGGGGCTTGATCCCAAGACCCTGAAATCATGACCTGAGCTAAAGTCAGACACTTAGCTGACTGAGCCACCCAGGTGCTCCTGGTATAGACCTTTTCTAATCACATTGCTCTAGTCATATGTCTGGGTAGACATAAGAAAAACCGATTATAAGTAAGAAAAATAAGAAAGGAAGAAAAAGGAAAAAAGTAAAAATAGGGAGAGATAAAAGGCTAATTAAGGTGAGGAACCATCTAGGGGCACCTGTCTGGCTCAGTCAGTAGAGCGTGCAACTCTTGATCTTGGGGTCATGAATTCAAGCCCCATGTTGGGTGCAGAGTTACTTAAAAAAAATTGTAGGGGTGTCTGGGTGGCTCAGTCATTAAGCGTCTGCCTTCGGCCCAGGGTGTGATCCCAAGGGTCCTGGGATCGAGCCCCGCATTGGGCTCCCTGCTCCGCTGGGAGCCTGCTTCTTCCTCTCCCACTCCCCTTGCTTGTGTTCCTTCTCTCACTGGCTGTCTCTCTCTCTGTCAAATAAATAAATAAAATCTTTAAAAGAAAAATATTGTAGCACCCATCCAAGTGTAATGTTACTTCTGAAGATCTATTGTAAGTAAAAAGACTATGTAGAGATTTGAAAAATGTTCATAATCTATTGAGAGAATTAAAAAATGTAATTAAAAAAAGAGTCATCTAAGAAAAATTGAAAAAATCATACGACTGAAAGCTGAAAGTTTAAAACAGGTAAAAGAGTGAGATTGAAAATGAGAGGTAAAATAAAAGATTTAAAATAAAAGATGTGAACAGCTACAACTACTGAAATAAAAAGATAAGTATGAAAGTGAGAGGGGTATAAAATATGTTAAAAATAAAGTTAGGGATTTGAGAATGAAAATAGTTTTTTTTTAAGTGTCAAAATAAAGAAAAAAATAATTCAAGAAGTCCTCAAAAGAGAAAAAAGAAGAAAGAAATGAGAGAGAAAGTAAGTGCAAGAAGTCTGAATGGTGAAGACATTCTAGAGGGAAACAGATCACTGACAGCAGCTGAAGTGTGAGGGGTGCTGGGCTTCTCCTTCCGGGGTGAGCCGCCTACAGTGCATGACCTTTGGAAACACACTGCAGGGCTGGCCAGCTGTGCGGAGGCCATGTCCAGCAGTGGCATTTGGAAATATGCCACATGTGTTGCTCAGGAGGGGATGAGTCTGCCTGAAATGAAGTTGGGCTAGTTAACCACGTGCTCAAAAATTCCAACTAAGACTTGAAAACTAAGTGAAGAATTTAGCGAACATTCACTGGGCAAAATTGGGAACCTTCCAATGTTTGCCACAGGAGGCCATTGTATGTGAGAAATATTAAACCGAGTGGAGTGAACACTGGAGATGAGCTGAGAAGCTACATTAGTGAGTAATCCAGAAGTGAAATGTTCTACGAGTCTGGATTGGCAGTGAGATGTATAAGGGGAGGGAGAGACAGGTGAGAGAATCTAAAAAGTCTTGAGAATACATAGTGATGGATTAGGTCATAAGGAAGAATCACTGATGACTCTGGTTTTAATCTGGATCTGTATTTTTGGATATTAATAAGAAATCCTGCCTCAACTGACTTTTTTTTTTTTTTTTAAGATTTTATTTATTTATTTGACAGAGTGAGAGACAGCCAGTGAGAGAGGGAACACAAGTAGGGGGAGTGGGAGAGGAAGAAGCAGGCTCCCAGCGGAGGAGCCTGATGTGGGGCTTGATCCCACAATGCCAGGATCGCGCCCTGAGCCGAAGGCAGACGCTTAACCGCTGTGCCACCCAGGTGCCCCTGCATCAACTGACTTAAACAATGTGAAATATATATCCTCTCAAACAAAAATAAGTCTAATGTGGTTCTGAGGTTGGTTAATTCAGTGGCTTAGAGTCAAAGGTGATATCAAAGACTCTTTCTCTTCTATACTCAGTGAGTTGGCTGGCCTGAATATGGCTTTGGTTGTTTTCTTCATGGTCCAAGATGGCTGCTTTAGCTTCATATTCCCATCCTCACAAGCAGATGTTAGCTCTAACTGGATGAAGATGGACTGTCTCTTTCTACTAGTGGAAAATCTCCCAGAAATCCTCCTTTCTTTCTTGGCAGTCTTCCTTTCATGTCTCATTGGTCATAATCATGTGACATGCTCATGTCTGAACTAATTATTATGAGGGAAATAAGAGTATGAATAAATCATTCATGATTGCGGAAGGGTTTAGGCTTCTCTAAAGCCAATAGCCATGTACGACCTGAATAAAATCATGTTTCTATTAGCTAGGAAGATGATGGAGGCATGATTGTGAATATTGGCAACCACCAATGTCTGTTTGGGTATCCGACTATGGCATGTTTTAAAAGCTGCTCTGGGGTCTGGTTCTAAAAAGTTTGCCCAAAACAACACAATAAAAAATAAACAAGTGATGGGGCTCCTGGGTGGCTCAGTCGGTTAAGTGTCCAATTCTTGATTTTGGCTCAGGTCATGGCCTCAGGGTTGTGAGATCGAGCCCCACTTTGGGTTCCACACTGTGTGGAGCCTGCTTAAGATTCTCTCTTTCTGCCATTCCCCTCTCTAAAATAAAAAATAAACAGGTGAGAATACATCAAGTCTTCTATACAGCAAAAGAAAAAGAAAAGTGCTATACAGCAAAAGAAACCATCAACAAAGTGAAAAAACAATCTGTGGAATGGGAAAAATATTTGCAAACCATATATCTGATGAAAAGTTAATATCCAAAATACACAAAGAACTCATACAACTCAATAGCAAAAAACCAATAACCCAATTACAAGATTTGACAGAGGACATAAATAGACATTTTTCCCGAAGAAGATACATAGAAGGCCAACAGAAAAGATAGGAAGATGCTCAACATTGCTAGTCATAGGGAAATGTAAATTAAAACCACTATGAGATATCACCTCATGTCTGTTAGAATGGCCATCATCAAAAAGACAAGAAATAAGTGCTGGCATAGATGCGGAGAAAAGGGGTGGGACCATTGGTGGGAATGTAAATTGGTGCAGCCACCATGGGAAACGGTATGAAGGATCCTCAAAAAATTAAAAATAGAAATACTATATGATCCTGTAATTCTACTTCTGGGAATATATACTAAGGAAACAAAATAACTAACTCAAAAAGGCATCTGTACCCCCATGTTCATAGCAGCATTATTTACAATAGCCAAGACATGGAAACAACTTGGGTCCATTGATGGACGAATGGGTAATGAGGTTGTGGCGTATATATACCATGACTATATTCAGTAATAAAAAAAAATGGGGAAATCCTGCTATTTGTGACAACATGGATGGATCCTGAGGGTATTATGCTGAATGAAATAAGTCAGAGACAGACAAATGCTGTATGATCTCACTTATATGTTGAGTCCAGAAAAAGGCAGAGGGTGGCGGAGGAGGGAATTGGAGGAAGGTGGTCAAAAGGTACAAATTACCAATTATAAGTACGAAATATAACGTACAACACGGTGACTACAGCTAACACTGCTGTCTGGTATACAGGAAAGTGGTAAAGAGAGTAGATGCTAAAAGTTCTCGTCACAGGAGAAGATGTTTTCTTTTTCTTCTTTCTTTTCTTTTTATTGTACCTCTGTGAGATGATGGATGTTAGCTACACCTGTGTTGGTTATCATCTTGCAATACGTGTAAACCAAACCATCATGCCGTACATCTTAAAACTTACATGCAGTGTATTATTTCTCAATAAAACTGGAAAAAAATGTTTGTCCAAAATCTCAGAGTTACAAGTGTACCCATTTTAAGAGAACAGCTTGTCGGGAGCCTCTAGGAAAGAACACTTCATACTGTTGGAAAGGGTTTTAATTATTCCTACTTGTGTCTAAGTCATCTTAGTCCTTTTAATTGTCTCTCTAAATCATTTTTTTTCAAACTTTTTAGTCATTATTGTGGCTAAGCTTAGAGTTTTTCCAAGTTGAAATAGGCAGGTAAGGGCCTAGGAAATAATATGTTCTGTGTATATTGAATTCTGGGAAAAGAACTAAATACGACCTCGAACTGCCGACATCATACGATGTATCTGTAAATGAGAAAATAGCAAAACACTGTGATGTTAGCCAAAGCACCCCTAGAGCTCACGGTCACGGGCAGCAGGATGTGTATAGCCTTCATCGGTGGAGGAAACGGTGCCAGGGAAGACGGCCCTTGTCTTTATGTATTGCTTTAGTCTTGACATTTTACATGCAAAAGCCTGCATTCAACCAGCAGGACTGCAGCAAATTTAGTTCAACGGGAGCTAGGAAATTAAGCTGAAGGAGATTTCCTTCTTACCTGAAGCTACTCATCCAGTTTGTGCAGGTTAGACCTTTCCCCCTGTTATATTTTGCATCTTTTGTTTCCCTTAGCTGCGTTCTGGCTTCTGATTTACTTTCTAGTTTATGAATTCTGTCTTCAATTTGCTTTGAAACATGCCCAGTGAGTTTGAATACTGTTATTATGTCTTTTATTTCAAAAAATTCAATTTTTTTCTTTGTTTCGTTGTTTTAAATCGTTTAGCAGGCTTCTCCCTAACAAAAAATAAATGGATGCTTGGCATTTCTGGGAAACAATACAGTTTTGCAAGGATTTATTGAATTTATGTTAACCCAGAGAAAGGATTTGACAAGTTTTCTTTATTCTGACTTTAGCATATTTCTGTCCCTTAAATCCCTTCCTTACTCTGAAGGAGTATTGTCTCTGATGGCGGCAAAGGCAGAGCACAAAGAGCTTCACGGCTTTTAGATGCAGTTGATTTTTGATGACGAAAAGAAAGATTCTGAAAGGTGTTCGTTCTAAGAAAGGAGCGTGCGTGATCCTGAATGACAGTGGTCCTCATGTGTTCTTTGTGTGTGTGTGTGTTTGTGATAATAGGACTTTCTAAAGTATGTGGCCCTGCTTGCCTTCTCGCCTGCATCTTAAGAGTGATACTCTCTGCTACATCTCTTTTTGTTGTTTCTTACTTTCTTCACATATTTCAAGCTTGTATTTCATTTCTTTAAAAACAGTGAGGGAGATTTTTTTTACAAAATGGCCGCCAGAATGACTATACTCTTGGATATGGATATCCATGCTGGCAACACTTTGTCAGTATGTGAACCAACCTGGGCTAGCCTCTTGGAAGGTGACATGACATGTAGAAGGAGTCCCCAGCAATTCCAGCCATGCCAGGCATCCCAGCAGTCCCAGATATGGAGGAGGCCATCCTAGACCATCCAGGTCCAGCTGAGTCTGCCCAGATCAGAAAGTGCTCCCAACTAACCCAAATTCATGAGTAATAGAAATGTCTGTTGTTTGGGGCACCTGGCTCAGTAGGTTGAGTAGGTTGGCTCAGTAGATTGAGTGTCTACCCTTGGCTCAGGTCATGATCCCAGGGTCCTGGGATCAAGTCCCACGTCAGGCTCCCTGCTGAGCAGGGAGCCTGCTTCTCCCTCTCCCTCTCCCTGCTGCTCCCCCTGCTTGTGCTCTCTCTCGCTCCCTCTGACAAATAAATAAATAAAAATCTTAAAAAAAAAAAAAGAGTTGGATGCTTAACTGACTGAGCTACCAGGTGCCTCTAAAGATTTTATTTTTAAGTAATCTCTACACCTTGGGATGCCTGGGTGGCTCAGTCAGTCAAGTGTCTGCCTTCTGCTCAGATCATGATCCCAGGGTCCTGGGATTGAGTCGTGCATTGGGCTCTCTGCTCAGCAGGGAGCCTGCTTCTCCCTCTGCCTGCTGCTCCCCCTGCTTGTGCTCTCTCTCTCTCTCCGACAAATACATAAATAAATCTGTAAGTAATCTCTACACCCTACACGGGACTTGAATTTACAACCCTGAGATCAAGGGTCACATGCTCTACCAAGTCAGCCAGTTGCCCCCAGTTTTCTTAAATTTAATTAACAGATTTAATGCAACCCCCTAATTTTAAAAAAATTGGCAAAATGATTCTAATGTTCTGTTTAAAGAATAAATTAATAGATACAACAAAGGTGAAATATTCTAGAAAAAAAGCCACTGAAAGGAAACTAGTCATACTAAATATTTAAGTATAACAGTTATAACAACTTGGACTGGTGCCACAACAGAAAAAACTAGTAATGGAACAGAGGAAGGCTGAGTAATAGACTTCATCACAGGTAGGAGATGATGGGGAACAAACAATAGAAAAGGGAGAGATTATTTTATAAATGAGATTTTGCTGTTGACTGGTTTGGAGGGGAAAAATCTGATTCACGTCTTATATAAATTTTATATCCTTTATTGACCATAATGGAAACTGGAGAATCAAGGCTTGAAGGATAGTTTATATTCGCACTCAGTAAGTCTCGCAGAACCACTCGTTGTTGGTTTTGGTGTGTGAGGTGGAGGGAGCAAGTCTAGGAATCTGCTCTACATACAGGACCGTGTGTGAGTGTGCATGTGTATGTATGAGTACTTGTTCATTACAACATTATGCAAATTAGTAAAAATTGGAATTACCTTTGATGATCAAGGTGGAAATAGTCAAATTAATTTTGGTACATTCATATAATATTGTACCAAACTATTAAATATTCTATCAGCTAGGGGTGCTTGGGTGGCTCAGTTGGTTAAGTGTCTAACTCCTGATTTCGGCTCAGGTCATGCTCTCCCAGTGGTGGGATTGGGCCCCGTGTTGGGCTCCACACTCAGTGGGGAGTCTGCTTGAGATTCTCTTCTTCCCTCTCCCTCTCCCTCAGGCCCTTCCCCCCACTCATGTGCTCTCTCTCTCATAAATAAAATTTTTCTAAATAAATATTGTATCAGCTATTAAAAAGAAAGTCTCTAAGATTCATATGTATTGATTTAAAAAGATTCGCAGAGAAATACGTAAAAGCTATGATTCCCTTTTTTTTGTGAAATAAATTAAATAGAACGCATGTGTGTGCGGCTTAACTGGTAGCTGTGTACTGCCCTCCAGTGCCCTAGGGCTCCGGGTTACCATTCCTTCTAATACTTAATATCCTCTCAATATCCTCCAAGAATATCTTAAAAAAATTTTTTAAAAGATTTTATTTATTTATTTGACAGAGAGGAGGAGAGACAGCGAGGAGCAGCAGAGGGAGAGGGAGAAGCAGACTCCCCACTGAGCAGGGAGCCCTATGTGGGGCTCAATCCTAGGATGCCAGGATCATGACCTGAGCTGAAGGCAGATGCTTAACCAACTGAGCCACCCAGGTGCCCCTAAAAATTTTTTTAAAAAAGATTTTATTTATTTGAGAGAGAGAGTGCGTGAGCAGGGGGAGGGGCAAAGGGAGAGGGAGAAGTAGAAGCAGACTTCCTGCTGAGTGGGGAGCCTGACACGGAGCTCAACCCCAGGACCCCGAGATTATGACCTGAGCCAAAGTCAGAGGCTTAACCAATTGGGCTACTCTGGTGGTCTCCTTTGCCCAGAATATCTTTAAAAAAAATCATAGACACTCAAGCTCCAGTGTCTTGCTCTCATTAAATGCATGTACTCTGCTTCTTATCTTGCAGCCTTAAGAGTTCTCTCTTTTTCATTTCTATATTATTTAAATATTACACCGAAAGAGATGTAATGCGTCCCCTTTTCCATATTGTTCCCCCTTATTCTATCTTTAGTATAGGCCTATATGTGACTGATTTTACTAAAAGTTGGGGGTATTAAAGACGGGCTATATATCAACAGAGGTCAGTAAGCAGTAAAAAACTTAGTATAGGTATCTCTCCTATTTTTTCTATTACCTATTGTATATATTAGGTAACATATCTCTATTACCTAACAACTGATAACTTCTCCCTAGCTGTGTTTTATCCTGGGCCTCACTTCCCCCATGTCTCTTTCTTTTTCTCCTTTTACACAAAAAGCCCCCCAAACCCTTAAAATTCATGTTCACTTTCCACACTGCACAGTTTAGGCCTCTAGGACTCCTTCATTCGACTTCCATTGCTAGCCTCAAAAGTCCAAGATGTTCTAAGAACTAAGATGTTCTGTTGAATAATGAGTCATCTTTGGGCCTTCACTTCACCTGTGAAGCATGGCTGAAGTTTAAAAGTATAGTCTGCAGTCTCTTTAAGGCGATTATAGCTGTAAGTATGCCTTCCCTCTCTTGCCAGTCTTTGTAAACAGCAGGGAGCAGTACATAATTTATGTCCCTATTTATGTGAATAGTGGTGTCACTTACCTTCTTTTATAGGGAGAACTGTTGACCATCAGGTTTGATGTTGAAAATAGCCTATTTCCTTATAAATACATACGTATGTGTACACGAGTGTGTATGTATTTGTGTATCTACAACATTACTACATATAACCTCTACTCTGAAAGATGACCTGCTGATATGATTGAGATTTTCCTAAAAAGAAATGAGCCTAGATTTACTGTAGCACTTGAACAAATAGATGACAGGCTGTACAGTGCTAAGTCAGAGATCAGTGGTTTTCAAAGTGCCTTCCAACAGCCCCGTGGATTGGGAAAGTCCTGTTCGGGCATTGGGGGTCAGAGGTGAGGGTCAAGAGGAGAAAAGGAAACAGCCCAGCCCAGCCAGACCAACTCTTACTCTCTTTTACATATTTGGACACCAGTAAAATTTTGTCTGTATAGTGAATTCTGAGGCTAGAAAAAGTTTGAAGCGATTGCCTTAAAACATGGGACTGAGGGACGCCTGGGTGGCACAGCGGTTAAGCGTCTGCCTTTGGCTCAGGGCGTGATCCCGGCGTTATGGGATCGAGCCCCACATCAGGCTCCTCTGCTATGAGCCTGCTTCTTCCTCTCCCACTCCCCCTGCTTGTGTTCCCTCTCTCGCTGGCTGTCTCTCTCTCTGTCGAATAAATAAATAAAATCTTTAAAAACAAACAAACAAACAAACAAACAAACAAAAAACCATGGGTCTGCAAACTGCAGCCCGCAGTTCAAATCTGGGCTATAGAGTTTGATTTTGTCCAGCCTGTGAGCAAGGGATGGTGTTTATATTTTTAAGGAGATGTTAAAAAAAAAAAAAGAAGAAGAAGAATATATGAGAGAGACCATATGTGCACTGCAAACCCTAAAATATTTATTGTCTATCTCTTTACAGGGAAAGTTTTTTGGCCCCTTTCATAGCAGTGGCACTATTTGAAGAGGCTAAAAATGGAAAACTAGCTAAACACACAGTAGGGAAATATTTAAGTAAAGCATGTGTATTACTTAATATTTGGTTCAGCTGCAAATAAAGGAAACCCCCAAATATCAGTAACTGAGGGAAAATGCAAGTTTATTTCACAGTTGAGAATATGAAGGGTTATCAGTACTGGAATGTTCTGAAATTCCCTGGGTCAGAAATTCAGGCTACATCTGTCTTGTGGCTCCATCCTCGGTTACCTTAATTCCCAGGGTCACCTCTTGGTATTCAAGATGACTGTTGGTACTCTAGCCTTTATACTTGCATTCCAGCCTGCAGGAAGGAAGAAGCAAAGACAATGGAGCATTCCATGTCTACTTTTATCTTATTGATTAGAATTTAATTATATGCACATCTAGCTGCAGTGGAGACTGGGAAATGTAGTTTTGATTCTGGCAGTCCTGTAGTTTTGATTCCAGCTGAAATTTTGGTATTCTATTATTATAGAAGAAGCAGAGACTAGGTATTAGAATTCTCTATCACAGCAGAGAACATCAACTCATTTATTTATTTGTTCAGCCTCTTACCATGCGGCAGGCAACTTGCTAATCATTGAAAATATAAATTGGATAGAATTTATAGTCTGGAATCTTATATTTTTGATGGCTTCTAATGGCTTTTCCAGTCTTACGGTCTTCGACTTAATGCAATTTAATGTTAGCTTATTTCTCTTTCTTTCTCTTTCTCTCTTTCTTTCTTTCTCTTTCTCGTCTTGCATAGAGCCATGTTTTTGACCATTGTCAATCGTGCATGTAGAATGCATCATTTGCTTTTTTGTTTTTTACATGTAAAAGTTCTTTTTCTTTTAATTAAAATTTTTTTTTAAAAAGATTGTATTTACGTATTTGTCAGAGGGAGAGAGAGCACAAGCAGGGGGAGCTGCAGGCAGAGGGAGAAGCAGTCTCCCTGCTTAGCCGGGAGCCCGATGCAGACTGGATCCCAGGACCCTGGGATTATGACCTGAGCTGAAGGCACACGCTCAACCAACTGAGCCACTCAGGTGTCCCTACGTGTAAGAGTTCTATTAAATAGTGTCTGAGCAAAGGACGTGGAGTTCTTTGTCCTCCTGCTGTTAGCATTAGTATCTTCGTTTGTTGTGGTTTTATTATAGTGTGGGGACGGGACCAGTGGGCAGAAAGAGCTGCCTCAACGTAAGTATCCTTGAATTATTCTGCAGGAATCTGTAATTCTGGAAGGAGCATTGACATAGCCACAGTAGTTTGTATTGAGAAGGAAAAGAAAAAGTCCCGAGTAGGATTAGATGGGATCCTTTAGTTTTAACTACATATAGATTTGCATCAGACCAGTATTCATTCATTAAATGAATAAAAACACCAGTATGCTCAGTGACTACTGGATGCATTTACAAATGGGTTAATCTCTGGGTCAGCTGAACAATTTTCTGGGAATCTTTGGCCAAAAGTCCTCAGGCTTAAATGTATGGTGAGCAGGTTGGGGCTTTTATCCTTTTCTAGGTTGATTCTAAGCTTTGATAACAGTGAAGAGTATTCGCGGGGAGGCTGTTTAAAGTGAACGAGAATTTATGTCTAATATATGGTTTATTCATAGGTTTAATCAAACTAGGATGTTTTAATGTTCTCATTAAAAATCCCTTAAGCCAGTGAAATATTTTGGGAGATTATTTCTTGTTTATGAGGTTTATGTTGATTAAATGCATGTAGTACTTCCAGGCACTTTGTATTCCCAAATCACTTTATGGTTGTTGCTGTTGCTTTATCAGTAATGCGGGCTTTTAGTGATTTTCCCATTGCTTTTTTCCTCTTGCTTTTGTTTTACATTGCCTTCTGAAGCGTTTCCGCAGTCCATCAGATCAGCTCCCAGATTAGTGATGTGGGAATTGGGAAGAAAAAATGTAATCAACTCCTGGAAACCAATACTGAGTGGACATCACTTTTACAGCTGATACATTTAATCCCAGAAACATGAATTCTTCAAAATGGCTAATGCCTTTTGGAAAGCAGGCGTATCAGGACATTTAAAAAATTTTTAACATGGTTAATCTAGACCTGTAATTTTAAATATTAGTGGTGACATGAAGAACATCAATTATTTATTTATAATTTGGAGTATAGTTGGCATACAATATTATATTAGTTTCAGGTGCACGGCATAATGATTAGACATTTATATGTATTAAAAAATGATCACCATGACGACTCTAGTTACTATTTGTCATCATGTAAAGTTATTACAATATTATTGACTATATTCCCTATGCTGTACTTTATATCCCTGTGACTTATTTATTTTATAACTGGAAGTTTATACCTCTTAATCCTCTTCACCTATTTCATCCATCTCCCCCCCAACACCTTTCCCCCCCGCGACCCCTGCCCCCACAACTACCAATTTGTTTTCTGTATTTATGAGTCTGTTTTGTTTTGTTTTGTTTGTTTAGATTCCACATTAAGTGAAATCATGTGGTATTTGTCTTTCTCTGGATTATTTTTTTTTATAAAAATTTTTTTATTATGTTATGTTGGTCATCTTTGGATTATTTCTAAGCATCTTGGTCCATCAATGTTGTAGCAAATGGCAAGATTTCATTTTTTATGGCTGAGTACTATTCCATTATGTATCTATATCTAAATCTATATCTCTCACATCTTTTTTTTTTTTTTTAACATTTCTTATGTCTTCTTTATCCATTCATCTATCAATGAGCACTTAGGTGGTTTTCATATCTTGGCTATTATACTATTCCTTTTTTTTTTTTTTTAAGATTTTATTTCTTTATTGAGAGAGTGAGCGAGTGTGTGGTTGGGGAGGGCAGAAGGAGAGGGAGAGAGAGAGTCCTAAGTGGACTCCACGCTGAGCGTGGAGCTGGATGGGGCTTGATCATGACCTAGGTCGAAACCAAGAGTTGGAGGCCCCACGGACTTTGCCACCCAGGGGCCCCTTTTCTTTCTTTCTTTCTTTCTTTCGTTCGTTCGTTCGTTCGTTCGTTGTTTCTTTTTTTTTTTTAAGTAATCTCTATGCCTCATGTAGTAATCTCAAACTCATGACCCCAAGATCAAGAGTCACATGCTCCACCAACCGAGCCAGCCAGCTGCCCCTTGTCTAATATAAATAACGCTACAATGAACATAGATGTGCATATATACTTTTGAATTAGTGTTTTTCTTTTCTTTGGATAAATACCCAGAAATGGAATTGCTGAATTGTATAATATGTCTATTTTTAGTTTTTTGAAGAACCTCCATACTGTTTTTCACAGTGGCTGCACCAATTTACTTTTCCACCAACACTGCATGAGAGGGTTCCCATTTCTCAACATTCTCACCAATACTTGGTATTTCTTGTCTTTTCGATACTAGCCGCTCTGACAGTTGTGAGGTGGTATCTCACTGTGGTTTTGATTTGCATTTGCCTGATCATGAGTGATGCCAAGCATCTTTTCGTGGGTCTGTTGGCCATCTGTATGGCTTTGGAAAAATGTCTGTTCAGGTCCTCTGCCTATTTTTTAATCCTATTGTTTGTTTGTTTTTGGTTGAGTTGGGTGAGTTCTTTATGTATTTTGGTTATTAACCCCTCATTGGCTGTATCACTTGCAAATATCTTCTCCCATTCGGTAAATTGCCTTTTTGTTTTGTTGATGGGTTCCTTCCCTCTACAAAAAGCTTTTTTGTTTGATGTGGTTCCAATTGTTTATTTTTGCTTTTGTTGCCCTTGCATGAGAAGACAAATCCAAAAAAATTTTTGCTGACTGATGTTAAGAGTTGACTGCCTTTGTTTTCTTTTAGGAGTTTTATGGTTTCGGGTGTTACATTTAGGTCTTTTATCCATATTGAGTTTATTTTCATATGTGGTGTAAGAAAATGGTTCAGTTTCATATTTTTGCATGTAGCTATTGAACACAGCTCTTTAGAAATGCTATTTATTTCCTTTTTTGAGAAACAAGAATAAAAGTAGTATAAAATTACCTCAAATGTTTCCGTATGAAATATCATTTTATTATGATTAAGCACAAAGTGGTTTTGTTAACTAAAACAGTACTATCTAATGTTTTAGACCAAACTTTAACCCTTTAGGACCCGAATATTTGTCATCCCCCTCCCCACCCTCGTGTCAACCTAGCTTATGCCCCCCCCCCTCCCCCCGAGCTTATAGATTCTCTCTTTTGGAAGGTTGTAAGAACAAATATGTAAATCCACGGTGTCTGCTCTGTGGTGCCCTGGTGCAGGGCAAAAGCTGCACAGCCTCCCTCCTGCTGTGGTCCTCCCGAGAAACGTGCTGTCCTGGATGTTTGTGTAGCTTCTGCAGGTATGAGCTGAAGCATCTGCTCTCCTGTGTGCGTACGGGAGTCTATGTAGTGGGAATCTCACTCTTGCAATGATTAGTGTCACAGACAGAAGGAACTTTCTTTTCCCTTCTCTTTCTCTCTTTTCTCCTCTTCTTTTTTTTAAGATTTTATTTATTTATTTGACAGAGAGAGAGACAGAGAAAGAGAGAGAACACAAGCAGGGGTAGCGGCAGGCAGAAGGAGAGGGAGAAGCAGGCTCCCTGCTGAGCAAAGAGCCTGATGTGGGGCTTGATTCCAGGACCCTGGGATCATGACCTGAGCTGAAGGGAAACGCTTGACCAACTGAGCCACCCAGGCACCCCTTTTCTCCTCTTTCTTGCTTTAACTGTTTTCCTCCTTTCTTCTTCCCTCACAGTCAATACTGTTGCTTTCCTTAAAATTCAAAACCGACTTATTATGGGAGTTTTTTAATATACAGAAGTTGAAAGAGTATAAATAAGGACTCATATATCCACCAACTATCTTTAATAATTGTTAACAGTTGTCATATTTGCTTTATATTCCTCTACTCCAATTAAAAATTTTATTTGTGGTAAAATATATGTAATGTAAAATTTACTATTTTAGGCTTTTATTTTTTTTTTATTTTATTTTTTTTTTTTAAAGATTTTATTTATTTATTTGACAGAGATAGAGATAGCCAGCGAGAGAGGGAACACAAGCAAGGGGAGTGGGAGAGGAAGAAGCAGGCTCATAGCAGAGGAGCCTGATGTGGGGCTCGATCCCATAACGCCGGGATCACGCCCTGAGCCGAAGGCAGACGCTTAACCGCTGTGCCACCCAGGCGCCCCTATTTTAGGCTTTTAGAATTAAATTTTATTTTTTTAAAAAAAGATTTATTATTTATTTATTTGAGAGAGACAGAAAGAGAATGAGTTGGGGGGAGGGGCAGAGGGAGAGGGAGAATCTCCAGCACATTCTCCACTGAGCAAAGAGCCCCATGGAGGGCTCTCGATCCCAGGACCCTGAGATCATGACCTGAGCCAAAATCAAGAGTTGGCTGCTTAACTGACTGAGCCACCTAGGTGCCCCTAAGCTTTTTTTATTTCTAAGTATTCTTTAAATTTTAAAAAAGATTTTATTTATTTATTTGAGAGAGAGGAGAGAGAGAGAGCGAGAGAGAGCACGAGCAGGGAGAGGGGCAAAGGGTGAGGGAGCCTGATGCGGGGTTCAATCCCAGGACCCTGGGATCATGACCAAAGGCAGATGCTTAACCGGCCGAGCCACCCAGGTGCCCCCAGTAATCTTTAAATTTTAAAAATATTTTGGTAAAATAAAAGACTATCCTTTCTCCACTGAATTACTTTTGCATTTTTGTGGAAAATCAGTTTTTCACATAAATGTAAGTCTATTTTTGGATCCTATATTCTGTCTCATTGATCTCTTTGTTATGCTAATACCACACTGTCTTGATTAGTCTTAAAATCAGGTAGTATACTGCAGTACGTAGTATATGTTCTTTTTCAAAGTTATATGGATATTCTAGGTCCTTTGCATGCCTGTATGAATTTAGAATCAGTTTGTCAGTTTCTACACAAAATCCTACGAGGATTTTGATTGCAATTACTTTGAAGCTATAGATAATTTGGGGAGAGTCAACATCTTTGGCTCTATGCTACAGCTCTCCATTTATTTTAGATCCTCCTCCTCCTCCTCCTCCTCCTCCTCCTCCTCCTCCTCCTCCTCTTTTTATTTAGTGAACTCTACCCCCAATGTGGGTTCAAGCCCCACAACCCCAAGATCAAGCATTGTGTGCTCTACTTACTGAGCCAGCCAGGCACCCCTAGATCTTCTTTAATTTCTCTCTGCAATGTTTTATCGTTATTGCTGTACAGAAAAACCTTTTGCCAAATTTATCCTTAAATATCTAATATGTTTTGATGCTATTATAGATGCTATTATTTTTAAATTTTAATTTTCAGTTAGTCATTGCTAGTGTAAATATAGTTGATTTTTCTAAATTGATCTTGTGTTCTGCAGCCTTGCTAAACTTATTTATTAGTCCTTGTAGCTTTTTTGTAAATTTCTTTGAGTTTTCTAGATAGATGGTGATTTCACCTGAAAATAAGACAGTTGTAATTCAGGGCGCCTGGGTGGCTCAGTCAGTTAAGTGTCTACGTTTGGCTCAGGTCATGATCTCAGGGTCCTGGGATGGGGCTCCACATCAGGCTCCCTGCTCAGGGGGAGCCTGCTTCTCCCTCTCCCTCTGCCTGCAGCTCCCCCTGCTTGTGCTCTCTCTCTCTCTGTCAAATGAATAAATAAAATCTTAAAAAAAAAGACAGTTGTACTTCTATCTTTCCAATCTGGATGCATTTTATTTTCTTGCCCAATTTCATAGGCTAGAATCACTAGTACAGTGTGGAATAGCCATGGTTAGAGTGGACATCCTCGCAGTATTCCTGATCTCAGTCTTTCCCTATGAAGTACAGTGTTAGCTGTAGGTTTCTTGTAGATACAGTTGCCTGGGCTCCAGGAGCCTGGTATTGGGGAAGCTACATATGTGTCAGGGGTCTGCCTGGCAAGTACACTTGAGCCAGGGAGCAAAACTCCTTTCTCCTGCAATATCACTCCTGCTACCCTTCACTAACAGCACTTAACATTGTGCCAGCTGGCAAAGGGAAAATATTTAAAGGGCATATCTTCATTTTTGCAAATTAGGCAATTGAAGGTGAGTTTGGCAATAAATTCATAATTGGCCTGTTGTCTTTCATGGATTACTGTTCTTCATTGCCTGATGTCTAGTATCTTGAAAACTGTTTTTTCGTATATTTTGTCCATTGTTTGGTTGTTTCAGACAGAAGGGCAAATCTGGTTTCTGCTGTTCTATCTTGGCCAGAAGCAAAAGTAGCCCCCTTTTCTGCATTTTGAGTAGTGATTTGAGCATACCATCTGTTATCTTCTAGAACCCTGACTGAGGCACTTGTATTTCCTGTAAACTGGCAGTTAGGTTGAATGGCTTATTTAGATTCAGGTTAAACATTTTTGGCAAGAAAATTCTTTTTATAGGTCACGCCATGTACCTCATACTGTGTCATAGCTGATTATTCTGCTTTTAGCAATGCTAACTTTGATTAGTTGGTGTATTAATCTGCTCAGGCTTCTATAACAAGATACCACAGACCAGATGCTTAAGCAACAGAAATTTACTTTCTCCCAGTTCTGGAGGCTGGAAGTCTGTGATCAAGGACCTCCAGCAGGGTCAGTTCTTGGTGAAGGCTCTCATCTTGACTTATAGATAGGTGTCTTCTCACTGTGTCCTCACATGTCCTTTCCTTGGTGTGTGTGTGTGTGTGTGTGTGTGTGTGTGTGTGTGTGTGTGTAGAGAAAACTCTCTGGGATCTCTTCTTATAAGGACACTATCCTATTAGATCAGAGCCCCTACCTTCATGACCTCTTTTAATCTTAATTAATTCCTTAAAGGGCCCCATCTCCTAATACAGTCTCACTGGCAGTTAGGACTTTAGTATATGAATTTTGAGGGGATGCAAACATTTAGTCCATAGCATTTAAGATAACAATAACCAGTACTTTCACCTTTACCATTAGCAAGGAATATATTGGTTGATACTTTTTTACTTCGTGACTATCCTGTTGCACAAATATCTTCACCTGGTGTTTTGTTTTTGCTTTTTTAGCATGCATTGATGATTCTTGCCTGGATCGATTTCTTTATTAGGGTTTGGAAATTGGTGAATTTTCAATTGTATCTCTCCTCCTCTATTTATTATCTGGCATTCTTCTGTAAAAGTGAGCTTTCCCTCATCAAATGAGGATGAAGTATCGTTTCTTCTTAAAAGGTAGTGATCAATATTTATTTTTTTCTGTTTAATTGCCAATTTCTTAGAGGAGTTTGTTTAATAGTTACCTCCAGTGGGGATCAATGAGTTTTCTTCTTTTTCTGTCCCCCTCTGTTTTTATTATCACTCTGGACTTCTGGATTCTATTTATCTAATATTTATAATCATCTATGGTTATAATTCTTTTAAATGCTCATATCATCCCAAATTTGGCCAGTGGAGATTCCTCCCAGTTCCTGATCCTTTGGGGACAAGTCCCCAACTCCTACCCCATTAGTCTTTAATAGCTTCTGGTATTATATGCTCATTTTGTTTATTCCTGATTCAGACTTGGGATCACTAATTTTTCTTTCTTTCTTTCTTTCTTTCTTTCTTTCTTTCTTTCTTTCTTTCTTTCTTTCTCTTTTAAGATTTTTATTTATTTATTTGACACAGAGAGAGAGACAAAGCACAAGCAGGGGGAGCAGCAGGCACAGGAGAGGGAGAAGCAGGCCCCCCTCTACGTAGGGAGCCCGATGGCGGGCTCGATCCCAGGACCCTGAGATCACGACCTGAGCTGAAGGCAGATGCTTCACCAACTGAGCCACCCAGGCACCCCTGGATCACTAATTTTTCGAGGAGTCTTGGTTCCTTTTAGGGGGGGAAAGCTTTTGGAAATTATGATCTGGGTGATAGGTGGATTTATTGTTACTTAAGATTCACTGCCTTTAGGTTCTGTTTATAAACAGTGGTAGGAAATAGGTTAAGAAAAAGAAGTCAATCATTTATATTGACTTCCAACTTAAAATTGCAAATCCTATATCTGACAAGGAACTGGTATCCACAGTGTATACATAATTCTTATTTTTTGAATACTTACAATTCAACAATAAAAAGACAAAAAACTCAATTAAGAAAATTCAAATTCAAAAGAGTTTAAATAGACCATTCTCCATACAAGATATTTAAGTGGCCAAAAAGCACATGAAAAGAGAGATGATCAACATTATTAGTCATTAGGGAAATGCAAATGAGAACCACACTGTGATACCACCTAACCCCCACTAGGATGGCTAAAGTAAAAAAGACAGACAATAACAAGTGTTTACAAGGATGCGGAAAAATATATATTGTTGGTGGAATTGTAAAATGGTGCAGCCACTTTGGAAAACAGTTTGGCAGTTTCTCAAAATATTATAATAGTTATTAGGACCAAGCAATTCCACCCCTAATTACATTCACTAGAAAAATGAAAAGATATATTCACAAATAGATTTGTACATGAATATTTATAGTAGCATTATTTATAATAGCCAAAAAGTAAAAGCAATTCAGATGTCCATCAATTGATGAATGGATTAAAAATGTGGTATAATTCAGGGTGCCTGGGTGGCTCAGTCGTTAAGCGTCTGCCTTTGGCTCAGGGCGTGATTCCAGCGTTGTGGGATCGAGCCCCACATCAGGCTCCTCCGCTGGGAGCCTGCTTCTTCCTCTCCCACTCCCCCTGCTTGTGTTCCCTCTCTCGCTGGCTGTCTCTATCTCTGTCGAATGAATAAATAAAATCTTAAAAAAAAATGTGGTATAATTCATGAAATGGAATGTTGTTGGGCAATAAAAAGAAATGAAGTCATGATAAGTATCTAAACATGTAGAAGTGGCTAGGAGTTTGATAACGGGTAAAGGTCAGAAGAATTTTGAGAAGCCCAATAGGAAAAGTCTAGCTCACCTTGAAGAGATTGTTGGTACAAATTTGGATGTTAAATGTGCTTCTGATGTGGGCTTAGAAAGAAGTGAAGAACCTGGCAGGGAAAGTTTCTGTCATCTTTGAGAATACATATATCATCACGAACACAATATTGGTACAAGTACGGATATTAAAAGCATTTCTGGTGAGGGCTCAAACAGAAGTAAAGAACACATTGGAAATCGGAGAAAGGCGATCTTCGTCATATGGTGGCAGAAAACTTGGCTAAAGTGTGTTCTGTAGTTTTGTGGAAAATATAACTTTTAAGCGATGAACTTGGGTATTTAGCTGAGGAGATTTCCAAGCAAAGAATTGAAGGTGTGGTCTGGTTTTTTTCTTGCTGCTTAGGGTAAAATTTGAATGACAAGCAATACATTGAGGAGACAACTGTTAAGCAAAAAGAACTAACACTTGATGATTTGGGAAGTTGTCAGCCTATCCAGATGGCAAAGGATGCGAAATTAAGGAAATGAACTAGTGCGGAAGTCTGCTCTGGAGAGGAGACGAGAGTGTGACTGGGTGGACAAACTTTTGCTGAGAAGATTGAGTATATGACTCAAGGACCCAAACCACCATCTCAGTAGAAGTCAGGAGTAGAGGTGGAGTTATTCAGGAAAGATCTATGGAGGACCCTTTTGTCTAATGGTATGGTGCTTCATGATAAACACAGGAAACTGACAAGGTTTTGAGAACGTTATATCAGCAGGGACATGCCAACTTGGACTGCAGGGACGGAGACTAGATTAAAGGAAAGGCAGCTGTTGGACTTCCAACATTCTACAGGCAGGAAATGGGCTGATAGAACACGCGCTACCTTCAAGAAAATGGAAGAATGATTCCAAGGACAGAACCCAGAGAATGGGGCCATAGGCACAGAGGCAGAGGTGGGTGGAGCCATGGGTACGGAGGTCTGTGTTGGTGCAGGACACAGAGGATAGCTCCCAGGCTTTGAAGCCCAGTGAAATTTACCCTGCTGGATTTTAGACTTGCTGGGTGGGGACCAATGACCCTCTTATATCTTCCATTTTCTCCTGTTACCCTACGTCTGTCTCATCACTGTTTTGGCGGGGGAGTATATACTTTGTTTTCTCTTTCGCAGGCCCACAGACAGAGAAGAATTTTCCCCTAGGATTGTTCATACTCAGAGTCTCATCCATACCCGGTTTAGATGATTTAGATGATAGGATTTGGGACTTTTGATGACATTTAGATGAGATTCTGGACAAAGTTGATGCTGTAATGGGTTGAGACTTTGGGGGATCTTAGGATGGGGTATTTTGCATGTAGGATGGATGTGAATTTTTGGGGTCTGAGGACAGTAGTGTGGTGAATGAGCCCAATAAATAGATGTCCATGTCCTAGTCCCTGGAGCCTGTGAATGTTACTTGTTTTGGTAAAAAGGTTTTTGCTGATGTAATTAAGTTAGGATCTTGAAATGAGATCATCCTGGATTATCCAGGCAGACCCTAAGCCAATGACAAGTGTTCTAGTAAGAGACACAAAGAGGACAGAGCAAAGGCAGGCAATGTGACCTTGGTGGCAGAGATTGGAGGGATGTGGCCACCAGCCAAGGAATGCCTGGAGCCACTAGAAGTTGGAAGAGAGAAGGACGAATCATTCCCTTGACCCTTTGGAGGGAGCCTGTCCCTACTGATACCTTGCTTTTGGATGTCTGGCCTTGAGAATTGTGAGATAATCAATTTCTGTTGTTTTAATTTCTGGCTGTTTATAATAGCAGCCACAGGGGAGTAATACAGATTTTAGTACATTTTTCTAAGTCAAAGTAGCCAGTTACAAAGGACCGTATGTTGTACGATTCTGTTTATGTGACATGTCCAGAATAGACAAATCTATGGAGACAGAAAGTAGATTAGTGGTTGCCAGGGTTTTGGGTGAGGGCAAATGGTAGTGACTGCTCGTGGATATGGGATTTCCTTTTGGCGTGCTGGAAATGTTCTGAAATTAGATAGTAGTGATGGTTTTACAATTCTGTGAATATATTAAAAGCTACTGAATTTTACATTTTATTTATTTTTAAAGATTTTATTTATTTATCTGAGAGGGAGAGAGCGTGCACGCACAAAGGGGTGAGGGTCTGAGGGAGAGGGAGAAGCAGACTCCCCCCGAGCAGGGAGCCCAACACAGTGCCCATCCCAGGACCCTGAGATCATGACCCCAGCTGGAGGCACATGCTTAACTGATTTAGCCACCCAGGTGCCCCTGAATTTTACACTTTAAAAAGGTTAATTTTATGGTACGTGAATTATATTTCAGTAAAACTATTGTAAAAAATTTAACGTTGTGTAGTTTTCTTAACTTACCGATTTTATATTTTTTTCTCTTTCACTGGAAATTTCTTTTCAAATTAAATTAGCGTACTTATTTGCTTTATCCTAGTAGATACATAAAAAGGATTCATAATTACAATATGTATATTACCACATCATTACATCAAAAAAACGCTAAGTGAACTTTGAGGATTTTTTGGTAGTTCTTTTAGTCCCTAGACTATATCCCATTAAGAAATGTATAATTCGGGGCGCCTGGGTGGCACAGCGGTTAAGCGTCTGCCTTCGGCTCAGGGCGTGATCCCGGCGATCTGGGATCGAGCCCCACATCAGGCTCTTCTGCTGTGGGCCTGCTTCTTCCTCTCCCACTCCGCCTGCTTGTGTTCCCTCTCTCGCTGGCTGTCTCTATCTCTGTCAAATAAATAAAATCTTTAAAAAAAAAAAAAGAAATGTGTAATTCAAATGTGTGTTTAAAAGGTCACTTGAAATAAATTTCTGCTGTATGTCAATATGGTACTCATTTGATATAGAATTAAATTTTTTCTCAAATTTTATTTCTTCTCAATTTTAGGGTTGCTTTCCCTTTTTGATTTAATTTAATCTAGTTTTTGAATATTTGGAACATTTATATGGGTCAAAAATCAAAACTATATAAAAAGGCTTGTTTAGGGGCGCCTGGGTGACTCAGTTGGTTAAGCATCTGCCTTCGGCTCAGGTCATGATTCCAGGGTCCTGGGATCGAGTCCCACATCTGGCTCCTTGCTCAGCGGGGAGCCTGCTGCTCCCCCTGCTTGTGCTCGCTCTCTCTGACAAATAAATAAATAAAATCTTTAAAAAAAAAAAGGCTTGTTTAGGAAAGTCTTGCTTCTGTCCTTCCAGAGATGAATGGATAAAGATGTGGTGTATATAATATATACAATGGAATATTACTCAACCATCAGAAAGGATGAATACCCACCATTTGCATTGACATGGATGGGACTGGAGGGTATTATGCTGAGTGAAATAAGTCAATCAGAGAAAGACAGTTGTCAGATGGTTTCACTCATTTGTGGAACATAAAAAACAGGGCAGAGGACCATTGGGAAATCAGAATGGGAAGTTATCAGAGAGGGAGAAAAACTTTGAGAGACTCTTTTTTTTTTTTTTAAAGATTTTATTTATTTATTCGACAGAGATAGAGACAGCCAGTGAGAGAGGGAACACGAGCAGGGGGAGTGGGAGAGGAAGAAACAGGCTCATAGCGGAGGAGTCTGATGTGGGGCTCGATCCCGGAACGCCAGGATCACGCCCTGAGCCAAAGGCAGATGCTTAACCGCTGTGCCACCCAGGCGCCCCACCTTGAGAGACTCTTAACTCTAGGAAACAAACTGAGGGTTGCTGGAGGGGAAGTGGGTGGGCAGATGGGGTAATTGGGTGATGGGCATTAAGGAGGCACGTGATGTGATGAGCACTGGGTGTTATGTGCAACTGATGAATTATTGAACACTATATCTGAAACTAATGATGTACTCTAAGTTGGCTAATTGGATTTAAATAATAAAAAAAAAAGGGAAGTCTTGCTTCTATCCATATCATTTCTTTTCCTGTTCTTCACTCTACCTTCCCGTGCTCACTCTCAGTATTTGTTTCTGGTTTGTCTTTCCAAAGTTTCTGGAAAAATAAGCGAAATAAACAAACATACACACATGTATGTATATGTACTCGTATATATATTTTGTCTTATTTGATTTCCTTTCTTATAAAAAAGATAGCATTTTATAGATACTGCTGTGCTTTTTTTTTTTTTCACTTACTGTATACTGGAAACCACAGAACCCCTCCTTATCAGTCCATAGAGATCTTACTTATTCTTTCCAAGACTATGTATACTTCATTGTGTGGGTTTATTCAATCAGTTCCTTATTGGTGAACATTTGGGTTGTTTCCAATGTTTTGCTTTTACAAACAATTCTGCAATGACTCACCTTGCAATTATATAGTTCAGTGTTTATCTTCGGGGTAAGTTCCTAGACGTGAGATAGCTGGGACTAACCGTAAATGCATCTGTCTCTTACTCCCACCAGCAGTGTTTGAGAGTACCAGTTTCCTCACAGCATCATCAGGCAAGTGTCTTGTCAAGCTTTTGGATTTTGGCCAATTTTACATGTGAGAAATTATGTCTCAGCACAGTTTTAATTTACATTTCTCTTATTATGAGTTGAGGTTAAGCATCTTTCTCACATGTTAACAAGCAAATAGACTTTCTTTTTTCTGAGAACTCTTTGTTTTTTAAACTTTTTTTTTCTGTAGGGATTTTGGTCTTATTCTGAAATTTTAAGTTTTTTATATATTAGGTTTTTTTGTGATGTAAGTTGTAAATATTTTCTTTTAGGTTATCGTTTGTCTTGGACTTGTAATCATTTTTGAGATGGGAAAAGTAAAATTACAACAAAATCAAAGAAAAAAAGTCTTGTTACTCTGTGACTTCAATATAACTTTTTATTTTGCAAACTTACCTCCTAAATGTGTTCATATTCATGATATTCATGGATATCTTTGTTCAAATCTAATCAGTTCTAACTACTGGTCACATCTTTTGTATTGTGTTTTTGTCACTTAAAATTAGGGGATAAACCGCTTGGATGGGTCACATTCTAACTAATTAATTTGTTGACATATGGTAATTACTTAAAAAGGAATCAGCGTGGTGGGCATCTGGAGTTCTGATTCACTTCCGGACCTCCCAAGGTCACTGGAAGTTGTTTGCAGGCGAGAATCAAATCCTGCTTTGCACCTGGAAGACTGAGTCAGTTCTGGGGCCAACAACAACTGTACGCTCGAGTTCCGTTTGGAGTCTTGAGAATAGTTAATTCCTTGGCTTTTACGCCTGTCCTCAGCCACCACCCACAGTGCCAGCTCTAGGAAAGCTGTCCGCCCTCTCCTGTCCTCTCATTTCAACATGGCTGGTGCTTCAGACAAGCACATGGTGATCTCTCCCTCTCTTTCTCTTGCTCTCCCTCTTTCCCCCTCCTCCTCTCCTCTCTGAGTCATGGCCTTTTATACTCAACATCACATTTATAGTTAGCAGTGCGGAGATAATTTACTCAATGTCTAAAAGCGTCCAATAGAATTTTTCTGTTGGGGGGAGAGGACGTTAGTTCTCCCCCCCCAACCCCAGTCTTGCTTTAAATATTTTTTCTTTGGCAAGTGCCAAGTGACTAGATTCCCAATTCTAAATAAATAAAAAGCAAAATTTTGTATGTGTGTTTTTTTTTTAAATCTTAAAGCTCTTTTTGATATAAACATCTTGGGCATCTAAATCATCTGTAGAGGGGCGCCTGGGTGGCACAGCGGTTAAGTGTCTGCCTTCGGCTCAGGGCGTGATCCCGGCGTTGTGGGATCGAGCCCCACGTCGGGCTCCTCCGCTATGAGCCTGCTTCTTCCTCTCCCACTCCCCCTGCTTGTGTTCCCTCTCTCGCTGGCTGTCTCTATCTCTGTCAAATAAATAAATAAAATCTTAAAAAAAAAATAAATCATCTGTAGAAAATACTCTGAGCTTATTTTTACTTTTTATTTTTAGAAAGCCAGTTACATAATGAGTCTAGACACATCTTAGTTTGAGTGCATTTCTCATTGTCCTATTTTTCCTCCTTGTTAAATAGGAGAATAATATACATAATAAATATAGTATGTTGTCTATGTATCTGGGGGAGGTTACTTAAAGATGACAATACACCTCTTTTCCTTGGATCGCTGTTTCTTTTTTAATACCTATATTCCAGAAGAACTTTCAAAGCTATGATACTAGTAATGTGGGGCCTTATATCAAGCCGTCATATTTTATGCCTTAAATATATACAATTTATATTTGTTAATTATAACTCAATAAAGCTAGAAAACACTTTTAAAATGAATAAAATGTATATTGACCACCAACCAACCAACCAACCAGTCGAGAGTGGGGCCTTCCATCCATACAGCATGCTACTGTTCACAAACCTTTTGCATGTATTATCTCATTGGACTCTGGCCAGTTATGTCTGTGACAGTAGTTTAGTTAACAGATGTATTCAATTCTCTAGAACCCTAAAGAAGTTGTCTAAGGTCTTTGTGAAGCTTTATTCAAAAAATGTTTTCCAGCTTTATTCAGATATAATTCACATATGACATTGTGTACATTTAAGGTGTGCAATGTGATGATTGGATGTATGCATTTTTGCAAAATGATTACCACAATAAGATTAGTTAACATATCCGTCATCTCGCATAGTTATGTGTGTGTGTGTGTGTGTGTGTGTGGTGTGAACTTTGAAGATCTATTCTTAGCAACTTTCAGGTATACAGTACTGTACCGTTAACTGCACGTGCTGTACATGAGATCCCCAGAACTTTTATAAATGGAAGTTTATATCCTTGGACCACTTTCACCCATTTTCCTCATTCTCCTGCCCCTGGAAACCACCAATCTACTCTCAGTATTTTTAGATTCCCCATATAAGTGAGACCATACAGTATTTGTCTTACTCTGTCTGACTTTTTTCACTTAGCATAATACCATCAGGGTCCATTCATGTTGTTGCAAATGACAGGATTTCCTTCATTTGTGTGGCTGAACAATATTCCATATACATTTTGGTATATGTACAACATATACATTTTGGTATATGTATATATAGCAAATGTGATATATATATATTATTCATTCATCTGTCAGTGAATGCTTAGGTTGTTTCTATGTCTTGGCTATTATAAGTAATGCTGCAGTGAACATGGGAGTGCAGATATCTATTCAAGATAGTGATTTCATTTCCTTCGAAATAGACGCAGAAGCAGGATTGATGGATCACGTTGTAGTTCTATTCTTAACTTCTTGGGGAACCTCCATACCGTTTTCCATAGTGGCTGTACTGATTTACATTCCCACATAGTGCACAAAGGTTTTGTTTTCTCCACATCCTTGCCAGCACTTTTCATCTCTTATCTTTTTAATTTTTTTACTTTTAATTGAGATATGATTGATATATAACATTATATTAATTTCAGGTGTACAATGTAATGATTGGATATATGTATATATTGTGAAGTGCTCATCACAGTAAGTCTGGTTAACATCCATCACCACATCTCTTGTCTTCAAGGATAGCCATTTTAAAAGGTAGAAGGTGATGTCTCACTGTATTTTTAATCTGCATTTTCTGATGAGTAGTAATGTTGGGCACTTATTTGTGTGCTTGTTGGCCATTTGTATGTCTTCTTTGCAAAAATGTTTGTTCAAGTTTTTTGCCCATTTTTTCTTTCTTTCTTTTTTATTATGTTCAGTTAACCAACATACAGTACATCATTAGTCTTTGATGTAGTGTTCAACGATTCATCAGTTGTGTACGATACCCAGTGCTCATCACCACATTTTTGCCCATTTTTAAATCAGATTTGGGTTGTGTGAGTTCCTTATATATTTTGGATATTATCCCCTATCAGATATGTGGTTTGCAAACATTTTCTCCCGTTTCATAGGCTGCCTTTTCATTTTGCTGATTGTTTCTCTTGTGCAGAAGTTGTTTCATCTGTGGCAACCCCACTTGTTGGTTTTTGCTTTTGTTGCTTATGCTTTTGGTGTCATACCCAAAATATCATTGCCAAAATCAATGTCAAAGGGCTTTTTCTTATGTTGTTGTTGTTATTTCTTCTTTCCTAGGAGTTTTATGGCTTCAGGTCTTATATATAAGTCTGTAATCCATTTTAAGTTAATTTTTGTGAATGGAGTAAGGTAGGGGTTTAATTTCATTCTTTTGCATGTGAATATCCAGTGTTCCCATCACCATTTATTGAAGAGACTGTCTTTTTCCCACTGTGTATTCTTGGTGCCCTTGTCAGATATTCATTGACCAATATGAACACTTCATCTATCTATCTATCTATCTATCTATCTATCTATCTATCTATCTATCTATCATCTACTTATTTAAATAGGCTCCCTGCCCAGCTTGGGGCTTGAACTCACAACCCTGAGATCAAGAGTGGCAGGCTCTATTTGACTGAGTCATCCAGGCTCCCTGACTGATATGAAAACTTAAAATTCAGACCTTCACTTGAAGTCTCTTGACTTATCTCTGTGGTTGCAGGTACTAAAGATGATAGCATAACAGTGTGTGTTGGGTTTTGCAACTGTTACCATTTATCCCTATGTCTAAATGTCTAGGAACCATTTTATATAGGGACCTAAGAGTTTGTAAAATCTTTTCACAATTTTGCTTTTCACTGTTTAAAGTGTTAAATGGGAGATTACTATGATAATCTGGTAATCAAAATCATCATTCTGAAAAATGAGTGAAAACTTTTCTTTTAACCTGCTGACAATGCTCTTAATTAAGAATCATGAAGACTGGGGCGCCTGGGTGGCACAGCGGTTAAGCGCCTGCCTTCGGCTCAGGGCGTGATCCCGGCGTTCCGGGATCGAGCCCCACATCAGGCTCCTCCGCTATGAGCCTGCTTCTTCCTCTCCCACTCCCCTGCTTGTGTTCCCTCTCTCGCTGGCTGTCTCTATCTCTGTCAAATAAATAAATAAAATCTTAAAAAAAAAAAAAAGAATCATGAAGACTGATTCATGCGGGGTATTTCTTTCTTAATGAACGTTTATTCATTTGTATCATTAAAAGCTTTGTTTAAAAAATCATTAGTCCACTTGCCTTTGTTAAAATATGCCTTTATTTCCATCTGTGCCGTATAAACCACTAAGTGTGATTTTTGTAATCTAAATAGAATGTGTTTCTGCCATAGATGTTCTTGCTTGAAGCATTCTGTTCCCTGTTATGACCAGTATTATAACAGCATTCTATTTTTGCCCCTGCAGATTGGAGTAAGAGTAGATGAAGAATGGAAAATAGGGCTCCTTTGTTCGGGGCTGCTTAATAGTTATCATGAGTGTATAATTTCTGGAACTAGACAGAGCCAAAGGGCACCGTTAGCCCTTTAAAAACAGCCGAGAGATCATTTTCCTTTGTTGCTCTATCATTACTATGAGATCATGACATTTTCTCCTCATATGATTCAAAACCTGATCCTTACAGCTGCCGGGGCCATCCTCCTACCACAGAAAAAATGAGTTTGAGACTATGCATGACTCCCCTGCTTGTCGTGCAGTGTAACCAGCTCTCGCCGTGCCATGCTAATGAATGTTAACTGATATTCCCTGGCGGTCCATTTTAGCCACGAGCTTCAGCCTTTTCCTTCATCGGTTCTACAATGAACACAGCTCATAAGATCGGGCACAATGAATGGAGTTGAGTTCAATTTCTTTCATTTCCCCTGCCCTCACTCCTAACTGCCACATTCAAAGGATATTTTCCCATGTTTTCATGATTCCCTTCTCCCGCCATGTTTTAAAAATGGCGAGTTTCTTCTTCTTCTTTTTTTTTGTTTCCATAGCCTTCTCCTTTCTTCCCTGGTGTTTTAGGACTTGTAAATTAACTTCCATTTTATCCTTCTTGCTACTATAGCATTTGCTTTATCAGTGTCACCTCGATTGATACCTTCTAATGGTTGAAAAAAATCCCAGGGACCCCTTAATCTCCTTGCTGTTCTGCAGGAGTTTGGACAATGGGATTGCCACAGATTCAGAGACTGTCTGCGACAGTCACACCTGCTTGCCCTCATTTGTGTGCCTCCGTGGTTTAGGCAGTGCTTGCCTTGGTCTCACCCAGGACCTCCATGCCGAATCTTGGTTCTCCACACTGTAGACTGCGGAACCCCTGTCAGATCTTTCCTGGTTCTGTTCTGTGCACTTAGCCCTTCCCTTCTCAAATTAGGGTCTTTCCTATCATGGACCCTCATTTCCTCAGGGCCCTACTCTGTCAAGGGCCAAGGCAATTCCTCGTCATGCTGGCAGGTAGCCTCTGTATACCAATAGTTCTTCTAGGGCAGCCGTGGTCTCTGTACCTTAGACGTTCAGTGCCTGGTCCTTCCTCTGTACACCTGGTCCCTGGCCTTTTTCTCCCATCTTGCTTCTCCCAGAACCAGTCTAACTCTTATTTGCTAAATTAGACTTAACTAGTGTCAGGTTATGTATACTGATTTGACTTTGGCTCTCCTGGGTCTCCATGACTTCCTGATCAACCAGCTTCATTCGCCTACTAATCAGGAGGAACCATCCTGGTTCTAGCAGACTTTGTTTCCTATTCACTGCTATTCTTAGCTAAATCTGTCCTGACTTGGGAAGTTTTGTTTGTTTGTTTGTTTTGTTTTCCAGTAGGCTCCGTGCCCAACATGGGGCTTGAACTCATGACCCTGAGATCAAGAGTTGCATGCTCCACCGACTAAACCAGCCAGCCACTCCCCTGATTTGGGAAGTTTTTGATGTTAATCTGAGAAGTTAATTTAGGGCCATCCCCCTCCTCCTCCTCAGCTTCTTCTCTGCTCAGGTGTAAGAATCATGTGTCATGGCTTATATTAAGATGGCACAGCGGCTGTTGTCCCTCAACATTTTCACTGTCCCCCTTCTGAGTACACACTTGGCCTTAGAATTGTTCTGACTCAGAGCTCAAGGCAGGCACTAAAAGTTGAATAAAGTTGAGATGAAATGTATGGAATATCTCTGACTATATAGTCTTATCTCCCAGGGATACTGGTGACAATATAAGTAGGAACCTTGGGAACTTCAGCAGGTTGATTACAAGGATATTGTGAGCAGAAAGCATTTTTTTCACTCCCCAGGCTTCCTGGATCTGGATATTTTATTTATCTGTGTCTAGAACTGATCCCCCCTTTAAGCAATGCCACTTCATTGACAGCCTTTATCCTGCATTGGGTTTATAGTTTAGGCTGGTATCTTTTTTTTGTAAGTAAAGGGATTTATGATGAATGGAACACACATTTAACTGAATTCAAACCACTACTACCCTCTTACTGGTCCATCCCCCCCCCCTTTTTTTTTACAATGTGGCCCAGAATTGCAAGCCAATGTAGTTTAAACAAAAATGTAATTACTTGTTCCAGTGATGGGGAAAAACTGGCTTAGTTGGACTTCCTAAAAGTTGATTTTGGCATATCCCAAACCAGGTATGTCAATTTAGAGATGTAAAGAGTAATTTGACTACACAAGATTTTTTTTTTTTTTTAGATTTTATTTTTAAGTAATCTCTGAACTCAGAGATTACTCTGAGGCTGCGGGGCTCCAGCTTACAACCCTGAGATCGAGAGCCATGTGCTCTTCCAACTAAGCCAGCCAGGCACCCCTGACTACATGAGATTTTTGTCTAATGTGGTCTTTAGAATCTAACCTCGGTCTACTGGGCTTTATTTATTCATTCAATAAATATTACACATCTACCATGTGCCAACTCTTGGGTGAGGCACTGTGGGCACATGGGTTATTAAAGGCAATCTTTGTCCTCAAGGAGCTTTCATTCTAGGAAGAGGAAATGGACTGCAAGTACATGAAAAAGGTAAGGTGTCAAGCAAAGTATGTATAACACATGTTGGTGGACTAGGGAGGGTGTGGTAATGCTTTATGGTTGCTGGAGAGTTGTGGTCAGAAGAGCTTCCGTGAGGAGGTGATGCTGAGCTGCATCTCGAAGGATGTTAATGGGTTGTTAAGCAGACAGTGAGGGGAAGAACAGTCTAGGCAGGACAGAACTCACACAAGAGGACGCCTGGGTGGCTCAGTCGGGTGAGCGAGCCTGCCTTCAGCTCGGGTCATGATCCCAGGGTCCTAGGATTGAGTTCTGCATCAGGCTCCCTGCTCAGCAGGGAGTCTGCTTCTCCCTCTCCCTCTGCCTGCTGCTCTCCCTGTGTGTGCTCTCTCGCTCTCTCTCTAATAAGTAAATAAAAAATCTTAAAAAACCCCAAAACTCACACAAGAGTTTAAAGAACCACAGATACTTTAATATGGCTGTGACATAGGAGATATTAGTGTGTGGAATATTCAGAGTTGCTGTTGAAACAGAGGGAGGAGACTCTATGGTGCACAACTTTATTCCCCACTGTCAGCCAGCTGGAGTCTTTGGGGAGGTTGGAGGCGAGAGTGGGACAAGAAGAAGCTTTTATTTTATTTTATTTAGATATTTTATTTTTAAGTCATCTCTACACCCACCATGGGGCTCGAGGAGATCCAGAGTTGCGTGTCCCGCTGACTGAGCCAGCCAGGTGCCCCAAGAAGGGGCTTTTATTTTGGAAAGAAGTATCTAGCATCAGGGAAAAAAATTGGAGGGTGCAGCAGGAGAAGGGAAGGTGTCGGTGGTTACTGCAATGGCTTTGGAGATATTATGAGAGCCTAGACTGAGGCAGCAGTAGGAGGAAAGGAAATTTAGTGACAAATCTGAGATAGTGATGATGCAGTGTAGTGTGGGGGTAATGATGTTTGGGGGAGGGTAGGGGTTAAGGAAGAGTAAAAATCAACCATAAGTCTCAGGTGACTGGGTCAGTGGTGCCCTAGAATGAATGTGTATCTCCCACCCCCGCCCCCACTTTCATATGTTGAAACCCGATGCCCCATGTGACGGTGTGAGGAGGTGGGGCTTTGGGAAGGTGATTAGGTCATGAGGATGGAGCCTTCATGAGTGAGATTAGTGCCCTTTTCAAAGAGAGCCCAGAGAGCTCTCTTGCTCCTTCCGCTGTGTGAGGACACAGTGAGAAGACGGCCTCCTGTGAACCAAGAATTGAACTCTCACCAGATACAGAATGTGTTGGTGCCTTGATCTCAGACTTTTTAGCTTCCAGTGAGAAATAAATTTCTGTTGTTTATAAGCCTCCGGGTCTATGAGATTCGATTATAGCAGCTGACATGAACTAAGATGGTGGTGATGTCTCCAGTAATTGTAGACTACGATTCACTTTGTAGAAATGTTTTAAAAAGTTACATTCAGAGAGAATGATAAAATATAAAAATAGAATTTTTAAAAATTTGGGCTTTTATGTATTCAATCCAAGAAATATATATAGACCTTTATTTCAGGTGCTTGCTTCTTAGGTAGATGCAAAGTGGAAGGTTTAGCAGTCTCATCGTGGAGGGCAGACAGACAGACAGACATAAGATTCAAAGACAGATTGTAAAGTGAGACACTATGGGATTAATTA
Organism: Ursus americanus; assembly: GCF_024610735.1. Classification (NCBI taxonomy): domain Eukaryota; kingdom Metazoa; phylum Chordata; class Mammalia; order Carnivora; family Ursidae; genus Ursus; species Ursus americanus. The sequence continues at coordinate 60,225,119 of NC_142135.1, forward strand.
TCAAAATTCAATGTATATTAAAATATTTAAAATTATTGTCACATATAGTAAAGGAACCATTTAAAACCATTTAAAATATACCAACTGTAAAAACAACAACAGAGCACTGTGCGTGCCTATTGTAAACTCCTAGTAAATTCTAAGTCATAATAATAACACCAAAGAAATGATAGGCTTGTATTATTTTATAGAATAAAACAATTTTTATGCTGGAAAGGATATTAAAGATCATTCGGGTCCAGTGATTCCTAACCATAGAAATCCAGGGAAGGAGAGGTGGTTAGGATTTCTCACTAAGCGTTGAAATGGAAATTCAAGTCCTAGGATGTGTTAGAGGCTTTTGTTATCGAAATAAGGCCTAAATAAGGCCTTAAAAAAATAAAAATGTAGGACAAACTTTACATGAAGCTATGGAAACAGAATGAACTATTTTGCTTAAAATAGAACACCTATATTTAGGAGCTTTTAGTCTGGCATGACCTTGACATTTAAGTCAACACAGGAGTTTGAAGGCTGATTATAAGTCCCATCTTCTCCCCTTTGTCTCCAAACCATTCAATGGTCTTAAGAGCTCTGCCAGAGCAGAATTTAAAAATCAAATGTAAACAGTGCATTTCCACCTAAGGATTTTAAAACACTCATCTCTTGGCCTCCCTGGTCAGCAACCTTCTGTGTGTGTGCACTGCCGGTAATCTATAATCATAGTATTTGTGATCATTCCTATGATTAAGGAATGTGCCAGTGTTGTGTTCTGGTCTGCGCTTACGACCACTTACTAGCTGAAGGACTCATGACTTCAGCCTCAGCTTGGCCCTCTATTTCATTATCTGTAACATGAAGAGATTATGGTAGAACAGTGGTTTTCAATGTGGCTATACCATTGAGTCAGCTGGGGAACTTTTAGAAAATACCATAGCAGGCCCTGTTTTCAGAGATCCCCATTTAATTGGTCTGTTTGGGGCCCAGGTATTAACTTTTTGAAAAGCTCCCCAGTTGATTGTAACGTGTAGCCCGGGTTGAGACAATCCTATGGGGTGATGGAGACCTGTTAAGTGACAGGCTTTGTGGGTCTTAAATAGTGTCAGAGACCATCGTTAATAAAAAGAACACAAAATTAAAGACACAAGATTAGAAATGAAAAAGGATATTTATTTAGAGTGAAAAAATAAATCACAACAAAGTATAAGTTTTTAAAAATGCAAATATCACAAAAATTAATCCAGAAAAATAAGATAGTGTTTTTATTAACTACCAGACATACATCTTTGATACTATTTTTGCTTATGGATAGTTTAGAAAAGCTTGTTTCAGTTTCAAAATTCATTATGGGTAATGTTATTTAAGTTTTAGGATTGTAGTCAAATTTGGGAAAATCTCTACTAAGATTCCATCATATGAAAGCTGTAAGATTTGGCAAGATTTTCTGGCTTGGTATATGGGATGTTTAATTTTATGTGTCAACTTGATTGGGCTGTTGGGCACCCAGACATTTGGCCTGGGTGTCTCTGTGAGGGTGTCTTCGTGAGGGTGTTTCTAGGTAAGATTAAGGTTTGTATCAGTAGACTAAGTAAGGGAGGTGGCTTTCTTCCATGTGGGTGGGCCTTATCCAATCAACTGAAGACCTTAGGGATGTCTTTCCACTTAACTGTTTGAGCTGAGACAGGGGTTTTTGTTTTTGTTTTTGTTTTGCCTTGGGACTGAACTGAAAAATGGTCTCTTCTTGGGCCTTGAGCCTGCTGGCTTTCAGACTGGAACTTATCCATATTGGCTCTCCTGGGTGCCCAGCTTGCCGATTGTGGAACTCTCAGTCTCTGTAGTTGCATGAGCCAATTCCATATAATAAATCTCTCTTTCTCTGTGTATCTCCATAACTATCTATCTATCTATCTATCTATCTATTCTCTTATTTTTATTCTGGAGAGCCCCAACAAATATAGAATATTTCAGACCTTATTTCTTACCCACTCCCTGTAAACTGGTGGGCATATCACATTTTGACCTCTGGCACTATAACCTTTGGGTCCTGATTTTGAGCGGGCATAGCGTGCTCTGCTTGTATTCCTGGATGCCATCCCTGTTCTGGGATAGCTAGTCTCAATGTAAGTGTGGGGGGATGCAACTGCGAATCAGAAAACTCTGCAAAATAAATGATTCCCCAGTCCTGTTTCCTCTTAGTTGGCTCCCACAAATGCCAATGCCAACAGACAAAAGAGGATCTTTTTTTTTTTTTTTAAGATTTTTTAATTTATTTATTCGACAGAGATAGAGACAGCCAGCGAGAGAGGGAACACAAGTAGGGGGAGTGGGAGAGGAAGAAGCAGGCTCATAGCGGAGGAGCCTGATGTGGGGCTCGATCCCATAACGCCGGGATCACGCCCTGAGCCGAAGGCAGGCGCTTAACCGCTGTGCCCCCCAGGCGCCCCAGATAAAAGAGGATCTTAGATTGGAAAGAGACCAGGGTCTTCGTGGATTACAGTGAAAACATCTTACCTTGGCAAATTTTATAAAAATCTGTGAACATGTGCACACATGTATAGAGACCCTCCAGGATATCATTAGGAGTCATGCAGGTGAGAGGCCTCTGAGGCTTAACTTCATTAGGTTCAGAGCTCCCCTGATGCTGAGGCCTGTCATTTCTTCAGTGTTTTTGAGTGTTGGTACTGACCGGGAATCTATAATGGGTTGGGGCATTGTGGGTGCAGAGTAACACTGCTGTGATGTGCTAAGAGGAGTCTGAAAAGTTTACTGGATGAAATGGCATCGTGTTACTGGGGGTGAGTGGAATGGCTGGGATGAGTTCATACAGAAGGCAGTCACGAGTTGTGGCTCCTTGATTTGCCTCCATCTTGGGCTCCTTGATTTGCCTCCATCTTGGCTCCTTGATTTGCCTCCATCTTGGCTCCTTGATTTGCCTCCATCTTGGGCTCCTTGATTTGCCTCCATCTTGGGCTTGGTGATGGTCATGTAGTGTCGTTTACGAATAAGATCACATCTGCAAAATGGTTCCCAAATCATTTAAGGTAATATGATTTAAATAATCCTCATTTCTTCTCATTTCCCCCCAAATAGAAATCTTTTTTTTTTAAAGATTGTATTTATTTATTTGACAGAGAGAGAGACAGCCAGTGAGAGAGGGAACACAAGCAGGGGGAGTGGGGGAGGAAGAAGCAGGCTCCCAGCAGAGGAGCCTGATGCGGGGCTCGATCCCAGGGCCCTGGGATCACGCCCTGAGACGAAGGCAGACGCTTAATGATTGAGCCACCCAGGCGCCCCACCCCGCCCAAATAGAAACTTATGGGTACCTACAAAAATGAATATATACACACTAAAAATAAAACTAAAATCACTTACTAATGCATCTGTGAAGAGAGTTGCCTTGCCTAAAAGGAGAACTAAGTCTGAACTCTGAGTAAGGTTTTGGATCTGGCCCAGAACTGTGTATTGGCAGAGCAAAAGTGAACAAACTCTAAATTGTCTAAGAATATACAGTGGAATATGTAAATTAAAATGATTTTAGGTCATTAGAATCTTAAAAAGAGGCCAGTTCAACCAAAGGGGAAAACAGCAACTCGATTTTTTGAAGTATGCTTGTTTTAGGAGAGATCTTCCATCCAAGTATTGAGTGCTTGCAGAACTGTTGCTTGGAAGACCAATTAACCAGAGGCTTCTTTGCAAGGCTGACAGTTGTAAGAATTCTGGCAGGAAGTCAAATGGTGATGGGCTTTGCTCGCCATCAGGTACTCTGGCAGTCTGCCTTAGAGGAAGCTGGAGAGTAGCTCTAATGAGGAATGTCTATCACTAAAGAAGATTGATTTAAAAGCAAAATTTCAGAATGTCTCTGTCCGGATGAGTGCCATTCCTTGCAAAGTAGGAACTCTGGGATGGTAAACATGGCTTCTAACGTTGCTACTATTGCACAAAGTTTTTGTGGAATCTTTTGGAAAAAAGTGTATTTCTTACAGCACAATCTTGAATCCCCTCAGTGGTAGAAACTAATCCTATTTGGCATTGGATTATATTCTTTGGAGACGAAAAAGATTTTCAGAGCCAAAAATGAAAATAAAGTGTCCAATTAAACCCAGTAAGGTGTAGTATGTGTGTGTGAAAGCTGTGTGTGACTATAAAGTACTGATGTGTAGTTTTCTCCTATGATGGCCACACTAGTTCTGAAGGTAATTTTGTGGCAGGCACAGTGGATTGGTTCACTCTTCTTGTACGCTTTCCCACAGGGAAAGGGCTGCAGAGCCTTGAGATACATTTCCTGGACACTTCTGCGTTTGGGGGCCCATACGTGGTTGGTTTTGCCAAACAGGGACATTGAACAAGCACTGTGGAAGGAAGAGAGAGCCACTGGGGGCAGTGGTCAGGCAGGGCCGTGAGATCTCCTTGCAAGGGGTAGAAGGAAGCATTTGGTTCTTCTGGGGCTGTTCCGGCAGAGGTTCAAGGTTCTGACCCATGAAGTCCGAGGTGCGAAGTAACCGGAGATGGCAGCACTGGAATTCTGATGACCAGAACATTCCTGCAGCCTACTTCCAGGTATTGTTTCTGGCTGTGTAATGCCCAAGTCAGCTTCCCTGACTCTCCTGCAGATTCCATGAGGTGGCTAATACTCTCTAATAAATTCCTTACTACTTAAAGCAACAGTGGATTTGGTTGTCTGACTAATACAATGTCCAAATGAGCGATAAATGCATCCTTGGAATAAGCAGGGAGTCTCCCAGGTCAGCAACTTGAAAATAAAAAACTCCTTAGAAAAAATAAATTTAATATTGATTTAATTTTTCCCAGTTTTTTAATAGGTAGATTTCATATTTGGGGAGCGATGTAGGTCTCAGGAACAACGTAAACAAAGATTTTGCCGTCCTTTAGGAGAGCTCGTTTTTATTCTACTTAAAATGCTTGGAAGTGGGGCTTCTGTAGATTCTGTCTTAGGCGTGCATGAGGGCAGGGGGACGACGCTTCACTAGAAATGATGAATCCTGGATATTAGTTCGTACTCTTTGATACGTTTGGTTTATATAAGTTGCTTTATGCATATCTATTATAATTTCTCCATGTAATTCACAAGGACCCCTAAAGCTTTCTGTTATTTGGCGTTCTTATTTAGTGTGTGTACTTAGTGAATGTAAGAGACAAGCCTTCCGTGGAGGCTGCACGGCTGGCAGACAGTGTTAGGTGGGGGCCTGTGGAGGGGCTGTGAGGCAGTCTGGGAACTAACGGCTCTCTGTCTGCCATTCACAGTGAAAGAGGCTCAACTTTCGGTTCTGTGGGCTGATTACATGATCACATGTCTGGGCTGGAAGGATTTGGAAATCATCTTGTCCAGTTCTACGTACAGAGCCTTTCTAGCACATCCTAGTTGTGGGGAGTATTAGTTTTGCTAGGACTGCTATGAGCAAGGTACCTCGAATCGAGTGGCTTAAACGGTAGGAATACACTGTCTAGAAGTCTGAAGTAAGGTGTTGGCCCTGTTGGTTCCTTCTGAGGGCTGTGAGGGAAGTGACTTTTGAGGCCTTTCTCCTTGCTTCTTCTTCTTTTTTTTTAAAGATTTTATTTAATTGACAGAGAGGGAGACAGCCAGCGAGAGAGGGAGAGAAGGAACACAAGCAGGGGGAGTGGGAGAGGAAGAGGCAGGCTCCCAGCGGAGCAGGGAGCCTGATATGGGGCTTGATCCCAGAATGCCAGGATCACACCCTGAGCCAAAGGCAGACGCTTAACGACTGAGCCACCCAGGTACCCCCTTTTCTCCTTGCTTCTGGTGGTTCTTGGCTCGTGGCAGCCTGACTGTTTTTCACGTGGTGCTTTCTCTGTATGTACCTGTCACCAAATTTCCCCTTTCTATAAGGACACCAGTTGTACTGGATTGTGGCCCACCTTAATAAGCTCATTTTAACTTGATTACCTCTCTAAAGACCCTATGCCCAAATAAGGTCATATTTGGAGATCCTGGGTGCTAGGACTTCAACATATCTTTTTGGGGGGTGGGCACAATGCAACCCATAACATAGGGACCATATTAGGATTCTTTTGGCAAGTAACAGAAACCCACTTCAAACCAGTCTAGTAAAGGGGGCAATTTATTGCCTCACACAAAAGGGAAGGACAGAATGCACTAACCTCAGAGATAACGCGGTTTCTACTGTCGGGACTTCTTCTCTCTCTCCATCACTCCACACCGTGCATGGCCTCATTCTCTACCACTGCAGGTTGGAACTTTCCATGGGGCATGGGGCATGGCTTCAGGCAGTGCCAGACCTTCAACATTCCATCTTGGTGATGCAGAAGGAAAGATGGTTTTCTCCTGAGCCTCAGCTTGTAGAGCCCAGGGAAGGATTCCGGTTGCCCTGCTGATCCCGAGCTTGTGCTTGGAGCAGTCACTGCGCGCAGGAGACTGATGATTCGTCACACGTGACTGTTCTCAGCATCCCGAGCACGTTTCCATTTCATTCGCCTCTAGCATCTGTAGCATTCTTCTGTACTTTCCACAGAAACCTACTATCCGTAGTTTCTACATCTCTTTTTAATATTAAAGCTTTCAGCTTTTTAGAAAAAGATTTATTTATTTATTTTGGGGGGAGGGGCACAGGGAGAGGGAGAGACAGAATCTCAAGCAGACTCTGCAGTGAGCATGGAACCCGACGCAGGGCTCCATCTCATGACCCTGAGATCACGACTGGTGCTGAAATCAGGAGTCAGGGGCTCAACTGACTGAGCCACCCAGGTGCCCCAAATCTTTAAGTTTTTGAAAATAAAACCCAAGGTCTTCCATGGTTGAAACATTTTCAGTCCTGTCAGTCTTTAGCCCTTCCACCCCGCTGCCAGCACCTCCTGGCCCATTTATTCCTCCCCGTTTAGTCCTCGCACGCTGGACACCTTCTGTTTCTCCTTCCAGATCAACTCTTCACTTACCTGCAGTCTGCTCTCTGCCCTGGAGGCTGACTTGTACCCATAGCTTCCGTGAACTCTTGGCCCTCTGCTTCCAATAGCTTCCAACCAGGAGGAGATCAGAAGCTGGCCGGGGAGGGAGGAACTGAGACTGGGCTTATTCCCCTACTTTTTTCTCTGCAGGGTCCGTGTGGACTGACATCGTCCCTCTACCGAAGGGAATAGCTCCCATCTTGTGGCTTTCTTTGTATTATTGCCTCTAACCTGTTATATATATATATATATATATATATATATATATATATATATATATATATATATATATATACACCAAATATATATATATACTTCATATATATATATGTATGTGTGTGTGTGTGTGTGTGTGTATTTCAATTTAAAAAAAGAGTAGATGGGCGCCTGGGTGGCTCAGTCGGTTAAGCATCTGACTTCTGCTCAGGTCATGGTCTAGGGGTTCTGGGATGGAGCCCTGCATCAGGCTCCCTGCTCAGTGGGGAGTCTGTTTCTCCCTCTGCCTCTACCACTACCCCTGCTTGTGCTGTCTCTCACTCTCTCATGCTCTCTCTCTCTCTTGAATAAATAAATAAAATCTTTAAAAAAATTAAAAAAGAATATATATATATTCTTTTTTAAGTTGAAGTATAATTATAGTTTCCAGTACAGTATTATTTAGTTTCAGGTCGTGTGTGTGTGTGTGTGTGTGTGTGTGTGTGTGTGTGTGTGTGTGTGTTTGTGTATATTGTATGTAGAAAATGTAATGATTCAACAATTCTATACATTATTCAGTGCTCATCATGGTAAGTGTACTCTTAATCCCCTTTATCTGCTTCGCTCATCCCCCAGCCACCTCCTCTCTGGCAATCTCCAGCTTGTTCTCTGTATTTAAGAGTCTTTTTTTTTTCTTTGTTTTGTTTCTTAAATTCCACATATGAGTGAAATACGGCATTTGTCTTTCTGAATGCCTTTTTTTTTTTAAAGATTTTATTTATTTGTTTGTTTATTTATTTATTTAGAGTGCAAGCAGGAGAAGTGGTAGAGGTAGAGGGAGAGAGAGAGAGAATCCCAAGCCGACTCTGTGCTGAGCGTAGAGCCCAGTGTGGGGCTGAGATCATGACCTGAATGGAAATCAAGAGTCAGAGGCTTAACTGACTGAGCCACTCAGGTGCCTGTCTGACTGACTTATTTCACTTAGCATTATACCCTCTAGATCCATCCATGTTGTCACAAATGGCACACTCTCATTCTTTTTTTATGACTGAATAATGTTCCATGATACACACACACACACACACACACACACACACACACACACCACATCTTTATCCATTCAAATGCCCATGATGGGCATTTGGGATGCTTCTGTATCTTGCTATTGTAAATAATGCTGCAGTAAACATAGGGGTACGTATATCTTTTTGAATTAGTGTTTTTGTTTTTTTGGGTAAATACTCAGTAGTAGAATTATTTGATCATATGGTAACTTTATTTTTTAATTTTTTGAGGAACCTCCATACTCATAACTTTTGAAAGCTGCTCTGTTTTCCGCTCCTTCAGGCCTGGTGTGGGAACAGTGTGGCATCCCACTGTTGCTGCCTCCATGGTACTGCATGTCCCTTATGGTTTCCCCATACCTTGCCAGATTTTGGTAAATAGCCCCATCAAACCGGACCATAGAGTTGGCAACTTCCCTGACTGTTAGATGGCTTCCTCTCCACCTCCAATTTCTAAATATAGTTAGTTTCAGGTATTGAGAAAATATACGAATGATAGAATCCATTCTAAAGTATGAATGCTTAATGTAAGCATAATTCCTCTGGCACATTTTGTTTGAAACAAGAGTTGTATAGACAAAATTAAGAGAATTTCAGACTGTATCGTTGAAGTTTTCTTTTTTTTTTTTCCCCGGAGCCCTCTGAATCAAAGGCACACCTCCTGAAGATAAAACTGGCATCAGATAAAGGCACTTCTTAAACTTTTCGACAAAAGTGACCCGGCTGAAGGGAGGTGGCCACATACCCCAGGGAGTCTAGGGTGCCAATAGCCCTAAGTAACCTTAAGCAAGTATCACATTTATTTAAAAGGTTCTGTTTTATTTAAATAATATATGGGTTCCTCTTTCTCTACCATAATGTATCTCTGTTTATCATATTACTTCCAAAGTTTAATAAAGATGAGTTTCTAGGAAGATGCACATGTTTTTCATTTTGCTTTATTACAGGCAGGCAGCCTAGTGCTGTGGGGGCCACATAGCCCCAGTTCGAGAAGCCTGAAGTGGGGAGAAACTGGATACATTGATAATGTTATAATTTGATTATTAGGGGTTTGTCACTTTTTTCCAGATCTATATTTTCTTACATACTTTCAGATCCTAGGGAAGTTCTTTTTTTTTTTTTTTATCTGTGTCATGATCCTAACTTTATTTTCTTTTGTTCAATTTAAATTCAATTAATTAACATAAAATGTATTATTTGTTTCAGGGGTACAGGTCTGTGATTCACCAGTCTTATATAATACCCAGTGCTCATTACAACACATTCCCTCCCCAGTGTCCATCACCCAGTTATCCCCTCACCCTCTCCTCTCAGAAACCCTCAGTTTGTTTCCAAAGATTAATAGTCTCTTACAGTTTGTCTCCCTGCCTGGTTTTGTCTTGTTTCATTTTTTCCTCTCTTCCCCTATGATCCTCTGCCTTGTTTCTTAAATTCCACCTGTCAGTGAGATCGTGTGATCATATGTCTTTCTCCGATTTACTTATTTTGTTTAGCATAATACCCTCTAGATCCATCCATATCATTGTAAATGGCAAGATTTCATTTTTTGATGACTATATAATTCCATTATTTTTACACACACACACACACACACCACATCTTTTTTTTTTTTTAAAGATTTTATTTATTTATTTGACAGAGATAGAGACAGCCAGCGAGAGGGGGAACACAAGCAGGGGGAGTGGGAGAGGAAGAAGCAGGCTCCCAGTGGAGGAGCCTGACATGGGGCTCGATCCCAGAATGCCAGGATCACGCCCTGAGCCGAAGGCAGACGCTTAACCACTGTGCCACCCAGGTGCCCCCACAAACCACATCTTTATCCATTCATCTGTCGGACATCTGGGCTCTTTCCATAGTTTGGTTATTGCGGACATTCCTAGGGAAGTTCTAAGATTTGTGATAAGTATTTCTGTTTTAGACACAGGTATACTATATTTCATTTCTTTTTCAGTTGGGCACATCTATTTGACTTTCTTCTTTTAAATTGTTTACTTATGTTTACTTATGTTACTTTGATGTAAGTTGCTTTTATTTTTTAATATGTCCCAAATCACAGTATTTTTTTCTACCAATCTTTGTAACATTTATCACATATTAAAACATGCTCCAGGGATGCCTGGGTGGCTCAGTTGGTTGAGCGTCTGCCTTCAGCTCAGGTCATGATCTCATGGTCCTGGAGTCCAGCCCCGTGTCCAGTTCTCTGCTCAGTGGGGAGTCTGCTTCTCCCTCTCCCTCTGTGTTCTCTCTCTTTCTTTCTTGAATAAATACACAAAATCTAAAAAAAATAAAAACAAACCCCCCTCTCTGAGATCATATCCTCTGATTGACAGGTGCCATAGGGTTTTCTCTCATTTCTTTTTATTTACTCTAAGAAGTGAATCACAAGAAAGTTTTCAACTACTGTTCTTTATTGTCAGAAATGTTTAAAATCCTGAAACTTCTTTAAGACTGAACTTTAAAATAAGTTATTAACTATTATAATTTTAAAATATTTGACTTTAAAAAAATCAATACTTGTATTAATTTTCTAGGGCTGCCATACAAAGTAGTATAGACAGTGTGACGTAAACAACAGGAATTTATTTTTTCATAGTTCTGGAGGCTGGAAATCAGAGATCAAGGCTTTCTGTCAGGGGTTAGTTTCTTCTGAGGCCTCTCTCCTCAGCTTGTAGGTGGCCATCTGTGTTCTCCCTGAGTCCTCACAAGGTTTTCCCTCGTACTTGTCTGTGTCCAAATTTCCTCTTCTTATAAGGACACCAGTCATATTGGGTTAGAGCCCACCATAAAGACCTCATTTCAACTTAATTACCTCTTTATAGGGGCACCTGGGTGGCTCAGTCGTTAAGCATCTGCCTTCGGCTCAGGGCGTGATCCCAGCGTTTTGGGATCGAGCCCCACATCAGGTTCCTCCGCTGGGAGCCTGCTTCTTCCTCTCCCACTCCCCCTGTTTGTGTTCCCTCTCTCACTGGCTGTCTCTCTCTCTGTCAAAAAAATAGAATCTTTAAAAATAAATAAATAAATAAAATAATTACCTCTTTATAGATCCTATTACCAAATACAGTTGCATCTGAGGTACTGGGAGTTTGGACTTCAACATATTAATTTTGAAGGGGGCAAAATTCAGCCCATAATAGTATTTAGATTGATGTTTAAGAACCATAGTGTACTTGTTGGCTTGCATGACAGTTTTGATTCTAAAAACATGTCTAAATTAAAAAAAATAATAAAAGACACATCTAAATTATTGAGAGCAGAGGAGAAAAGCACCTACTGGGTATGTTGTGCCCCAACAGAAGGTTAGTGGAGGGTGTGGTTGAGACATACAAATGAGACTGGACCAGATGGCAAATCTAGACTGTTCTTCATTATTCAGGGGTGTTGCATTTTTTTCTAAATCTCATGGAAACGTGGATAAGAGCACCCATTTTATGATGGAGTGTGGAGCTTAGCACAAGTGAGCACTCAATACATAGGAACTGTAATTCCTACTGTGTGTTAACTGCTGTCGGATACATGTTCATATCAGTTTATTTATTGTTTATTTTAATTAATTTATTTTTAAAGATTTTTATTTATTTATTTGAGAGGCGAGAGAGCACAAGTAGGGAGTGAGGAGGGGCAGAAGGAGAGGGAGAAGCAGACTCCCAGCTGAGCAGGGAGCCCGATGCGGGATTCAATCCCAGGACCCTGAGATCATGAACTGAGCCGAAGGCAGACACTTAAATGACTGAGCCTCCCTGGTGGCCCCAGTCATGTCAGTTTAGAGACTAAAAAGCTGAATTCAGATAGGTTGAGTGACATCCCTCCTGTCACACAGCCAGTTAAAGGCCAGCCCAAATTTTAAGTGGGTTTGTTGGGCCCCAGGATCTTACATTATTGTGTAATAAAAGGACAAGGATGGATCTGGGTTTAAACATTGTCTCCACTGCTGACCAGCTGTGTGGCTTTGGTCAAGTTACCTAGTTTCTCTCTCAACCCTTTCCCTCCTCTATGAGATGGGGGTCATGATGTCTACCTTTTTTTTTTTTATTGATGTATAGTTGACATACAACGTTACATTAGTTTTGGGTGTGATGATGTCTACCTTTCAGAGCTGTGAGGAAGAGACAATATATTTCAAGCTGCTGTACAAAGTAAAATTGTCACTGTACCGTGTCATTCCTCATTGACTTTGCCACCATCTGCCAGTGAAACTTTAGGAAAATCACCTTCTTTGCATTTTGGTTCCTTCTTCTTCAAGATTGGGGTGGGGACGGCAGGACAAAAATTGGCCTAAATCAAGAGATCTCAAGCTAAGAGGCTTGTATGGGCCGGGCGGGTAACTGAGGGCCTGGAGGGTAACTGAGGGCCTGGAACCCAATGTGGCAAATACCAAGAACGCAGAAATCTGGATCTTTCATCTGAAATCTCTCAAGTTTAACTTTTGGCAGCGAATTCTGAAAACTGGAAAAAAAAAATATATGGGTTTTACCCTCAGCCCAATGTGGCCATAGGTTTGTAAATTTTTGGCTACATAATCCCTAAAAACCTTCCAGTCTAAAGTCATCAATTCCATGTCATAAAACAACAGTGGTCTAATACCTAGTCCTTCCTCGTCGGCACCTGACGTCATGGTTTTGCCTGTACTATCCTGACTGTTCTGGGAGTGGGCCTTCTACCTGTAGCACCCAGCACTTCCTGAGAAGTTAATCTTCATCAAGTTCTGCTTCATCCTGTCCCTGCTTTGCTTAACCTTCAACTGCTTTCTGTCGTTTATGGAGTAGAGTCTAAACCTCTTAACTGGAGGTGACCAGCTTTCCTTTCTTAGTTCCTGTTTGTCCCCTTCACGTGTTTCAGGTTCCTCAACAATTCCACCTGCCTGAGATGTCCTGCCCCCAAGTGTTCTTTTTTCAGTGTCCCTCTTTGGGTGCTGCTTTGGGCCCATCCACACATGTGCATAGTCTGTTTACTCTTCAGGGTTCAACTCAGATCCTTCATCATGCACAGTGTTTCCCTCCTGGGCTTTGCATTTAGCAGAAATCAGGATCTTGGTCTTTTTTTTTGTTTTTTTAAGATTTTATTTATTTAGTTTAGACAGAGAGGGAGAGGGAGAGCGTGAGAGAGAGAGAGCAGGGTTGGGGGTGGGAGGAGCAGAGGGAAAGGGACAAGTAGATTCTGCGATGAGCACTGAGCCTAACAGGGACCTCAGTCCCACGACCCTGAGATCATGACCTGAACCAAAATCCAGAGTCAGCCACTTAACCGACTGAGCCACCCAGGCACCCCAGGATCTTGGTCTTTAAATTGCAGGAGACCAATAAAATCCTGTCTTGGTGGCATAGAAGGGAGCTAATTCTGTTAGATTTTTTTTTTTTTTTAAATAGGCTACAGGCTGAGCGTGGAGCCCAACGTGGGGCTTGAACTGACGACCCTGAGATCAGGACTTCAGCTGAGGTCAAGAGTTGGATGCTTAACTGACTGAACCACCCAGGTGCCCCGTTTTGTTAGTTTTTTGATAGCTTGGATTACTTTGCTTATTCTCAGTTTTGCTTTTTTGTTATGTGTGAAAGATATTAATAAAAAGACATTTTCTAAGACTAGTAAAAATTGTTTCTGGGGCTTCAGACTCTTCTTCCTAAAGGTATTTTTCTTTAGGGAAGACTGAAGAAGGATGAACATAGTATGGAGAGAAAAATGCGTATTTTTGTTTACCTGTAAATCTCTTATTTCTCCTGAGAGCATGTTTCTGTTCCTTCCCTGGGGTTTAAAATCCATCCTGGGTCCAAAATGAGCTAATTCTCACAATAATTCTTTTCTGCTTGAAAAACCACATTTTCCTCTGGTGTGAAATTTCACAAACAAAGCCAACTGGAAGAAGGAAGAAGGATCACCATGTTTAGATGTTATATTTTCACTGTATACATGTGCATTTGTCAAGTCATTCCCCAGTTTAGGCAAACTGAGACTTTAACAGCTCTGATTTTCTCAAAAGGAAAGATAGAAGAAAATTCATTTGTCATTCAAATCCTATTCCTTGATGGCAGGTCTTGTAGCCCCCAAATGGAACACTAAATCCTTTAAAATCACTTCCCTGGTGGCCCGAGTGGTACATGATACTTGTATTGGGTCATTTTGTATTCATTAGTTACAATAAGACAAATGGAGCAAGTGTCAGTGTATCACAGACAGCCAAAGAGGACAGAGCCTTAAAGTTGGCCAAAACCAAGCTCGTCCACACACATGGCAAAGCCAATACTGGTAATAATTAAAAATAGTATAGCACTTCAACCTGGACTTTTGGAGGTTTTTTGCAGTCAGATAATTATCAAAAATGTCATTCACAACAACAACAAAAAAAGGTAGAGAAGGGAGAAGGGAATTTGAGTGAACTCTATGAAAAGCTCTTTCGGAGTGTCTTTCCATTAAGGAAAGGATGTTTGAGCTCTGAGCTCCTGGTCACCCCACACAGCCCCTTACCTTTCTGTGTTTTTATTGAAAGAATTCTACTATGGGTGTTTGTGATGTGGGATCTCAGGAAGCCAGGTTTGATTTCACCTCTCTTTTGCAAGACTGGCTGTGAGAGGAGTGGGTTTACTCAGGACACCCCACTGGCCAGTTATTTCTCAGCCTTATAATAGAGTGCAGTGGAGGTGGGGGGGGCAGCAGCACTCTGAGGGTTGGGCTTTATGGTAAACTTGTTCCGTGATGCTCCCTAGTCAAAGGCGAGGAATGCAGAGAAGGTTGGGAGGAGTCATGAGTTGGGAATGAAACCGCAGCTAGTGACTAGACAGTTGGGCAGCCCTGTAAAAACGTGAATCCTAGTCCTTATAGAGATCACGGCTCTATGGGTAGTTGGTATATTTACTCAAAAGCGGTGGCATGCATTGTGTGTAGACTGCTTCATCCTTTAGTTCTCTTAAATCTTTCACTGCAGAGACATGCTTATCTTAATCAGTGGATGGTTTCCTAAAAATTATGTAAAACACAATTGCAAGAAA
Organism: Ursus americanus; assembly: GCF_024610735.1. NCBI lineage: Eukaryota > Metazoa > Chordata > Mammalia > Carnivora > Ursidae > Ursus > Ursus americanus. The sequence goes on from NC_142135.1 coordinate 60,240,273, forward strand.
ATACAGGTAGGTTGCCAGGAGCACGGGTCTTGGAACGTGTTTGGTCTGGATTTGGATCTCCACACTTTCGATGCCACATGATTTAGGGCAAGTTGATGATCATTCTGAACCTCAGATCTCTCTTCTGCCAATGGAATTGATAATACATACTGAGGAGTGAAGATGAAATGATGTATGTAAAATATGTTGTCCGTCCTAATACGATAAATGAAAGGCATCGTTATTGTTTAGTTTTCATAAATATTTGAGTCATGGTGGGGGTGCCAGTAAGGAAGGGATTCCCATGGTTGGAAGATGAAAAATGAAACAAAACAAACAGAAACAACCAAATAGTGGACCCTACAGAGTATATGATGTTTTATCAGTCTGACCATAATTTCCCAGATAGGAACTAATCCTAGAGAAATGTGTGGCCTGCATGAAATAAAAGATTCTGGATCCCCTGCCCTCCGACAACCAGAGAGGAAAAACTGTGCGTAGGATGAATGAAAAGACAGCAATGCGGATCTGTAGCAAAGGCTGACATTTAAGAGCTCCAGCCTTGGGCCTGGCCCTGTTATAAGCATGTTGTCGATGTTATCTCATTTACTGCTTACAACAACCCTGTGAGATAGATACTGTGATGAACCCCAGCTTGGAAACTGAGGCAGAGAGGTTTGGTAGATTGTCCAAGGCCACACTGCCCTAAATGGCAGAGCCACAATTAAATTTAGGCGGTAGCCCTCTTTTCCTCTCTTTCATCATTAAGGCATGTGTCATAGCCTAAGTGGAAGCATTTTTTCCTTCTTAGTGACACATAAAATAATGGTGCCTCTTGGAATTAGGGCATCTTCTTGTGATGAAATATGGGTAAGTGACACCCATGCACTCACCACAAAGATGAAATAGTGTTCATTTGCCACAGATGACACAGACCTTCTGAAGAGGGGTGGGGGAGGGGGGAAGGATGTGCTGTCCAGAGGCTAGCTCACCTTTTGCTACCAGCAGGACTACACCACAGATGATTTATAAATGTCAGTGTTTCAGGTCTTTCATTTATTTTTCTTTGATTTTATTTTATTGTGATAGGAACACTTGTACAGTGAGCCCTACCCTCAATAAAAAAATTTTTTTTTACCCTCAACAAAATTTTAAGCACACAATACATTCTTACTGACTACAGATACACTGCTGTACAACAGCTCTCTAGGTCTTTTAGAAAAATGTAAAGAAATGAGAACCTGTTGTCATCCTACCTGCTTTGAAGGGGAGCCTTGACAGTGGGTCATTGCAGTGAGTGTGTTGTTTATATTATCTTGTGTTAAATATTCTGTGCTCTGCGATAAGGTCACCAACTTCAGGTCAGCCCTGAGATATGGATCTTTCCAATCATCTAGGGGAAAAAATGTCCTTAGATGGGGAATGGAAATCGAGAAGGGAGGAGGGAGAGAGGAATTCCAGCTTTTTCTTGGCATTGCTCTCTGGATCTAGACTTCGAGAAGTTTGCCAATAGTTCAAGCTCATCCCTAATATAGGTCCTAGAGACTTCTGCTTTAAGATTGATTGATTGATCGATTTTTAAAAGATTTTATTTATTTATTTGACAGAGAGACAGTGAGAGAGGGAACACAAGCAGGGGGAGTGGGAGAGGGAGAAGCAGGCTCCCTGATGAGCAGGGACCCCAATGCAGGGCTCAGTCCCAGGGTCCTGGGATCATGACATGAGCTGAAGGCAGATGCTTAACGACTGAGCCACCCAGGCACCCCTATTTATTTATTTTGGAGAGAGAGAGCATGAGTGAGAGGAGCAGTGGGAGAGGAAGACAGAATCTTTTTTTTTTTTTTTTTTAGATTTTATTTATTTATTCGACAGAGAGAGAGACAGCCAGTGAGAGAGGGAACACAAGCAGGGGGAGTGGGAGAGGAAGAAGCAGGCTCATAGCGGAAGAGCCTGATGTGGGGCTCGATCCCATAACGCCGGGATCACGCCCTGAGCCGAAGGCAGACGCCTAACCGCTGTGCCACCCAGGCGCCCCAGGAAGACAGAATCTTAAGCAGACTCCTCACTGAGTGTGGAGCCTGATGTGGGGCTCGATCCCATGACCCGAGATTACAACGTGAACCCACAGCCTGAGCCCACAACCTGAGTGAGAACCAAGAGTTGGATACTTAACCGACTGAGCCACTCAGAGACTTCTGCTTTAAAGAGGCAAGTTGAGAACTAGGCAGAGGGACCCCAAACTGTGGATGAGTGAGCCATAATTCAGAAGCCGACTATCTACTGTATTAATCTCGGCCCGGTGCAGGACAGAGAGATCACTCTGGGCTTTTGGCAGAAAGAGATTTGCTACAGAAAGATACGTGCTTAGAAAATCTCTGGGAGACCTGGACGAATCATCTCTAGATTGGGTGACCAGGAATGCTTCTTGGAACACTATACATCTGTCCTGCCAGGGAAACTGGTATGTCTGGTCCAATGTGGGGGAGGAACAGGGTGGGTGTGGAAATCAAAGGCCTTTCCGGGTGTATTCTCTTCAGGAGACCCTACTGTGGCTGGATTTGGAGAGCCAGTACCGCCACTCCCTTTCAATACCCAGAAGCTGGAGTTTGGACAACTGAACACTGAAGCAGAAAAATAACATGTTTCTATGACCTGCTTGCTGGCATAAGACAGCCAAAAAGGATGTGGCCCATGACTCATTCCACCTTCCAAAACTCATAAGAATGCTTCAGTTCTTCTCCAGAACCGGATCAGCAAGGGAGTCTGGGAAATGTGTGTTTTGTTTTGTTTTGTTTTGATTTGTTTAGTTTTGTGTTTTTTGTTGTTGTTGTTTCTGGTTTGTTTTTAGCTTTCTAGACTCTGCCATTCAAGAAAAAACAAATGTAGGGACTGCACATTGAGTGTTAATCAAGCATATCTAACACAGTTTCATTTCATTTTTTTTTTAAGATTTTATTTATTTATTCGACAGAGACAGAGACAGCCAGCGAGAGAGGGAACACAAGCAGGGGGAGTGGGAGAGGAAGAAGCAGGCTCCTAGAGGAGGAGCCTGATGTGGGGCTCAATCCCAGAGCACTGGGATCACGCCCTGAGCCGAAGGCAGACGCTTAACCGCTGTGCCACCCAGGCGCCCCACACAGTTTCATTTCATTTTATCCCTTGCATTTATTTTCCTTGTTTGGTCTTTAGTTCAGGCCTTGACCCAACTTGTCTACAGATTGTAAGGGAAGCTGATATCTGGAAATTGCTTGGCTCCTTTCGAGGGTGACCGTGTGTCCCAGGTGTTCATGGGACTGTGGCCTCTTGGGTTGTGGGACTTGAAGTGCAAAAGCTGACACAGCTGGTCAGATACTCCTTTATTTATTTATTTTTAAAGATTTTACTTATTTATCTGAGAGAGAGAGAGAGATCATGTGCAGGGGAGCGTTAGGCAGAGGGAGAACCAGACTCCCCACAAAGCAGGGAGCCTAATGTGGGACTCGATCCCAGGACTCTGGGATCATGACCTGAGCCGAAGGCAGACTCTTAACCGACTGAGCCATCTAGGAGCCGGTCAGACACTCCTTTAGCACTTGCAAACCACAGGGCTAGAGTGACTGCCTCCATTCACTGGACTCCAGGGCCAAATCTGTTCCTCTTCTGTTTCACCCAGCTTGAAATTTACTTCTAAGGAGGGGGGGTAAATGTCAAGTTGTGTTAAGAGTTTGCCTTTTAACCTTATAGTTAACAATACTGTATTGTATGGGACGCCTGGGTGGCTCAGTCCTTAAGCGTCTGCCTTCAGCCCTGGGTGTGATCCCAGCGTTCTGGGATCGAGCCCTGCATCAGGCTCCTCTGCTGGGAGCCTGCTTCTCCCTCTCCCACTCCCCCTGCTTGTGTTCCCTCTCTCGCTGGCTGTCTCTCTCTGTCAAATAAATAAATAAAATCTTTAAAAACAAATACTTTATCGTATGTTTGAAAGGTGCTAAGACAGTACATCTTAAAAGTTCTCATCATGAGAAAAAAAATCTATAACCATGTCTGGTGATGGATATTAACTAAACTTATCATTGCAATAATTTAACAATATATACATATATCAAACCATTATGTTGTACACCTAAAAAATGTTGTGTCAATTCTCTCTCAATAAAAATAAAATTAAGTTAAAAAATAAAAAAATAGGAGGAAATCAGTTATATCATAAATTACTTATTTGACCTAAGAATAAAGATGCAATTTAAATATGTTACAGAGGCTAATATTCTGGAAACCCCTTCAGGGTCTGTGAATAAAGCTGTATTTCAATATTTAAAAAAAAAGGTTAACTAAAACATACAATTTGTCCCCTCTTAAACAACCAGTGTCTAATTCAGTGATCGTACTGGCAACTGTTTATTATGTTTTTAGTCCAGAAAGTATTCTGGACCAAAATCCAGTTCTTGTGTCTGGGAGACTTCTGAAGTGTGCCTTTTTTAAGGAGGAAGAGAAGGGAGTGAAGAAAAGGCTCCCTTGGCTTTCCTTGTTCCATGCTCCAGAGCAGTCAGATTTTAAGCCCATGGAATGCCATAGGTAATTCCAGAGGCGACCTTCTTATTATATGAAAGTTGGGAAAGGAGCAACTTATGTGTAAGTTCGACTGATTAATGACTTAGAAGAAGCATTAGCAAGCTGGGAATTTGAAGCGAGTTTATCCGCATACATCTAACAAGGTAGGCCTCCTAGTTTAGGCAAGTGTACTCATTCATATTATGTGAAAGAGCCATGGGTACAGCAGAATCCCATGATCTGAATCCATTTCTTTCTATGAATCTGAAGATTAAGGCTGATGGAAACACCCCTGGCTTTTTCCAAAGTCATACTTAACAATGGAAGAGAAAGTGAAAGAAATGTCTCTTGCTAAATATTTTCTTCTTGTTTCCTATATGGAGAGCTAATTGGACCTTTTAAATTCTGTCTATAAATCATGATCTTTCTATTAGGGGCAATAAAAAAATCTATATGTTCTTAGAGGTGTTTCTAGTTTAACTGTGGTAATTGACCATGAATAAACACAGCGTGTTCCAGGGACATGATTATCTCACTTTTCAGCAGGGAAACCCTCTGCTGGTACCTAATGCAACAGATTGAATTTGCTGAAGAACAACTGATGTTTAGGGCTGGGACTGAAATGAGAGAATGGGCCAAAGTGCTTAGAAGGACATCATAGGAGGCAGCTCGATTCTGTTTGGATCCAGAACAAGCTCAGAGGAGTATTTAGATACCAGAAGTGACACATATTTTTGCCCACCTTACTAACAGTAGGGGACTAAAATCTGGGCAGGGGTGGCAGCTGGAGTCATCTTGCCTGTTTGTGGAAAAATAACAGTGGGCTCAATGGAGATCTCGGGAGGAGGGGATAGTGGCAGGGGATGAGGAAATGAATATATTTGCCCTGTTTGATCAGTCTGGAAGCTGCCAGGAGATCAGTGCTGTCCCAACATGAACATCGAACACACACTAACTGTTCTTTGGTGTCAGCTGGCCTATTTTGTTCTCTAAGGATTAACTGTGAATGGTAGTTGTTGGACTAGAGTGAGATAATTAACAGATACAAGGTGCACTGAAAAGTCAAGCTGCTCTACAATTATAAGAGAGAGAATATAGAGTCAGAGTCAAGAGAATGGGCTTCAGGAACACATGGGTTCCACAGACTAGCTGTGCGTCCTCCCCAAGTTACTTAATCTCTCTACACTCTACTCGTCATGTCTGTAAAGTAGAGACAATGCTCGGGTTGGGTAAGGCCAAGGGTCAGTGAAGTGGCTTTGTCATGACGGCAGCGGCATGGCACTTGTAGGAGGCAGTCCCCTTCCTTCATTAGGAACCATCTTCCACTCTCAAAATTCACCAGGGTCCTCCTACCTGCTACAGCTAATGGGCTCTTTCCAGTTACCCTTTCTGACTTCTCTGCAGCCTTTTACGCATCTGATAACTCCTTCGAGTTTTCTGCTGCTATGGTTTCTGTGACTTCTCTGATTATTCACATACCTCTCTGACCATTGTTTCGTATGTCCCTCCTTAGCTTTCCCCCCTCTTCTTCTCTTTGTGGTGTCCCCGGGGCCCTGTCCTTAGCCTTCCTCTACTCAGTCGGCCTTCCTTATTCACCTGATACCTCCTTTGGGCTGATGACTCTTAATTCACATCCCTAGTCCAGACTTCCTGTGTGTCATCTATCAAAATAGTTTATGGGACACATGTACTTGGCTGTCAAAATCAGCACCACCTGAGAGGAGAACCATCTTTCTCCCAAGAGCATGCTTCTCCTGTGCTTTTGTTGGACATCACCCACCCACTCAGCTATGAAACTTGAGAGACGTCTTATGTTGGACTGTTTTCTCATCTTCCAGATTCTATCAGCCTCCAGGTCTGGCCACTTCTACCTTCTCATAGTATATTTAACAGGTTTCCTCCTCTCCATGTCCTTGCCACTGCCTCACACATTCTCTCTAGGCCTCCATTCACCCACCACGGCCAGAACGGCTTTGTGGTGAGCAAGTCAGAATGGCACAGGCCCTTCAGTGCTGACAGCACACGACCTGTGAAGCCCTTGCTGACCTTTTCCACTCTGCCACCCTTGCAGTCCAGTCCTCTGCTCCATCCCTGCGATCTCCCTGCGGCTCCTCTATGAACTTGGAGCACCATGCCCCATGCTCTTGCACTTGCCTTTCCTTCTGCCTGGAAATGAAGATGGAGTAGAGTAATGGCTATTAAGTTCTTCGGTGGCATCCTGTACAGAACTCACCTCGTTGTTTTAGGCTACTTACGGGGTATTTCTTCTACACGACAAAGGTTTCCTCAGTCCAGGGATCCTATCCTGTTCATCTTTGGTCCCCAGAACCTACTCTGGTCCCTAGACATTGTGGGTACCCACGGCACGGAATAAACGAACAGAAATAACTTCTTTATTCCGAGTGGGCTCTCTGGCTCAGCAGCTGCCTTTCTTGGAGACCTGCTCCCTGGGGCCTCCGTCCCCCCCACCGCGCAGGTGAAGGGCTGCCGGGTGGCTCGCTGCCTTCGGGCCGGGCTGGGCGGTCGCCCGCGCGCCTGCGCCCTCTGCTGCTCCGCTTCGGGCGCGTCTCTGTGCGCGTGTGTCTGGAGAGGAGAGGCTTGGGTGACAGGCGAGGGGTGGGGGTAAGAGTTCAGCCTGACTCAGTCTCATTCACTGATTTCTCCGCCGCTGGACCGAAGCTGCCTCTCCAGGCGGCTCCCAACTACTCCTGCACCTCCACAGTCCCCACTTGCCGCCGCTCCACTCTCAGCCAGACATTCTGACCGACAGACTCACGAGTGAGTAGCGGCGGCTTGTGCGCCCGGGCAGCGCGGAGAGGTGTCCTCCCGCGGGTTGAGTGTGTGTGTGTGTGTGTGTGTGTGTGTGCGCGCGCGCGCGCGCCGGGGTGTCCCTGGGACTCCACGCCGGGCGGAGAGCTCCCTGCCGGGAACCGTGTGTCGGTCCGAGCCGGCGCTGCGGTGTGGGTGCCGGCGCAGGCAGCGGTTCCGCCGCCCCCGGAGCGCTGAGGGAGTTTGCCGGGATTCCCCGGCTCGGCGCGCGGCCGCCCGTGGGGTTCCCCGGGAAGGCGCCGGGGCAAGGCGGCGGCGGGGAAGCCCGGGCTGTGAACGGCTGGCAGGCCGGGAATCTGGGAGCAGATCTGGCCCCGCAGAGCCGAGGGAGGCGCCGGAGCGGCCGCCCTGGCCGCTCAGCTTCTCTGCCTTTCTCCCTTACCCTTCCTCCTTTCTTCCCTCAGCAGCATCACAAAGCGCGAAATGAAACCCAGCGCAGCGAAGTCCGGCTCTCCTCTCCCACCTGGTGCACATCACCCCGGGCCGGAGGACGGGAGTGGGAGTCCCCGAGATTAGGGGCGGGGGCTTACCCCGGGGACACACCTGTTTTCGCCTCTCGCCGAATTCGATCGGGATGCAGGATCGCGCGAGGGGTTCTGACACATACTCGCGGGTGTGTATGTGTGTGCGAGTGTGTGCGCGCGCGCGCACTCGCGCGCACGCACTCCGGGCCCACGCTCGCGGGGTGCGCTCGATGTAAACAGCACACCTCTCCCGCGGCCCCCTCGTGCCAAGACTGCTCGGCGGGTTCCTAGCGAGCTCAGTGAGAGCGTGGCGGCATCTCTTTGTTTGGTTGTTGCTTCCCCACCCCTCCGCAAAGCAATCCGATTTTCGGTTTCGCGTGACATTGCGCGCTGGGACTTAGTGTGGGCCGCAGCCTCAGATGCCCCTGGTATTTGAAATTGAATAGTTCTTTTGGGCTGGGGCGTTATTTTTAGTGTTGGGAATACAGAGGCTAGCTCGTTCACCTTTTTGCGGCTGCTTTGGGCTTTGCATACGTGTCTCTAATTGATGAAGCAGACGAATTCACATCCAGTCGCGCACACGTGCTTGCGCACAAGTGTGTACACACATTTCTACACACGTAGCTTTACCCCCGTCTTTTCTTTTTTAAAATCGGTACTAGGAAGGTACTGTTTGTAAAAACAAAACAAAACAAAACAAAACAAAAAAACCCCCAAAACCAAAAACCAAAAAACTTTCCTTTGTTCTTTTGGGCATTTTCTATTTTGAGTAATGGAGTAGGAGTGCCAAAAGGTTGCAATTAGTTCACGCGAATAAAAGACACTGCCTCTGAGTCAGTGCTGCCAGGTTGATAATTATTAACATATAAAAGCAGATGCTCTGTTTAAGGCAAAAGGGGCGGGGCGGGGGCAGGTCCACGGTAGACAATGAGGGAGGGTCTCTGCCGACCGCCTGCTGCTTATTGTTTGGGCACTAGAGGCTGCAGCCTGCAGCCGCCTCCTCCTCTGAGGCTTCGCTCCTCGCTCGTCCCTCGGTCCCATTTGGGACGGTCCGAGTCACCCAGCGCTGGCCCCCGGGGCGCTGAGACGCCAGCCCCAGCCGCCCTTCGCTGACCGCCCTCTCTCTGCTTTGCAGGTTGGCATCTTTGCGCCCGAGGGTGTCGCAAGCCGAGGCGGCGAGGACAGGGCGCCTCTGGCGCAACCAGCCGGGCGGTATGCGGTGCGGGCAACAGCGCTAAGCGCCCCCACGCTGGGCACGGGGCGTACTCGCTCCAGGCGGCGGGCCGAGCGGCGGCGGCGGAGGGGATGCGCCCGGGACGCGCAAGGCTCCTGCCGCGAGCTACCGCCCCGAGGTGGACCCCAAGCAGGGCTCATCGCAGGACTGCGCGGACCCCTGTCCCCCGGGGCACGCGGCTGCGGAGCCTCGGGGCCGCATCTGCGGTCAGGATGCCCTGGGTGCCTCTCTGCTGGTGAGGATGCCCTGCTGCTCGGCTCTGCATCCCCAGCCCCGGTCCCTGGTGGGCACGACTGAGTGGGCCCGACTTCGGCCCCTCGTGCTGGTGGATGAAAAGCGCCGGAGTCCCTGAGTGCGACGATCAGCGATCGAATCTGAATTCTAAGAGCCATGGACGAAGGCACTGGGCTGCAGCCCCAGGAGGGAAAGCAGCTGGAAGCACAAGGCACAGTAGGAGCTGTCCAAGAGAAGTGCGAACCAGAGACCTTTAGGTCCAAGAGTTTACCGGTCCTGAACAGCGCCTCCTGCCGGCCAGACCTCAGTCCTGCGAGTGCAGGAGCCAAGCCAGCCATCCGCTGTACAGATTCTTTGGGCCATCAGGAGTTGAAACAAGGCCCAAACCGGTTGGTCCCCAGTCCCTCTGCTCCTTCCACCTCGGCAGAGACGGCAGGGCTCATGGAATGTAACCACAGGGTGGAAGTCAGCAAAGCCGTGTCGGTGTCCTCTACTTTGGCCACGCTCCAGGGGAGAAGATGCCTCTATGTGGTCCTCACGGATTCCCGTTGCTTCCTGGTTTGCATGTGCTTTCTGACCTTCATCCAGGCGTTAATGGTGTCTGGGTACCTGAGCAGTGTCATCACCACCATCGAAAGGCGCTACAGTCTGAAGAGTTCTGAGTCGGGGCTGCTGGTCAGCTGCTTTGACATTGGGAGCCTGGTGGTGGTGGTGTTCGTCAGCTACTTTGGCGGCCGGGGTCGGAGGCCCCTGTGGCTGGCCGTGGGTGGACTTTTCATTGCCGTCGGGGCTGCCCTTTTTGCTTTACCTCACTTCATCTCGCCTCCCTACCAGATCCAAGAGTTGAATGCGTCGGCCTCCAACGATGGCCTGTGTCAGAATGGCAACTCCACGGCGCCTTCGGAGCCTCCCGCCTGCCTGAAGGACTCAGGAGGAAATAATCATTGGGTCTATGTGGCTTTATTCATTTGCGCACAGATTCTCATTGGAATGGGTTCCACACCTATTTATACCTTGGGACCAACCTACTTAGATGACAATGTCAAGAAAGAAAATGCATCCTTGTACCTAGGTAAGACTTTCCTGTCTTCTCAAATAAGCTTGAAGTCAACAGTGAAAAAGAAACACTTCCACATTTCCCAGGAGATTATATATTTATATATATACACATGCACACGCTATATATATTATTATAAATAATATATATTATATATAATATTATTACCATAATATATTATTAATATAATATTATATATAATATATATATTTATATCTAGCTATCTCACTATATATATAGTATGTATAATGTGATTATATATATTGCATGTATATTTTAAGCATTAAGCTTCAGTTTATTTTATGTTTTTATGTTTTAGCCTTACTGTGGTGTGTTTTAGTGTGGAAGAGAATCAAAATAGCAGAGAGGTCTGTGGGCTAATCATCAGACTCACACTTCACACTCTTTTCCCAAGTAATACAAACTTTTAACTATGGGGTCATGCTTCTTTCTCTTGCTGCCTGCCTTTGTAAAAACTCTACAAGTTTATCCTCTACTGGCTGTTCTTCTAGAAAGTTCAGGGAGGAATAGAAGTACCTGGCTTGTGGAGTGAAGTCTTGGATTATTTACTGCTTTCATCCCCTGCTGCTTCTCGGTCTTGTCCCCCACAGCAGGGCTAATGGAGTGCTACATATAAGATGCTTTACTGCCTCCATACCTGTACTTCTTACATATCACCTGCATCACCATTAAAAAAAAAAAAAAAAAAGACAACCTTGAGTGTAATCAAATGACTAGCATATCTTTACACAGAAGCAAGATCACAAGTTATAAAGTTACTCCAAAGCTATTTTTATTGCTCATTGAAGACCCTTAAGTCCATGAACTTGGTAGCAAGTGACTCTTGGGTTTGGTGATTTGACTTGCACGAATCAGCTCCCGTGAACAGGGGGTGCTTGGGTTAATAAAGGGTGCTGATATGAGACCAAGCAGCCATGGTAGCAGGTAGGAAAATGTTGTTCCTAGAAATCTGTGTGGTTGTCAGCACCTCTCTGTTCTAGCTGTCGCTTCAAAATGGAGCTTTTAAAGGGATGGATTTGAACCCTTGAAAAGAATGAATAGCAGTCATGCTAGATAAGATCTTTCTTTTCCTATATTTCTATATTGGAGTCCAACTAAAAGAAGAGAAAGGATTGTACTTTACAAAAAATGGTAAATAAGCAAATACCAGTTATACTTACCATTTTATTAGCCATGCACTGATAGGATCTTTGGTGTGGGAATAAGGATGTTTCAAAGGACAGTGAAAATGACACCCCATTACTAGGGCTCCGCTCTTTCCTCAGCACAACTGCTGTCCCCAGAATCCATTGTACAGGGTGTCTGAGCCATGTATAGTCCCCAGTAACTGGCCCAAATGCATTAGGACAAGAGTTCTATAATGTTTTTTTATTATTAAATGCAAGAGAAAGAAATTTTCATTCAGGGCAGAGAGCACTAGCTTATTACTTTGCCTCCTTGTTTTCTAATATCTATTACAACAAATTTTCAAACATATAGAAAATTTGAAACAGTCAGTGAACACCAATATTTCCACCACCTAGACTCAGTAATTGTTCATTTTGTCATATTTGCTTTATCAGCCTGTTTGTGTGTATGTATGTATTTCATTTTTTTTTTATTTTTGTGGGTGGGGGGCTAAGCCTTTGAAAGTAATTATAGACAACCCTAGGCTTCAGCACGTATCTTATAAAAATAAGGACTTTCTTTTATACACGTACAGGAACTTTAACATGCTAAGTTCATAATCATTCCCTAATATCATCAAACATCCGATCCATATTCAAATTTCAATTGTCTCTTCAATGTCTTTGATAACTATAGATTTTTCAAAACAGGAGACAATCAAGATTCTCATACATTGCATTTGGCCACTAACCTTTTTAGTGGTTTTATCATCTAGAAAAGTGCCTCAACTTTTTTTTCTTTTTTCATCATATAGACTTTTTGAAGGGACAAGGCTCATTGATTTGCAGAATGTTCTACATTCTGGATTTATCTGATTTTTTCCTTGTGGTGTCACTCACTCGTCCTCCATCCCCTATATTTCTTGTATACTGGAAGTTCAGTCTAAAGTTTGAATAGATTAAGACAAAACATTTTTGTCAGACTACTTCAAGGTAATGTGGTGTGTTTTACATTACATGTATCTGACCATTCATTTGTGATGTTAAGTTTAATCATTTGGTTGAGTGGGTGCTTGCTAGGTCTTCCCATTGTAAACATGCTTGTCTCTCTTTGAAAATAATAAGTAATCTTTAGAATGATAACTTGACTCTGTAAATATCCTAATTGTTATTCTCGTTTTTGCTGATCTTTGCCTCCATTTACTTTGAAAACTGAGATCTCCCTTCCACCCCACTTCCTGGACACCATTCACACAAATTTGCTTCATCAAAAAGACAGGTAGAGCCGTACACAAAGGGAGAACATCCACTAGTAAGAGCCCTGGGATTTAACTTTTCTGGTCGTGGTTGCCCGCTGAGAAGAAAAACAGCAAGTGCTGGGCTGCTTTTGGGAAGACCGAAAATGAGACATAGTCCCAGCGCCTGAAGAGCTTTCAGTGTAATAAGAAATATTGCTAATTTAAGGGAGGACTGTGAAGTGACGTGAACAAGGGGAAGAAATTTATACAAACGGTATTTGCTTTTTCTTCCTTCTATTTCTCTTCTCCCCCCTCCCCTTCCTCTTCCTCCTCAAGATTCTTTTGAAAAAACTTTGATGAATGCCTTAGGCCACATGCTTTGGGAAACTCAAGAGAGAATTCTCCTTCATATTAAATGGATCTCAGTAAAAGCGACAATGGTTTGAGTACCAGGAATCTTACCTGTACTATTTTATGTAATGTTCTCAATGACCTCATGAGATGGGATTGTTTTCCCTATTTCAAGGATGAGGAAACCGAAGCTCAGAGAGTTTGAGTGTCTTGCTTAAGGGCTTCAAACCCACGTATCTCTGACCCCAGAGCCCTTGAGCCCTCTCTCAGAGCCCTCCTCGCTGCATGTTTTTTGGCAAGAGGCTCTGAGAGCCAACCGAAACCACGGGCTGTGCGGTGTTCAGCAGAGCTCTGAGAATGGTGCAGAAGGGTGCAGAACTGGCCTACAGTCGTCACACGTGATCGAAACAAGATCCTTCTTAAACCTTTTCAAGCAGCTTTGTAGGTAGCCTCTGTAGAAATTCAAATGAGAGAGACTACTGAGTTATTCTCAGAGCATGAGAGGTGTTAACCCATTATGATGGGGGATTTTTTTTCTAATAAATAACTGGTTCAGTATCTTTGTTATTTTCCACAAAAGGGTTCTGTATTACCTTTTTCTCTATCCACTCCTTTCTTAATCTGTCAGTCTTTCTAGCTTTGCATTATCACCATAGAAGAAAAGATAAAAGCAGGTAGCAGATTCGTAACTGTAGGCACAACCAAATATCTGAATTAACATTAAAACCATTGAAATGGAATGTAAATGTATGTCTTAACCTTTTGAATGTTTGATGTTAACATTCTGGCAGCTTTAACTGTAGAAGAGCTGTGGTCATAGATAAGATACAGCAGCTTTTATACCCACTAAATGCCCTAATTCCTTCGGCAAGGAGAGAGGTTTAGTGTTGACCTGGAGGGTAGAGAAAGCTTTTTAGCTACTAAGAAGCAAGGTTAGTAACTAGACCATGATTTGTAATTGTATCTCAAGGGGAGAGAGAAAACGGGGTCCTTTGAGGGCAAGAACTTAATGAACCAACAGTGAAATGAGAAAGAATGGCTAACCAGGTGGGAAAAGGAAAAAAAAAAAAAAAGAAGATGCATTTCTAGAATAGAAAGCCACAACTCTGATTGAGGGATATTCAGGATAAGTAATAATTGGCATGGGCTGGCCATGGGCCAAGCAGTGTGGGTGCAGCCGTTCCACCTCCCTGGTGTGTGAGCCCTGACTTCACACCACAGAGAGGGGGCGGGGTTGGCACCGCGCTTTAGAAAGAACGCTGATGAGGAGGCAGAAGGTCTGTATTTTAGTCTGGCTCTACCAGTAACTGGGGGTGAGACTTTAGACAAATCCCTTAACGTCTCCCAGCCTCTGTTTCCACATGGAGATTAGTACATTTGTTTCCCTCACTGTAATATTTTGAGGACCAAATGGGATTACATGTGTGCAAGCATTCTGCCAACTGTAAGAGGCAGCTCTCTGCTCTGTTCAAGTGGAATTCAGACTCATCCCACAGAGTGGGCAGAGTGAGGAGGGAGATATTTTACTCTTTCTGCGTATGAAAACCCTTAACCAGATCTTTTTATAGATGGAAAAAGGAAAGAAACAGTGTGTAGGAAATTAAGACATTGTATAGGAAATTACTCCTTGGAAACATTGTACGGGTAAATTGGATCAGCATTTTCAGCAATGTTATATTTTGATTAATTGTGTTTTCTGAGAACCCAAGATTATATTGCCAGCACTTTCTGCATGTCAGCCTTTGATGGCCATCTTTCTTTGGTGTGTGAACATTTATGCAATGTATAATTGTGCCTAGTGTAATAGCGAGAGCTCTTTGGGAGTTTGAGGGGGATCTGTGGTGTCCCAGTTTCACTACTGTGGGTCTTTATTTGCCCACACAGACTGGCAGGACGTTTGGTGAACAAGGACTGGTCCAAGGACATCCTCAGAAGTAATATTATTATCTTAAAATAAATAGCTGGTGGCTTCTCCTTTTTTTTCTTTTTTTGACATTTCCTCAGTCTTGTGAAAGTACAGTGAGGTCGAAATCAGCTGAGTTCTATTTCATCAAGATTTCATAACATAAGCATTATATATGTGTATGAGATATATAGCTATATATATATATATATATATATATATATATATATATATATATATATATATATATATCTTTTTGAGCATGGAAACCCTTCAGCATATCTTGTCTGGCTCTACCAGTGACTGGGGGTGACACTTTAGACAAATCCCTTAATGTCTCCCAGCCTCTGTTTCCACGTGGACATTAGTACATATCTCCTTCAACATATCTTTTTTTATTGTATAGAAAAATCTCGATCAGTTTTTAGCAGTGTTCCATAGAACAGCCTACATCTGTATATATATTTATAGTAATAAAAGCAATGAAAGATACATACACGTATGTTTCAGTTCAGCATTCCCCAAACTGTAACCAAGTGTATATGGGGCTTTGACAAGTTAGGGGTTCATTTATCTTGAGCAACAAGCCAGCTTCCTCTCTTGCTGCCTGGCTCTTCTTAGCAATGGCTTCTGCGCCGGAGGCACCGCATGCCTGCTCGTCACAGGGAGAAAGTGGGGGAGACAGCCCCTGCTTACTCTCCAGGATGTCCCCTTGGCCAGATGGAGTCCACTGGCCTCTTCTAGCTAACATGATTTTGGGGAAGGCCAGTGTTTTCTCATCTCCGTGGAAGAGGAAGGCAAAGAAGATGAAGAGTGAATGCTGAGTGACTTCTGGCTGTAGGAGTCTGCCATACCGGTCGTGTTTCTCTTTTTGTCTCAGGAGCCAGAAAATTCAGGACTCTTTTTTCCCTGACTAGTATTAATAACCTACCGTCCGTGGCTGACAGCATTAATTTTCCGGACCTTTTGGTTGGGATTTTGAAAGGACCCAATAAATAGTACCCTTTCCCTCACTTGAGTTCTGAGTTCATAGAGAAATAAGTCAAAGGCGTTAACACATGGGGACCGAATATCACTTTTTTTAAACTGATAGAAGTGAGATTGAAGAATGTAGCTCAGATCTTCGTGCAGATGGACTTTGTATGTATCGCACCATAAGCAGACCTACTCATCCAGCCACAGGCAATGCTAGACCTCAAGAGCGTAGCAGCCCTGCATCTCTCCATGTGGGGTGGGGCCGGGTCTGGGGGCAGCTTCAATGAAGACTTACGCCAAGACGGAGCAGGGCAGAATTTTTACTCCCTGTGTGCATACTCCCAGGAGGCAAAAAGGAGGAGTTGAGCTGAACATCCCAGTTTATTGCAAAAGTCATCCGTCCCATTAATCTCTTGCTTTCCTGGGGAGGAACAGTGCTGGGGCATGGGGGGAGCCAAGAAAAGAAACATCATGTGGAATATATATTCTCTTCTAAGACTTTTAGCTCATTTTTTATTCTGCTTTAATTTTGCTTGTCTTGTTTACAATGTGTTCATCTTTGTAAGCCTCATAAAATCCTTCTGGAAAGTACACTGTATAAATCATGAATAAATAAAAAAATAATCTCCCTTGAAAGCTGATATGAGGGCAAATGATGATCGAAGGATTTGAGGACATGATCCAAGACGCCTGGAGAAATACCCAGAACGGGTGCAGGGCAGAGAGTGAGAACCACGTGGCATCTGTGGCCTGTGACTGTCTTGCTGGGGTGTCAGTGAGTCTCACATCTACCTGGGGCAGTTGATCTATGTCGGAGCACGTATGTCTTCTCCACCCTCAGCAGTGACTGAATTTGTATCACTGTGTGGTGGCCACTTGTGGCCTCTATTCCAAACTCGTCAGTCTAAGAGGTTGAGGAACAAACTTCAGGTTCTAACTGACAAGCAGAAGGGTTTACGGCCTCGCTGCAGAAAGACAGTTGCATGCACCTTGATTGATTCAGCCCACCTGCAAAGAGATCAGCCTTTTTAGTAGTATTTATGCCACAGTTTTGAAGCATGATTTTACCGATCTCTCCCCTCCCAGTGCTGTGAAGTCAGTTATGTATGCAGTCTGAAACAGCCCTTTTGAAACTTTAATACTGTGTGAATCACCAGGGTGTTTTTCAAAATGCAGATTCTGTGTCTGTAAGTCTGGAGTGGGGCCTGGGATTCTGCACTTCTAATACGCTCCCAGGTGAGGTCAGTGCTGCTGGTCTGAGGACCGTGTTTGGAGCAGCAGGGGTCTAAAGACCACAGATCTTTGGTTCTTTTCACAGGTGGAAAGTTGCTGTCTGGGCTTGGGGGGTGAAGCCTCTGGTGTCCACACCAGCTGCTGGCTGAAGTTCTACTTCGTCAAGAAGAACCCTACCATCTCTTATTCATTTGTGAAAGCAAAATGGGAGTTTTGGGTATTTCATAAGCTGTGGCTACTGTTTTTTTTTTTTTTTTTTTAAAGATTTTATTTATTTATCTGACAGAGACAGCCAGCGAGAGAGGGAACACAAGCAGGGGGAGTGGGAGAGGAAGAAGCAGGCTCCCAGCGGAGGAGCCCGATGTGGGACTTGATCCCAGATCACCGGGATCACGCCCTGAGCCGAAGGCAGACGCCCAACGACCGCGCTACCCAGGCGCCCCTGTGGCTACTGTTTTGAATTCCACTGTTGTGTGACATCGTGGTCACTGTTGAGTTTAGTAAGAGAAAGTGACCTTAGACAAATGGTGTTCGTTTTGACATTAACCAAAGGAAGCACCACTTTTTTTTTTTACTGTTTTCTCCACCCTGAAGGCTCTGTGTTGGTGGAACTCTGCATGTCAGAGGTATGTCTGTGAGCTGTGCGGCCTCAGGTGAGCTCACCTTATGAGGCCCCTTGGTGGGGGAAAAGCAAGCATGTACTTGGCTTTGCTTTTTTCTTTCTAAACAATCTAGAAAATTTAGTAGTGAGTTGGGAGTTTGATAATAGATAAATGTAAGATCTGAGTATATTGGAAATGATTTTGAAGAATGAGGATCACAAGTTTTTCCTTTGCAAAAGGTGATCAGACAGAAAAGGGCACAAGCTGGACTGGCTGGCCGAGTTCTCTCTATGGTTAAGTCAATATGTGTCCTAGAGATCATCTCATTAGCCGCATTTGTAAAGGTGATCATTTGATAGGTGAGGAAACCTGTAGGATTGAAGAATTTATTCTATGTGAAACAGTATGGCAGCTCCTCCAGAAATTAAAAATAGAATTACTATGTGACCCAACAATCCCACATCCAGGTATATATATATCTAAAAGAATTGAAAGCTGGGTCTCAAGGAGATATTTGCACACCCATGTTCATAGCAGCATCAGTCACTATAAGAAGAGGAAGCAATCCAAGTGTCTATCAACACATGAATGAATAAACAAAAAGTGGTATACGCATGCAATGGGGTATTATTTGGCTTTAAATGGAAGGGAAATCCTTGGGGTGCCTGGGTGGCTCAGTCGGTTAAGTGGCTGCCTTCGGCTCAGGTCATGGTCTCTCTCAGGTCATGGTCTCAGGGTCCTGGGATCGAGCCCCAGCCCCCGTGTCGGGTTCTCTGCTTCTCCCTCTCCCTCTCCCTCTGTGTGCACTCTCTCTCTCTCTCTCAAATAAATAAAATCTTAAAAACAATAAATAAAAGGAAGGGAAATCCTGACATGTTCGTCTACAACATGGATGAATCTTGTGCTAAGTGAAATGCAAGTGTTTAATATGTACCAGGCTTTGTGCTAAATGCTTTACCATCTTATTTCATTCTCAGAACAACTTTATGGGGCAGCTACTTTTCTTCTTTTCTAGCGTGGTAAAAAACACATAAGGCTAAATTTACCATCAACATTTTTTTAGGTGTTTTTTAAAAAGATTTTATTTATTTATTTGAGAGAGAGAGAGAGAGAGCCAGCACGAGCAGGGGGAGGGGCAGAAGGAGAGGGAAAAGCAGACTCCCTGCTGAGCGGGGAGCTTGACATGGGGCTTGATCCCAGGACCCTGGGATCATGACCTGAGCCGAAGGCAGACACTTAACTGACTGAGCCACCCAGGCGCCCCACCACCAACCATTTTTAAGTGTACAAGTTAGTAGTGTCAAGTATATTCACATTGTTGTGCAATAGATCTCCATATGTTTTTCATCTTGCAACAGTGAAACTCTATATCCATTAAACACTAATTCTCCCTCCCCTAGTTCTTGGCAACTGCCTTTCTACTTTCTGTTTCAATTGTTTTGACTACTTGAGATACTTCATATGAGTAGAATCACACAGTCTTTGTTGTTTTGTGACTCGTGTATTTTGCTTAGCATAATGTCCTTGAGGGCCATTTGTGTTGCAAATGGCAAGATCCTGTTCTTTTTTATGGCTGAATATTATTCCATTGTACACATATGCCTTTTTTTTTTTAATCCATTCATCTGTTGATGGCCACTTGTTTGCTTCCAGTTCTTGGCTATTGTGAATAATGCTGCTGTGACTATATCTTTTTGAGATTCTGCTTTCAATTCTTTTGGATATATACCCAGAAATGAGATTGCTGGATCATATAACTATATTTTTCATTTTTTGAGGGTCCCCCACACTGTTTTCCATAATGACTGCACCATTTGATACTCCCACCAAAAGTGCATGAGGGTTTCAACTTCTCTGTATACTCACCATCACTTGTTATCTTCTGTTCTTTTGATTAGTGGCCATTTTGATGGGTGTGAGTTGATATCACATTGTAGTTTGGGTTTGCATTTCATTAATGGTTAGTGATACTGAACATCTTTTTATATGTTATTGGCCATTTATATACCTTCTTTGGAGAAACATCTAAATATTTTGCGATTTTTAAATTGATTATTTTTTGTTGTTGGGTTGTAGAATTTTCTTATATATTCTGGATATTACCCCTTGTCAGATACATGATTTACAATTATTTTGTACCATTCTGGGGGTTAGCTTTCCACTCTGTTGATTGTTTCCTTTCATGTTCAGAAGTTTTATGGTTTGGTATAGTTTCACTTGTCTATTTTTTACTGCCTGTCCTTTTGGTGTCATATCCAAGAAATCATTGCCAAATCCAGTGTTGGATCCTTTCTCCCTATGTTTTCTTCTTTTTTCTTTTTCTTTTTTTAAATTTTTTATTTAAATTCAATTTAGTTAACATATAGTGTATTATTAGTTTCAGGGCCTATGTTTTCTTTCAGGTGTTTAATAGTTTTAGGTCTTTCGTGTAGGTCTTTAATTTGGGTTAATTTTTGCATCTGCTGTAAATTCAGAGTCTACCTTCCTTCTTTTGCACGTGGACATCCAGTTTCCCAGTATCATTTGTTGAACATGGTCTCCTTTTCCTGCTGTGTAGCCTTGGTTCCCTTGTCAAAAATTGACAGCTATGTTTATATTTTATATATTTCTATATTTTATGTATGTTTATATACATTTTATAGATGAAGAAATCCAGATTAAACAGTACATTCAAGGTTATCTCAGAAGTGGCAAAATCAGCACCCAAGGTCATCATCCAAAGCTGAACTCTAAGCATCAACATTATGGAGAGAGGAAGGGACAGAAAAGTTTATAAACTTCTGATGTGATTTGACTGAGTTTCTAAATTTTATTATCTATAAAGGAGGTGAGGAGCTAAGGCTAGTGGTTTCTTAGATTCTTTTTTTTTTTTTTAAGATTTTATTTATTTACCCAAGAGAGAACATGCAGAGAGAGAGGGAAACACAGACTCTTCCTGAGCAGGGAGCCCGATGTGGGACTTAATCCCAGGACCCTGAGATCATGACCTGAGCTGAAGGCAGACACTTAACTGACTGAGCCATCCAGGCACCCAGTTTCTTAGATTCTTATCACCTCTTAAGTTCCTCAATTCTGTGTCTTCTCAACCTGACCTGATATGGTCTTTTTCTGGAACTTTGTGCTCAGGTCTGGAGAGAAGATGTAGTTGGGTCTGTTTTTTCTTGGGCTATTAGAAGGTGGTCTCTTGAGCCCTTCCTCCATGCCCCGGTGGCTTGACTGATAATCACCATGTGACAGTTATCCTGTGGGAAACTGGGCATTCCTTTAAAAAAATTTATTTATTTATTTATTTATTTATTTATTTATTATTTTTTAGATATTATTTATTTATTTGAGAGAGAGAGAAAGAGAGCACACACAGTCTGGGGGGATGGGCAGAGGGAAGAGAAAGATGAAGCAGAATCCCTGCTGAGTGGGGAGCCCGACTGGGGGCTGTATTCCAGGACCTGAGATTACTACCTGAGCCAAAACCAAGAATCGGACTCTCAACTGACTAAGCCACCCAGGCACCCCTAAAAAAAGTTTTTTAGAACAAACTCTACCCCAACGTGGGGTTCAAACTCAAGACCCCAAGATCAAGAGTTTCATGTTCTAACTGAGCCAAAGTGAGGCATTCCTTTTGCTCTTTTTCAGGCAGCTGTGTGTTACCTGATGGTAAATTCAGAGTCTCCTTCCCCTCCTGGGATTTATGATTGCTTGTAGAACTGTCACCCTGCAAAAATGCTAATCCCTGTTACCTCATATAACCTAGAAAGGCAGGTGCATGTTACTCTTGCTCAAAAGAGCGTATTTATGTAATTAATATTTTCAGCAGGATGAAATTACATAATTTGCAACTGTTTGAAATTGAATTGTACAGTTTCTGACTGTCTAGCATGTGGGAATTCTTAGCTATAATACTTTAATAATAATAATAATAGTAATAATGGGATTTGGTTTTGTCAGGTGTTTTCTTATTTTTTTGGTCTTGAATTTTTATGAAGGAAATAGAAGTTAAAAAAAATTTTTTTTTCTTTTCTTTCTTTTTTTTTTAAGAAGAGGGGAGAATTTAAGTGAGTAAGACTATGCGTAGTGAATTTGAGACTTAGGCTTTCTGGCCATAAATCTCATATATATAAAAATCTGAATAAATCTACTTCTTTTTTTTAAAGATTTTATTTATTTATTTGACAGAGAGAGACAGCGAGAGAGGGAATACAGCAAGGGGATTGGGAGAAGGAGAAGCAGGCTTCCTGCCAAGCAGGGAGCCCGATGTAGGGCTTGATCCAGGACCCTGGCTGGGATCATGACCTCAGCTGAAGGCAGACGCTTAACGGCTGAGCTACCCAGGTGCCCCTGAATAAATCTACTTTTGATCAATGTATGGAAGATGGACCAACAGTCCTCATTTGCAAAATGTCTTTGTATTATTGAGTGAAAGCTATTTGCCAGTATTTTGTCTAGAAATATGCTGTTGGAGTTTAGCTGGAAGGGGAAACTTTCCTGATTTGTACTGAATTTTGATGGCTTTCCTTTTAGGTGAAGGACAGCAGCAGCTTTTAACAAGATGCAAACATTTTCCTAAGATAAATCTGAAAAATTTCCCATGGGAAAGACTTACTTAAAAATACAAATATAAATCTTAGGGGCACCCAGGTGGCTCAGTTGGTTAGGCATCTGACTCTTGATTTTGGCTCAGGTTATGATCTCATGGGTTGTGGGATCGAGCCCCATGTGGGGCTCTGTGCTTGCGGGGAGTCTGCTTGAGGATTCTCTCCCTTTGCCCTTCCGCCACTTGTGCATGCTCTCTCTCAAGTAAATATTATTTATTTATTAATTATTATAAATGATACTTATTTGAGAGAGAGAGCACAAGCAGGGGGAGCGGCAGGCAGAGGGAGAGGGAGAAGCAGGCTTCCCGCTCAGTGGGAGCCCGATGTGGGGCTTGATCCCAGGACCCTGGGATCTTGACCTGAGCCGAAGGCAGACGCTTAACTGACTGAGCCACCCAGGTGCCCCTAAATAAATAAATCTTTAAAAAGATACAAATATAAATCTTAGAATAGTTATTCTGAAATTTGGTTTTGCTGGTCTTAAAAATGTCTCTAGGTATTTCAATGTTGTGAAACTCTCAAAGAAATTAGTTTTAATTTCTTTAGTTAGGGTTGGTGGAGGGCAGTGGTGGCTAATGCAAGAAAGGAAGAGTGATGGATAATCTTCCTCCTAATCTCTGGGTTCAGTTTTTTGGTTGTGTATTGCTCTCTTTTATTCACCCTTTCTTTTTTTTCATTTCTAGAGTCATTGTTGTCAGGGAGAGACCCTTATGTAGATTCTCATGGGATACTTATTTATTCACTTATTTGACATTTCGTGCCACTTTGGGGATGACTAATTCGGGACTTGAACCTTCTGGGTCATCCTGTTTTGTAGGAATGCTAAATCATATACAGATGGCTAATTTGTAATTTGACACAAACTCCACTGTAATTACTGACATGACTTTGACCAAATCATGTAACCTTTCAGGACCTCAGCTCCCTTTTCTGTAAAATAATCTAGTGTGATCACACCAGAAAACTTCTAATCTGTGGTGATTTTCAGAAGCTTGATTAGGGATTGGAGGAGTGGGAGGGGAGTGGCTATATACTGTATACTGTATTTCTTTTTTTTTTTTAATAATAATTTATTATGTTATGTTAGTCACCATACAGTACATCCTTAGTTTTTGATGTAGTGTTCCATGATTCATTATTTGCATATAACACCCAGCACTCCATGCAATATGTGCCCTCCTTAATACCCATCACCGGGCTAGCCCAATCCCCCATTCCCCTCCCCTCTGAAGCCCTCAGTTTGTTTCCCAGAGTCCATAGTCTCTCGTGGTTCATTCCCCCTTCTGTTTACCCCCCTTCATTCTTCCCTTCCTTCTCCTACCGATCTCCCTGCTATTTATGTTCCATAAATGAGTAAAACCATATGATAATTGTCTTTCTCTGCTTGACTTATGTATTTCTGAAAAAACTAACCTTAAGAAGTGGGTCCTCAGTGATGGGTAGTAAGGAGGGTACGTACTGCATGGTGAACTGGGTGTTATACGCAACTAATGAATCATCGAACTTTACATCGGAAACCGGGGATGTACTGTATGGTGACTAACATAATATAATTAAAAAATCATTAAAAAAAAAAAAGAAGTGGGTCCTGATCCCCCAAGAACTTACAGTCTAGTTTGTTTAATTAGCACCATCTGTTCTGGATGGTCTAAGATGATCTGTGAGCTTGTGACCTCTGGCAAGTCCCTCAACATCGCAGGGTTTTCAGTTTTCAAGTTTGTAAATTGATGGGCTGGAATTAGAGAGTCTCGAGTACTCTCTGATTAGAGATACATAGGGATGTTTGTCTCATACAGAGAGGCTCTCTACATATCTCTGATTTCCTCGGGACCTACTGTAGCATAGATCCAGAAGCTAGCATATTCAAGGCAGTTGAATCGTATGGTTTAGAGAGTGGCTGCTTGAATCCCACCTCTGTTAACACTGGGATCGTTGTGGGCTAGTTATGAATTAATGTGTAGGATGCACTTAAAACAAGACCTGGCCTGGAACATGGTTAAACACTCAAAAAAAATGTAGGCTGTTATTATTTTCTAAAAAAATTAATCCTGTTCAGGAAGAGAGTGGTGTTAGCTTTCATTGTTGCTGGCAGGGTGTAGATCTCTTTTCTGAACAGGTTGCCTGCTGCACAAACTATGTTCAGTGTGTCTGCATTGACTACCCCTATTTGGGTCATTGTGTGTTAGGCTAGCCCTGAGCCAGGTGGGATGAGACATGCGGGTTCCATCACACCACTGGTGTTCTTGACTAGCCAGCACCTTTTCTGGAGGTATCCACTCCATCTCCCTCCCCTCCCCAATGATAGGTGGACTCTGTGCTTCCTTGGGTCTGGAGTGTCTGTTATCTGCCCTACAAAGTGGAGAGCGACCATGGGGAGAAAGAAGACAAAGCTTCCAGGTTATAAATAGCTTCCTGATGAGATGCTCTTGCTATGGGCTTGTGATAATTATGATGGGAGCTGTTGGCTATAATCAAGTTTAATTGCTGAGAAGCATAGGGAGGTAGCCCTAAACACATATGCTCACGGGCTATCGTTATGCTTTTTCTGTCCTATTCTAGACTTAAAAATCTCTGATCAGCTCTCCAACCAGCAAGTTCTTGTGTATGAGGGTAACTCCAGTGCCTTCTGTGGTTCTTGGAGTGGGCCTGTGACCCTCCTGGGCCCACTTACTGATATCATGGCTCATGTGGTTTATTATGGATGGGAAGTTTGGGTGGATTATATAAGAAAGTCAATACCCCAGAAACACAGAAATGGGCCTTCTTGCTTATCTTCTTTCATCGAGGACACACAGTCTATGTGGGTGCATGTGTGTGTGTGTTTGTGTGTGTTTATATATGTGTGAGTGTGTGTGTATGTGTGTGTGACAGAGAGAGAGAGAGTGATAGAGAGGAAGAGAGAGAGAGGGAGAGAGAGAGTTGGGAGTGTAGGAGAAAAAAAACAAAACAAGTGGGAAGAAATGGGTATATTTTTGAGAGTTGCTTATACTGTGTCCCAGAAATATGACCTTATCTTGCTATCGTGGGAGTAGGAATTGTTGCATTTCTTCTATTCTTATTTTTCCAGGGTCAAATGATAGTTTATAGATTATTATCAAAGCCTTTTGTTTTTCCTTCTCTCTTTGACTGTAGTGAGTTTTTTGTCTATCGGTGCTCCATTCAGAGTTTGCATGGGCAAAGAGAGGCAGTAAAGGCTGAATTAATTGATTTTTGTTCTATATTTAATTACTCTTATAAACATTTTTGCCTAAAAAGTGGGAAGGGATTTCTAAAATAAAGTTGGATTCATATCAATGAACCATGTGGTTTGGGCCATGCTATCACAGATAATGGTTGGGTTATCAGTGTTATTATTTGGCTTTCTTTTGTCTTAACAGCACTAGCTCCCTCCCAAGCCACTTTTAAGGCTTCGGTTACTTATAATAACCAGTCAAGTGTCTTAGAAATCTCCACAGACCCCACTTCCTACCCTAAATGCTCAATCAACTTGCCTTTGCCCTAGTACCTCCCATTCATGTTCGCCACCCGGAACCCTCTCCCTTCTCAGTCCTCGTGGATTCCAGTGGACTGTTGTTTGGATCTTAATTATGATTTTTCCAGGATGCTGAGCTTTGCTCTCTATGGACTTTTTCCTGTAGTTTGGCCCATTTCGCCGTACATAGAGTGCCTACTTAAGCTCTCAGAACCTCCATTTGGGTCTCTGGGGCATTGGACTGTTCTGGCCTGGAATTCTGACATTGAAACCACGCACAGGTGCTTTGCTGTATATAGCTATAATTCTCAGTAGGGGTTATTTTGTGTCTGTAGCTGGTGAACTCACTGCGTTAGGCAGGACCCAATGTTAATGAGGCCTGTGATCATAAGTTACTATGAGTCAGTCACCATTGCTCTGTCCCATAATGCATGCTCTTCCCTTGTCCCGTCAACTTGCAAATGAGGTTACTTACTGACCTCCAGGAGACAAGAAATAGGAGCAGTGCTCACCCACCTTTATTGCAAGAACAAAAACAAAAACAAAACCCATGTACTGTATTTCAATACATGGAAAATGTATAATAATAATAATTAAACTTAACATAATAATGATGACATAGTAATTATAATCATAATGTTATAAGTAGCCCTGGGAGGCAGGGTGTTTAAATGTTCTGACCAAGCTGGTTTTGAATGACTCAAATGATTTTAGGTCTTTGCAAATTTTCTTTTGGCATATTTGACTGTGTTTCTAATACGTTGGTTGTAATTTTTTAAGAAAATGTATTTGCCAAACAAAATATTTACACATTTCATTGACAATTGTATTTAGGTTAAAAAAGAAATATTCCTTTTCCTCTTTAGTGTTGATATCCTTTCAGGTACTTAAAAGATAAATTGTTACTCTAGCTGAGTTATTCGGTTAAAACATACATGATGGGGGCGCCTGGGTGGCACAGTGGTTAAGTGTCTGCCTTTGGCTCAGGGCGTGATCCTGGCGTTATGGGATCGAGCCCCACATCAGGCTCCTCCGCTATGAGCCTGCTTCTTCCTCTCCCACTCCCCCTGCTTGTGTTCCCTCTCTCGCTGGCTGTCTCTATCCTGTTGAAGAAATAAATAAAATCTTTAAAAAAGAAAAATGTACATGATGATTATTGTACATTTTCTTTAATGAGTTGATTTCAGACTACCCTGCTCATTTTTTTTTTTTTTAATGCTGGCTTAGTTTTAAACCTGTAGTTTGTCTTGCTTTAAGAAAAAGTGCTATGCAAAAGTAAAACCTTAGAATACATATTTTTTTTCCCAGGTGGGAAGATGAATTTCTTACATTATAACAAGGTTTTCACTTTCTTATGAATCCTTTAGCTATGACTATCAAAAATGTATTTTGTAGCTTTTAGGAGCATATTCAACCATGAAAATCCCACACATGTGGATTCTAATCCAGATATTTATTTCTCACTGGTCACAGAATCTGGCTAATAAATGGTTCTCTCCCTTCTGAGTTTTCTTCTCCCTTTTTTTTTTAAAGATTTTATTTATTTATTCGACAGAGAGAGAGACAGCCAGCGAGAGAGGGAACACAAGCAGGGGGAGCGGGAGAGGAAGAAGCAGGCTCATAGCAGAAGAGCCCAATGTGGGGCTCGATCCCACAACGCGGAGATCACGCCCTGAGCCGAAGGCAGACGCCTAACCGCTGTGCCACCCAGGCGCCCCCTTCTTCTCCCTTTTTATTTGGCATCATCTGGGATTTTAATTTGAGAGCTATTAATCCATTCATTGATGTCACAATTCGAGCTTACTACCAAGCCTGTGGGTTCCTACTGGGATCTTACCTTACTCTTAAAACATTATTGGTTGATTATTACCCTTTGCTTTAATTTACTCCTACTGATTTAAAGTCTTATGACTGCTCTAATATAAGTCAATTTGAATTAATGTTTCGGAGAAGACCCTAGGAGGCCTGCAGCCAAATGCTTACTAAGGTTACTGTGTCTGCTCTTCTACTTACTCAGTAAAAACTCTGTTTTTTTCAAAAATGGCTAGATATTTTATTGCTCATTTTATTACCTAATTTGTTATGATTCATTCTCTCTTTTGTATTATTCTTTTATTAGAGATTTTTGTTAGGTAGACTTCGTGTCAACATAGTTTGAAAAATTCACTGGTTTCTTTTCTTTTCTTTCTTTTCTTTTTTAAATTGCCAGTGTGATAATAGGCTTAGTAACTGATTCCCCTTGTGACTTTGTACAATCTAAACCTGCTGTGATTAAATACCAGTTCTCCAGGAATAGTACAAATATGTCACAGTCTGTGTTAACAAAGTATTACTAGTCCCTAATGGACCAGGTTCTAATTTCATTATTGTTAAATCAGAATTTTAATGACCAGTTTAGTCATTTGAACATTATTATTATGTTTTTATGCATTTAATTTCCAGAATTTCCTCTTTCTAGATACTCCTTTTAGTTTCCTATAAATTATTTAGGTTAGAATAAACTCATTTCATTTAATTCATTAACTTCTCTTCTATATTCTAAGTTTCCATTAAATGTACTTTCCTTTCTTTCTGGTAAAGGATTCTTTTACTATCCGTTTTTTGAAAAGTTTCTTTTATAGCTAAATAATTTTCCTTTCATAATATGCATTTTTCTTTTGACTAAAACTAGAATTTATTATGCCAGAGTTTTCCAATGAACTTACATTCTCCCGCTATATCATGTATATTGTTTCTCTGTTAAATGAACAGAATGTGTTCAAGGTTTCTGAGTTGCACAATTGCCTGTCATACATAAAATAAAGACAGGGAGGTGAGGAGGTGAGGGTGGGACTCAGCTCATCAGTGGAATCTCTTGAGAGCCATTGGAATGGCCACTTATTTATTTAATATGTATGTATTTTAGAGGGGGGAAGGGCAGAGGGAAGAGAAAAGAGAACCCCAAGCAGACCCCACACTGGGTGGGCTCTATCCCAGGACCCTGAGGTCACGACCTGAACCGAAACCTAGAGTCGGATGCTTAACTGACTGTACCATCCAGGTGCTGCATGGCATCGGTGGCCTTTTAGCTAGAGCTTTGGGTGTGGCTGAAACTGAGGAATGAACCAGAGATTCAAGAGGGCAGGTTCAGGAGGGGAACTGGTGAGGGAGGGTGCAGGAATGTGTAAGTGCCCCTCTTTTCTTTCACTGAAACTAAATATAAGAGGAGATGAAGCTCACACACATCAGATGACAACAGTGGGATCCAGTGTGGCTCTGGGACTGGTGGCCAGTCCTGTCATTGGATGCTGTCAAGCCCCCAAGAGGGAGGTGCTTTTTGCCCTGGGATGGTGAGCACGGTTTGCACAGGAGTCAGCTTGACTGAGGGACAAGCTTGGGCTGGGCCAAAAGGGTGAGAGGGGTATAATACAAACAGGGAAGACCAGGAGGTGTGAAAAGCACAATGTGGAGGCTGCAAGTCTATCAGGTTGGCAGGAATAGAGCGTCTTCCCAGGTGAGCATGACCGCGTGTTTGGGCCGGATTGTGGACAGCCTAGAGGTGCTGTGACTTGTAAATGATACTTATACCCCAGGCTTCTTGCATTCAGTAATGCTTGCTTGATTTGGCATCTTCTAGAAAAGCTTTTATTAAAAGTGGCCCCACTGTCCATCTTCACTTAACAGAAAGTGAGAATAGATGAAAATGAAAGCACATAAATTATCCTTTGGAATGTTTCTCAATATTAAAATTAATTGGGTTTTCTGTATTATCATTGAGAATATAATCAAGAGATTAATTTGTGATGAGAAAGTGTGTGTATGTGTGTGCGTGTGTGTGCGTGCGTGTGATTTTGAAGGAACTTAACCTTTATTGGAGAGAGCTTTAATTGTTCTAGGGTAACTGATTTTTCTAAGTTATAACAGACAGTAAAATGGCCCTTAAGTGTGCTGGGATAGCTCTTAAACTGATTAATTCTCAGTGGGACATTTCGTGTTAATTAGGGCTTTCGTTCTATTGGAGGGAAAAGCAGTATGTTGCCATATATGATAATTCTAAGACTCTAAGGATATTTGAGAATTTAGTCCATTCCTCTGTAAAATGGTCAAAGAGCTTAAGAGAATTGCTCACAGGTAATAGAATTCCAGAATTTCATGGGTTGATTTTATCTTAAAGATAATCCAGACCATTGGTTCTCAAATGTTAGCTAGCATCAGAATCGCCTGGAGGGCTTGTTCAAACCTGGATTTCTGGGCCCCCCCTTAGTGGGTCCAGTCCAGTAAATCCAGGGTAGGCCTTAGAATTTGCATTTCTGTCAAGTGTCCAGGTGATTGCTGATGCCACTAGTCTGGCAACAATTTCCTATATTTGTTAGAACTGGGTTTCATAGACTTTGCTAATTGGTTCATTAGTCTGTCCATTCAAGAAATATGTACTCTCCTCACTCAGTGTTTCAGGTGCTGGGGGTTACAGCGATGCACAGACCAAGTCCTGGTGTCCAGAAGCCTCTATTCTAGTGCCAGAGCTAGACGGTACATCACGTCACTTTGGGCAGAGATAAGGGCTGTGCAGGAAGAGAGCTTCAGGTAGGATACTGGAGGAGAGTGATGTCAGGGAAGAGCTCTCTGGGGAGATGAGGCCTCCAGGCAGGGGCTACAGAAGCTCCAACGGTCCGAGGCAGTAAGGGGTTGGGGTGTTTGAAGCTGGTCTTTTGGGAGGAGAAGGGGGGAGAGCCATCTGAGAGCAGGGGCAGCAATGTTGTTACCGGGGCAGCCTAACTGTTTACTTTGCGCAGGTTTCGTAAGCTCTCTGGGCTCCAGTTTTTTCCTCTGCAAGAAGAAATAATACAGTATCTATCTCATACAAGTGTTACGAAGAATGTACACTGTTGTGAAGTATATACAACTGTCGTGCGTACCAAGAGCTTAGACTAAGTGTGTGGAATGTACTAGGCAGTCAACAAATCTTACCCATTTTCTCCCGGCACCCTTCTTTCCCCTTTCCCTCTTATTAGTATTGACACAGAAAAAAGACTGAAAGGATTGATACAGTGTTCAAGTAGTCATCTGTGGGTAGCAGGATTCTGAGCGCTTTTTCATTTTTCTGGTTCTTTTTTTGGTGCTGAATTTGTTTGCACTGCACTTGATTGCTTTATAATTAGGGGAAAAAGCTATTTAAAAGTAACATATTTACATGATTATTTTCCAGGAAAATACATGGCAGCATCCACACTAAATCCTATGATTGCTGTTTCTGCCTCACCATTTTGTGATCCTGTTTCTTTGAGTTTTCTTCTTCTCTGAAACCAGCTTTTCTCCTTGACTTTTTAATTTTGTTAGTGATTCTTTCCTTCTCTCGGCCACACGTTGTTGAGACCAGTGAACCTCTTAGTCTCTCATCATTTATCACGTTTTGGAAATTCTTTCTTCTAAATTTCTCACACTACTGTCCATTGCCCCAGCCTAGTTCAGTTCCTGACCACTGCACACCTGGATTATCAGGTTTTCTTGTCCATTGGTTTCTTTTAATCCTTACATAGTGATGCCAGATTAACATCTTAAAATTCCATGTTTCTTATTCATTCCTTTGCTCAAACACTTCCATTATTGAGGATGAAATCCAATTTCTTAGCTTGACATTGAAGGATCTTCACATTTGCTCTTTCTCTGCTCTCCCAAATATTCTACTCTTTACCTTATTTATGGTCGTTTCCTTTCATATTTCTATATATGAGTGCCTTTGCCCTCTGCCCTCTTTGTGTCCAAATTCTACTCATCCTGGAAGATCTTGCTTAAATACATCCTTGTCCAAAGTGTTCACATTTTTGCCTTTGTAAGTTGCAGTAGCATTGCTCTGTTCATTTGTCAGTTAATCACACACTGGCTTGTGATTTTCTCCTATTGAAATGGTATTAATCTCTGTGTCTTTTAACATTTCATGTGCTTATCTCTTCTCTCCAACTAAATTGAAATGTTTCTGAGGGTGCCTACATTTCTAACACCCAGTGCTCTGTAGAAGATGGTTGGTATATGGGATATTGATTGATGAATTCATATATCTTTAATATTTGATAAAAATAGATGCTGGAATAAAAAGCTTTTTTTTTGAAAGGAAAGACAGAATTTCAACTTAGTTTCTTCATTAACTTTGTTTTTGATTTCTACTATTTACGATGTTGTTTATCCTGAGAGTCTGAGCTTCTTTTAATGGTCAGATCAATATTTGCTTGAATATCTCCCAAAGCAAGCCTTTTGTAATTCAGTTATTAGAGAAAGCCATTACATCGTTGAGTGTAGGATTTTTTTAACATGCAGTAAAGTCCAGTTGGTAAAATCTCTGTGACAGGGAGCCAGTGCCCTGTTATTTATGACCTGGATGCTATTCCTCTGAACCGTGAGCTCCTGGAGGGGAGTTATGCTTTTCAGTCTTCTGCGTGATCCGAAGTACCTGACACAGTGTCTGGCCCAGAGTGCTCATTGTGTGTCAATGAAGAACCCACAGAGAAGCACTGCAGATTTAAAAGGAGGGAAAATGACATTTCAGGTATTTTTTTAAAAGATTTTATTTATTTATCTGAGAGGCAGAGTGAGCGAGCAAGAGAGAGAGAGCACACTCAAGCAGGGGGAGGAACAGAGGCACAGGGAGAAGCAGGCTCCCCACTGAGCAAGGAGCCAGATGTGGGACTCGATCCCAGGACGCTGGCATCACGCCCTGAGCCGAAGGCATATGCTTAACGACAGAGCCACCCAGGGACCCCCGTCTCAGGTATTTTTAACATACTGAATATTTACCATGAATTTTAATTTTTCTTCTAATGAACAAAGCACAATTTTTAATGACTAGAACTTAACAATATAATGATTTTTTATTTTTTTATTTTATTAAAAAAAATTTTTTTTACAGATTTTATTTATTTATTTGACAGAGATAGAGACAGCCAGCGAGAGAGGGAACACAAGCAGGGGGAGTGGGAGAGGAAGAAGCAGACTTATAGCGGAGAAGCCTAATGTGGGGCTCGATCCCACAACGCTGGGATCATGCCCTGAGCCGAAGGCAGACGCTTAACTGCTGTGCCACCCAGGTGCCCCAATATAATGATTTTTTAAAAGCTCTCACTTGGGACGCCTGGGTGGCTCAGTTGGTTAAGCGTCTGCCTTCCGTTCAGGTCATGATCCCGGGGTCCTGGAATCGAGTTCCACATCCGGCTCCCTGCTCAGCAGGGAGCCTGCTTCTCCCTCTCTGCTGCTCCCCCTACTTGTGCTCTCTCTCTCTGAAAAATAAATAAATAAAATCTTATAAAAATAAATAAAAAAATAAAAGCTCTCACTTTTTGTTATGAGCTAAATTATGTCTGCTGCCCCCCACCCCCCACCCCCCAAATTCATGTTGAAGCTCTAACCCCCAATGTGATTATATCTGGAGATAGGCCCTTAATGGAGATTATTAAGGCTAAGTGAGGTCAAAAGAGTAAAGCCCCAATCCAATAGAACTGGTGAGCTTCTAAGAGGACGCGACACCAGAAGTTTCTCTCTCTCTCCCCACGTGGACATAGAGGAAAGTCCACATGAAGACACAGTGAAAAGCCAGGGAGAGAGGTTTTACCAGGATCCAATCCTGCTGGCACCTTGATCTTGGACTTCTAGTCTCCGGAACCATGGGAAAATGCACGTGTGTTGTTCAAGGTGGCCGGTTGTGGCCTTCTGTTACGGCACCTGAGCAACACACCCCCTGACTCGGTGCATCCGTGTACTGGATTGATAGCACCTACTCATTGTACTGTGACTGCTGCCATCCTGGTTGTGCAAGAGATTTCGAAATTCCATTTCTCTCTTTGTGTAGAGTGATAATGCTGGCTGGCTATGTGCATGTCCTCACCTCTAGTTTCTGCCTCTTTGAAACCTGCCCCGAAACACCCCTAAACTTCCCAGGTGGTCGGCAGTGATGGAGACCAAGCAAGCAAGGAATGAAAGCTCAAGTGTGTGTTGGAGACTCTCTGGGAAGTGGGAATGGAGGGGCAGAAACAGGGAGCTCAGCTCTGGACCATTCGATGACCTGCAGAACAGGAAAATCCAGCCCTTTGCTCTTTTCCCTTAACTTTCCTTTTTTTCCTTAAATGATGCTAGTAACATTTGAGGGGAACACACTGTCGTATAATGGCAGTTTTGGCAAAGGCTCTCTGTTCCCTTCAAATTTCCTACAGTCATGACTGCCTCTGGCCTTAGTTCTGTCTTGCTCCCACTTTCCTAGTTATTTTTTTTTTATTAATAATGATTTTTTATTATATTATGTTAGTCACCATACAGTACATCCCCGGTTTTCGATGCAAGGCTCGATGATTCATTAGTTGTGTATAACACCCAGTGCACCATGCAATATGTGCCCTCCTTACTACCCATCACCGGTCTATCCCATTCCCCCACCCCCCTCCCCTCTGTAGCCCTCAGTTTGTTTCTCATAGTCCATAGTCTCTCATGTTTCATTCCCCCTTCTGATTACCCCCCCTTTCTTTATCCCTTTCTTCCCCTACTGATCATTCTAGTTCTTATGTTCCATAGATGAGAGAAATCATATGATAGTTGTCTTTCTCTGCTTGACTTATTTCACTTAGCATTATCTCCTCCAGTGCCGTCCATGTTGTAGCAAATGTTGAGAACTCATTCTTTCTGATTGCTGAGTAATATTCCATTGTATATATGGACCACAACTTCTTAATCCAGTCATCTGTTGCAGGGCATCTCGGCTCCTTCCACGATTTAGCTATTGTGGACATTGCTGCTATGAACATTGGGGTGCATATGGCCCTTCTCTTCACTACGTCTGTATCTTTGGGGTAAACACCCAGTAGTGCAATGGCTGGATCATAGGGTAGCTCAATTTTTAACTTTTTAAGGGACCTCCACACGGTTTTCCAGAGTGGCTGTACCAACTTGCATTCCCACCAACAATGTAGGAGGGATCCCCTTTCTCCACATCCTCTCCAACAATTGTTGTTTCTTGCCTTGTCTATTTTTGCCATTCTAACTGGCGTAAGGTGGTATCTCAGTGTGGTTTTGATTTGAATTTCCTTGATGGCTAATGATTTTGAACATTTTTTCATGTGTCTGTTAGCCATTTGTATGTCTTCATTGGAAAAGTGTCTGTTCATATCTTCTGCCCATTTTTTGATTTGTTTATTTGTTTCTCGTGTATTGAGTTTGAGAAGTTCTTTGTAGATCTTGGATACCAGTCCTTTATCTGTAGTGTCATTTGCAAATATATTCTCCCATTCCGTGGGCTGCCTCTTAGTTTTTCTGACTGTTTCCTTGGATGTGCAGAAACTTTTAATCTTGATGAAGTCCCATAAATTCATTTTATCTTTTGTTTCTCTTGCCTTTGGGGATGTGTCATGAAAAAGGTTGCTTTGGCCGATGTCGTAGAGGTTGCTGCCTATGTTCTCCTCTAGAATTTTGATGGATTCCTGTCTCACATCGAGGTCTTTCATCCATTTGGAGTTTATTTTTGTGTATGGTGTGAGATAGTGGTCAAGTTTCATTCTTTTGCATGTAGCTGTCCAATTTTCCCAGCACCATTTATTGAAGAGACTGTCTTTTTCCCACCGGATGTTTTTTCCTGCTTTATCAAATATTAGTTGCCCAAAGAGCTGAGGGTCCATTTCTGGGCTCTCTATTCTGTTCCATTGGTCTATGTGTCTGTTTTTGTGCCAGTACCATGCTGTCTTTGTGATCACAGCTTTGTAGTACAGCTCGAAATCCGGCATTGTGATGCCCCCAGCTTTGTTTTTCCTTTTCAACAGTTCCTTGGAGATTCGGGGTCTTTTCTGGTTCCATACAAATTTAAGGACTATTTGTTCCAGTTCTTTGAAAAACGTTCTCAGTATTTTGATCGGGATAGCATTGAAAGTGTAGATTGCTCTGGGTAGCATGGACATTTTAACTATGTTAATTCTTCCGATCCATGAGCATGGAATATCTTTCCATCTTTTTATGTCTTCCTCAATGTCTTTTAAGAGTGATTTATAGTTTCTAGAATAAAGGTCCTTTACGTCTCTGGTTAAGTTAATTCCAAGGTAACGTATGGTTTTTGGTGCTATTGTAAATGGGATGGATTCCCTGATTTCTCTTTCTTCGTTCTCGTTATTCGTGTACAGAAATGCAACTGATTTCTGAGCATTGATTTTGTATCCCGCCACGTTACTGAATTGCTCTATAACTTCTAATAGTTTGGGAGTGGCTTCTTTTGGGTTTTCCATATAGAGTATCATGTCGTCTGCGAAGAGAGACATTTTGACTTCTTCTTTGCCGATTTGAATACCTTTGATCCCTTTTTGTTGTCTGATTGCTGTTGCAAGGACTTCTAGTACTATGTTGAATAATAGTGGCGAGAGTGGGCATCCTTGTCGTGTTCCTGATCTTAAGGGAAAGGCTTCCAGCTTTTCCCCATTGAGAATAATATTTGCAGTAGGCTTTTCATAGATGGCTTTTATGAGATTGAGAAATGTACCTTCTATTCCTACACTCTGAAGGGTTTTAATCAGGAAAGGATGCTGTATTTTGTCAAATGCTTTTTCGGCATCGATTGAGAGGATCATATGGTTCTTGAGTCTTTTCTTGTTGATATGATGTATCACGCTGATTGATTTGCGAATATTGAACCACGCTTGCATCCCAGGTATGAATCCCACTTGATCGTGGTGGATAATCCTTTTAATGAACTGTTGGATTCTATTAGCAAGTATCTTGTTGAGGATTTTGGCGTCCATATTCATTAGGGAAATCGGTCTGTAATTCTCCTTTTTGAGGGGGTCTTTGCCTGGTTTGGGGATCAAGGTAATATTGGCCTCATAGAATGAGTTTGGTAGCTTTCCTTCTGCTTCTATTTTTTGAAATAGCTTTAGGAGAATAGGTATTATTTCTTCTTTGAATGTTTGGTAGAATTCCCCAGGAAAACCGTCCGGGCCTGGAGTTTTGTTATTTGGAAGGTTGTTTATCACTGACTCAATTTCTTCATAATTAATTGGCCTGTTTAAGAAATCAATTTCTTCCTGTTTCAATCTTGGTAGTTTATAGGTTTCCAGGAAGGATTCCATCTCTTCCAGATTGCTTAGTTTATTGGCATATAGCTGTTGATAAAAATTTCTAATAATCCTTCCAATTTCAATGGTGTTCGTCATGACCTCTCCTTTTTCATTCATAATTTTAATAATCTGGGTCCTTTCTCTTTTCTTTTGGATAAGTCTTGCCAGTGGTCTGTCAATTTTATTGATTCTCTCCAAGAACCGGCTTCTAGTCCTGTTGATCTGCTCTACTGTACTTCTGGTTTCTGCTTGATTGATTTCAGCTTTAATTTTGGTCAACTGCTTCCTTGTGCGTGGATTAGGCCTGTCCCTCTGTTGCTGTTCCAGCTTCTTGAG
The DNA here is from genome assembly GCF_024610735.1 of Ursus americanus. NCBI lineage: Eukaryota > Metazoa > Chordata > Mammalia > Carnivora > Ursidae > Ursus > Ursus americanus. Next base: position 60,277,477 of record NC_142135.1, read on the forward strand.
GTGAGAATATAAAAACTGCATTTTAGATTTTTCTATTCTTTTGAGTGAGGCTTGGATGGCTATGTATTTCCCCCTTAGGACTGCCTTTGCAGTATCCCATAGGTTTTGGACTGTTGTATTTTCATTCTCATTGGTCTCCATAAATTGTTTAATTTGATTTTTGATTTCCTGGTTTATCGAGTCATTCCTGAGCAGGATGGTTCTTAGTCTCCAAGTGTTTGAGTTTCTTCCAAATTTTTCCTTGTGGTTGAGTTCCAATTTCAGAGCGTTGTGGTCTGAGAATATGCAGGGGATAATTTCAATCTTTTGGTATCGGCTGAGACCTGTTTTGTGTCCCAGAACATGGTCTATTCTTGAAAATGTTCCATGGGCATTAGAATAGAATGAGTATTCTTTGGTTCTGGGGTGTAGTGTTCTATATATATCTAAGAGGTCCAACTCGTCGAGTATGGCATTCAAAGCCTTTGATTCTTTGCTTAGTTTTTGCCAGGGTGTTCTGTCTATTTCTGAGAGTGGAGTGTTGAGGTCCCCTACTATTAATGTATTTTTATCTATATGTCTCTTTATTCTGGTTAAGAGTTGGCTTGTGTATCTTGCTGCTCCCCTGTTGGGGGCATATATATTTATAATTGTCATATCCACTTGTTGAATACTTCCTTTAAGAATAATACAGTGCCCTTCTGCATCTCTAACTATAGTCTGTAGTTTAAAATCCAATTTATCTGATATGAGAATTGCTACCCCAGCTTTCTTTTGAGGTCCATTTGCGTGAAAGATGGTACTCCATCCCCTTACTCTCAGTCTGAATGCATCTTTGGGTTCGAAATGAGTCTCTTGTAGACAGCAAATGGATGGGTCATTTCTTTTTATCCAATCTGCAACCCTGTGGCGTTTGAAGCCAGAATTTAAACCATTAATGTTCAGGCTGAGTACTGAGAGATATGCTTTTAATTCTGCCATGTTGTCAGTAAAGTCTTTGTTTGTATTGGCTGTGACTTTCTGTTTTGTATCACTCTTGGGGCCTTTTTACTTTTATAGAACCCCCCGTAATACCTCCTGTAGGGCTGGTTTCGTGGTTACGAAATTGGCTAGTGACTGTCGATTCTGAAATGTCTTTATTTCTCCATCAATTCTGAATGACAGCCTTGCTGGATAAAGGATCCTTGGCTGCATGTTTTTCTCTGAAAGAGCTTTAAAAATGCTCCCCCAACCCTTTCTCTCATTCCAGGTCTGTGTAGACAGGTCTGACGTAATTCTGATGCCTTTGCCTTGGTACGTGAGAAATTTCTTTGCCCTGGCCGCTTTCAATACTGTATCCTTGGATCTCATATTTGCGAATTGTACTATGACGTGACGTGGTGTAGGTCTGTCATGGTTGAGCTTGGGAGGGGTCCTCTCTGCCTCTTGGACACGAATTTTTGTTTCCCTTGCTAGATTAGGGAAGTTTTCAGCTACAATTTGTTCAAATATCTCTTCTAGGCCTCTGTTTTTCTCCACCCCCTCGGGGATGCCGATGATTCTAACATTGGATCGTTTTGTTGAGTCAGTAATTTCCAGTAGCCAACATTCGTGGGCGTGGATTTTTTTAAGACCATCTTCTATTTTTATTTTTTCCTCTATTAACCCATCCTCCAATTCACTAACCCTTTCCTCCGCTTCCGTGACCCTGGCCGTCAGAGCCTCTAGTTTTGCCTGCATTTGGCTCATAGAATTTTTAATTTCTGTCAAATTCGCTCTCATTTCCGCCCTTAGGGATTCTATATTCTCAGTAATATTTTCCTGAATACTTTTCTCAAGTCTACTCATTATCTTGACCATTGTTACTCTGAATTCCATTTCTGATAATTTGGTTACATCCATATCCGTTACTTCTGTGGCAGAGGCCACTGACTCACTGTCTTTTCTTTGCTAGGGGGGGCTTCTCCTTCTTGTCATTCTGATGAAGAGAGGTTGCGGGGTTTCCAGAGCCCAAAATTGTTGACTGGGTCCCAGGCCGTGCCCCTTGTTTTATAGGGATCTTAGAGATGTGGGCTTCTTCTTTAAAGATTTTATTTATTTACTTATCTGAGAGAGGGAGACATACAGTCAGCAAGAACGAAACAGAAGCAGGGGAGTGGGAGAGGAAGAAGCAGGCTCCCAGCGGAGGAGCCCGATGAGGGACTCCTTTCCGGAACGCCGGGATCACGCCCTAAGCCGGAGACAGGAGCTCAATGACTGCGCCACCCAGGCGCCTGGGTTGTGGGCTTCTTGATTTTTCAGCCTGCCTTCTGTGTTCTGGGGGAGGGGCCTGCCGCGCCGATACTCAGGCAACCCTGTTTGGGTAGAGTCTCCGTGTCCCCTGCGAGGGAGGATGGGGATGGGCACTCTCTGAGCCGGTATTTCCAGGCTTTTGTTCTCTGGCGGCTTTCCCTGGCGGCCGGCTATGCCTCTTCTGAGGGTCAGAGCAGCAGAGGCTGCATTGTCACAGAACAGAGGGATTGCGGCCCGTTCTCCACTGATGTTCTGGCCACTTTAACTCTGTTACTGTTGATGCTGCTCAACCCTGCAGCGTCCCGGGATGTGCGCCCCACACCCGGCGTCCCAGCCCTCACTTCCAGGGCCGGCGCGTCTCTGTCCTTTGTGTTTCTAATGCCACCAGCCACCGGCCGCCCCGCAGGCTCCCGGGTCTCCCGGTCTCAGTCTATGCCCGGTGAGCAGACCTCGATTCCGGAGTTCCGTGAGAAGCCTGGTGGCGCGCGCACCCGGTTCAGGGTCTCAGTCTGCTATTTCGCGGGTGCCGACCGCGAGTCCGCCCGCTCCCCCGTGCAGGTGGCCCGCCAGCCGCCAGCCGCCCCGCGCGCGCTCCGGGAGCTCCCGGTCTCAGTCTGGATCCCGTGAGCACACCGGGATTCCGGTGTTCCGGGAGATGCCTGGTGGCGCGCGCGTTCACGGCTCACCGGTCTCAGTCTGCTCTCTCGCGGGTGCCCTCTGTGAGTCCGCCCGCTCCCCCGTGCAGGTGGCTGCCGCTTCCCGGCGCCCGAACGCGGCGGCTCCCTCCCCCTTCCGTTTATCTTCCGATATCCATGCACGGTTTACAGCTCCCCTCTTCGTACCTCAATACTCAGCGCTGGAGATGTTCATTTGTAGAGATCCAGATGCATCATCCTGCGTCTCAGGCTGATTCCGTGGTTATTTAGGCTGGTCTGGTACCTATCCAGCTCGACTCAGGGGACCGGCTGAAAAAGGGGTCCCCTCCTCCTCCGCCATCTTAACTCCCTCCTGTCCCACTTTCCTAGTTATTAATGAGTCTTCCTGAGCTGCAGTTATGTCTGTGACACCCTCAGAATATCAAAGGGCATCCTTTACCCGTCCCACTTGCCTGCTGATCTTCACTCTCACTGTCCCTGACCATTTCCTTGATGACCCTCAAGAGACATAAAACTTAAAGAGAGAGAGAGAGAGAGAGAGAGGGAGAGATGAAACTACTTGCCTTTTAACATCCAGGCTGATTCTCCTTCTAGCCTTTCCTTCTTTCTTTCTTTCTTTCTTTCTTTCTTTCTTTCTTTCTTTCTTTCTTTCTCTCTCTCTCTCTCTCTCTCTCTCTCTTTCTTTCTTTCTTTCTTTCTTTCTTTCTTTCTTTAAGATTTTATTTATTTACTTGACAGAGAGACGGCTAGAGAGAGAGGGAACACAAGCAGGGGGAGTGGGAGAGGAAGAAGCAGGCTCCCAGCGGAGGAGCCCGATGCGGGCCTGATCCCATAACGCTGGGATCATGCCCTGAGCCGAAGGCAGATGCCCAACAACTGAGCCACCCAGGGGCCCCTTTTTTTCTTTTTTCTTTTGGTCACATGACCAGTACTATTTCTTGCATACTCTGTTTTGGACAGTATAAGTCAAAATTGTTGACAGAATGCAAAATAAATGGACAGAAGAGAGGCCAACAACTGTGCAGATGTATTCATTCCAGATCTTGGTAGAGGGTGATTGTGCTATATGGTGCCTAAGGCCCACTGGGCAAGAGGCAGTGTTGTTTCCCATAACAATTTCTACTGCGGAAAAACAAAACATATTTCTTGGGGGATGGACACACACACAGAACCGAAATAGATTATTATATGTGTGCAAATAAATATATAAATTTGGAGATATTTCAGAATATTTAGATGAGTCTGTACTCGGCAGGCTATCCCTAAAGTCCGTATGTATGTTTTCCAGAATCATACTAAACTACTTGCCCTCAAATTCTTGTCTTAAGGTCTGCCTCTGGGGGAACCCAGACTAAGACACTGGGTACTGTGAAGACTTTCATATTTGTGAGAAGAAAAATCTAGATTCTCCTAAGACTGTGATTTTAGTTGGAATGCCTTCCTTGTTTTGTAATTAAGAAGCATGGTAGGGAAGCATCTTATTTAAAGAATAAAATGATCGTACATTATATTGTTATAGTATCTGATTCATTGTTTGAGCTAAATGAATATTAAAAATGGTAATTACATGTGTAATCAGTTTATACCAGGCTTATTAGATGAACTGTTTGCTGGAGGAATAAGGGATTATTATCACCATCACTCTGGTCTTAGATATTACAAGGTTTCTGACTCTTGGAGTCTCATGTTTACGACGATCCCACAAGATGTAATGTAGGCCGGCAGTTCTCAGGCTGAGCTGATAGGGTCTGGATGAGAACTAATCCAAATTACTAGGGTAAACGTGGAGTGAACAGAGAGGAAGACTGGATCACTTAAGCTGCTTAGGGTGACCATGGCTGAGGACAGGTAATGAGATTTGCGTAGGTTTCTGTATGCTAGTTTTAGACTCAGCAAATTACTGTCCAATTGAATAGGAACACTTTGAGCCCTTTCATAGCCTTTTATTATTATTATTTTTTAAACCAAGTTTTTCCTTATAGTGGTAGTCAGAATAAACACAAATTTCAGAATGATGAGATGAGCATACAGAAATTTACTGAAGGAAGCGAAGCTGCCTTTAAGGGATGACTGTTGACCATATAATTTTGGTCAAAGGAGCAGAACTAGTGAATAACCTAAGGGTTGGTCCTGTGGCTGTCTGAAGGCACTGAAATAATTTGAAATTATGTCATTAAAAACAAATCTACCTCTGGACTTGCCATGGAGGCCTCTATTGATATTAAAATCCTATAATCAAAGAGAGGTAGAAGTAATGTTCAAAGAGAAAAGGCCAACCAAATAAAGGGCTAATAACAATATTAGGCTTAACACAGGATTTAAGAGGGAATTTTTTACTCAGTTGGAGGAAAACACCCCCTTGATAGTAGTTTTGATAATAGATAATAGAAGTTGTCAGAGAGATTAAGGGAGAGGGTGCACAGCTGGTACCTGATGTCTGTTCTCACATGCCAGTTCTTGTAACACCCATTGCAGACATTTTCTACTGCTACTACTACTCTACTATTACTTCATTCTGTTAAAAACTTTGAAATCCAAAAGTTAGTTTTGCAACCCATTTCATGGCAAAAACAGGCCTGATCGGATAGGGGACTAGTTTTTATTTATTTTTTTTTAAAGATTTTTTTTAAATTTATTTATGTGACAGAGAGACAGCCAGCGAGAGAGGGAACACAAGCAGGGGGAGTGGGAGAGGAAGAAGCAGGCTCCCAGCGGAGGAGCCCGATGTGGGGCTCGAGCCCACAACACCGGGATCACGCCCTGAGCCGAAGGCAGACGCTTAACGACTGCGCTACGCAGGCGCCCCAGGGACTAGTTTTTAAATTGCACTTAGTGTGAATATTCATTCATTTGGTTGCCGAAACATCAGTGTGCTTGGTTTTGGAGCACGTTCTAGACTCCACAGGGAGGAGTTACAGTGATGGACAGTATCACTCACCTTTTTACTTTTGAAAAATGTGAAGAATTCTTAATTCTGCATCCCACCAGCCTCCAGGGTTTGGCTGAGGGATTGTGGGCCTGAGCTCATGTTATTGTCCAACGCGGACACTCTTGATTAATTATGGAGGCACATAAATAGATGCCGATGCTGATGACTAGGGCCGTCTGTGAAGTTAAGGCGCTTTCAGGTCAGTGACTGGATATGACTCAGTCACAATAACCATGAGACATAAAGAAAAAGTCAGAGATTTGAAGCCAATCTGTGTTAGCGCTCTTCAGAGAAACAGAACCAATAGGGGATAGATAGATAGATAGATAGATAGATAGATAGATAGATAGATGATAGATAGATAGATAGATAGATGATAGATAGATAGATAGATAGATAGATGATAGATAGATAGATAGATAATAGATAAATAGATAGATAGATAGATAGATGATAGATAGATAGATAGATAATAGATAAATAGATAGATAGATAGATAGATAGATGATAGATAGATAGATAATAGATAAATAGATAGATAGATAGATAGATAGATAGATAGATAGATAGATAGATGATAGAAAAAATAGGCAGATAGGTAGGTAGCTAGGAAGCTAAGTAGGTAGGTAGGTAGATTTATTATAGGAATTAGCCTACATGATTATGGAGGCCGAGAAGTCCCTCATCTGCTGTCTGCAAGCTAGAAGCCAGGCAAGCTGGTGGTATAATTCAGTTCAAGTCTGAGAGCCTGGCACGTTGGGGGCTGCTGGTGTTAAGTCCTAAAGCCCGAAGGCCTGAGATCCAGGGGCTCTGACGTGTAAGGGCAGGGAAAGGTGGACATTTCAGCTTAAGGAGAAAGAGAATTTGTCCTCCCATCCAGTGAGGGTGGACCTATTTACTCGGTCTACTGACTCAAATGTTAATATTGTGAAAACGCCCTCACAGACACACCCAGAAATAATGTTTTACCAGCTCTCTGGGCATCGCTTAGCCTAGTTAAATTGACACGTAAAATTAACCATTGCTACTAACAGTGGGGGAAATGATATGTCAATTTAGGGCATGTATAGGTCTGAATTTTGATTGATCAGCATTGTATCAGAAATTAGAAAGAATGTTACTTTTCATAAGAAGAGGTTGATGTGTCTAGTGCTAGATGTCATGAAGTGAAATGACGTAAGGCTCTTTTTGATTTCATTCTTCGGGTATTGGTGTGGGAGTTGGCTACATTAGTTGGGGAAGCGATGAGGACATATCCATGGTGGAGAACTGCTCAGCCCTGTGTCATGAAGGAGTTCCCATGCCTCCTGCCATGGAGGCAGCTTTGCAAATTCGATCTACTTTTTTGTTAAGCTCTACGCTTGATGTGGGGCTTGAACTCACTACCCTGAGATCAAGCATTGCATGCTCTACTGACTGAGTGAGCCAGATTCCCCCCAGTCCACTAAAATTTTAAAGATTTATATTTTAGAGAGAGAGAGAGCGTGTGAACAGGGGGAGGGGCAGAGAGAGAGGGAGAGAGAGAATCTTAAGCAGACTCTCCACTGAGCTCGGAGCCCAACTTGGGGCTCGATCTCACTAGCATGAGGTCATGACCTGAGCCAAAATCAAGAGTCAGACACTTAACCAGCTGAGCCACGCAGGCGCTCCTCCACTAACATTTTTAAACGAATGTTTACTCTTACTTCCAAAACCATAGATAGTCAAGGAAATGAATTCTTAACTGTTTACTGTTTTCTTAGACTGAGTAGTATTCCCTTGAGGTTGTCAAGCCTTTTATTTAGTTTCTTGTAGGCTACTTGAGTAATGACAGTATTCTTAAGTTAAATCTTTCCTCAGATATTGACATAAACATTTTCCCTCAATTATCTAGATACTTCTAGGTAAGTTGATTTTTTGAGGGGTGGGATTACCAGATATGTGCCTTAGCTTTCCATTTCTTTGTTTTGCATACGTGTGTTTGCTAAATCCTGCAAAGTTTACTGCTTTGAGAGGAATCAATAATTGATCATTTCTAAATTTTCTTACTAATTAATAGCATTACCAAAACTCCATTAGCTAAGCTGCAAGACAGTTATGAAAACTTGGTACATAATATTACTTAAATATACTTTAAGCACTGAAGCTAACTAGGCACAACTTAGAAATCTTATTTTTAAAAATGCTTTTAGGAAGTATCTGGTTTTTCCTTTACCATATTTGCCTATTATTGGAACTTCCTGAAAGTAGTTGAAAATTGACAGATTGGATGGGTTCATTGAGTTTAAAAGAGAGTGATAAATCAGTATCATTGAGAATGGGCTAAACTATAAAAAAGAGTTGCCACATATCAAATGATGTTATTTATTCAGACCATCCCTGATAAAAAATGCAGAAGCCTTAGGAAGAGTATGAGAGAATTAGACAGAACTCAAAGCAATATTTGATGATCACAGTTGACATTTTTATATACTAGTTTCTTTGGTATTTTTAGAAGTATATTAACTTCTCATTTTGAACTATTAAATATTACATAATAGCTATATTATCTCTAGTCAGGTCTCAGAATTAAGTCTCCATAAGTGATGAGATTACTCTAGAAATGTCCTTGAAAACTTGACAAAGCATGTGAGTAAATTTGAAAATTTAACATAGTAAATTCATGAAAGCATCTCTAAGGTGACTTCACTCTGAAAATCGTAATAGCTCCAATGACAATTCAGGGTTTTCTTTTTAAAGATTAGGACTTACTATTGAGATTTCTTCTGCATTATTTGGCTGATGTATAAATTAATATCTTTCTTCTGGGAGAACACTAATGACAATTTGATTTTTAAAAGAATGATTTGATTTTGATATTTATTGGGTATAGAATAAGATTTAATTTGTGGCCGCATTTAAATCACGTTGGAGGCTACGTGCTGTAGTGTAAGGGTTTGGACTCTGGAGTCAGACAGACTCGGGCTTGAATCTTCTCTTTACTAGTTTCGTGACTTGATTATATTCCTTAACATTTCCAAGGTCAGAATCCTTCTGTGAAGTGGGAACTAATTAAATTCATCTTCCAGGTATTTTCTTGGGAAAATTAGCTATTGAGTTTAAGAAGCACAGAGGAGGCACTTAGTAGTATTAGTTTTCTTCTTCCATTTCTCTCTCTCCTTTTCTCATCGTCCTTATTGGAACCACAATTTAGCACTTGTCATAGAATGTGTTATGTTGGTAATTATCTTTTCTTGTTTTGTTCAAGAAAGAGTTCCCTATAAACTCTTTTTAGGAAGGGGCATGGCCCTCTTATCACTCGTAATTTTAGCACCAGATATTTCATATGATATAATTTCACTGAGTAACAATTGGTTAACAATGAGGGAGTAAGGTGTTTTGAGTAATTGAATATTCTGATGACCTGATCACAAGATTTGTGAATTCTGTATGGGAAGACTTTGGAAACAATAAAATACACTTAACACTAAAATAATACTGAACAGAATATTGTCATCCTTTGGTGGCTCTGAAGATACTTTAAAATCCTGTATTGTCTCAGAATCATAATTTTAACTATGAAGTTAGATATAATGATAGAAGTAATAATGATAATTGTTATCTCTGACATTGACTGAGCACTTAGTAAGTGTTAAGGGTTTTATGTGCATTATCTCATTTATCCCCTCAATAACTCTCAGAAGTAGATAAATTATGATCCCCTATTTATAGGTGAGGAAGCATGTCTAGCAGGATTAAGTTTCTTGTCTAAGTTCACGGAGCCAGTCCCTGATTGAGACCTACACAGACATGTGAAGCTAAAGCCAGTACTCTTATGAACCACTCAAGTATTGACTTGAATCATAATTGCCCCCAGGACATTGAGCAATACTGTTTATTTTAAAACAAAACACCTGATATTAGGTCAGTCATTTTCCATCCTCCTTTCTTCCTTCTGTCCTTCCTTCCTTCGAGAGAGAGAGTGAATGAGAGTGAGTGGGTGGTGGGGGGGTGAAGAGGGGCAGAGGGAGAAGGAGAGAGAGAGAATCTTAAGCAGGCTCCACGCTCAGCTCAGAGCCAAAGGTGAGGCTCGATCTTGTGACCCTGAGATCCTGAGCTGAAGTCAAGAATTGGACGTTTAACCAACCGAGCCACCCAGGCGCCCCTGCCATATTTCTCTTATAAAAGTAGACTATAGACTAGCTTTCCAAATGAGAATTTATTCTACTACTCTAAATGTTGTGTGATAGAAGAAACATAAAATGTTTACGTGTATTAACTTGGTAAATCTGCTTGTATTTGTAGATTATCTTTGTTATTGTTAGATAACAAAGAGCAGGGATTATCTATTTTTAATTTGGGTGAATTGATTGTGTTATTTCATCAGTGAGGTGACTACAAAGGAAAATGCCCCAAATTAGGACAATAATGGTACCTGCCTCATGAGGTTGCTGTGAATATGAAGTGCGAGATACATATAAAGGCATTTAGCACGGTATCTCACATGTAATAAATGCCCAGTGTTACCTTTCAGTAATAGTTCTGCGGTCAGTGGCTGTAGACTTTGACTGCTAACACTTCTTCAAATGCATGACTAAGCTTTGTGATGAGCCCTAGTGGAAGCAGTCTTACTGTACTAGAACTAATTCCTGTATATTAATGGGGGAAAAGGGAGATAATATTAAAGGTGTCCTAAAACATTTCTATCACTCGAATGCCTGTAAAGTCCAATAGGTGGCCACGGTGATGCTAACGACTGGAGGAACATTTGCACTTGACATTCCACCTGTGCCTGAGCGTTGCTTTAGACTCGAATCTTTCCTGTGGGAATCATGCTTCTTCCAGAGCCTTAAAAGCGAACTGGAGGTGTGTGATGCCTATGTCTGTTTACTGGGAAGGTGCTTCCTGGCAGTGACTTATTACTCTTCCCAGGAGGTAAATTTAATCTGCTCTTAACAGCTGGTACCTTCTTCTGAGTCTTCACTGTAATTATTGAAGTAAATGTCATACAACATATTTGGAATGTATTTTTCATATAATGTACGTTTCTCTGCCATCCTTATGGCAGCCAATTAGTGATGAGACTGGAGATGGAAATCTAAATAGTGAACTTCTCTTTCATTTAGAATGCTTTTAAGACTGCTGCTATCAACAGTTCCAAAAATATTTTGAGATTTTCAGCTCTTAAGGGATTAATTTCTTCAGTAGTAGAGACCTATATACTTCTTACCATTAAACTTCTTTTGTATTTTAAAGACATGTGTCCATAAATGGAAAAAGAGGAGTCTTTGGTTTTAGATTTAGTCTTTGGTTTTAGATAGAGCCAAATTATAATTTGGTTCTACCACTTAGTAATTGCGGATCTTCTTAACTTCTCAGGGACTCAGCTTTCTCATCTGTAAATTGGGAATGACAGTATTCTTTTCCCAGAAAGCTGTTAGTGTTGAATGGCAAACAAGAGTTACAAAAGATACTAAGTACCAAGTGTAGTTTACAGAAGATTGTCAATAAACAATAGCTATGATATCATTTTACTTCACGGTGGATTATAGTTCAGCAATTACTTGGGGATATACTCTTATAAATAGAATCTTTGAAAAACTGCCAATTCTGGAAAAATTAACTTTACAAATGAATTTTTTCATACAAATATTTCTTCTACATTTATTTTAATCTACTGAAGTTGTTAGAAATAAAACATTTGTAAAAGAGTGACTTTTCCAGATATTCATTTAAACAAAAACCCACCCATACCTCTGTGAGTTATAACCATAGCTTAGATAATTGTAACTACCTGTAAGAGGTGAAAATTAAAAGAAATAATGTGTGCAAACATTTAGCTGATATTTGAAACAGTAAGTATGCAGTAAATAACTGTCATTATTTATTACAAGGGTTGGCAAACTTGTTCTTAGATAAAGGGCTTGCTCTGGTAAATATTTTAGTCTGAGGACCATACTCTCTTTGTAGCAACTACTCAACTCTGTTGCTGTGATGAAAGTAGTCCCACAAATATGTCCACGAATGCATGGCGCTGTGTTCCAGTCCAGTTTTATGGAGTTTGGCAAGTCATTTGTCAACCCCTAATTTAAAGTTAGTCTGGGAAGAGTCATCATGGAGTATTGGGCGGATCAATCTTTTTTTTTTTTTAAGAGAGAGAGTGAGAGAGTGAGAGAACTAGTGGGGGGAGGGGCAGAGGGAGAAGCAGGGAGCCCAATGCAGGACGTGATTCCAGAGCCCAAGGCAGACGCCCAACCCACTGAGCCACCCAGGCACCCTGGGCAGATCAATCTTAAGAAAAATTGGAGTACTGCTTTACAGATACTGTGTCCTCGCTCCCTGGGGGTTTGCTGAGAGCCCACTCTGTGTTTGCTGCCTCCACAGGAGTTGCCATAGATACAAGAACAAAGAAAATAAGCCCATGACCCTGTAAAGACTTCCTTCAAGTCTAAAAAAACATATTCATCATGAATTGACAAAAAGATGATATATTTGATGAGTATTAGTACCCGAAAGAGATAAAAGTACTCATTCCAGAAGATATGTTAAATTTTTTTTTGTTTTGCTGACTAAACTTTTGGAAAGTTATAAGGAAAACACCAAAAAACCCATTGTAATTTCGCCACCCCAAGTTAACAACTTTCAATACAGGATACGTTCCATTCTAGTCTTTTTTATGGCTCTTCGATGCGTAATTTACAAACCATAAAATTCACCCACTTGAAGTGTATAATTCAGTGATTTTTAGTAATTTTACAGAATTACACAACCATCACCAGAACCCACTTTTGTTTTTTTATTTTTTTAAGATTTTATTCATTTATTTGTCAGAAAGAGAGAGAGAGAGCACAAGCAGGGGGAGTGGCAGGCAGAGGGAGAAGCAGGCTCCCTGCTGAGCAAGGAGCCTGATGTGGACCTGATCCCAGGACCCTGGGATCATGACCTGAGCCGAAGGCAGACGCTTAACCGACTGGGCCACCCAGGTGTCCCCAGAACCCAGTTTTAGAACAGTCGTCCTTTTTTTTATACTGAGGTAAAATGGACATGAAACAAACTGCACATAATTAAGTATATGATTTGATAAGGTTTGACACACACACACACACACACACAGCCATGAAACTGTCATCACAATCGAGACTATGAACATATCCAATGTTGTCAAATCTTCCTTGAGCCTCTTGCAAGGTAATCCCTCCCTTCTGCTTGGCCTCCTCCCACCCCCAGGTCACCACAGAATGCTTTTTTATTACTTTAGATTAGTTGGCATTTTTTGGAATTTTATAAATTGGACCACACAGTATGTACTCTTTTATGTCTGCTTTCTCTCACTTAGCATAATCCTTTTGAGATTTATCCATGTGTTAGCATGTATCAATAGTTCATTCCTTTGTAATGCTAATTAGTATTCCATCGTATGAATATACCACAATTTGTTTATCCATTCACTTTTTTTTTAAATTCACCTCTTATTTATTTATTTATTTATTTATTTATTTATTTATTTATTATGTTAGTCACCATTTCATTCACTTCTTGATGGACGTTTTGGTTGTTTTCAGTTTTTTTTGCTACTACAAATAAAGCTGCTAGGAATATTTGCACATAACCCTTTGTATGGACATATACTTTCATTTCTCTTGTGAAAGTACTCAGAGTGAAATGGTTGAATTGTATGATAGGTATATGTTTCACTCCTTCAGACACTGTCGAACTGTTTTCCTGAGTGACTGTAAACTATTCCGTTGCACGTCAGCAGTGTAGGGGAGTTCTAGCTGCTTCACAACCTTACCAATACCTGGTATAATTTGTCTTTTTAATTTTAACCATTTGAAGAGGGCTTTTAGTGGTATCTCCTTGTGGTTTTAATTGGCACTTCCCCAGTGACTCGTGATGCTAACCATCTTTCATGTGCTTTTTTGCTATTCATAGATCTTCCTTGGTAAACTGTCTGTTGAAAAATGTTTTCCTCAGTTGTTTTCTCCTAGAAGTTTTATAGTTTTAGGTTTTACATTTAGGTCTATGCTTCATTTTGAGTTAATTTATATATGGATATCTAATGGATTTCAGCACCATTTGTTGAAAAGACTACTTTTTGCACTGAATTACTTTTTTACCCCTGTCACAAGTCACTTGTCCTTTTGCCTGTGTGGTTTTGTTTCTGGATTTTCCTTTTTATTTGTAATTAATTAATTAATAGATTGATTTTTGGATGTCCTTTTATATTTCACTGATCTGCTTGTCTGTCTTTAAGCCAGTACTACATTGTCTTGATTACAGTATCTTTGTAAATCTTGAAATCAAGTAGTTTTAGTATTCTAACTTTGCTCTTCAAAATTGTTTGGCTAATCTATGTCCTTTGCATCTCCATATGTTCTTTGACTTTTAGATTCAGTTTGTCAATTCTACAAAAAAGTCTGCTGGGATTTTGTTTGGAATTGGGTAGAATATATCAATCCATGTTGGGAAAATTGGTACCTTAACAATATCGGGTCCTTTGACCCACAAACTAGGCATATCTCTATTAACTTAGATCGTCTTTAATTTTTTAGCAGTGTTTTGTCATTTTAAGTGTATAGGTGTTTCCTATATTTTGTCCGATTTCTTTCCAAGTATTTTATATTTTATGATGCTATTGTAAATGGCATTTATTTCTGACTGTTACTTGCATATAGAAATATGATTTTAAAAATACCGATCTTGTATCATGCAACTTTGTTATATCCACTTATTGATTCTGGTAGCTTTTCTGTAGACAGTCTTTTTTTAAAGGGAGATAGTGAATTTAAACCAACTATTGCTTGCTACGGTAGCAAGGAAAAACCACTCCGAATCTACTTAAACCCTTTCTCCTTCTCATTTGTGACCTAAGATGCTCTCTGGATGTTTTAGCAAAGTGAGAGACTATTCCCTGACTGCTGTGGTAGCTGTTTTTTTACTGTCAGGCCTGTGTCAAAGTAACTGAATCACTTAAAAGAGAAAAAAATTGCTGTTCCAAATAACCGAGATCAGAGGTCTCTTTTCTGCCTGTGCTTGTGAGTGGAAGGAACGAGCGAGGGACTATTTTCTTTAAATATGGTGCACTGGTGCTGTGAAGTACTTTAGCTAATTTTCAAGACATTGTGCAAGTTGAATGCGAGTTGGTGTCCTTGCTGTGATACCACAGTAAAGTGTGGATTGCTTTTCATGTCCTCGTCTTATCTGCAGCAGCTGTGCCACCAAACTGTATTCAAAAGGGTGACCTCCTATCACTATGTCCTAGACTGGGTTTAATCGGCATGCATGCAGGATGTTTCTCCGTGGGACCATCTTGGGTGAATCCCAGGTCCTGGGACTGAGCCTAAATTATGCTTGTAACCCAAAACCCTGTCATCATCAGTTCTCGGCAGCATTTACTGGCCATGTACGGCAGCTGAGAAAGTGGGTCCTGTGCCAGAGGGAATGTGGGGGAAGTGGTGGACAGCGAGTGGTGAAAAGTGGGAAGTGGGGAGCAACATGGAGCAGGGCTGATTAATTAGACATCAAGTTCAAATGAGGGCACAGCAAATCCAGGCCAATTGCAATGAGGCTCTGAGAACTGGGGAAACCCAGCTGGGGTGGGTGTTAACCGTGGAGAGCCTGGCAGAAGTAAGGGTCAGGTCTGGAGCTGTTTTGGGAATAAGAATCAAGACTGTGTGGCTGTAAATCATAGGAGCCAGCTCTGTCAAACCAAGGACGTTATGGGGAAGGTGGGTAGGGATGGCTCGCAAAGACAGCACAGCCCCAGGGGTCTAAGGGAACAGGAACCAATGGATGGTTCTTCAAGGTCATGTTGCAAGAAAAAACCCACTTCAGTGGCTCTTGATACTTCACTCAAGATTGGAAGTCCATGTCTTCATCCCTTCTCTGTTCAGCACTATTTGTTAGTGCTTATGGTCAGCACTGTTCAGGCATCGATAAGGCATCAGTGACAAAAAGGCCCTTGTTCTCATGGAACTGACATTCCAGTGGGAGGGACAGAGAATAAGCAAACAAACATGTGTAATTGTTGGTATTTGGTGGTATTTGCCATAATGAAAACCCCAGCAGGGCAAAGTGATAAAGAGTGAGGGGTAGGGAACATGGAGGGTGCCATGTTTAGATATGTGGTGAGCTATGGCTTCTCTGAGGAATGATATTTGAATATAGATCTGAAGAGGTAAGGAGTGAGCCACATGGTATGTGGGAGAAGAACATTTGATTGGCCTGGGTTGGTCACCTGGCAACCACTGAATCATGGAGGACAGGGCCCCATGGATGACAGGCCACTGGGGCTGTGCAATGAAGGGTGGGGGCTTCCTAAAGGAAAATGGAATTGTTTTTGCCAAGAGAAGAGGGCATAGAAATGGAACAGATAGAAAAGATGTCCACCCAGTTGAATTCTGCCCATAAATGAAGAGAATGAGTGAGAACGGGAGTTTTTTTAATTCTCCCAAGAGCTAGGGACCGCCGAATGAGGTGGAAGGAGAGGCCTTTGGCAGTAACACAGTGGCTGGGACTTCTGACTACATTCTAGTGACTGATACAGAAGGAGAGAGAGAGGAAAGGCAAATGGGGGAGGCAATCGAGTGCTCAGGTGAGCCCAAGGACCAGTGCTCTACTTCCGTTCTGGATGTCAGGGCTTGCCCTCAATCGCATGCACAGTGGAAGTGACTTGTTCCTCTACTGCCACGTGAAAAACAACAGCAAAAGCATTTCTAAATGCCACTGACTGGTAGGGGAAGCTGGTGCAATGCTGCCATCCATCCTCACTGTCCTCAGAGAAGAGCAACTGGGCAGCCTGCATGAGGCTGGGTCCCTAGACCCCTGGATGGGACTAGGGGAGAGTCAGTGGTGGTCCCTCTTCTCGGAAGCAGTTGCACCTCCAGGTCAAGATCACTTGTAATTCCCTGAACACTCCATGCACTTCCAAACTTGCACACTTTTGCCCGCGTGGGCCCCTCAGCCTCTACTGTCCTTTATTCCCCATTTTTGCAACCTTATGTCAAAAGTCATCTTTTCCCGGAAGGCTTCTCTGTCCTCCCTCCTCAGCAAGTTAATCATTCCTCTCCCATGGTCCATGGCATATTGCCGGTGCTTGTTACACTTACTCACGGAGTTTTGAATCATGGTTGGTTTTACCTTTCCTCTTCTGGAGGACTATGCATCCCTCTTATGCATCTTTGCCGTGCCCCCTCCTTGTCCCAGGGCCTGGCGTCACAGAGCACCTGGGGTGAGTGAGTGACCTCTGATCTGGCAATGTGGAGCCCTACGCACCACTTGGTGTTGAGGCTAGGAAGGAGGTGACTCTCATGATCTGTGATACTAGGGTCTTTGCTGATTTTGGTTTGGCCCCTGGTTTCCACAGTCCAGCAGGGCTCATGGGTGGCTGGTCACTATTAGGAGTTCTGGAATCATTGCTTGTGATTCAGAAGCAGGTTTGGTTACTTAGCATGGATTCTGTAGAGCACAGAGAGCTGTTCCTCTGGTTGCTGCTGACCCCACAGAATAACCCTATTTGAGATAATACCAATGCAGTCAATTAGGGCTTTTGTGATAAGGAAGGAGGAGTGTCTTTGAACTCTGCCAGAAATGGAGGTGTCAGCTTCAAGAAGGGATAAAACAGGTGCAGGCGAGCTCTGCGGGTGGTGTTATGCCTCCTCTCTCCGAGTAGCCATTGGGAAGGTCAACCCATGGGACCCTCCCCAGGCCAGGCTACAGCTGGATGAGGAAGAGCTCTCTGACATGTTTGTTTCACTCTGTGGGCCTGGCCTGTGCTTATTCATCAGAGACCTGGGGTTTAGAACTCACATTTTGTCATGACTGGCTCATGTGAGACAGCAGTCATGGAGTCCAGCTAATCAGATATGCCACGTGCAAAGTGAGCCTTGAGCCCAGGGGAGAATTAACCCTCAGTTTCTCAAACTACCATCCTTAACTGGCTGGAAAAGCCACGCAGGGCAGCAGAGCAGGACTACAGAGACGGTGGAGATGGGCCTGGATGAGCAGTGAGGCCAGGCACAGCTTCTAGTGAGCTCTTACCCAAACTGATCACAAAACAAGAAAAAGAGAAGACTAAGAGAAACAAAGACTGTTAAAAGAAGATGTTGTCAGAAGGATAGAAAAGAGAAAGCCGTGAACATGAAAAAGAACATAAAATTCAGGAGTATAACAAAGATTCAAAGTTTAAAATCAAGGGAGTTCATAAAAATAAAATATTAGCCTAGGGGAACCTGGGTGGTTCAGTCGGTTAAGCATCTGCCTTTGGCTCGGGTCATGATCCCGGGGTCCTGGGATTGAGCCTTGAGTGGGGCTCCCTGCTCGGCAGGGAGTGTGCTTCTCCCTCTCCCTCTGCCCCCCCTGCTTGTGTGCACGTTCTCTCTCTCTCTCTCTCATTCTTGCTCTCTCTATCTCAAATAAATAAATAAATAAAATCTTCAAAAAAATTAACCTAATATAATTAGGGCTAAAACGTAAGTAAACTTACTTAAGGTGTGAGAAATAGAAGGTAAAAAATAATTTGAAAGAAAAACTTGATAGTTAATTTTAGATCAATTCTTGTGAAAAGTGTTTTTATTTTATTTTATTTATATATTTTTTTATTTTTTAAAGATTTTATTTATTATTTATTTGACAGAGAGAGAGAGACAGCCAGCGAGAGAGGGAACACAAGCAGGGGGAGTGGGAGAGGAAGAAGCAGGCTCCTAGCAGAGGAGCCTGATGTGGGGCTCGATCCCAGGACTCCGGGACCACACCCTGAGCCGAAGGCAGACGCTTAACGACTGAGCAACCCAGGCGCCCCTGAAAAGTGTTTTTAAAAAGATAAAATGCATTACAAAGTAAAGTAAGAGAGCAGGAGCTAAAACACTTTCTGATGTAAAAGTAAAAAGAGGTATTATATGAGAATAAAGGTTAAATCTACGGGAGGAGAAAAGTTAAAAATGTGAAGGTAAATGGATTTAAAAATAGAAGTTAATGTGCTTTAATGTATAGAAGCATAAATGATCACAAAATAGGGTGAAAAATAATTTAAGAAGAAAACTGAAATGGAAGGTCTAAAGGTAAAACAACTTGGGGAAAGGTAAGTGCAGGATTCCCATGCTGGAAGCAGGAGAGGAAACAGTTACTAAGTTGTTGGTGGGTCAGCCGTCCTCAAAGGTTGTTTCTTTGTCAAACCGACCATGATGTCCAAGGTGAAGGCCAAGAGCCGGCCCCACCGGCCCCTTCATTTATTAATTTTTTATTTTTAAAGATGCTATTTATTTATTTGAGAGAGAGTGTGCATGGGGGGTGGAGGGACAGAGGAAAAGAAGCAGACTCCCTGCTGAGCATTGACCACCACCACCCCCCCCCCCCGCCCCAACAAGGGCTTGATCCCAGGATCCTGGGATTATGACCTGAGCCAAAGGCAGATGCTTACCTGACTGAGCCACCCAGGCGTCCCTAGGCCCCCTTCATTTAATAGTGGCTTATTTGTTCTACAGAAGCTCACCAGCTGAGTTTGGTTTGGGGTGGGGGGTTGTAATCCTCAGGTTAGGGTCTAGTTCCGTGCATCATATGTAATAACAAAGGGTTGATACAATCTTCAGAATAGCCCCAATCAGATATTGGTGATAGGATAGCTGGTACCAGTAAGGTATTATTAAAGGACGTATGTCATAGCCACATGATAACACACCGTTTAGCCATAACAAATGTTCCAGGAGAATTTATTGACATAAGAAATGTTTGTGGTATTATGGGAAAACATAATACAGAACAATAACTACTATATAATTCCAGCTACTTAAAAAAACTTACACAGTGTATGAATAGTAAAAAGTATTTATTACTATTATTATCATCATTATGTGGATGGTAGGGATTGTTGGTGATTTTTTTAAAAAAAGTTTTTGTGCTCTTGAGAGTTTTCTCTACCAGGAATTCATATTATATTTTGTAATCATTAGAAAAAAACCTAAAGGTTGAAAAAAAGAATAATAACCACAGGCACATTCCCAGCTTCAGGAAGATGGTCTATACTGGCCTTTGTGTGAGGAAAGAAAGACCTGGATGTTCTCTTTTCCCACTCGCATCTGCCCGGGCCATTATCAAAACTAACTCCTGGATCAAAAATAGTGATTCCAGAAAAGATGATTTATTAAGGTAATATAAAGATAAGTATGTCTTCTGTTAAATAATGGATGTGTTCGGCCTATACAAAATTAATATTTAATAATACTTGTTAGAGAATGAATAGGTGATCATTCAACATATAAAAATGCAACTTAATATTTCTTTATGTTTGTTATATGCTAAGTGCTTTATATGCATAATGGAAGCGGGGATTCGAACCGAGGAGTTTGTAGTCTGGGATTTAACCACTGCATAGTCCTGTATACGATATGGATCCCGCTGTCGAGGATGAAGGCTACTTCAAAAGATAAGATACAAACATTTGAAGGAAGAAGTAGAAGTGAAGAGCAAGGCATACTCAATTTCAAATGAATGGAATGGTCCAGGGTTCTCTCAAAGGGGTATGAAGCTCCATTGTGTACAATCCAGGGGGAGGTAGGACAGTCCTTTGGGGTGCAAGAGGAAAATTCTCCAGATGAGTCTGATGTTCTAAAGGACAACAGCAGCAGCTAAATAAAGGGCATGATTCGAAACCCAAGTAAAATACAGACACTATCTCTAAGTTCTTGTTTTTGGATGCTGTTAACCGGGTTTAACTGTGACATATATGTGCGGTATGACTGAAATTAGACCACTCTTGAAACTCGGAACTTCTAGTTCTATTTCTATGGCTCGTTCACTGGATAGCCTGGACTCCCAGTGTAAGCTCATCATGAGAGAAAACCAGTGACGGTGTACTCGCTTCTGGTGGCACACCATCAAAAAACATGAAACTATCCACCTGATAATGTCTAGCTACGATCTCAAGAGCTGATACACAGTGAAGATGACCTTTATCACTGACATCTGTTGTTAATGACGGCAGCACGTTCACGGACTGACTGGGAGTGTTGAAGGTAATGGAAAGTGGGAGTGAAGTGGGTCGAGTGGCCTACACTACTGTCAGTGAACACCACCGGCAAGATCCCTGTCCTCCTGGAGCTTATGTTCTCGTTGAGGAGGACCGGTAACACACAAGATGAACAAAGGAAATAGGGAGTGTGTTGGGTACCAACATATGCTAAGGAGAAAAAGAAAGCAGAGAAAGAGTGGGAAGAATTGGGGAAAAAGTTTTAAATTTTTAGATAGGATGGCCAAGCAAGGCCTCAGTGGGAAGGGAGTGTTGAAGTCCCTACTGCCTGGAGGAAGTAAGGGAGTGCACTATGAGACTACCCAGAGGAAGAGGGTTGCACCCACACCCACACAGAGCGAGTGCTAACACCGTCAGGTGGGAATGTGCCTGGCAGGGTGAAGAAGAGGGAAAAGGTCAGTTTGACTGGAGCTGGGTGAACAACGAGAAGGACAGAAGATGGAGCAGAGAGATACTAGGAGGCGGGGCCGGGGTGGGGACAGGTCTTTGTAGCCACATAAAAGGATTTGGGCTTTTATTGCTAGTGGGGTGGGAAGCCACTGGAGGGTGTGAGCCAAGAAGTGACATGACGTGGCTCGTGTTTCTAGAGGATTATGAGGGCTGCTGTGTTGAAAATGCATTGTAGGGAGGGAAGGGCAGAAGCAGGGATACTGTGGTTGGAAGGCCTGGAGCAATTTTCCAGATGAGTGACCTTGGTGGCTTGGGCCAAGGTGAAGGCACGGAGAAGGAGCTGCAGGTTGGATATGATTTGATGGTAGAACCAGCAGGGTTTACTGACGTATCAGGTGTGAGCTGTGAGAATAAGGCTGGTGGTAAATACGCATTATTTATACAGAAAAGGACACTGTGGGGAAATGTTTGAAACCTTTTACTGATAGGGATGCATGATGAAAAGATGTGGAGGCCACTGGAATAGGCAATATGTCATCCGCAGTGATTCTGAGGAGACAGAGACCACTCAGGGGAGGACGGACAATGCTGGACTTGGTTGGGCCTTGAAGAAGGGGCAGGATTCAGACAGACAGGAAGGCCTGGGGGGCAGTGCGGGTCCTCAAGGGAAGGGAGGTGGCTCTGCCCAGGCCTGTTCGGAGAGTCAGTCTGCGTGCAGCCCCGAGGGGCAGTTGGTAGCTTTTAAGATTGAAATGGCAGCAGGAGGCCAACTTGGCCCACCCTTGAACTTCAGAGCAGTTTAGACTTTTTTAGGCAGTGTGTGTGTGTGTGTGTGTGTGAGAGAGAGAGAGAGATTGGGAATTTTGGACTGGGGGAGTGAGTAATACGACTTTGCATCAACAGTCTGCCCCTCTAATATGTTCTGCATGAGTGCCATTGGTTAATTGATGGATAAATGTTAGCTCGGTGGCCAGAATGATTCTCTGTCTATAGTGTTGTATACCTGCTGGTTTATAGATATAGCGTATGTACTGTAGCTATGCCACTGTACGTAGCATAACACATGGTACAATTATGTAGATACATGTATATACCTGTTTATGACAATGAGTCAGTTGGCCTCAGTGTTTGCTATAGATTACAAATATTTTTCTTCTGATTACATAGCTGCATTTAAAAAATCTTTTCTCCGTATTTTGTAAAGTAGTTAAGGTTTTTTGGTGAATGGTATTTAATCGGTTTTCCATGCGCTGTGTAATCGCGAGGTCTTGCCAGCAGCCGTCGTGCACACTGACACTTGGCGTTCCAAGAGGCTGCACTCAAGTGCCCCAGGCATAAACAGTATGGCGGAAATACCCTTTTCCCTGTCTGTGTTTGTAAGACAGTCTCTTTCATGCCAAAAGAACTATTTTGGGAAGATGATTCATGTCACATTTTGGCCTCATTGCAGTTTTAAGTTGTAAATGGTGCTGGTTTGCCTGGAGGTGTAAACATAAATTTTATCTTCATATGCATATGGGAAAACCTGGGACTGAAAAAGCACTTTTTCTTCTTGAGTTCTGTTTCAGGCTATAAACAGAGAGGTTAACAAGATATTTATCAGAATTCTGATTTTATTTTATTAAGAGCACACTTCCAAAAGAACGCCAAAAAGCGTGCTTCCAAGAGAATACCAATTACTTGTGGCTATGCTTCCTTCCATTCTCCATTTCCAAACACAGATGGAGAAGTCAAAGTACCTAATGTCTTATTGTTATAAGCAGATGATTCTGTAAAATAAATAAACACTGTGCTTTCTCTTTTGAAATAGTGTGAAAAGTGAGAGCAGGTGTTAAATTACTGTCTGTAGTTATAAGTAACAGGAGGTAAAAGTTTATTCGAAGTTTATTTAGGTGCAGAAGATAAATTAAGGTGAAGCTATTCTGATTAGTTCAATTTGCTTTTTGGTAAATATAGTACTATTTAAAGGGTATGGCAAACCCGTTATTTATTCAGTGGTTTAAATGCATGATGGCAGTAGAAACGAGAAATATGTAACTCCTGAGTTTGTCATGCCTTGAACACAGGAGTATCTTAACAGTGTTTATAGATTTCTCCCCAAATAAGTAAGTTTTAACAGGAAAAAAAAGGTTTGGAGTGTTAGACACACTCCAGATTTTGCTATGATTTTCAAGAAATTTCATATCCTATCTCAAAATTTAAAATTTGACAAAAATCATTATTTTTTATTTGAAATCACAGCAGTGAAAACAGTATAAAAGAATGACATTGAATTTATTGTTATTTTTTGCTAAAGACGATTTTGATGGCCAATTTCTTTTTGGATAGAATGACACACTTTCTAATCTATTTTTTAAAAAAGATTTTATTAATTTATTTGAGAGAGAGAGAGAGAGTGCACAAGGGGGAGAAGCAGGCCGAGGGAGAAGCAGGCTCCTTCCTGAGCAGGGAAGCCCAATGCGGGGCTTGATCCCAGGACCCTGGGATCATGACCTGAGCTGAAGGCAGCCACTTAACCAACTGAGCCACCCAGGCACCCCCTCTTTAAAAAAAAAAAAAAAGATTTTATTTATTTAACTTTCTGATCTATTGACACAACCCCTTCTCCTCCTGCTTGGTCATGTGCTTTAAAAATTATTTTCTAACTCAGCTGTGGATTGGTGCTGTTTGGATCTTTTCACTGATGCTATTTAAGGAGATTTATTAATCTTTAAGTAAGATTCCTCAATTAGCAGTAAACCAAATGCATTGTGAGCTCTTCTTTGATTCTAAAGTGGTGATTTGAAAAAAATTCATGATTTGAGGTGCTTAACATCTTTGCCAACTCAATTAAATCCAGCTTCATGGCAGAATCTGGCCTTGAGTTCCCTCATTCTGTTGGAATCTTCCAGCTGTGACAAGTGACGACTACCTTTTTTCTTTTTCTTCTTGAGACGACCTTTTATTTATTCATTTTTTAACCTTGAGATGACCTTTTATCTTCTCTGAGTTATCCAGTGACTGCTCATTAACTAGCACTTCCAGAAATTTAAATTTAGTGGGTCTGGGGTGGGGCCTGAGCACTTACATTAAAAAACAAAACAGAAGCTACTGAAAAGCTGTCCAGAGATGATTCTAATGTTCTAAAAGGACAACAGGCAGCAGCTAAATAAAGGGCATGATTTGAAACCCAAATATAAATATAGGCACATCTCTAAAGTTCTTTGCTTTTGGATGCTGTTAACCGGGTCTAACTGTGACATACATATGTGGTATGACTGGTATTAGACAACTCTTAAAACTTAAGTAACGTGTTTCTGTATTTCATGTTCCCCCTTCTGTCTTCTCAGCCATCATGTATGTCATGGGAGCACTTGGTCCTGCAGTGGGATATTTATTAGGTGGACTTCTTATTGGTTTTTATGTCGATCCCAGAAATCCTGTTAACCTTGACCAGAATGACCCTCGTTTCATTGGAAACTGGTAAGAATTGTTTACTGCATTTTTCATTTCATTTGTTATTAATGATAGTTCAAGTTGTAGTACCCTTGTAATTAAAATAAAAATTTCCGCCATGGGACTATGAAAAACAGCTAGAAGTCGCCTAGAAGGGAGTGGAAGGCAGAAAAGTAATCCCCCAGAGATATCCATGTCCTAATCTCCAGCACCTATGAAAGTGTTGGCTCACATGGCAGAAGAGACTTTGCAGATGTGATTAAGTTAAGGATCTTGAGATGGGAGGGTTTTCCTGATGTCAGACGGGAATGGTCCCCGTATAATCACAAGGGTCCCTATTAGGGAAGGAGAGAGGCGGGAGGGTCAGAGTAAGAAAGAGACACGGTGATTGAAGCAGAGGTTGAAGCGCGACGTACTTTGGAGGTGGAGGAAGGTACCCCTGAACCAAGGAACACACTCGGGACTCTAGAATCTAGGAAACCCAAGAAAACAGGTTCTTCCCTAGAGCCCCCAGAAGGAATGCAGCCTTGCCAACCCGCTTGAGGCTTCTGACCTCCAGAGCTATATGATAACACATTGCTGTTGTTTTAAGCCACTAAGGTGGCTTGTTTGTTACAGCAGCAAAGGGAAACTAATGCTGAGGGCCTGGGAACATCGGCTTAATCCACCTCCTTTAGGGTTGAGGTGCTTTTTGCTATAAATAGCAGAGTGGAGGAGGAGAAGGTGGCTGTGTTGGGGCTTTCCTGTGTACTCGAATCCTGGCTTTCATGATCTTTTCTGTGCTTTTAAAAAATATTTTCTTCCCACTTCCTTATTATATCTGCATTTCTGCTTTATCAACCCTCCCCGACGGCCCAAAACTCCAGCACCCCCCTTTTCCATTGTCACACTCTTAGTGAATCTTTTCACTCAGTAATTGTTTTTCCAACAGAGTGCTGGAGATTTAGCTGTTCTCTCACTTGCTGGCCCTTAATTGTCTTGCTAAATAAGTAATTTTTAGGACTTAGAATGAGAACTCCAGCTTCGGATGTTAGGTTATTTATCCACATGGCCAGGGCTGTGTTTCAGTTCTTTATAATCCTCAACTTGAACGTAAGTTATTTCTGCATGATAGCAAGCACTAACCGAAAAGTATTGGCTTCCTGAATTCATTTAGCATAGATTAGTAATAGGTATACGTTGATAAGACAGGTTCATTTTATAACAAAGGGAATAATTCAGTATTAGAAATTAGTGTCAACTAATTACTTTCTAAAGCATTTCTTAGAGCACTTCTGTTATCTCTGCATTTCATTGTAAGATAATCTCATAACTCCGAAGTACGGGGGAATAATGCTTAACGCTGTCTATTTTCAAAGCAGTTAAGAAATATTAATTAAGTTACATAACACTTCTTATTTTCATAAGTAACGCTCTTTGAAGATGGATGTGCTAACATCTAGATGAAGCTGGGCTCGAAGAATTGTCAAATCATACAAAAGGAAGTTCCCTTGTCAGCATTAGGGGAATAACACAGGAGTTTTCAGTTCTTGACCAGTAGTGAAATTTTTGGTCTCAACTACTGTTTTCTTTGCAGTTCTGAAATAAACCAGAGTAAGGATTTTTTTTTTTTTAATTCTCAGAAAAGTAGATTAGACAAGACAATAGAAAGGACAATGTGTTTATGAACATTCGGTGTACATTCTGTGTTCTATCGGTGTCCATGAAAAGAGCATGGCAATAAGGGAACATCTAGAGAGAGGGGGAAAGGAGAGGAGGACCAACTTGGGGTCAGGGAGAAGGAAGGAGACAGGAGCTTTAGGCTTACAAGGACTTTATGCTGACTTTTAAAAGTTTTCTAGACATCAATCTAATTGGTAGCAAAGTAGAGTGATTAAGAGTACAGACCCCAAAGCCATAGTGTCTAGGTTTTAAATCTCAGTCTGCCAACTAATGGCTGTGTGACCCTGGGGGAAGTTACTTAACTTCTCTGTGCCTCAGTTGTTGATTTTAAAAGAATCCATAAAATGGAAGTAATTACAGTATCTATTTCATAGAGTTGTTGTGAGGAATAAATGAGTCTATATATGTGGGGTTTTAAATAGTTCTTGCTACCTGGTATGTGTTAGCTATTATTAATTTAATCCATGTTCAGGAATTTATTTATTTCAATGGTCCAATATTAAAAATGGAATTTAATTTATTGAGTGGCTCTGTTTGTAATAGATTTCTACCTTGACTTAAGACAGAGTTATTTGATACAATGCTATTTAATTCAATGCCTAGCAGTAATGATGGATTTTTCAATAAACATATGCTGAAAGATTGAAGGAAGGAATGAATAATGCCAGTGTTTATTGGGTACTTACTGTGTGTCAAGCATTCTACTAAGAGCTTCACAAACATTTTTGTTTGAGCCTCATATGTTTAAGCCTACCTATATAACAACCATATGTACTCACTATTATTATGCCCATTTTACAGATGAGGAAATTAATGCCCAGTGATTTGAATAACTTGCCCAAGGCCTCCGAGGCAGTGAGAGCTGGGATAAGAAACTGAGTACAGGGCGCAGCTCTTAGTCAATATACTAAACTGGCCCCGTTTTGTGAATAGTCTCTGAGGAATGGTTTGTAAAAGGGACTTAGGGTCCCTGGTTTTTCAACTTTAGCTCTTACTGATGGGTCTTTTCCTCACATAACTCGCACTTTCTTCTCTTTCTTTCTTTCTTTCTTTCTTTCTTTCTTTCTTTAAAGATTTTATTTATTTGAAAGAGAGAGAGAATGTGCGCGCAAGAGCATGAGTGAGGGGTGGGGCAGAGGGAGAAGCAGACTTCCCGCTGAGTGGGGAGCCCGATGCAGGGCTTCATCGTGGGACCCTGGGGCCATGACCTGAGCCAAAGGCAGACGCTTAACTGACTGAGCCACCCAGGTGCCCCTAACACACACTTTCTGTCTTCCTCAGCTTCCCTCGGGGTCTTTTTTGGCCTCATCATTATATCATACATTTTGTCAATGCTGCTGGAGACCGTTGAAGAATGTGGGCCAGTTTGTTCTGCTTTGAAAAAACCCCAAACATTTTTTTTTTTTTAAAGATTTTATTTATTTATTTGACAGAGATAGAGACAGCCAGCGAGAGAGGGAACACAAGCAGGGGGAGTGGGAGAGGAAGAAGCAGGCTCATAGCGGAAGAGCCTGATGTGGGGCTCGATCCCATAACGCCGGGATCACGCCCTGAGCCGAAGGCAGACGCTTAACCGCTGTGCCACCCAGGCGCCCCTGAAGAAACCCCAAACTTTTATACTATTTTTATGTTATTTTTGTTTATTTGCTATAATTCTTCCCCTCCTTCTGGTATTTACTCTTACTCCGGACTACTATGAGTGTATCTTTAATGTTTGCATGTAATTTTAAGTCGATGGCTCTGAGCGGAAGTGTGGGGAGGTGTGAGGACAGCTCTACAAAAAAACAAAAGCAAAACTAGCTGCCATGAAGTGACTGCTAATTTGGGGGCAGGCATTTCTTTTTTTAGGTCCACTATATACATTGTCTTACTAATTTTGATGACTCCAAAAAGCAGTTAGCATTATTCCCCTTTCAGATGAGAAGATTGGTTTGGGGAAGTGAAATAATTTCGCCAGGATCTTAGAGCCAGTAAGTCATAAAGACAAGACAAAAAACCACCTTTGTCTGAAGCTATAGGTAAGCTGTCCCTTATGTTGTGCTGTTTGTCCTGTTCGGTTTTGAGAGCTGAAGGAGTCCAAGGGGCTTGACCGCAGAATTGTAGAAGGAGATGCAAAGGTGGTAGGTAAGCAGGGGCAATTTATTAGTAAAGGCCTCGTAAGCAGCCAAGTACTACAGGGGCCAGCTATGATCACAGCTATGTTCTCTGCAGACATTTAAAGAATTTTTTTTTTTTAATCTCTCTCATTCAGTTTATTTATTCAGGAAATTTTCTGAGTACCTAATCTATGTCAGTCACTGGGTTCTTGGTTATATACTGAATAAATTGAAATTGCTAGAAGTCTGCCCTGAGCAGTCTTCTCAAAATAAAGCCTTTTGTTTAAAAATCTTTCTTTGCTATAACTTTAAGTATCTTTGAAAATAGCACACTGGATTATTAATGACTGGTTCATGGAATTATTCTGTCATCAAAACTGTGACCTTTAACAGATGATAACAGTACTTTAATAGAAGCACTATTTTTTTTTTTAAATGAATGTTCACTTTGCAATTGATCTGCATTCCTAATGGGTTGAATTCAACATTGATGCTTAGAATGCTGCTTGCGTTCAGGTTACAACTGATGGGAATGTGCTGAGACAGAGGACAGAGTCTGAGTGTCAAGAACTTGCAAGCTTGAAGGACAGAGATTAGAGCTGAGGAGTCACAGTAAGAAAGTGGCAACGCTGTTCCGTAGGATCAGGGGCTTCTAGCTGTAAGAAAGCATTGAAAGGGGACTGAGAGATTGCCCCTGAGGAATTGTGCAGGCAAGAAGCCCAAGGCCTTACCACATGGCTGTAAGGCAGGACTCGAATTTGAGTACTACTCTCTGTATTTGCTTCTTGGTCTCTGCAGCTTGGCAACCCCAGATGAGTTCAAAGACAGACTCTCAGTTCCACGTAGCTCACGGTCTGCTTCTCCTAGGAAGCTTTCTGACACACATTTCCTTTCTCTGAACCTTTCTAGTATTCGTAGTCTGTACCACATGATCTGACACGTAATTGTATACATGCTTGCATTTCTTGGAGATTGTTTCTTGTATTTTTAGCTCCCTCACAAGTAGGTTGTAAGTTCTCGAAGGCAATGATCAAATATAAATGTCTTGGTGGCCCTCATGGTTAAGTGTTGTCAGGGCTAGCTAAGAGGGTCAATATATTCTTAAGTGCTTGCAGAAAAATATTTGAATGGTGTTAGCATTTTAAAATACATCTCACATGAGATATGAATGGTTTTCGTCTGAGAAAAATGTGTGTATTTTGGCCCACAAAGCATGCTGTAGAGTCTGTATTATTTTTCTATCATATTTATGTTATTTAGGTTACTTACTTACTTATTTATTTATATTTTTTGACTTATTATGAAATGCACATAATAGCAGAACTTACAAATATTTCAATAAAATTCTAGTCCGGTTGCTACTTTTAGTGAATATTATAATACTAGTATAATTATTGGGTAGATTCTCATTTATAACATAGGGAGGGGTCCTCTCTTTTCTTACTTTGTCCAACTTCCTACTGCTGTGCAATTGTTTTGCTTTACAAAAGTTTTCCCTGGAGAATTTATTACCATGAACTTCTACTTTGCTAATTTGTTCTCATTCATAATACAAAAGCCATAAATGCTATTCACATTTCCCAATTTTTTAGGTGGAGTGGATTCCTCCTTTGTGCCATTGCAATGTTTCTTGTGATATTCCCAATGTTTACTTTTCCAAAAAAGCTTCCTCCTCGACACAAGAAAAAGAAAAAGAAAAAATTTTCTGCTGATGTTGTTAGTGATGACGACGTTATGAAGGAGAAATCAAACAATAGTGAACAAGTGGACAAAAAAGTTTCTTCTATGGGATTTGGAAAGAATGTCAGAGGTAAAGTATATCTTTTGAGTGAATACATGCACAGTATTTTGTTTTGTTTTGTTTTATTTTTTTTGCACATGGTATTTTAGCTCAATCAGTGCTACTCAAAGTGTGGGCCCAGGTCAGGGCTGCCCCACCAACTGTTACTGGCCTGTGACAAGAGAAGTACTGAAATTTTGAGTAAGTGCTGAGAAACTTTTAAAGAAATCTGACAGTAATTTTATGCCTATTGAATCTGATAATAATAGTAATAATAACAAACTGGACTTCCATTTTGCGTATTTAAAAAATTCATTTTCCTGTAATTCATTTTTAATATATTTTGCAAAAGTATCAGCATATGATAGATTGGAAATACTACTTTAAAAATGGTTCTTCATCACAGATTGTTTGAGAAGCACTGATTTGGATCCTACAGATACTGATTTGGATATATATCATTTACTGTGATGAGAGATGTCTGATTTGTAAACTACTGCATTGTATGACAAATGGTTTGTTTCAGGGGCGTGGTGGGTTTGGTAGTGTGGCTGGACCCTCACCTAAATATAAAACCTACCACGAGATAGCAATCTCATTCAACAGTGGCTCTGTCAGATGCTTGTAAATGGCCCTAGAGAAGAGTAGCCAAGGAGTGGGCTTCTAAACATCTAGAAAGTTTCAGTGATGTGTTCTTGTCTATTTTTTCATTTTTGTTTGTCTTACAAACAAGGGCTTCATTAAAACTAGGTTAGGCAATCTTAAACCTAAACAATTGAATTTTAACCAGGCAATATTTGTTCAGTGGTCAGTGTATCTGTTGAGTAACAATAAGTCTGTCTAATCCAAGAAACCTATAATGCTACACTCCCATTAATTGCAGCCTGTTTCCTAAATTCCCTGAATTGATTTTTTTTTTGAAATTATGAAGCATAATATTTATCAGGTGCTTACATCAATCAAGATTGTTTTAGGTAAAATTTACCTAGGCACGTTATCATCTCACTTTGACTATATAAACACTAAAGCTAAAGAGGAACCTTTCAGGCCTAGGAGGAAGTTACTAATATATTAAGGAACTGTCCCTGCAGCCAAAGAAAAATAATGGTTAAATTGGACTATTTTTAAGACTATATTTGTTCCAAGCAAGTGAAGTCACTTTTCTTTGAGTGTGCTTCTTCCCAGTTAAGTTTTAGATCTGCCTCCCCTACTCGCGTTCCCCCACCCATTGTTTTGTGACAATGTGTACTTTTGGAACTGAAAAAGTTACTTCTGCTCTAATACCATCAAGGATTCCTTGGATGCTAGTGTGACCTGAGCTCTTACCACATGGACCATCATTTTTCTTGGATGTCTTATGGATCATAAAGTCTATTACCAAAGGAGTAATTTTTTTTTTTTTACAGCTCGATGAAGAGCAAGATTGATATTAATTTACAACACAAGAGTAGACTTAAGAGTCTACGAAGAATAGAAAGTAGACTCGAGGGGAGAAATACAGACCTAGGTAGGCTAAAATTGTAGACTTTACAGTTTAGGGGTAGATGGCTTGAATGTGAAATAGATGCCCTGTTGGATTGTCAAGAAAAGGAAGAGACGACTGATATCAAACACCAACCACAGATATGACCATAGATGGGAATGGTGTTCCTTTGGAGGATAAAGTGTAGACAATGATATTAATGCCCTGTCTACCTCTGGGACCTTACTGTCTTCGGGGTGGAGGCCTGCTGACTGTAGGTACCCGCCTGAAGGTCTGTAGGTCTTCCTTGCCTGAAGATCTCCTTTCTCTTTCCGGGCTGGGAGACCTCTTGGCTCCTGCTCCAGGCTGGCATCAAGTGCTAAGGAATTAACACTCTCCCAGCCCCACACTCAACAGTCTTAACCACTGGCTGATGAACAGCCCAGCTTCCCCACTTGCTGGGTGAGACAGTTCTGAGGTTTGTTTCTACATCCCTTGTAGGCTGCTTTTTCTTCCCGTGTATCACATTAGCACTCCCTGAACAGTGTTTTCTGAGCCTCCCAAATAAGCCACATGGACTTGAATCTTTGACTCAGGACCTACTTCTGGGTGGGAGCACACTTAGGCATGTGGGTTCAAAAGCTGTCATGGAATTTCAAGATTGTTTTTCCAAATTGAATCTATATACTATTTTATGTATATCATCTTGCTAAGGATTTCTCTTCTCCATCTTTTTGACACTCAATATGATAGATTAGGATGTTTTCTTTTAAAAGAAAGGATAAGAGGAGTCTTTTAGCAGTGATGGGTAGTTGGTTTATAAAGTCTGTTTCCTTTCTGATTTTCCTGTCAGTGTTTCTGATATATTCTCAACTTTTTCGTCCTATGCCTTCATTGTGATGACTGATCTCACTTCTGCCTCTAAATCTCCTGATTAGGACACAGAGCTGGTTCATTTTTTACTTTCACTCACACTGAATTCTCTCATTGGAATTTCAAGAACCACTTTCTCCTCTTAGAAAGGAATCCCGTTTTAATGGGAGTATATAGTGCAAATGTTTTGCTACAAATGATTCAAATGATGTGGATGATGTAGAAATAATATCCAATTAGAATATTTAAAATTAATTCATATTTATCTTGCACTTACTGATTTCCTCCAGAATATATAATACCTATCATCTGTAGGAAATGATGGTCCAATATTTAATCTGGTTTTCAAAAGAACAAATTAAATCTCTGGAAGTCACTCAACTGTTGACATAATTTTTTATTACAAAGTTGAGATTCATCATTAAGGCCTTGAAATAAAGAATGGTTGCTAAGATTTCATTTTGAATTAAATCTGAGTTTGATTCTCAAATCCTCTTTTCCCTTGTCCTGCTTTCTGGAGGAGGGCTCCTTTAAGTCTTTATTTCATATTTGAAATTTGGATACCAGTGTTAGCTTCTTCAGAGAGGAGGTGGCAGGATATCTAAGTTAATAACTCATACTTCCTTAAAAAAATGATTTGGGCCATACAAATCCACTCTTCGCCTCCACATTTTAATGATAGTCATTGGGAAAATCTGACTCAGTGTTTCTAGATTCTTATTATAAATTATGCAGGAATAAGGCTGTTTTAAAACACCACAAAGGAGAAAGTAGAATTTTTAGTGTGTCTGAATCACCTTTCCTTAAAGAGATTAGCATTGATTGCATCAAATCCCTCCAATAAAAACAAACACTTAAAATATTTAACTGGATCAATTTTCCTGAGGTTTGAGGTCCAGCATTAAAAGTCTTCCAAATTTAGCTGGATATCTTCCTAAATAGAAAACTTTTGGTGGCAGTTAATCATAAGAAACGTTTTCTTTTTGTGTTCACTTTTGATCTTTTAGCTGCTGAGCATTATTAACATAAAATATAACAGATTTTTCTCTGCTGGACTTTTGTCTGTGTTAGACTGCAATATGTTTATAATCAACTAATTAAAATAGTTACCCTGAGATGATGAACTGATTTCAAGAGGCCGTTTGAAGTTACGGAATTTTGGTCACTGAAGGATTGTGTTGTCATCATTTCATTCGATGACCGGTCACTCTGTAGAAGTGTCACTCCGTGCTGCGGTAGAGATGAAGATGAGTGACCCATGCTTTGTCCTCAGGGAGCATGTAGTCCAAGGAGGGAGACAGGACAAATACGGATGGAAAGACCATCAATGAGGACAGACGCAATGGTATGACGTTCAATGGCAGGCAAGGGAGCATCTAGTTGAGGGGTCTGGAGAGGTTCATGGAGGAGGTGGGATTTGAGGAGAACCTTGGCAGGCTGGGAAAGTTTCAGTAGGTGGAAGTGGGACGGTTCTAGTCAGAGAGCGAAGGCAAGGTCGGACTGTGTCGGTGTATTTGAGAACGCTGAGTATTGTGGTTGGTGTGTTGGTTGTGTGTGGCGAGGTGTGGGAGATGAGGTAGGGCTGGTAAGGCAGGGCCCTGTTGTGCAGAGGGAGCTTGAGTTCTAATAGCTTTTAACTGACTGTCCCTAGAGGGCGGGGCAGGGGGAGGTTTGAGCAGATATTTGGCCTCACTCCATTCGGTAGAATAGGGAGGGAAAGGGGTAGAAAAGAAGGAGGGGGCTCAGGTAGAAAGCTATGGCAGAGTCCTAGTGAGAGGCGATGATGGTTTTGAGGAGCAAACAAGGAAAGGACAGTAGCCTGTGAAACTAGTCTCCCTATTTCTATCTGTGTCCCCTCTCGGTTGCTTTCAACTCTGCAGCCAGAAAGATCCTACTAAAATGGCACTCCTCTGCTCCCAGCTACTGTGGTCTCATGTCTCACTCACAGCCAAGTCTCTTCTCTGTATGACCTCCCAGGGGTGGAATCTGGGCCCTGCTTAGATGTTTAACCCCGGCTCCCTCTCGCAGCTGCATTTGTCTGTTTCATTTCAGCCACATTGGGCTTATCGCTGGTCCTCAAACCTGCCAAGCATACTCTCACCTCATGGCCTTTGTATTTGATACCCCTGTGCTGGGAATGCTCTTCCCCAGATCGCCTCACTTCCTGAAGGATATTGCTCAAAGATTCCCTTCTCAGCGAGGCCTTGCTTGGCTGCCCTATTTAAAAACCTCCAACTTCCTCCAAAGTTTTTTTTCTTTTTTTAAAGATTTTATTTATTTGAGAGAGAGAGAGAACATGAGCAGGGGGAGTGGCAGGCAGAGGGAGAGAGAATAGCAGACTCCCGGCTGAGCGGGGAGCCCGATGCGGGGCTGGTCCTGGGAT
This sequence comes from Ursus americanus, assembly GCF_024610735.1. Classification (NCBI taxonomy): domain Eukaryota; kingdom Metazoa; phylum Chordata; class Mammalia; order Carnivora; family Ursidae; genus Ursus; species Ursus americanus. Next base: position 60,312,373 of record NC_142135.1, read on the forward strand.
CATAACCTGAGCTGGAGGCGGATGCTGAACAGACTTAGCCAGTCAGGCACCCCTCCCCAAAGCATCTTATCTCCTGCCCCCCTCTATTTTTCTCCTTAGTATGTCACTATCTAACATACCATGTATTTTACTTATTTTATTGTTGTCTCCACAGTGAGAAAGTAAGCCCCATGCAGGCAAGGATATTTTGTCTACCGTGTTCCCTGATGAATTTATACCACCTTATAGATAGATACTCAGTCAATATTTGATGAATGAATTATTGAGGAAAGAGAGGTTATGTCTGTAGGATGTGGCAACTGATATGGGGAAAATGGGGAGGGAGGTATCAAAGGTGGTTTCAGGATAATGGGGAAAGGAGCTAGTTGAAAGGGACAGAAGGAAGAAATTCCAAATTTGACTTGCCCAGGAACATCCCGATCTATTGCACATGGCCCTTTGCTAGGTGTTTTAAAACTAATATAGTATGGAATATGTTGGGGCCAATGCTTGACTCAGCAAAGAGGGATCGCCAAAGCCAGGTGCCTGGTCCATGCAATCTTAGCTCTCTTGCATATTGCCTTTGTTCCCTTGCTGAATTACAGTTTAGCTTTATGTTCGCAGCTTTTATTGAAAGCTGTTACTTGAATTCCCCATATCTGCCATGGAGGCATGCTTACTGCCCTTTATATGAAACGCTATTTTGTGAGAACAGTGGTTCTCAAACTTAGGCTACCTAGAAAGCACCACAAGGGCTTCTTAAAACTCAGGGAGCTGGGCCCTGGCCCACAGTGTTCAAGTCAGGAAGCCTGGGGTGTGGCCTGAGTATTTGCATTTTTATTTTTAAATTTTTATTTATTTATTTATTTATTTACTTTCTTACTTACTTTTAGGGAGGGAGGGGGGAGGGGCAGAGGGTGAGAGAGAATCCTAAGCAGGATCCGTGCCCAGGGCGGAGCCCGAGGCAGGGCTGGATCTCACGACCCTGGGATCCTGTGCTGAACTGAAATCAAGAGTTGGGTGCTTAACTGACTGAGCCACCCAAGTGCCCTTTTTAAATTTAAATTTTAATTAATCACTTTTATTTTATTTATTTTTAAATTTTTTTTTGTATTTCCATCTTTAACAGCTTCTCAGGTGATACTGATGCTGGTAGTTCAGGGACCCCCACTGTGAGAACCACTGCTCTAGAACATAGTGAGGAAAAGCAATTCGATTGTTTCTGCTAATGACGATTATACAGCTTTTTGCTTTGGTGGCCAGGAAACTGAGTCAACTCTGAAGTTCAGCAGGGATTCTTAATAGACATACTCCATTCTTTTTTCTGGTTTTGGCGTTCTGCTGTGTTTACATCTTCTCTGGCTCTGGTTCCTCATTTCATTCTTCTGTTACATTTATTTTGTTGTACATATGTTGTCTTGTGGGAAGCTGAAACCTTAGATTTGGCCCTACAGCTTAGGAGGTAAATGCTAACACGGCTGGCAAAGAATTCCTGAAAAAAGAAAACACTTTCTTTATATTCAGTGCAAACTAACTGTGGGGTTACTCATCAACTCATCAGAGTAGTATCTACTTAGAAAGTTATATATGAAAATACTCACTGGTGCTACATTGAAACAGGCAGAATAGTGCTTGGCCAGCAACCACGAATGATATATTTGGGGCCTTGACAGCTGCTGTTTCTGTCCCCTGCCTGTAGGTAAGTGGCTCAGGGGCTTCATGTGCTGGCCTAGAGGTGACTGTGCTGTGTAAGATCACCTAGTTCCTTCTGCTCTTTTATTGGCAACCAGGGAATGCCACTTGCCAGTGTGTTCTGGAGGGGAGAGAAAAATGGCAGCACTTTTACGGAGACTCATGACCAGGGAACACAGGGGTAGTTGTTAGTTTCAAAGAGAATGAACAGATTATGGGGACACTTAGGCTGTTTGTTGGCCATGTTACATAGGAGTGCAACTTCCGTTTTGCTTTTACAGAAAGATGTAACTAAAAATAATTTGATGCTCCTGGGTGACAGGGGTCAAAAAGTTGTATTTGCTCCATGCCCATGAAATATACAGGATGGTCAAGACTTCCAGGCCATGCAGGAAGTTATTGAAATTTTCACTGCATGGGGATGGTATGTTTCCATCAGCTTTTTGATGTACCAGAGGCTTTAAGGTATACAAATAAGAACAAAAATATTAGGGGTGGAAGGACAAATTAAATGCTTTTAGAAAGTAGTTACAAAAGAAGGGGAATCGAGGAATTTTGTGGAGAGGTGTTAAAAGAGGTCGCTCTATAATTTGTACCCACAGCATTTTAATTTATGGAGGTGACCGAGTCATGACATGCAGAGGTCAAAGCCATTGAAAGAAGGATTTATTACTTGCATTTCCCAAGAGAAGGGGGCACACAGGGCTGCAAGGGAAGCACCAGGGTTTGGTCAGGAAACAAAAGACAAGAGTGAGGGGAAAGCCAAGGCCAGACCTCTGTGGGGGTTTCCATTGGAAAGAAAAGGCAGGGCAGAGTCAACAGCTTACGACTGGCTGGGCTGTGTCATTTCGGTGGGCTCTGAGCTGTGGCGGTGGTCTAGTTGTGTGGTGCCTGGCCCTGAGTAATGTAGGGTGGGGACAGTACCGGTTATGTGTGTGAGAGCATGGTAAGGAGGTGGTTGGGGCTGTATACTCAGGACTGGATAGTTTGCATGTAAAAGATGCGCTCCCAGCAGACCCATGCTATCTCTAAGACTTGGTAGTCTAGTCTCTTCCCAGCAAGATTTTTAAGATGTCAAAACATTATAAAATACAGAAAAATAAAAAAATGTGATTAATATAAAAGCTTATATGCTACGGCCAAAGCATACACTCACCTGGCCTGACTCCACTATTATTATCATATAGTGTGTTCTCCACCTTTGTTTATACCACTTTCCTTCTCCCCATCTCCCAGGGGTCTTTCTGGAGCTCTCGAGGCTGAGACTTTGGGTCCTGCCCATGTACTTTGAAAAGCACTCTGTATTTTGGCACGTATTTTATTATTTTATAACTTAATAAATATCCCAGCCTTTTATATAACAGTGACCCCCACTCTGGTGTTTTCCATTTTTACTCTTGGTCACTTTGTGCCTACTGTGAATTCTCTGCCTTATTTGACTTAGTCCATTTAAGCTGTCTAGATCTGCTTATTCAGTTGATACTTCCCTCAAATTTTACTTTCATTTAGGAAATCAGTGTCATCTAAGATGTTTAGGAAAGGACTAGACTGTTCTCCCCAAATCCTTCTTCTTCTTTTTTCCCTCGGAGATTTATTTATTTATTTGAGAGTGGGGGAGTTGGGTAGAGGGAGAGGGAGAGAGAACCCTTAAGCAGACTCGTGCTGAGTGTGGAGCCAGACGAGGGGCTCAATCTCACGACCCTGAGATCATGAACAGAGGCGAAACCAAGAATCTGATGCTTAACTCACTGTGCCCCCAGTCACTCACCCCACCAAATCCTTCTAATTCTTGAGATAGATGGCTGACAATATCTCTTAAGAAAAATTCTTTGTTTCTTTTTCTTTTTTCTTTTTTTTTTTTAAAGATTTTATTTATTTATTTGACAGAGATAGAGACAGCTAGCGAGAGAGGGAACACAAGCAGGGGGAGTGGGAGAGGAAGCAGCAGACTCACAGCAGAGGAGCCTGATGTGGGGCTCGATCCCAGGACTCCAGGATCACACCCTGAGCCGAAGGCAGACGCCCAACCACTGAGCCACCCAGGCGCCCCTGTTTCTTTTTCTGGTTCACAAATATCTTTATTGAGCAACAGCTACAGGACAAAGAACTGGGAGGTAGAAAGGAAAGTTGACATAATAAAATATGTCTTTAAGTGGAGGTATGTACATTCTAAGGAAGGTTGAAGGAAGAGGAGAAAAGGAATTCCTAAGTTAGCTGCCTGAGTCAGAGAAGACTTGTCTTGGAAGATGACATATTGTTTTGTTCTTTTAAAATTGCAGAGTTTTTGGTTTGGATTTTTAGAATATAAAAGTAATACATGTTGGCTGTAGAAAATTTAAAAAGTACAGGGGCACCTGGGTGGCTCAGTCGTTGAGCATCTGTCTTCGGCTCAGGGCCTGATCCCAGGTCTCTGGGATCGAGCCCCGCATCAGGCTCCGTGCTCCACTGGGAGCCTGCTTCTTCCTCTCCCACTTCTCCTGCTTGTGTTCCCTCTCTCACTGGCTGTCTCTCTCTCTGTCAAATAAATAAATAAAAAATCTTTAAAAAAATATGAAAATTTAAAAAGTACATAAAGATATAAAGAATAAAAGTGCATTCCAGTATCATTCCTGAACATAACTGCTTACATTATATTTATGACAAAAAGTATATTTTGAAACTAGATAGATGTGGTGGTTTCACACCATTGTGAATGTACTGAATGCCTTTGAATTGTTTGCTTTAAAATAATTTTATGTGGATTTTACCTCAATAAATTATTTTTGAAAAGGTATTTATTTTGCTTGAATTTAGACATAAGGGAAATAAACTGAATAGGCCATAATCTTCAGATAAATCTTTTTTTTCCGCAAGAAGAGCTATTATGTCCAAAATTATCTATGTCAGAAAAATTGTGAAAAGTATTAACAGCAGTCAGTATGTTTGGTATGTAATGTTTATCATTTATATCTGGAAATAATGTTAGTTTCCAGGTAATAAAATTTTTAGTCAACAACTTCATAGTAAGAATAATTCATCTATTTTTTATAATAAAACCACCACTCCTCATCCCACCCCTAGTTTATTTATTTATTTATTTAAAAAATATTTTATTTATTTATTCGACAGAGATAGAGACAGCCAGCGAGAGAGGGAACACAAGCAGGGGGAGTGGGAGAGGAAGAAGCAGGCTCATAGTGGAAGAGCCTGATGTGGGGCTCGATCCCAGAACTCCGGGATCACGCCCTGAGCCGAAGGCAGACGCTCAACCGCTGTGCCACCCAGGCGCCCCATCCCACCCCTAGTTTAAATTAAAAAAAAATAGATGTCAAAAGAACAAAATTGAAATGTATATCTACTCATAAAGGTCTTTCAGAGGAACATAACAGAGAAAAGCTGGTGTGGAAGTAGAATGTCAGCAGGCAAAAGCAAACACCACAACACATCACAGGGAAGGAATGTTCCTGCAACCAAAAAAAGACCAGAAAATAAGTAGAAAGCTTAAAAATACACTAAAACAAATTAGCAGATAGATATTATCATTCATAATTGTGACTTTGAATCTTGAAGAGAATGTCAAATTATGCTGTAGATTTTCCAGTAATACCAGTTAATACATAAGAAATGTTTAAAGTTTTGTTGCTTTAAGAGGTAGTTGCCCAGTTATCTAAAAAATTCAAGCACCTCTTTTTCCCGGGTATGCTGGATGAATGAAATATTGTATCTTTCCTCCTTCTCTGGTTACCATTTTATTGTTTCTTTAATGGAATTTTTGGTTTATAATCTGATCTAAATCCTTTTGGATTCTTTAGCTCCAGAAAGCCAGATTTTGAAAAGGATTGTCTATTTGGTCCTTCACATTTTTCTGTGGTTTTGTTAAGTCCACCACTCCATGAACCGCCCTTTATCTTACGACCTGTACTTTCTTAATAACTAATTAACTCTCCAGGAGGAAATTAGGCGTCTTTGGCATAGGTTTCATTTTCTCACAAGTATATGGATATTGTTTTAGTACAAATGGTTGCTGTGATGTTATAACGAATGTTAATAAATAAACACATTCCAGATATATTTTTGAGTGCCTGCAAGATGCCAGATGTATGCTGGGAGCTGAAGATACACAGATTTACCAAAGTCCTGCTTTCAGAGCATTTATACTCTCTTGAAAGAAACAAACAGGTAAACACATGCAGCTATTGAGGACTCGATGAGTAGCAGTAGGAACAGCATGCCGTGGGAGCACAGAGGAGAAGCACCTGTCTGTCTGAAGGGGCTGTCTCCTACAGAGTTGATGGATGAGCTTGACATTTGCTGAGCAGACTTATGAGAATAGAGAAAATAGTAGAGACAAGAAAGACCATGACCATGGAGGGAGCTTATGGTGGGCAGTCACAGGACTTCAGAACTGGAAGGGTGGACAGCAACCCTGTCTTGAGGGCCTTGCAAGTGAGGCCAAGTTCTGGGCAGCTGGGCCTTCTTCCCATTTTCTTGGTCATTTTCTCTGTTGGCATATCTTTCACAAGTATATTATTATGTAAAAAAAAAATCTGTTTCAGTAGTTTAAGACAACAAAAAGGCATGACAGGTGCTTTTAGTTTGTAAAGGACAGAAGAAGTTGAAGCCCCCTGAGATACTGGGGTTCTAGTATAAGGATCTTTTGCGGGCCCCCGGCAGATCTGGGAATGTGTTTCTTGCTTCGGGACCCACAGCCACTCTGGATACTCAAATGCAGGCCGATGCTCACTTCCTTTTTCTTACTTATGTTCTCACTCAAATCTTTATATGCACAGCCTAATTCACTATGTGTCAGCTGCCAACAGTTGGGGACACAAAGTAAAGGGCTTGGCCAGTCCGTGTTCACATTGGGTGTCCCAGCCTCTCATGGCTGCGGGGCTACCTTCTGGAAGCACCTTTGAGTCCAGCCTCCTTGCAGGTGCAATCAGCTCGTTTTGGGATATCAGGTCACATGCTACAAACCTTGCTACATCAGCATAAAGAGCCACTGAGAAGGGGACTTTGAGTGTGGCAGTGGCTCACAGACCTCTCTCCAGAATGGGATCCATTTTACACCAGACAAACATATTACCAGTGACTTCCTCCCTTTGCCCACTTTAAAAGATGACTGCCGCCATTCAGGTTTTATGAAACCCAGGCTTACTTAAAGCTTTCCTCTTCCAAACAAAAACTTTATTCTAAATAGATATTTCAAGTTGTAGCCTTATTTTACAAATGAGCATAAAACATGCACACATACTGGAACACGCTTGCCTGATGGGCAGAAACTTACCCACATACCAACACCTGCAGCCTCCTTTTTCGCTGTGAGCCGCGAGGCTTTGGAGAACGAGAACCTGTGGTTTCTGCCCTTGCTGAGACTGTGGTTAATCAGCTTCCACAGCAACCCAGTCACACCACACGTCTCAGATTTTCTGAAACTTTGACCAAAGTTTTGCAAGGTCAAGCGGCGGTGGCGGGAGGCGGGGGACTACGTCATATTTATTGTAGCGCTCCGTGAAAATGGGCGTGCAACTCGACATCTGGTCTGGTGCCAATGCCGGCTGTCTGGGATCACCTGCACTGCCGTGGATGTGCACAGAGGAGCGAGCAAGGGATCCGCCAGTGACAGTAACACTTCTATTTTTTTTTTTTAAGTTTTTATTTAAATTCCAGCTAGCCGACATACAGTGCAGTATTAGTTTACGGCGTACAACCCCGTGATACAGCACTTACATACAACACCCGGGCCTCATCACAAGTGTACTCCTTAACTAACACTTCTTTTAAAAATGATTTTTATGTATGGCCTATCTCTTCTATTACATTCTATTGAATATTGGTGCTTTGTATCGAATTCTGTTCCTACTTTACTAATGTTTAAGGCATTTCTCGTTTTAGTGTCAGTTTGCCCTTATCATTGAATTTGTAAGATTTTGTAGCATTAAATGAGAAGAAAAAAAAAAACGATAATCATTTTCTCTCTCCTCAGGCTTTTTTACTGCATTTTTGATTTGACAATGAGAGTTATAAATGGCATGAAGAAACTTATCTAAAATTTATTCTGCAGCATAAAAATTAGGTATTTGACTGCAAACATATGGATTTAGCTTAGATTTTTAAACTTTGTGTTTTTGAAATTTTTTTTGAATTTACATAAAAGCCACAGAAATAGTGCCCAGAGCTCCTGTGTACCCTGTACTCCAGTTCTCCAGTTGTTAATGTTTCTGACCCTTCTGAGAAGTGGCAGAAGTGATGGTCTGCTGCCCTGTGCTCCTTCAGTGTGGTTTCCTAGGTACAAGGACATTGTCCTACGTGACCACAGGGCAGCCATCAAAACCAGGAAATTAACATTGATCCAGTGCTACCATCTAGACCACAAGCCCTGTACAAACTTCGTCAGTGATTTCAACAATGCCCTTTATGTCCAAATTCAATTCACAGATCACATGTTGTGTTTCATTGGGGGTGTATTTTAGTCCTCTTCAATCTGGATCAGTTCCTCATATTTCCCTATTTTTATGACCTTGATCTTTTTAAAAAGTATAAGCTGAGAACTTTATCGAATGTCCCTCAGTTTGGGTTTGATGACGTCGCCTCCTGATTTATGCGCTTGGTGGGCATACCACTGCAATGATGCTCTGCTCCAGTGCCTTGTAACAAGCTATATAATGCTAATTTCCCTGTGAACTTTTATCTCTTGGAGAAGATTGGATCTACCAGGTTTCTCTACTCTAAAGTTAATAAATATGTTGCAGTTCTAAATCAATCAGTGATTTGTAAGTGTTTCGTGGGAAAGCACTTTGAAGCTATGCAAATCCAGTTGATTCTCATTTGTGGTTGCTGTGTTCTCTAAAGTCACATAAACAGTGGGGTAGTGAATACAGATGCATTGCTCTAGGGAAAATACAGGGTTGGATTCCTGTCACAACAGAATCATCAACCAATCAATACATAACCTTGTTTTATGTTGTTCCTGTTCAAAGACACCTTATTCAATATATATTGTTGATTTATTAACATTGAACCCACGGCCGACAAGCAGTATGACTCGTGCCTGAGGGAAGTGTATCTAACACGCGTATTTTCTCTATATGGCACCTCACAGCCTCTTAGGAACGCTAGACAGCACTTCAGTGTTATGTCTGGGGGGCCATTTGAAAGAGGGAAATCACCGAAAGCACAAAAATGCTAAAAATATGACAATATCTTGTGAAAAGGACACTTGCTTGCAACATGAAAGCTGACAGGAAGGCAGCGTGAGAGGCCTCATGCAATCTTATGCAAGAAAGTGTGTGTAGTACAACTCAAATTTTTTTGGCCACTTGGTGCATGTCCTTGAATGGCCACCCCCTGCAAGTATTGATTTGGGGGTTACACATAAATTGTAGCGAGTGGGCAAATTTGAAAATACTAAGTCTGTAAATAATGAGGATTGACTGTATCTTGTTTCTATTAAACTTTCACTAACCACTTTTAGCATCCATTGACCTTAAATTGCTCCATATTTGACTACTTCGGATCTTTTGAACTGTCTTTGGTGTCCTTCTGACATGTCCCCATCATTCTCTGAGCACTTTACTTTCTTGTTTAACAACATTTTCCAGGCTCGTCTTGTATTTTCGCTGCCTCAGCTCTGAAGTTAGACATTTCTCCAAGGAGCTCTGGTTCCTTTGAGTGGAAAATGGCCTTTAGAAACCACACACCGGGTGCTAGGTGTGCTCATTGCTAAGGGGTGTTATGATTTCTAAACCGTGTAGTACACAGAATTAGGAAATATGTGTATGTACACATACATTCATCTATCATCTGTCATCTTTATCCATGTATCATCTGTCATTGTTATCTATCAGTAATCTTCTGTCAGTCTATCTATCCATCCATCCCATGACTTCCTACCATTACCTTCAGTTCCAATCTGATATCTGACTGTCCCCTTTTCATATGTATAACTCCCTTCTCTGGCCATTAAGAAGCTGACTGCCATTAATCTCAATGGACTTACTTACTCACTCTTCTTGTATTTAAATAAACTCCCAGCCCTACCAGCCAAAGACACAACCCTGGATATCTGGCCCCTTTTTCCTGCAGGGCATGTATGCTAAAGGTTTAGCTCCAACAAAGGAAAGGAGGAAGGTGGAAGAAAGTAGGAAGCTAGTGTAAAGTTGTTGAATTTCACTTTTTGCTAAATTCTTCTTTATTTATGAAAGAGAAGATAGACATCACATATATTTTTAAAGTTAGCTTTGAAATTAGAGGGCTATTTTACCACACCAAATGGATACAAAAGAAAAATCAGTTTTCTATAACTAGTATCTTTTTTTTTTTAAGTTTATTTATTTAAGTGGGCCTGGAACTCACGACCGTGAGATCAAAAGTTACTGCTCTTCGGACTGAGCCAGCCAGGTGCCCCTATAATTAGTATCTTTTAAAACATTCTTGTGATACATATGTTCTCTTCTGGGATTAAAAAAATTTATTGTATAATTTCACCAGATGTTTTAGATTCAACATTATTTAGATTTAATATGCCAAATAAACTTAATTTGAATCTTCAAATATTGATAGAAAAGCTTCTAATTTTCTAATTTTTAAATTTTATTTATTTATTTATTTTATATTTTATTATTTTTTTAAAGTAGCCTCCACACCCAACGTGGGGCTTGAACTCATGACCCAAAGGTTAAGAGTCCCATATTCTATTGACTGAGCCAGCCAGGCATAGCTCTAATTTTTGAATTTTAGATGTGACCTTTTGAGTTGCATATTTACAAGAGAATATTGGGTAATTTTATGAAGTAGTTTAATTATATATTTTTTTCTGGTGTGTTTGTCCATGTTAAAAAAATGAAGTATGCGTCTTTATTTTTATTTTAAATGTTCATTTAAACTTTAAGCAATTAAATTAAGATATAGAACATTAAAATTAATTTACATTTTAAAATGATTAGCAAATAGTCTTGACTTCCTAAATTTTAAATTCTGCTGAATAGGCTATAAATTATAGCTTTAATAACAAGTTTTGCTTAATTTTTGTGAAATGATTTTATTATGTTGTAGCATAGGGGATAACTATTCTTTTTTTTAATTAATTTTTTAAAAAGATTTTATTTATTTATTTGACAGAGAGAGACAGTGAGAGAGGGAACACAAGCAAGGGGAGTGTGAGAGGGAGAAGCAGGCTTCCCACCGAGCGGGGAGCCCGATGTGGGACTCGATCCGAGGACCCTGGGACCATGATCTGGGCCGAAGGCAGACACTTAACAGCTGAGCCACCCAGGCGCCCCTCTTTTTTTTTTTTTTGAGATTTATTTATTTTAGAAAGTGTGAGAAAGCCTGCACACTCAAGCAGGGGGAGGGGCAGAGGGAGAGGGAGAAGGAGAATCTCAAGCAGACTCCCCACTGAGCATGGAGCTCAACGTGGGGCTCAATCTCACGACCCTGAAGTCATGACCTGAGTTGAAATCAAGAGGCAAATGCTTACCTGACTGAGCCACCCAGGCACCCCAGGGGATAACCGTTTTGATAACTGAGATGACTGTACATGTCAGAAATAATGCAGCCTATCTTTTCCATGATACATTCCAAGATATGTAAAGATCACATAAATGTGAGTTAATTCACATTATAAACATGCAAAAAAGCAAAAGAATATGCACAAGAATCTTCTTTTATTCCTCTTTCCCAATCTTATTCCCACTTACAGAATTTCTTGGTGTTGCATATATTGGGACATATATATTCAACCACATATAAATATGTTGTTTAGTTTGTTTGATTTTTACTTTGATATTATATATATGTATATGTATTTATATTTACATACTCATGTATATGTATATTTCTGCAGCAGCTTGCTTTATTCATTTATAAAAATATTTCTTGGAGTTCCTTTTATGCCATCACATATAGCTTGGTATCATTTTTAGCTACTGCATAGTATTTCATTATAGGGCTATGCCATAATTTATTTAAACATTTTCCAGTGATGGACATTTAGTCTTTTTCCTTAAATTTTTGCTATTATAAATAACACTGAAATGAAGATACCTGGGCATACATCTTGAAGCATATATATATGGCAAGTTCTGTAAAATAAATGCAAAGACTTGAAGATGAGACTTTTCTCTCTTCCTTGAGAGGCAGCTGAGCAGGTCCTGAGCCCCCACCTCTAGGCTCTCCTCCTTTAGAGATCATTTCTCTTTCTTCCCCAGTCCAAAGTCCCTGCGAGTATCTGATCTGGGGACCTGACCTTTAAGCCCTTTTAGCTGCATCATTTCCTGTTTCATAATGAGGCTGGAAGATCAAATGTCCAAAATCATGTACCAGTTCCCCTGCTGTGGGTGTCTGCAATGCCGGGTCAGGGATGTGACAACTCAGAAGTGCGTTTTCTCAGGGAAGTGCTAGTTGAATGAAGTGGAAACTATAATGTAGGACTGTACTGCAGAGACTTTGCACATTTAGTAGACTCTTGGGTTTTAGCAAAGAAAAACATTGTTTTAATCAATAAAAAATGGAAATAATTTATCTTAAACAGTTTTTAGAACAGGAGTCATAGGTTGGGTACTTCTTATAAAGTTATTTGTGTATGGATATGTTTTCTGCTACTTTATCAAATTTCCTTATCCTAGTTGAAAAAATTTAAAAAACCCCAAGTCTGTTTAATAAAGAGGATGATTTCTAATCAGTCATCAGGTTTTTCTGTTTTTATTCTCTATTCAATAGTCTCGAAAATTGCTGAATGGCTATTTCCAGTTCATTTCAAAAACAATTCAGTTTTATTTTATTTTCCATCCCTTATTTATAACATTCATTTGTCATTTTTGTCATTTTGTAGACCTACCAAGAGCAGCTGTCAGGATCTTAAGCAACATGACATTCCTTTTTGTGAGTTTGTCATACACAGCTGAGAGTGCCATTGTAACTGCTTTCATTACCTTCATTCCCAAGTTCATCGAGTCACAGTTTGGTATCCCAGCTTCCAATGCCAGCATCTACACTGGTAAGGCACTGCCGTTAGAGCTCCTTGAAAACATGATCATTTTTGACCACTAAACTAAAATGCAATGAGTGAAGAGAAAGTTCATTCTAACATCAAAGTGTTAAATAAATTCATTAACAGCTATCTGCCTCCCTTCACTCCCCACCCCCATTTTAGGAGGAGAAGGTCTTTGAATGTTTTCTTGTTGACTCAGATTGTGTTACTGTGTGACTTTTTTTTTTCTTTCTTTTTTTTTTTTTTTACCAACTGTCTTTTGGAAAGGGGAACTTTGCATAATTATGTTTTTATGGTTCTCAGTTAAGAAGAATGAAATAGGCAATGGCATTCGAATTTAAATCTGAATATATCTTTTTATGGGTAGTGTGAGTTAAATTAAAAAGAATAATTAAAATTAAAAATTTTAAATGGATAATCTGAAATATAAATCAGGTGCATGGTATCAGGATTTCCCCTTCATGAATATAAATAGATTTTGATTGAATTACAGGAGATGCTTGACCTTATAAAGAAAATCTATGAATTTTGTTTTAGAAGGTGTTTTATGTCTGGGAAAATGATTTTTGGAGACTATGATATGGGTACCCATTGTATGTAGCACTCAAATCTTTCTTCATAGTAAATTTGGTGTTTAGAAATGCAGGAACATTAATTCTCAGATATTGGGGGAATTTTGAATGTCTTATATCATAATATTTTGAATATATCCTTAGGGGTTTCAAAGATGGTCAAATGACTGCATCTGCCTAAGGCTTAATTTATTAAAAAATATTATTTAAATAGTTAAGTGGAGATTTATGATAACTTTTCTGATGACTCTGGCTCCCAGTTTATCCTCCACATCCACATTCAAATGTAGCAAGCTTGAATTATCTGAAAATTAACCAGCAAAGTTATATTATTATAGAAAGAGAAGTTGACTTGAAATATTTGGGTAATCACTTTGTTCTCTTCTTTCACTTTGCACATGAAAAGACATACATATTGGGTTGTGGGCCCATAATTGCAAATATTTTTGTGAAGAGTATGCTGCTTTGGATCATCGTAATGGTCATGCAAAAATATGGTTTTCTCTATTTGTTTTTCAGAAATATGTTTTCCGTATATCAAGGTAAAATGTACAGATTACTTAACAGTTTGGTTGTCAGAAAATCTGAATGACACATTTCTAGCTTAATTCTTTTTTTTTATATAACATTTATTTATTCTTACACTAACCCTTTGTTTGAGTGATAATTCTTGGTCAGGGAGACCAAGAGTTGTCTTGTAGCTAGATCTGAAGCCACATAGCTGATAAATGTGGAGTAGTCTCAAGCATTTCCCTAACTAAGTTTCAATATTAGTAATTGTTACTGTCAAGAAGAGTCAATAGTCAGGGGCGCCTGGGTGGTGCAGTCGTTAAGCGTCTGCCTTTGGCTCAGGGCGTGATCCTGGCGTTCTGGGATCGAGCCCCACATCAGGCTCCTCCGCTATGAGCCTGCTTCTTCCTCTCCCACTCCCCCCTGCTTGTGTTCCCTCTCTCTTGCTGGCTGTCTCTGTCAAATAAATAAATAAAATCTTAAAAAAAAGAGTCATAGATAAATTAGGGACTTGCTAAGTTAAAGTATTACAGAGTTGTTTGCTACAGAACTCTTCACAACCCTTACTATGCCAGTGTGCATTGTGAAACTCTTAGACACAGGCTCAAGGTACTGTCTTTCCCAAATTGATTTGACTCTGAAATCCCACTTTTTAATGGCATCTCTCCCATGAACAGTTTTTTTCAGGACACATCGAGAAACATTGCTATTCTATTCTTTGTGCTCCTGTACCAGCCAGACTAGGGAGCAGAGCTGTCTGGATCATCCCATTCCCCTCCGACCAGCAGTTGCTGGGGCAGTGGTACAGTACTGAGCTAGGTAGGAATTGATGCATATTGACTCATATTGACCAAGGCCATCTCTTAATTACCGGTAGAGGCAGAGGCTAGACATAAGACTCCTTGTAGAAAAATAGAGTAAAGGGTTCAGCTGGACCTGGGGTATTTGGCTGCAGAGTTCCACGCTGGTGTGGTCAAGGCGGTCATCACTGAATATGGCCCCCTTGGCGAAAGAGGGTGCAGGATTAAATAAAGCTAGCTCACGGAATTTGTTCGTCCCGTGTTCCAACACTGGGATGAAAAAAGCAACATCACACAGTGCCAATTCCATTCTGGTTTGTCATCAGTAGTTTTTATTTATTTATTTATTTATTTATTTATTTATTTATTTGAACATTGCCAATGTAATTTATACTATGTTTGATAGTCTCCTGTGTTCTGATAAAACGCTTTTTTATTCCCAGTTCATACCTTTTCCTTCCTTTCCAGATAGATAACAAATAATAATCGTCAAAGATACTCAGATTGATTGAGAGTAGAAGGTTGTCTGTCATATTACAGTAAGATGAACAAGGATGATAATCTTTTTTTAAAGCTTACCTTGATTTTTTGAATTTTTATTAACTGAATCCTCTTACCCTCTGAGCAGAGATTTGTATTTTTAAAGGACTTACTTAGTTTAATTGAATCTTTTGTTCTCTTTCTATGCATGTAAGGGACATGGAGAATTAAGAAATGTATCTGAACAAGAATTTTAATATATTTATTTAAGAGAGAGAGCAAGCAGGGGGAGGGGCAGAGGGAGAGGGAGACAATCAGACTCCCTGCTGACGCTGGCTGGATGCCAGGACCCTGAGATCATGACCTGAGCTGAAATCAAGATTCAGACACTTAACCGGCTGAGCCACCCCGGTGCCCCAGAATTTTAACATAGTTTTAATTTCACCTCTGACAAAATTTAGGATTATTTGAATAAATACTTGGACCCTCCATAGCCATTTGCTTGTATTGTGCTATATGGTAGGGATGGAGCTCCATACATGTATCAGAACACAGGCCTCTCTGTCTCCCGTTGCCCTTGAGCTCCAGCTCTCACAGAGCTGCCCCCCAATGTGTGTATGACCCGGGTGCGTGTATGTGCGTCTGCGTGTGTGTGTGTGTGTGTGTGTGTGTTAGACTCAAACCAGAACCATGAGTTGTTTACAGATCTGCCCATGTTTGTACTTAGGCAGCCGTCAATCCAAGTTCACGTGACACACTTCCAGTCTGTGGTCTTTCTGCTAACCCATTTAGGGTCACATTTGTTGACTGAAATGAACCATTTGGAGATTGATGTTTTGGAAAAGGCTGACATGATGGCAAGAGCCCTGAAGGAGGAGGCAGAACAGCCTTGAATCCTGCCACTGCTGGTTACTAGCTGTGTGACTTTTGGCGAGTCGTTTTACTTCCTGTACTTCAGCTAAAACTGAAGCTTACCTGTGTTATGAGGACAATAGCTCCCCTGTGTCTGTGTGTCGGTGTTGTTGTGAGGAGCCAATGAAGTAGTGAATAGTGATTTGTTCTGAATCTCCCCTAACTTCCAAGGGGCACAACAATATAAATTGAAAAGCGCAACTTAATCATATATTATAGGAAAGGGAATTATTATTGACGATGTTGACGGTAGCATCTTACATTTGAAGTCATGCCCCTTGAACAGGTCTGAGAATGAAACCTCTATAATAATAATGGTGATAATAAAAGAGCTGCTGACTTTACTGAGTGTTTGCTAAGTAGAAGACACTAGCTAAGCTTTTTCATACGGGTATTACTTAATCCTTGAAACCAATGGCTGTGTAGTAGGTGTTCTTGTTGATGCCCATTTTCCAGATGAGGAAACAAAGGTCTGAGGAGTTTTAAAGACACGCAAATAGATAGAGTCAGGTATATCTTGGGGTATGTAAAGATCTGTATGTGATTTTTTTTTTTTTAAAGATTTTATTTATTTATTCGACAGAGAGAGAGACAGCCAGCGAGAGAGGGAACACAAGCAGGGGGAGTGGGAGAGGAAGAAGCAGGCTCATAGCGGAGGAGCCTGATGTGGGGCTCGATCCCAGAACGCCGGGATCACGCCCTGAGCCGAAGGCAGGCGCTTAACCGCTGTGCCACCCAGGCGCCCTGTATGTGATTTTTATTAAAATACTATAATAGGCCTGTGCTGTTTTATCATTTCCAGGCAGTTAAGTTTTTTTTGTTTTTTGTTTTTTTACACTATTTCAGAGAAACAGTATTCTGTCTAAGATTAAACTTCCACCCTGACTAGGGCAGCCTTTGCCACTGAGCCATGGTCAAGAACATTCATTTTCAGAGCACCAGCATCTTTCAGCCTCACCTTTGCTTTCCTGGGGTCTCGCCCTTGTGTGTGGAGAATTATAAAGGGTTAGGTGGTAGTTTGTCTTTGCAGGAGAAATGGCCTTGGAGAACTCTGTTTTGCTCTTCATTGGAGAATAATCAAAATATTTATTTCTTTGGTAAGGGAATTAGGTTGGGGTGTGATTTTTTAAAAAAACGACTATCATTTTTATTGTTGTCTAATTAACCAAATATTTGCCATCGGTCTTCAGCTACTGATTTGGGGTTTTTTGATGAGATTCAAAGCAATACCACTGAACTCCAGACTACAGCCTCTGGGAGTCACTGCATGCTTGGAAGCCAGAGAGACATGCACATGCTTTGATTTGCTTCATTCTTCTGCTTTTCTATACCAGCTCCTTAATTTTGTAACAATGGTTTTTAAAATACATTTTTGTACTAATTTTATAAATGTATACATAGATTTTTTAACATTAACATTAAACTTTTAAGTGCAAATAGACCATATTAAGTATGGCTACACTTGGCATCACTGCCCATTTCCAAGGTCAGGCAGTGACCTTGGACTCCAGAAGACGTGGGCGGGCACTGAACACGATGTGCTCAGGGAGAGGAGAGGAAGGTCCTTACAAACCAACATCCTGCAGCAGCTGCTGGCATCTTCTCACTTCTATACTTTTAAGCAATCTTGAGATAAATAGAGGCTATTAGGACCTAAGAGTGACAATTATAGGCTCTTTGTCTTTTGGGAAGAAAGGTATTTATTACACTAAATTACATATGTTTTTCTTCGGTGCTAATTAGAACTTTTGTAGAAGGTTATAGTGGACATTAAGTCAAGATACTCAGATCCTTTTTATTTGTTGGTTAGCCAGTTAATTTAAGGCATGTTTGAGTGCCTACCATGTGTCAGGTTCTAAGCCAGTGCACTGATGGTGGCAGTTAAACAGAGTTTAATTGCTTAAGAAGGCTCAGAGGCCCCAGAGTGACAGTGCTTACACATGAGTCCTCTATGACAACAGCACTGAAGTGAGAATGTACTTCCCAGTCACAGACCATCTCTGAAGAGCATGGCAGGACCCATGCATGTCCTCTCTTATATCTGGCACCACTAATATGTACTTGGAACGCCCAGGAAGCAGAGCCCAAAATGAAGTATCAGTGGGTGTTATAAAGTATTTTTATAATACTTTCTATATTTTAAAATATATTTTTAAGACTTTATTTCTTTATCTGAGAGAGCGAGAACATGAGCAGGGGGAGGGGCAGAGCAAGAATCAGGCTCCCCACTGATCAGGGAGCCTGATGTGGCGTTCGATCCCAGGACCCTGAGATCATGACCTGAGCCGAAGGTAGACACTTAACCAACTCAGCCACCCAGGCGCCCTATTTTAAAATATTTAAAATATTTTTTATTTTCTGTATTTTGCTGGTCGCATGGGTTCTTGCTCCATAACCAGCCTCAACATCAGAATTCTCCAGGTGGTCTAAGGGAGACCTGGTACAAGGCTTCATGCTCACTTTCATCAATAAACAATGCTAAAAGCTGGTACAAATCATCCCCAAACTCCTCAGATCCAGGTTGCAAATCAACAATACTAACCCATGTGTTTCACCTCTTGGCTACGAGTTAGCGCCCCGCACACGCGCTCTCTTAATTCAGCAAGCAACTCAGGCTGCTCCCAGGCCTGTGAAGTGACCCCCAGCGCTACCCCAGGGCTACGTTACATGAGGTGGGCAGCGTCTTGGCCTTCACGCCACTAATCCACTGTGTGACTGTAGGCTTATCAGTCTTTCTTTCTAGAGAATAGTTTTTCTAATCTAGAAGACAGTAATTTGGACTGGAAGGAACTCTATGATTTCTTCCTTTTCTAAAATCTTAGATTAAATCGTTTTTTTTCCCTAAGGCCACATGCACCAGATAAACTTATTCTTACGTTCCCCATAGGGTTGTATTATTTTCTTGCAAGAGGATTAGTTATTAACCAATTCATTTCTGTGGTATTTTTGGTACTGCTGCATCACCACCAACTTCGGCCATGTCTAGCATCAACACGATCTGTTTTTCTTTCTGTGGGCAGCATGATGTGATCCACAGACAGATCTGTCATTTAACTAAATGTGTGATTTTAGTCAAGTCACTTCACCACTCTTTCCCATTTGTAAAATGTGAGTGATCATATCCCAGGGCTACTGAAAAAAAATAAATAAAATGAGATACTTCTCTTTTAAAGCATTTGGTATCTGGTAGATGCTCAGTAAAAATTAGGTTTCCTCCTTTATATGTTGTGAAACAGTGTTAAATTTAAATTCCTGTTAAAAAGTTTTGTTAGGTTTTCTGATTTAAAACAAACTTCGTATTGGTCTAATTTAGAGTGGTAACTAGGAGACGTTTTGTTAAATTCCACCTGTTAAAAGAAGTAACACATTCAAATGAAATTATAAGGAGGGAGTTTTTTAGTCTTGATCATTAGAGTAAAATAGCATTAACTTTCTGGAGCAAGAGACAACCAGAAGGTGCTGGGGAGGATGTTCGTATCACCAAGCATCATGGTCTCTCTCTCTGTCTCTCTCTGTCTCTGTCTCTCTCTCTCCATTGCTCTAAATTCGTTCACCAAGTGATCAGCCTCCTGTTTGGCCAGTTCTCCAAATGCCCATTGTTTCTTTTGATTCTTTCCCCTTATTTACCAATTTTCAGTGTAAAAATTTTCCTAGCAAACTTGTAGAGTCACCAATAAATTAAAAAATATATTACAGTGAACTCATGGCTATTTCTGTTCGATGTGTTTTAATCCTTAGTAGTCATTATTCTGTTTGATGCTGCAGTTGCCCAGTGTCTGGTCACTGGGAGCCCTTTCAAGTTAGCACCTGTATCCTTTGGCACCACCACAGTAGTCTTTGGTTTCCCGCATGACAAAAGATGACTCACTTATCTTATGTTTCCTGCCCTAGACTTGGGATCGGTCATTTCTGTAAGCAGCTGTGGTTCCTTTTAGAGGAAAATGGTATTTGGAGATCACCGTCCAGACAGTAGGGTCGCTCATTGCTACAAGGTTGTCATTGATGCTAGGCCTTCTTCTTCTTCTTCTTTTTTTTAATAAAAAGAGAAAAACAGATCATGAGGTTATACTGATATTTTTGCTTCAAATTTAAGATTGCAGGTTATTAATGAACTGCTTTGATATTATATTGTATCTCTTTGCTCTAATTCTGCAAATCTTTTTTCCTAATGACTATAAAATAATTTATCCAAGTGTATATGTATGAGGGTATGTATTATAGTTTCAAACAAAGTATCAGTATTATTACCAACCATGAAATATGAAATGCAGTTTTAGACTTCTTTGTGGTTCTTTTGTCCGTAGACTATCTCTTATGGCTCTGCAAAATACTGGGACCTAAATTTATTTGAAATGATTTTCCTCTGGTTATGCCAGCAACCTGATAAACTGTGGAATTTATTTGCTTTCATTTGTTTTCAGTTTTTAGGGATTATTTTATTTTTATATTTTTAAGTTAATTTAAAAAATTATGTAATGCACTTATATGATTTGAAAGTCAGAACCATAAAACAAAGGACACTCAAAGAGGCCTTGCTTCCGCCCAATTCTCTCTCCCTCTGTAGGTAGCATTTTATCAGTTTGTCCCTCTTGCTTCTTTTGAATAGGTAAGTAAATATGTGGGGGCACCTGGATGGCTCAGTCGGTGAAGCGTCCTACTTCAGCTCCGGTTTTGAGGTTGTGATCTCGGGACTGTGGGATTGAGCCCTGTGCCTGGCTCCGCGCTCGGCGGGAAGTCTGCTTGTCCTTCTCCTTTTCCTTGTGCTCCTCTCCCCGCTTGTGCTGTGTCTGTCTCTCTTTCAGATAAATAAATAAAATCTTTAAAAATGAATGAATGAATGAATGAATGAATGAAGTATATATGCAATATACGTAATATATACCTCAGTATTTAATATTAGTATTTTCCCCTTTCTTCTCCCCGGGTAGGTCTACTGTTCACTCTGTTCTGTTCTGCAGCAGTATCAGAGAGCTTGCTCACTTCTTTTACAGCCAGCAGTACAGTACGCTACTGTATGGAAGTATTTAGTCTATTCGGTCCCTTATTTCCCATTCTTTTGCTATAATGACACATATCGTGATCTATATAAGTAATTTCATACTAATAACCCACTTGTCTAATATACTTATTTTCTTTTTAACTGTTTAATTTAACTGTCCATTGGGGGCTTTCCCATTCTTTTGCTATAATGACACATATCGTGATCTATATAAGTAATTTCATACTAATAACCCACTTGTCTAATATACTTATTTTCTTTTTAACTGTTTAATTTAACCGTCCATCTTTCAATGAGCTTTTATGCTGGTGGAGAAGCTGGTTCCAGACAGGAGAGGGAAACAGAGAGCTCGTGAATATGTTTGTCAGACCTCCCCCCACTTCCCCCACAAAGCTTAGCATTTTCCCTCAGGTTGCTATAATGTTCAAAAGAGGGAATCTTGCTGAAAGTGCTTTGAAAAATCCATGTAGCTTTTGGGAATCAAATGAAATTGGAGTCTTTCCTTCAGTATGCATCTGTGCTATGATGGTAAAAACAAGTGACCTTTGCTAGGTTTCGACTGTTAGCTGGGTGCAGTGATACAAAGGGGCCTTTCTATGCATTGTTGGCTGCTCTTGCTGCAACACCGCAGTGAAGGGCCTACTCTCTCCAGTTTACGGTGGATAAAGCAGGTGTATAGAACAGTTTTTGTAAGCTGTACACCCAGCAGTCCATAATACAGGTCCATACTATATAGATTGAGCTGGTCCTCAGAGAAGCTGCTTACATTTTAGAATTTTTATTGTACAAATTCTCTCTCCTCCAACTTTTTATACATTGGGTAAGACATATAGTATGGCAGTTAAGAGGATCAGTTTTGGAGGGAGACTGATCTTGTTGAAATTCTTGCTCATCCTTTTAATCCATCCATCCGTCCATCCCCCCATCCATGCACAGATATTTATAAAGCTTCTGCTCTGCTCCTGGCACTCTGCAAGGTCTAGAAAAGCCATGATGAGAACACAGAGGGCTCCCACCCTCAAGGACCTTGCAGTGTAGTGACACTATAAGGCTGCCTATGTCCCTGGACAAGTTCATTCCATCCTATGAGTGTTAGAGATTGTGCGGATTACGTGAGGGAATATAGCCTGTGTGCTTGGTGCAGTGTTTGGGAGGTAGCCATTAGGGATAACTCTGATACCCACTTATGAGATACTCTCGAGAAGGGCCATCTAAGGCAGAAGCGTGAAGGCAGGACTTAGGGCAGGTGGAAGCATTAATAGCAGGGGTTATCTGGGGGAAATGGATTCAAAGAGTAAAAAGAGAGATACTAAGTGTGACTAACAGTAGTGGGAAAATGAAAGAGAAGGCAAGAGATTTGATTCTGATGTGGTCGGCTGAGGGATGATTTTATCTGAACTGAGGGAGCCTTAGAGATGCAATAGAAGTTATAAAGTACAATTGCTTTCCAAGTGTAACGTGTGAAACATGAAACCGATTTCAGCTGAATCAGTGTCAAGCTAGGGGTAAATCTCGATATCTCTGATTTATTCTCCATTTATTGTTCAACCTCAAATATGTCTATTTTTTACAACTCCTAGTGAGGGAAAAGACATTTTAAGTATTTTAATTTCATATATGTGAGCACGGTGCAGTGAAATGTCAGAGACCAAATCTCTCCGTTAAATGAAATGTTTATTTCACTTATCTTTGATGATTACTAGTCCTTACGTCTGGGATTTGTTTGCCATGCACACCCACGTGTGTGTGCGTAAACAGAGAAAAATGAGGGCAGACATCACTTATAAGGGGTTTTCTGGGCTCAGAGGACATTCAGTCCAGTTTTCTCCACATTTCTGTATCTACATTCATCGCCCCTTCATGATCACTGATGTTCAGAATGACCCAGAGGCCCCTTGAGAGCCTTAGCCATCAAAAATAATACATTTCGTTCACAGAGCGGGATTTATTTATGTATAAAAGTTGAGGAAGATTAGGGAGCTTTTGAAAAGGACTGAAAACCCAGGGGAGAGAGTGAAATGTCTGGAGCAGATGTAAGAGCTTTTCTGCTGCTACACCCAATAGATTTGATGAATGAATGACTGCAAATATTAATTTCTCTGGCCCTCAGTCCTCTCTTTGAATGAAGGATTGAATTAGACAACCTTTCTTCAAAGATCAACTAACAAACATCCCACCATCTCTCTGCTCTACCGCCCCCCTTCCAACCCTGTAAAATCCTCTGATTTTTGAGAGCAACTTCTTTTTCTAGACATTCAAGTTAGTCAATGTCTTACTGTTTTGCTTTGGTATATGTAAGGTACATGTAAGATGTATTTCCTTGCAGTTAAAATCATACATATATTATATATATACACACATATGTATGTATGAATATATATGTATAATTATATATATGTATGATTTTATATAATAAAAATATTTTTTTCTCTTTCTTTTTCTCTTTTGTTGTGTGTGATCGAACTGAGGTTGAATTGCTACCCTTTTTGCTTTTTTTTGGAAGGACTATCAAGGAGTAAGGTAGCTTGATGATTAATTATTCTCCTTTTGAGAACTCAGGAACTTTTTACCAGGCATGATCCCATTTTGGCAGGTCCATACCCTGCTAAAGTGAGGTCATCCCCAAATGCTTTGTAGTGGGTCCTTACGTTATAAGAGAAAGAATCCAATATTGGAGTCAGAGGGTCTGGGTTCAAGATCTGCCTCTGCCACTTAATAGCTGTGTAACTTTGCGTGAGTTAACGAATTTCTTTGGCCTCAGTTTTACTAGCTGTGAAATGATGTAATCATATCCATTTTATGGGGTCGTTGAAGTTTTAAAAAGTTTAAAAATTACTTATTAAATAAAAGGCACAGGCTAAGGAGTACAGTTAATGATATTGTAATGGCATTGTAACGGGACAGATGGTAGCCACTCTTGTGGTAGACATAGCATAATGTATAAACTTGCCAAATCACTAAGTCGTACACTTAAAACTAATGTCACACTGTGTGTCAACTATACTTAAGTAAAAATTTAAAAAAATACCGAAGTGTAAAGAACAACATAAATATTAATGAGAATGACCTTGGCTTTCCTCTCTCCTCCTCAAATATTCCATCCTCTATAAAAGGACAGGAGAATCAGGACTATAATGGAAAGAGATGAGGAAGGGAGGGCACAGAGTATAATATTATCCCAGTTTTATAGATAGATAAGTAGAGGTGGAAGCTGTAATTGAAGGATTCTTGGCCCCACAGGTATGACATCCCGGGGCTAGACATGACCCATTCTGACTCCCAGCTCATGCCACCGTCTATCATTTCCTCAGAGATGCTTTCTGTCCTAAAAATCACATCCAGAATCAAAGACGATCTTAGCCCTTGAGCATGGCCAGGATATGGTTATTAGCACACAGGCAAGGAAGTACCTTACTCTTTTCAACTAAACAGTAAAACAGGGGCTTAAACATTATCAGAAGTTGAAGTAATGTCCTTTTGTAACCTGAACCATCTCATGATGGACTACAGAAAATGTGCTTGGCTGTCAGGCTCAACTTCCCCTTGTGGCATCTTTTCATTGGTTAGAAGGTGAAATATGGGGTTATTTGGGTTTGTTACCAATAGTTAATGTTTTCAAGTCATCGTATTAAACTTTTTTATATCTGTATTTACAATAAATGTGAGTTTAATTTGTGCTGGCGTTTTGACTAAAGTGGATATTTAGAAACATTATAGGTGCATACTTCTCTTACCTGTGCAAGGAACAATTTGTGTATCATTGTTTTATATTGAGTAGTTCAATATTGTTTTGTAACATCTTCCTTCAATTTGTTTGAAATATATTCTATGTAAATACTCCCCTTGTGGAAATGAAATTGAACTTGGTGGAATTATTCAGTAACAAAGTAGAGTAAGACAGCTGTATAAATAAATATCCATAGATTTTCCAATAGAACATCTGTATTCATGACATTACAAGTTCTTCTTTGTTCCTATTGAAGCCTTGCTCTCCGAGATAGTTACTCATGTAATCAATGTGTTGGTAGTTATAGTTACAAGATTTTAAGATTTTACACACGCATACACACGCACACATATATGTACAAATTGACAGTTATATATATATATATATATATATATATATATATATATATATATACATATCAGTATATATATAAAATCTATCTATCTATCTATCATCTATCATCTATCTATCTATCTATCTATATTGGACAGAGTCATCAGCCTTAACTTTGCTAAGCAAAACGTTCTGCAGGTTAATTGAAGACTTTTAGGGAGAATGTTTAAATTGTTTCTTAAACATGTTTCTTTAAACATGTTTAAAATGTTTAAGAAAGAAAACTTTACAAGTTTTCTCAAGTACCATAGAAGCATCAGGCACATTTTCAGTGCTGACAACTAGTAAAAGATAAATCTTGTTTGTCTTTAGATCAGATTCCCAAGAATCTCAGAAAAAAGGTGTCAGTAGAACTTTTGTGTTCAGATAAAATATCTGCCCTGGGGAGGATTTTGTTTTATGGTATGTGTTCCCAGCCTGTCTTAGGATCATGACCTAGGGAGAGTGGTCCATTCCCTGAGTTCACTGAGTAGTTTTTGAGTGCCTACCATTTAACAAACTACTCTGATGGGCATTACAATGTATATGAAGATGAATAAAAGAGGAAATAATATAATTAATAGCAGAAATAAAATAGAAGAAATAGTTTGCAAAAGTTTCGTGTTATAGAGAACTTTGTCTCTGGTAGAGGAATTTTTAGAGCAACAGGCAATTAGAAAATATGGGAACTATTTTTTTTTTTTTTTAATTATGTATTTGTCAGAGAGAAAGAGAAAGAAAGCACAAGCAGGGGGACTGGCAGGCAGAGGGAGAAGCGGGCTCCCCACTGAGCAAGGAGCCCGATGTGGGACTCAATCCCAGGACCCTGGGATCATGACCTGAGCTGAAGGCAGACACTTAACCAACTGAGCCACCCAGGCGCCCAAACCTTTGTAATTTAAATGTGTATTTATGGGAGTGTTAGCCTCATACAAATTCAGAAAAGGCATTGCATTTAGAATCAAACAAGCTTAGGCCTTGCTTCGGCATTTACAAGCCATCCGTCCAGGTCATGCATCTTCTCTCTCTCTCTCCTTTGTCATCTATAAAATGAGGGAGTTGAAGAGATGATCTCTGAGCTCCTGTATTAAGTTAGGATTAAACTTTTCAAAGACTATCAGAGACTCAAAATAACAGAAATTTAAGCAAAATTGATTTTTATTTCACTTTCACACACACAGAAAAAAATCTGGACATAGGCAGCTGAGGGTTGGTGTAGTGACTGCAGTCACTGAGACCATTTCCAATTTCTGCTCCATCTGGACTCTTGTCCTCCTGGTCCAAAGGAGAGCTCTAGCTATCAACTCTACATTCATAACAGCAGGGTCGTAGGAGAGGGGAAGAAAAGCATGGATGGACATACTACTTTTGTTTACCTCACAGTGGCCAGAACTTACCACATGGCCACATCCAGTTGCAAGGAAGTCTGGGAAATGTAGTCTGTATTCCAGACAGCCATAAGCCATGCTATTACTTCAGAATAGGAGTCTTGGGTCAAATGCAGGCTGCTCCCTGTGTTGTTGTTGTTGTTGTTGTTGTTTTTCTTGTTGTTTTTGACTGTGACTGCTTTAGCACCACGACAGTAATTGTAACAGGCACTGTCTGCCCATACAGCAGAAAATATTTACGAGCTGGTCTTTTATAAAAATAAATAAATAAATAAAACTTGCCACCAATAGGAAACTATTGGTATTTCTAGAAGAACGAAGGGTAGTTATCAGGGAATCAGTAGCAATCTCTGTCAAAGCTCCCAAATTCTGTGATTCTATGATAACAAACAAATAAGAAACCCAAACAATTTCATATAATGTAGGAATAATTTTGAAAATGTTTGTAAACATGTTAGTTACTAAAACATGTTAGTAAAACACAAAGTTCTTTCTTGCTCTGACAGGTTGAAACTTGAGTTACACCTGTTAAATTGCCTTCTTTTTTATTCTGTCCACTTCCCCATCTTACAGTGGTTGCTTTCAGTTCCAGCCCAGTTGTCTAAGATGTCAGGGACTCCTCTCCAGCTTTGAGGAAAAATCTACTTTATTAGGCAGCTGTCTTGCATTGCCTTCATTTTGGTGAAAATAAAAATGTAAAAAGATAAAGGGCTACCTTTGCTCCTGGTGAAGCCCCCCACCCTGCAGTGTAATACCTGGATTTGATAGTGAACCAGTGACCATCACTGTGAGAGGGGCCCATAGCTATTAGTTGGGAGGTACATTGCATTGACTTTTGCTACACTGTCATTTTTCTTTTGCTGGTTCACATGCCATTTGGGGTGAAGTTTAAAATATCGATTGCATTTTCGTATTTTTTTAGCTTTTTTCTTTTTTTAAAAGATTTTATTTATTTATTTATTTTACATAGAGAGAGGGGAGCAGGGGAAGGGGCAGAGGGAGAAGGAGAGGGCAAGAATCTCAAGCAGACCGTGTGCTGAGCTCGGAGCCCACCGCAAGGCTGGATCTCGTGACCCTGAGATCATGAACTGAGTCAAAACCAAGAGTTGGTTGCTTAACCGACTGAGCCACCCAGGCGCCCCTCTTTTCACTTTTCAAGATAATGTTAGCATCTTCCTTAAAGAAGTTTTATTTGCAAATGTGTGATTTTATTATTCAAAACTAAGAGTAGGTAAGATCTGAACAATAAGCAAAAGAGACTATTGGTGTTTTACTGAGATACTTAAAGATGAATCAGTTGGTGGTATTTGTCATTGCATTAGGAAGGCACATGAGAACCATGTCATCTGTTTGTTTTCTAGTGCTTTCTACCCAAGGCCTCCTTTAAAAAAGTTGATTAATTTATGGATTTCTGAAACCTAAGTTCTGATAAGCAGTACGTTTGGTGTCCTTCAAAGCTGCTCAGACCATTAGATTAGTAGAGTATGTTTCTATTCATAAAACTTATTTTGTGGATATTATTACCTGGTGGAATTAGGTAAAAAGTACAGAATATATCATACTGATTAAGTTTTCCATTTTAACTGTCACTGCCTTGCTCAGAATTCTTAGGTTTTTGGTTTAAACTATCTCATTCAGAAAACAAGGCAGGTTGATTAATTTTTGAATTTTCTTTGTTATAAAATGTTGTGACCTTTAGTAATCTTGGCTCTCAGTAAATGTACTTCAGTGGATAGTTGAAAACAGTGTGTAATTAGGTTGTCATGTAGTCCCTGTACATGCTGCATTCCCTCTCCTCCAAGATTTTACTCAATGGTCCATCATCAGTGAGACCTTACCCAGTATACCCCATTTAAAAATAACTCCTCTCCTCGAACTCTTGATTTTCCTTGCTAGGTTCAACCTTTTTCTCTGTAATACTTTCACCTTCTAACATTCAGTAAGATTTGCATAGTTATTGGTTTATTTTTATTAACTGTTTTTCCCACAGTATTTTGTAAATTCAACGTGGGCAGGAATTTTTGTCAGCTTTATGCACTATTTATCTACAGAGCCTAGTACAGAGCCCCACATACAGTAGATGTTCAATAAGTGTTTTCTTAAGTTAAATATATCTTAAAAATTGTATATTTTGTAAGTGTTTTGAAAGTCATACTTTTTATTTTATATATATTTTTAAGGATTTTATTTATTTGAGAGAGAGGGAGAGAGAGCGGGGGGAAAGGGCAGAGGGAGAGGGAGAGAGAGTCTTAAGCAGACTCCACGCTGAGTGCAGAGCTCGTAGTGGGGCTTGATCTTACAAACCTGAGATCACAACCTAAGCCAAAACAAAGAAGCTTAACCAACTGTGCCACCCAGGCACCCCAACAACACATTTTAAAATAATACAAACATGAATTTTAGCTCAACTACTATTAAATGATTTAAAGTTAAGATGATGAATTAAAAGGCATCTGCAAGAGGGGCGCCTGGGTGGCGCAGGCATTAAGCGTCTGCCTTCGGCTCAGGGCATGATCCCGGCGTTCTGGGATCGAGCCCCACATCAGGCTCCTCCACTGGGAGCCTGCTTCTTCCTCTCCCACCCCCCTGCTTGTGTTCCCTCTCTTGCTGGGTATCTCTATCCCTGTCAAATAAATAAATAAAAATAAAATCTTAAAAAAAAAGGCATCTGCAAGAAACCCACAGCTAATATCATACTTATGAGAAACTAGATGCTTTCTCCCTAAGATCAGGAACAAGACAAAGATGTCTGTTCTTGCCACTTCCATTCATCTTTGCACTGGAGATTCTAGCCAGGGCAATTAAGTAAGAGAGTGAAATAAAAGGCATTCAGATGAAAAGAAAGATGTAAAATTATCTCTATTCATAGATTATGTGATCTTGTATAGAAAGGATCCTAAGGAATCCACTAGAAGGTATTAGAATTCAGCAAAGTAGTAAATGAGTTCAGCAAAGTTGGAAGATATGAGATTAACATGCAAAAATCAGTAGTATTTCTATACACTAGCAATGACCAATTAAAAAATGAAATTAAGGAAACAATTCCATTTACACTAGTGTGAAAGAATTTAATACTTAGGAATAAATTTAATAAAAGAAGTACAAAACTTATATCTGAAAAACCATAAAATATTATTTAAAATTTAAAGAAAACCTAAAAAAAAAAAAAACAGAAAGAAATCTCATGTTCATGAATCAGACCACTTAATGTTATTAAGGTGGCTGTACTCCCTAGGTAGTTTCAACATAATTCCCATCAAAATTCCAGCTGGCTTCTTTATAGAATTCAGCAAATTCATTTGGAATGCAAGCAACCCAGAATAGCCAAAACAATCTTGATAAAGACAAGTTGGAGGACGAAGCCTTCTTGATTCCAAAACTTAATAAAAAGCAACAATAATCAAGACAGTATGGTACTGATTTAAAGCAAACATAAATATCAATTGAATAGAATTGAGAGTCCAGAAGCAAACCCATACATCTATGATCAACTAATTTTGGACAAGGATGCCAAGACCATTCAATGAGAAAAGAATAGGCTTTTCAGAAACTGGTGCTGGAACAACTGGCACATGCAGAAGAATGAGGTTGGACCCTTACCTCACACCATATATAAAAATTAACTCAAAATGGATCAAAGGTCTTAATGTAAAAGCTAAAATTATAATACTCTTAGAAATAAACATAGCATAAATCTTTGTAACCTTGGATTAGACAATACAACCAAAGGAAAAAATACGGTAAATTGTATTTCATCAAAATGGAAAACTTCTGTACATCAAAGGACACTATCAAAAAAGTAAAAGACAATCCACAGAATGGGGGAAAATATTGGCAAAATATATATATCCAATAAGGGACTTGTATCTAGAATATATAAAGAATTCATACAACTCAATAATACAAGAAAAATAAGCTGATTGAAACATGGGCAAAGGATCTGTCTGAATAGACAGTTCTCCAAAGAAGATACACAAATGGCCACATGTAAAGATATTCAACCTCATTAGTTATCAGGGAAATGCAAATCAAAACCACAATGAAATATGACTTTAAACCCACTCAGATGACTATAATCAAATATTATCTGTGATATTAACAATTGAAGATTAGAAGAAACTGGCACTCTCACACACTGCTGGTAGAATTGTCAAATGGTGTACCCACTTTGGAAAACAGTTTGGCACTTCCTCAAACCAGAGTCACCATATGATCCAGAAATTCCATTTCTAGGCATGTATCCAGGAGAAATGAAACATATGTCTGCATAAAAACTTGAGCATGAATATTCATAGCAACATTATTCATAATAGCCCAAAATAGGAACAACCCAAATGCCCATCGATTAATGAATGGATAAATCAAATGTGATACATCAGTACAATGGATTATTTGGCCATAAATAAGAATGAAGTACTGATACATGCTACAATATGGATGAACCTTGAAAACATTATGCTAAGCGTCAGAAGCCAGACAGGTGTATTGTATGACTCCATTTATATGAAACAGCTAGCATAGGCCAATCCATAGAGACTGAAAATAGACTAGTGGTTGTCTAGGACTGAGGGAGGAAATGGGTGCGATAGCTATTGCATACAGAATTTCTTTTGGGGGGGATGAAAACGTTCTAACAGCAATTTTGAGTTTGGTTGTATATCTCTGGGAATATACTGAAAATTATTGAATTGTACGCTTAAGGAGATGAATTGCATGGTATGTTAATTATAGCTCAATGAAGCTGTAAATAAAGAAAAGAAAAAGAGGAACAGGATATTCAGATTAGTAAGTTGACTGTGTTTATTAAATGGCTGTCCTGGTCCTCCTCAAGAAATTGGTAGAATTAAACGGTATCTAAGGAGCAAATCTCCACTTGGCCCCTGGGGGGCAAGGGTCCTCTAACAAGTATGGTTCAGTATTTAGAAGTTTGTCTCAAAATTTCAGATAAGTAGAGTTTTAAAAATCTGCTTGCTTCTCTCAGGGGAGGGATAGCTTTGTCAGGTTTTTGTAGCTCAGCTATTAGTGGGTGTAATGACGATCAACTATCTCAATGGGAAAGCTCCGAGAGAGCCGCTGGATTTGGACAACAATGGAAAGGGGAGAAGTTGAAAACTGCTGACAGAAAATGGATCTTGCCCGCAGGGCCTCCGAAGAGGGTTTGCATTTGGCACCAACCCATCTGTAGGCTTTGCCTCTGTGAACGGAAACTAAGTGCAGTAACTTAACACCAAGGTCTTTGCTCGAGGCTTATTTTGATAACTGAAAAAGTTACCAAGATTTTATTATTCTCCTGTGAAATTTCCTCTACAAGAGGCTTTTTCCTCCTCTGCAGTAATTTGGTTCGAGCTTTCGCTGTTTGGCCGTTAAGTTGCCCAGAGCCGGTGAAAAATGGAAGTAAACATCTGATTTTTGCATTTCATCATTTCAAGTTGTTTTTGCCCTCTGCGGTTTTATTGCCTAGATGCAGAAAACACTTAGGTTTCTAAGCCATAAAAGATGAAATATTAATTTGATTTGATTTTTGACTCCCTTTCATGACGCAGCTTGGCATTCACTTTCATGTATTATCCAAGCCGGAGCTTTGCAAAAACCTGAAATGAAAAGTGTGGTTGTTTTCTCTCCTGAATGTACCTTTTTATTACCTTTCCTTCAGTCAGTGCTCCCGAGACCTTGAATCCCCGAGATCGGGAATCTCATATTTCCCTCCAGTTACTATACAGAGTGTCCCTGTGTTGGCAGAGTTGAAGAAAGTGTTACTGTGGGTGAATGAGCCCCTTCTGCCTTAGTAGGAGTTAAATATGAGCTTTATATTGATATCTCCATGATGAAGTCATGGAGATGGAGGCTTGTAGAAGCGTGCATCCCATTGAAAGCCTTTATTGGTAATTTCAGCAAGGCCATGCTAGAAGTTTCAGAACATTCTCTATTGGTTGGCTGAGAGCGGTCGCATCTGAGCCACACTGTGGCTGCCGCCAGGTACTTGAAGAGGAAGCTGTGGTCGGAGAGGTCTGCTTCTGGCACCTCGTCCTCTAACCGAAGCTACAGAGGGGCAGGACCTGAGCAGCCTGTCTGCAGCAGCCTTGTGTAAGGCTAGCTACCCTGCCAGCTTCTCTGCCTCAGGAGAATTCTTAAAAGAACTTCTTACAGATTCTTCCATCCGGCCCATAGGCTTCTCTTCAGGAACTGTGGCTATTCAGTTCAATGCACATGGGCTGCTTTTCCTAATTCAGCCAAACAGGACGTGGTTTGATGCTTTGCTACCCCTACTTTATAATTTGACTAGCTGTTATGCTATGAAATATTGTGGATTTAATGAAAAACAGTCTGTTCTCTGCCTTAAAACAGCCACTGAATTATAAAAGAGATTATATATATATATGAATATAAATACATTCATTGTAATGATACACCTAATCATAGTTTGTGAAGGGATTTCTGACATTTTTCACAGGGGTGATATTGAGATATGAAAGAGAAAGAGATGTATTGTGCTTGTGTGATACATTGTGGATTTATGTATAGTTTGTGAAAATGTATGCTTATATTCTCAGAGCGCTTTAAAATTTGCTGGCCTCAAGGTTTGCATTTTTAAAATATTCTCTTTTATTCCCCTTTTAGTCTTTTATTCCTTGATATTTATTTCTTTTTTTTTTTAACTATTTTCTTTTCTTTTCTTTTCTTTTTTAAGATTTTATTTATTTATTTGACAGAGGGAGACAGCCAGTGAGAGAGGGAACACAGGCAGGGGGAGTGGGAGAGGAAGAAGCAGGCTCCTAGCAGAGGAGCCTGATGTGGGGCTCGATCCCAGAACGCTAGGATCACACCCTGAGCCAAAGGCAGACGCTTAATGACTGCGCCACCCAGGCGCCCCCTTGATATTTATTTCTTATAAGAAAATGTTTGCAAGGAAAAGTAGAAGCTTAAAAGAGTAAAATAATGTACTCTAGGTGGTAGGAAAAAGATTTATTTTGTATTATAAGATTAGAAGCATAGTCTTTGGGAAAGTTCAATGAATTTGAGTTTGTTTCCCTGCTCTATCACTCATTAGATATTTCCTCATCTGTGATGTGCAAAGAAGCTATATTTCTTCCAATCTAAGACACCACAGATTGTAAGATGCACCATGATTTTGAGTTATTATGAAAGGAAGATGCTTTTAATTAAATTACGACACAAGGTTAAGATACTTTTGATTTTAAGACATGTTCTGTTTCAAAGCAACTCAAAATCCCTACAATTCTGAGAATGAGATGGGATACTATACGTCAGAGCGCGTGGCGTATAGTTTACACCTATGTGTGTGTGTCTATGTGTGTGTGTGTGTCTCTGTAAAAAGAGAGGGAGAGAGGGAGAAAGGGAGAATGAATGAAAGAGAATGAACCCGACCAGACTTCTTTCTCTTCCAGATGCCCATCCTGCTTTCTCCTCCCTCCCCCATGCCCAGCTACCTTTCCGTAGGTAGCAGCAGAACTTCAAAGTCATAGTAGCTTACAATCACTTTCTTACTGACTGATCCGTAGTCTTATGTTTGCAAGTCATTTCTTTTTCAATTTAACGAAAGAAAACTTCGGATGTGAGATACATAGAAAGGATCGGTGCATTTAGAGAAAAGAGCACTGAGGACATCTATTAGTTCACCACATTCTGCACCACTGTGACTTCACGATAGAAAAGAGTTCTCAGAGGGCTACTGACATTACATGCTTGGTCACCTTTAGTGGCTTGGCAGTTAAATTTTTGCTAATAATGTTCAATTCAGAATTTGGTAACAGTGAAATTTTGCAGGCATCATTTAGTGCCTGCCAGTTTTAAACTGATATTAGCCCCTTATTTGAGTCCCAAGTTAGATTTTAGATTTCCTCTTTGTAAAATAAGATATAGCCTAGTTCAGGAATAATTGAAAACTGAAATGAATGTCATTTGAAGTTTTTATATAATAAATTCTAAATAACAAAGTTTGCTCTTTCATCCATGTATTTCCAGGTCCTGGTAAGTGCTAGAAAGTTATGGACATAATAAAGATATAGTCCCTGCCAACAACTTTACAGTCTAGCAGGAAAAAAAGAGGTAAACACAACGGACAGTGGCAGGCCTCATGACAGGGTCAGCCCTGGATACCATGAAAGCAAATTACTGTTCTTAACAATAGCAATAGTGGCATGATGGAAGTTCCCTTCCCTGAGCCTAGAACATTCTTGAAGATGAGTAGGTCACCTAATCTCATTCTCCCCTTTTTCAGTTCAAGTTTTTTTGTGTGTCCCAAGTCATGCATTAAACAGAGGTATGCTTTATGTGTCTATTTTCAGTACAGATCATTTCTACATATTGACAAAAACTAGAATAGAGAAGAATAATTCCATCAGTAGCTTTAATATTTGGTAACTCAGTGAATATCATTTTTCATAAAGACCTTTTGGCTTCATAAGCTATACATTATAAAGGCAAGCAGTATTGCAACTCAGAGTAAAAACTTCAAAATTGGGGGCGCCTGGGTGGTTCAGTCCTTAAGCGTCTGCCTTTGGCCCAGGGCGTGATCCCGGCGTTCTGGGATCGAGCCCCACATCAGGCTCCTCTGCTGGGAGCCTGCTTCTTCCCCTCCCACTCCCCCTGCTTGTGTTCCCTCTCTTGCTGGCTGTCTCTCTCTGTCAAATAAATAAATAAAATCTTAAAAGAAAAAAATCCTTCAAAATTGAATGTTATGGAATAGTGTTTGATATAAGAGAAAGAGAG
This sequence comes from Ursus americanus, assembly GCF_024610735.1. Taxonomy (NCBI): domain Eukaryota; kingdom Metazoa; phylum Chordata; class Mammalia; order Carnivora; family Ursidae; genus Ursus; species Ursus americanus. The sequence continues at coordinate 60,347,503 of NC_142135.1, forward strand.
GAAGTAGGACAATTAACATGTCAATTTGCTTGGATAAATAAGTTGATAAAAAGATTTCCAACTGGAGAACAGTAGGATGTTCACAGACCTTTTATGCAGTAAAGCAGGATCCTCTGCTTTGTCAATAGTTAATCAATGCAGCCTGAGTTCTTTAGATTCAGAAAGATACACACAGTCACTAAATAGCTAACAGAGGTTTATGTGTTTAAGAATACGTAGTAGCTAAATAAAACAAAGGTTATATAAAAAGAACACATAGAGGTTTAGTCGGACCATTAGAAATAGTTTAAGTTCAATCCTATAGATAAAATAGCATATAGAAATTTTGCCCAATTCCAATATATTTATTTGTGCAAATGTTACACTCATTAATATTAGGCAGATAATAATGTTCATACTTCTGATAATGATGATCACCAACATTTATGAAGTGTATACTATGGGGTCAAACACTGTTTTAAGCACTTTATTTTTTTTTATTTTATTTTTTTAAAGTTTTTATTTAAGTAATTCTACACCCAGCATGGGGCTCGAACTCACGAACACCAAGATCAAGAGTCGTAGTTCCTCTGACTGAGCCAGACAGGTGCCCCTGTTTTAAGCACTGTATATGTCTTAACTCATTTAAACCTAACATCCTATGAGGGAGATACTATTTTTTTAAAGATTTTATTTATTTATTTGAGAGAGAGAGAGAGCACTAGAGAGACCGAGCAAGCACAAATGAGGGGCGGAGGGAGAGGGAGAAGCAGACTCTCTGCTGAGCAGGGAGCCCAACAAGTGGCTAGATCCCAGGACCCTGGGATCGTGACCTGAACCAAAGGCAGACGCTTAACCAACTGAGCCACCAGGCTCCTCAGGAAGATACTATTCTTATCCACATTTTACAGATGAGAAAATCCAAGGCCTGGGAATATTCAGAAGTTTGTCCAAGGACACATGGTTTGTAGGTGGCAGAGCTGAGATTCGAACTCAGGAAATTTGTCCATGTGGCCCTCACTCTCACCTGCATTTGTCTCTTAAACATCTGCAATTGCTTTGGCTTCTATCCACTAACACCTGTACCTGAGGCTGGGTCCCTGGGCTTGGTCCAGGTATTTCCATCTTTCCACATTCAGTCCTTCTTCCTCTCCCCTCAAACACACTTGCTGCTTTCCCCCCCACCCATCCTTTTGTATTCCACGCGTCCCCTCCATGTCTTGGCCACTAGAGACCACGAGGAACAGAAACTGAGGGACTGCAGAACCATCCTGCCAGGGCTGGGAAAGGGGCTGGATAGGGAGCAGAGGCTCAGAGGAGTGGAGGCAGTAGGAGGGGTGCTCTCTGGGGACTGAGGGAAGGGGTGAGCACCAGCCAGTGAGGCGAATTTGAACTCAGACATGGTGAGTGGCAGGTGGGCAGCTTCTGCCGGGGGAGCCCATCTTCGATATTTACAGGCTTCCCTTGCTACCTGAAAGTTGAATGTTCCAGTGAAACCTTTCAGAAGCTGAAATGGCATAAAGTGGAGAAGCAGTTACAATTAATTTATATGGAAAAAAACTTTGAGCATTCCCAGACTCAAGAAACCACCTCTCTTAGGCTTTTCTGATACCTTTAGAACATCTTCCTAACGAAGCGCAGACTAAATCAAGATAAAGTACAGTTCACAGCTGTGGGGCCTGATGCTGAGCTGAGCGTAGTTGCCAGAGAAGGAGCTTGGCGACGCCAGTCTCACCGGCTCTGTAACCCCTTGCTGCAAAGCAAATGCTGAATGCTATTTTCACTGGTCACCTATGTAGGGTTTTTTTCCCCCATAAAAATGAAATCCTCTTTGGGTTTCTTTTAGTTAGCGAACACAGGTCTTCCATAAATGCGAAGTGGTGTGATGTGAACTTGGAAAAGCAGGGGATGCCTGTATTTCCCTCTCCCCACAAGGCAGTGGGGAGGTTGGGAAGAAGTAGAGAACAGTGTGGTCATGGGTGGGAAACCAACTTCCAGCCTCTCTATGCTCTGTATGATCTGGTTTCCCCAGAGCTGGGGGCTTTCAGAAGGGGCAGTGAGAAGGCGCTACTGTTGTCCCCCATTTCCCTCCCCAGCACCATCCCATATGCCTAATATTCTAACAACAGAACATTTGGGTCTCTTACTTAAGCTGAGATCTCTGAATGGTCAGAATTTCTGTTTAATTAGTGCAGGGAGATTTAGATGGGAGGGGACATCAGGAGAAAATTTTAAGGGGTCTTCACTCTGTTTGATATAACCTCATATTTACTGATGACAAATTTCCTGTTTTGAATACCAATTTGGATGCTTAGTCAAATAAATCATATTGCTTTTAAATTAAGACTTGAGGTATGAGCATGGAGATTTGTTTTGTTGTTCCCCTGGGGGTCTAGAAGAGTGTAAATTATTCACTTGAAATAAGAATTTCATGGATGTATCACTTTCACCTTGAAGGTAAAACTTTGTCTGTTTATTCAGATAGATAATATGTGTACTTTTCCTTAATGCTGATGATACTTCATTAACCAGCTCATTTAAGCCCAGAGCTCTGGTCAATTTACCTTAAAGATTCAGAACCTGTTTGTTCTAAGAGACATCTGTGGTGATGTGGACAGAGTGCTGGGCTGGGAATCAGAGACCTCAGTTTCCCTTAGCCTCTCTCTCCCTTGTGTGCACTCTTGGTCCAGTCACTTCTCAGAGCTGTCATCTGTAAAAAGGCCATCACTGATTTTATAAAATCAGGACTCTGGTGAGGATTACAAAATGAACACTGGTTGCCCGGCAAAGCTCAGATTTTAGATTAATCTAATCCTTCTCTGCTCCTCGACGTGGGTTGCTGAACATGCTGGAGCAAACCATTCAGCCGTGCGCACGGGTGCAGCTGCAGGCTTCTGAAACCTAGTATCATCTGGACCCACTGGACTGTCCATTTGCAAAGCCTATTACATACTCTCATTTAGCGCTCACTTTGCTTTCCTACAATGATTATTCTAATCCTTGGCTAGATTTAAAGTCCTCCAGATCCCTTTCCTCTAAGAGTTACTTTTGTTTTCAGTTATCCAGAAAAAAAAAAGCCCCAGAAATAAAAACCAAGGAGATATATCTATCTATCTATATAAACTTATAGCATGTTATCAATTCTTGAAGGAAAAAAGCATGGAAAAAAGACTGGAGTGAAATATGCCAGAATGTGAACAGTGGATTCTTGTTCCTTCTTACTTCTCTGTGCTTTTCCAGTGTTCTACTATAGCATGCATTACACCGTGTTTGCAAAATAAGGGAAAAATAATCAAACAGAAAAGCTATGATTTGAGGAGCTCTCACCCACCTGTTGATTTATCCCCCACCCTATTCTCCCCTATCCTGTTCCGAGCCTGAATGAAGGGCTCTCTCTCTCTCTCTCTCTCTCCCCATCCAGTGCTAGTCTGACTATCTGTGCTATTAATTCCGTATTCTTTTGACTTCTCAAGAATCTTGCATTGGCATTAGATAAACTTTTCCCTCCACATTCTACCTCCCGCTCCTTTTCAGTCTATTTTTGTCCATATATAGATATGCATCGTCCCCTCCTGTCTTAGCAAACGAACTCCCCAAGCTCCAACTCTGCCTTGACTCCACTCTTACTCTAGACCCACACCCGTTTTTCCTTTTATAGCCTAAATTCTAGAAAGAATTTGAATTCTAATCTCTAAATCCTCATCTCCACCCATTGCAGTCTGGTTTCATCCTTCACAACATCCTTAACATTGTTCTTGCCAAGATCTCTACTGACATAGTTGTCTCATTTCAGTCTTCACCTTATTTTTCTCTTCATTCTTTGTTCAGTACAAATACTGCTACTTCTGTGAAACCCTCCTTGATTTCTCCCAGGGAAAGTTCAGATGCTTTTTTCCCTGTATTCCCCCTGTCTTTTGTGTAATTGTTTTATTGTACTCTAATTTATATATTCTGTTTTAGATTATAAGTTTCTTGGGGCAGGCAGTATAACTGTTTTTTAGTTTTTTAAAAAGCTGTGAAATATAATGCACACAGAAATACATTAATCAAGATTTAGAGCTAATGAACAATCATGAAGTGAACATTTGTGTAACTATTACCCAGGTCATGGCATGGAGTATTTTCAGTAGTCCAGGAGCCCCTGTATCCTTTCCTGACCCCACCTATTCCCCTACTATCTTGGGTTTATGACACTTACTTCCTGGGTTTCCTTCATAATTGCACTGCCTGGATAGGCATTCCTAAACAAATTGTTTAGTTTTACCTGCACTTGAACTTTTTACAAATGCTATCATGCCATGTGTTCTGTTCTGTTTGGCTGCTTTCGTTGAACATTATATTTGTATGATCTGTCCTCATGCTTGTGTGTTGTTATATTCCTTCGTATTTATTGCTGTATAGTGGCATTTTGTTATATGAACTTACAACATGCAATGTATCTAGTAATGGACATTTGGTTTATTTCCAGTTTTTGGCTATTATGATGCTTCAAATTTCTTGTACACTTCTTTTGGTCCCCGCGTGCTTGAGTTTCTTCAGGGTGTAATCCAGGAATAGAAATTACCTGTCATAGGATGCGTATATCTTCAACTCTACCAGATAATTGCAAACTGTTTCTCAAAGTAGGTCTCACAATTTACATCCGACCAGCCGTGTAGAATGCCCATTGCTCTGTATCTTTGCCAACATATGGTAGTATTGGACTTTCAAATTTATATCAACACAAATGGTGTAAAGTAGTATTTTACTATGGTTTTAAGTTGGATTTCCCTCTTAGCAATGAGGGTGAACATCTTCATGTATCTATGGGCCAGCTGGATTTCCTCTTTAGTGAGGGGCCCATTCAAGTTTTGTTCACTTTTTCAGTGGATTGCTTGTCTTTATTTTATTGCTCCGTAAAAGTTATTTTACATTTTGGATATGAGTCCTTTGAAAAGAAATTATGCTATAAAATCATGCACATTGAAGATTTATTGATTACAGTATTTTTTATTCTTTACCTTAATACTAATAAGTAAGTAGGAACAGAGTTATTGGAAAACAAATTATAGTATATGTGACTTCAATTAATCCTGGCCTTCCCTTCTTCTCTCTAGGTGTTATTATTGTCCCCAGTGCTGGTGTTGGCATTGTCCTGGGAGGCTACATTATAAAGAAATTGAAACTTGGTGCAAGAGAATCTGCCAAACTAGCCATGATCTGCAGTGGTGTGTCTTTACTTTGTTTTTCAACACTATTTATTGTTGGGTGTGAAAGTATTAATCTGGGAGGCATCAACATCCCTTATACAACAGGGTAAGTATCTTGAAAGAGCCATTTCATGTCGTTCTAATCATGAATGAAGGGCAAACCCCTGCAGTGTTCGTACCCGGGGGTCGGCCTAGTGTTCCCTTCTCAAGGGGGGGTCTCCCGTGCACGTTTCGTCTTCCCCAGGTGGAGCATACACACGTAAAGGACAGGGGCCATGGTCTGTCCTTTGTCCATGTCCCTTTCGAGGATCACAGAATGCTTCCCATAGTATTTTGGTTACAGCAGATGAGGAGGAAATGCTTGTTGGGTTAATGAAATTTTTTTTAAAATGCAACATTTTGAATAGACAATACATTCACATAGTTTAGAAACATAAAATTCAATGAAAATACAGTGTACAGTGAAAAGTCTTGCTCTTACCCAAGTCCTCCACCTAATTTCTCCAGTTAAAGAAATCAGGTAACCGCTTTGATTCATTTCTTGTGCATTCTGCCAAGGCTTCTTTCTATAAGAAACTATGAATATGTATTTAAAATTTTCCCTGTTCTATATCCGAAGGTAGCATTCATACATACTTTTCCCAGCTTAAAAAAAATATTAACAATATAACTTGGAGATCTTTATGTGCCAATAATAATAATACAATGCATAGCTAACCCTTGTATCAACACTCTTCTAATGATTTACATATATTAACTCATTAATCCTCACGACAACCCTATCAGGTAGGTACTATTATTACCTTGATTTTACAGATGGCAAAACTGAGGTACAGAACACACATACCGGTGGTATGCTGATAATCTATAACACAATGCTAAGAACAAAGTTCCCATCTGTAGCATTTGCTAATTTCGGAGGTGTAAACATCCCCACCATGGCTGATTTCAAGCTAACGATGAGAAGATACTGGACACCAAGCTGGGAGGAGATGCCCAGTCACGTACCATTATATAATATTTCTCTCATACAGGTATTTAGACCTAAACAGCCTAGTCAAGACATAGATAACAGTACAGTAAAATAACTAGGAGGTGATGAATTGAGTATTTATTCTCTTTGTTTATAATATTTGTTTACTTTTAAGTTTCTGTAATTTAATTTTTAATAATGGCTGTGCTAAACAAACAGTTGACAAAATCCTTGAAAATTGAGGATTTTGTGACCCAGGGTGGCTGTGCTGCATGTTACATAGAACTTAATCCAAACTTAACCCCAAACAATTCAGAGTCCATGCCTTTAAACACTCCTTTTTTTTTTTTTTAGAAGATTTTATTTATTTATGAGAGAGAGAGAGAGCGCATGCGCACCCATGCGCATTAAAGGGGAGGGGTCAGGTCGGAGGGAGAAGCAGACTCCCTGATGAGCGGGGAGCCCGATGTGGGACTCGATCCTGGAACTCCAGGATCATGACCTGAACCAAAGGCAGTCATTTAACTAACAGCCACCCAAGTGCCCTAAGCACTCTTTTTTTTTTATTTAATTTTATTTAAATTTAATTAACATATATAATATTCGTTTCAGAGGTAGAGTTCAGTGATTCATCAGTTGCGTATAACACCCAGTGCTCATTACATCACATGCCCTCCTTAATGCCCATCACCCAGTTACTCCATCCCCCCACCCCCCTCCCCTCCAGCAACTCTCAGTTCGTTTCCTATGATTAAGAGTCTCATGTTTGTCTCCCTCTCTGATTTTGTCTTATTTTATTTTTTCCTCCCTTCCCCTATGACCCTCTGTTTTGTTTCTTAAATTCCACATATGAGTGAAATCATGTAATTGTCTTTCTCTGATTGACTTATTTTGCTTAGTATAATACCCTCTGGTTCCATCCATGTTGTTGCAAATGGTTAAGATTTCATTTTTTTGATGGCTGAGTAATATTCCATTGTCTATACTACATCTTCTTGATCCATTCATCTGTTGCTGGACATCTGGGCTCTTTCCATAGTTTTGGCTGTTGTGGACATTGCTGTAAGCACTCCTTTTAACTGCCATGTAATATTCCATTTAATTCTATTTTGTAATTTAATCAGTCCCCATTTGAAAGGCAGTTTCCATTAAAAATCATGAAAAATCATGCTGCAATAAATAACCTCATGCATATATCACTTCTGCGTGCCATGTATTTATAGCATAAATTCCCAGAAATGAGGTTGCAATGAATATGGCCATATTTACTCCGCAGGTGTTGTATTAATTTGCCCCTTCACCAGCAGTGGATCTGAGGATCGATTTCCTACACCCTTTCTTTTTTTTTTAAGATTTTATTTATTTATTTGACAGAGATAGAGACAGCCAGCGAGAGAGGGAACACAAGCAGGGGGAGTGGGAGAGGAAGAAGCAGGCTCATAGCGGAGGAGCCTGATGTGGGGCTCGATCCCATAATGCCGGGATCACGCCCTGAGCCGAAGGCAGACGCCTAACCGCTGTGCCACCCGGGCGCCCCTCCTACACCCTTTCTAAAAGAAGGTGGACAATTCTTCTTGGAGAGTTATGAAAACCATAACTTATTTCCTGAGTACATTTGGATTTGTTAGGATCTACTCATTGGACAGAACTTCAGTGCCTCAATTTTGTATTGAGCTTTTGTTCTCTGGGCTCTGGGGGTGCCTCTTTTTCGGCTTCTCCCTCATTTTGTGAGAGCACATCCTCCAGTAGCTACAGGAAGGCTATACGGGCTGTCCTTTCTTGTTTTTGAAGATTTTTCATGAAATAGCTTTAAAAAAAACTATCGTATTTGATTGTCAAGTTGACTGGGTAAGGAATTTTAGATTGGATGAATCATTTTCACTCAGAATTTCGAAGTTATTACTCCACTGTCATCTGGTTTTTCACGCTATTGTGGAAAATCTGGCCTTTCTTTTTGCCAGTCTTTCATAGGTGCCCCATTTTTCCTTTCTAGGAGCTTCCAGTTTACTCCTGGTATTCCTGAATTTCACCATGATATACTTTGGAATGGGTTGTTGTTGTTCCCCGCCCCCCCCTCCCGAGCACTTAGCCTTATTGTCAGGAAACTGTGTCCTTCAGTTCCGTTTTTGGTTTTTTTTTTAATTGAAATTTTGTTATTTTTTTTCTTACTGCTTCTGCTCTTCTCTCTCCTTCATTGGTCTGCTACATCTTCTTTATCACTTATTTTATCTCATTTTTTTGTCCTACTTTTTGGGAAGGTTTCTTCAGCTTTATCTTTTCAGTCTTCTGCTAAATCTTTATTTTGGTTATTGTATTTTTAGCTTCCACATTTTTTTGTTTTTTCTTGATTTTTGATTGTTTCTTGCTCCTAGTCCTGTTGCTTCATGGGTGGAAATCTTCTGTTACTTCTCCAACATGATTGAGCATTTCTTTTCCTTCCCGAATTGTCTATGTCCTCTGAATACCTGCTGTCTATTTATTTTGCTGTCTCGATTATGTTGGAAGTTTCCCTTACATTTCTGGAGCTCCTTAGCTTTCTCTTCCTATTGAAGAACGTGAATTTAAAAGGCTGAGTAGGTGCTCTATGTCTGATGGCAGAGCTTGTCATTGGTGGATCTCAGTATCCGGTAATGGGAGGGCAGGAGCTGGCATTTTCATTGGGGTGCTAGGTGTCAGAACCTGAGCTCTTGCCTCTGGGGTGTTTTGGCTTCTCAGGAGCAGGATTCTCCTGTCTCTTGGCTGCGGCTGTGTTGGGATGGGCTCAGGATTGTAAGCCTACCTGCTGCCATTCTAGAGCTGGGAATGTGGGGTGGTGGTGGGAAAGTGCCTGGGTCCTTCTGTTCATTCTGTAGATTTTTGCCTAATTCCCCTGCCACCATTCTAGCATCTCACCAAAGGGCTCCTTTATGTGTGATGCTCTTAAGTCCATACCCTTTGGTTCATTTTCTCCAGAAAATGAAGAGGTTGAAGAAAGAGTAGTCATCTACTGTCTAGGGTGAGGATGGGAATCTGCTTAAACTTGTATCATATTTGGAGCACCCTATTTCTTGTGTTGTCTGTCCTTGAGTTCTACAGGCCTGTTCTTTCCCTGACTAATGGCCTTCCCCATGCTCACATATATTTTTTGAGTTTTCAACATATACTTTGTTCTATTGAATTCTTCTTTTTCCATGATCTTGCCTCAGTTGGACTAGTTGCTCTCTAGGCATAATTTATATCCTGGAACTTCCTTTCATAGATCTAAATTATATCCACTATTTTTTGTTTGTTTGTTTATTTATTTGTTGACTCCTTGTTTTGCTGGAGAAAAATACCCAGATACCATTGGAGGAAAGAGTACGTGGGAGTAAAACTTTCTGAGCCTGTCAGTGTATCAGTGTCTTTATTCTTCTCTCACGTTTAATGATAGTTTGAGTGGGTATAGAATTACAGGTTAAAAATTGCCTTCCTGAGAACTTTGAAGGCATTGCTTTGTCTTCTAGCATCTAATGTTGCTGATAAGAAGTTTAACTCCAGTCCTAGCTCCCATTTGTCTGTGGCCAACTTTATTTAGAAGTTTTTAGGATTTTTTTTTTTTCAAGGTATTCTGAAATTTCAAAAAGAATGCTTCCCCCTCTGATTTTGTCTTGACTAGGCCCTTCCAACATCATTTTCTCTGAGAGGCTGCCCCTCCTGCCCAATCTAAGGGAGCCCACTCTTCTTTTTTTTAAAAAATATTTTATTTATTTATTTATTTTAAAGATTTATTTATTTATTTATTTATTTTATGAGAGAGAGAGCGTGCGCGCATGCATGCATGAGTGGGGGGAGGGGCAGAGGGAGAGGCCGACTCCCCACTGAGCAGGGAGCCTGATTTGATCCCAGGACCCTGGGATCATGACCTGAGCCTAGGGCAGATGCTTAAACGACTGAGCCACGTAGGCACCCTCTCCCCTCTTTATCCCATCATTCCTCCTTAGTCTCCTCATAGCACTTACCACTAGCTGAAATTCCCTTGTTTAATTATTTGCTCTGCTCATGCTTCCTGTTTCTAAAATATGAGCTCGTCAAGAACAATTACTATAGTGGTCTCCGTAATAGTTGCATCCCCACCATCTGAAGCAATGCCGGATGTTTGTTGCGTGAAGGAAGGAATGGATGAATGAATGTCTTAGCCCAGGGCTTTGTTCATTCATTACATTAGGCACCCTCTGAACCATCTTAATCTAACACGTCTGTCTTCTTTACCCCAGAGAAGTTTTCTTCTGCTGTAGCTTTACTCACTCTCTCCATTTTCTGTGCGCTCACCAGGACTCCTGCTAATCTGATGTTGGAACTTACAGACTGGTTGCCTTGTATGTGTCGTTTTTTCTCTCATATTTACTATGGTCTTTGCTATGAGAGATTCTTCCATACTTTGTTTTCTATTCTTTATGTAAATTTTTTTAATTTTGAGAATAACTTTTATCTTTGTTGTATTCTGAGTATTCCTTTTTTGTAACATTTTTTATCCTTTTAAGGAGTAATATCTTCTCAGATCTGTGTATATAATTAGATTTTTTTGCTTTACTTTGTTTTTATGCCTCACATTTTGCCATTTGTTGTTAAGGGTCAGTTTTTCTGTTTGTCTATTCTCGGCTTTACAGGTTGATAAGACTCAGTCTACCACCTTTCGGGTTATGTGCCCCACCCTCACCCCCATACAAAAATGAGGGAATTTTATTCTCAGTTGTCAACATCTAGAGTAGAAGCTTAGCTTTTTAAATTTCTTCCAGTCTCTTTAGAGAAGAGCTTTCTGGAGAATGTCTGGGCTCTGACGTGGGGGTGGAGGTGAGTGAGTATGAGAATGGAAGGGCCCACTGGTACAGTTTTCTCTCCCTCAAACCTCAGCTTCATCCTCACCTTCGGCTTCTGCCACATCTGATGACTTTAAGCTCAGAACCTTGTGGAGCCTTGTGGAGGGTGCATGGGACAGGTTGGCTCTTCTCCAAGGTGGGATTTGCTCATCACGCAAACTAACGCCTACCCACTTGCTGTTTTCATGAAATTTGGTGTCACTCTTTCCATTCCCCTTTGCTATAGCTTTATTCCTTTTAATCTTACTTGCTTTAATTTTAAGTGCATTCTCAGGGAGGGAAGGCAGACTCATTGTCTTACCTGCCTTTAAACTGCAAGTCCCCTCAAGACTTTAAAGCCCTTGCTTAGCGCCATATCTGTCTTGCCAATCCTGAATCAACTGATTCTGGACGCTCCAGCACTATGGGAAAAAATTATATAATTGTGCTGATTGGCTCCATTACAAATTTATGAGTTCCAATCTTAGCAGGCCCTCATCTTTGCTGAGCAATCCATTTTGTGGCCCTACTCAACTTCCTTTCCTATGCCCCATGATGGTTGCATTTTTAAAAATTCTTTTCTTCAAGTATTCTATCTGAGTCTTGTTTTTCTTGTTGGGCACCCCAGATTCTGTGTTAGTGAGAAAATAGAGGTCCCCATAAAGAACTTCTTGACCTCCTCTCCCCTTTCCCCCCAAACTCCTTTGTCAAAGATGGTTTTATTTTCAAAGAAAAGTACCAGAGTCATCCATTTTCTAGCCGTGTGACCTTGTAAGAAAATTGCCAAATATTGTTGAGTATTGGTTTCCTCATTGTTAAATTGGTGATAATGTCAGTCACACCTAGTTACAAGCATAATTAAAGTAAAACACATGTAGTTGAAAAATTAAAATACTGCAGAAGGGTAAAAAATGAGAAGTCAGCGTCTCTTTCTTCCATCCTCAACCTCCCGTTTGAAGCATTCCAATATTTTAAACAAATGGTTGTGGTTTTGATTTTGAGGATTGTATTAGGGAAGTTTTCTGATATTTCCTAGCACCGTGTCCAACCTGTAGTATGTGCTGAAAAGGTTAGTTTCTTGTCTCTTCTCCCTTCTCTTCTAGATCATACAAAGCTTTTCTTCTTTAAACTCCCTTTTCTTCATTAAAAGATGAATGAATGTCTGCCATCTAGCTCTGTGCAGGGATGTTATTCATCTAGTGATGCTGAACTTGTAAGAACCTGATGAAAATAAACGTCTTTCTTACCTAAAGCCATGATTTATGGTATACTTCTTCTCATTGAATTGTATCCAATGAAGAAAAACTTGATTAGGTGTGCTGGAGGCTGCTTCAAGGATCCATTCACTCCAGTATTTGCAAGCTGGCTTCATCAAAGTTTATAAATTAGCAAAATAAAAAACCCAGTTTCCTTGGAGAATTCCTTTGGCTTCCCAAATACTTCTGGGAAGATAGTATACTAATATTGATAGTATAGTAAAATTGAATTCATATAAACACTTTTGGGTGGTGTAGATGCACAGACTTGGCACTTTTAGAGTAGCACTTCTGTTTGTGTGAAGAATAAGGGGACCCTTTCTCCAAGCAGGGTGTGGGTTACTTTGCAGCCTCTCCTTGCTCCCTTGGCTGGGTGCTCTTGTGCAGTGTACAGCCTGCTCATCGGTATGGGTTGGCCTGTTAAGTAAAAACTGTTTTCTGTTCTGTATGATTTCGAGGCTTGCCTATGGGATTTCTTTTTCACCTTTAAAGCCAATAAAGGGAGAAATGAAGGGCGTGTCAGTGAAGAGGAGAGTCTTTGTTAGGCATCTGTTTGGCTCAGGTATGGTAACTGGCACTTGTTCATGTATATCTTTTATATATAATGCCTACAACATTACTGAGTGTATTATTACCCACATTTTAATTTAAAAAACCGGGCTTAGAGATGAAGTGATTTGCCCCATGTCATCAGTTGATAAGGAGTAGAACTGAATGAAACCCAAACTATCTATTTCAGGGTTTATGTCCTTTCTGAAAACCAAACTCAGGTGCCGTTTTACATTTTGTATCTCATATAAACACACCCCTAAGCCACACACCACCTCCTTACCAAGAGAGCCACCGAGACTGCATCTGTCTCTGGCAGTCGTGCCCGTTTCCTCATATTTGGCGCATCTGAGTTACAAGCATAGTGCTGTGTTCTGCACATCCACTTTTTCCTCGGTGGCTCTTGGGTCAGCCGTGGTCTTGCCACATACTAGCTGTGTGAGTATGGGCAAATTAATGAACCTTTCTGTGCTTGGTTTCCATATCTTTAAGGTGACAACACTGATAGATACTATCTTGTTGAACCATCTTGTTGAACCATTGTGAGGACCGAATAAAGTTCTCGGCACATTCCTTACCCTCTGTGCCTCCGTTCCCTCATCATTAAGATGGGTTAATAACAGTACCAATCTTTTAGAATTATAGAGAGGATAAGATAGGATAAAACCTATACATAATAAGCAATTGATAAAAAACTATTTAAAATGGCATTTTTTTCTCATTTGAAATAAGAGAAAGAAACGCAGAAGGCTTAAATAACGCTGAGTCACACAGTCAGAAAATGGTAGAACTAGAATTTGAACCGAGGTTGCTCTGATTCTGAATGCAATACTTTTCATTATTAAAATATTCTGAAAGAAGAAGAAAGAAAAACCACAAAGAAGCAAGCGCAGTGTATTGGCCACCCTCATTTATTAAAGCTTGGATGAGAAGCTCCGGGTTCACCGGAGGGTGACTCTGCAGGACGATGCATCTTTGAATTAGCATCAAGTGGTCAAGAGGCCCCTGAATAGCTGATGGGGGTTGAGATGTTTTAGAAAGATGAACTTTTCCTGTTGAGCCAAGATGGAGTCATAGTCTTTTTGCAGAAGGCACCTGACGTGTTATTAGTGGTTCCCCTAGAAAATTCAGATTTGACAGCCAAGATGTGGAAACAACCGAAGCGCCCATCGACAGATGAATGGATAAAGAGAATGTGGTGTATGCATACAATGGAATACGATTCAGCCTTAAAAGTGAAAGAAATTTGGCAATATGTGACAAAGTGGATGAACCCTGAGGACATCATGCGAGGTGAAATAAGCCAGTTACAGAATGACAGATACGGAATGATTCATTTATATGAGGTACCTAAAATACTTAGGGTGGAATGGTGGCTTGAGGAAGTGGGAAATGAGGAGTCACTAATCAATGGACATCACGTTTCAGTCAACTCTAGGGATCTGTTGTACGCCACTGTATCGTACACCTAAAATTTGGCAGAAGGGTAGAGCTCATGTTAAGTGTTCTAACCACGATAAAATATAATTGAAGAAAAGAAATTCAGATTTGAGAATTTGATGATTTTTTTCATAATGAAAGATCCCAGGCACTCTGGTTAATATCCTGGCCCATTTCCAGCTCAAGTAATTACATTCCCAGCACCCACTGTTACCTTGTAGGTTTTTGTTTGTTTTGTTTTGTTTTTTGTTTTTTTCTCTTTTTTTAGAGAGGGGGAGGGAGTTGGAGGGGCCAAGGGAGAGAGAGAATCTCAAGCATGTGCCACACCCAGCACCGAGTCTGATGCGGGGCTCCGTCTCACAACCCTGAGATCATGACCTGAGCCAAATCAAGAGTTGGACACTTACCCGACTGAGCCACCCAGGTCCCTTCCCTGCCGTTGTAGTTAGGAAGTGTATGTTGCTTCCCCTCTGCGTCTGTATTTTATACAGGCATGTCGGAATCATCTCACAGCTCTAAGAGTCAGGATTTACTGTGAACACCGTGGCTCAAATAAGATTTTATATAAACACATTGCATAATGTGAGTTCTTTGCTCTTCACCTTTTCTTCAAGTAATTTTAAAAAATGGGGTTGAATCTGATGTCCATGTATGAAATTGTTCAATGGCACTGAGTCTTGATAAATCATTTAATAATGCTAGCTTTATTATCGTTCATTTATCAAGTGTCATCTCTTTGAACTTAAAACTAAGGTCTATTATGTCATCTTCTGGTTGAAATTACTTCTGACTTGAATTACTGGGCCAGAACTTTTCCAGGGGTGATTTCTTGAGCTGTGAAGTGGCGAGGAAGCATTTTCTCAGTTTTCTGTGTTTGGCAGTGACTGTTGGATGGAGTGATCCAAGTTCAACCAAGTCCAAAATCTCAGAGGTTGGGATTTTTCCCTGAAGTTACTTTTCTCAATATAGTTTTATTGACCCAAAGTGCCAAGACTACAGAAACTGAATATAGCCTGCTAATTCAGACCTTTGTTGCAACTTCCCCAAAATGTATTTCATGCTATTTGTCACCACTCCTGCCCTGCCACGTGATGTATTTAGATAGTACTGTACTCCGCTCTCGGGGTACCTCGCATTTCTGGCCACATCGTTTCTAAATTCTCTAATGAAACCATTCATCTCCTCATCTGTGCCTCACGGACAGCTTAACTTACTCAAGTTTTCTCCCATTGCTCTTGGTGCCATTCAGGATCTTTTCTTTGTTATAGACATGATGAATTTTAAAAGAAATTCCTAAAAAGTAGAGGACAGTATGTGTGTCTCTGGATTATCCTAGCTACCTTTAATTACAGGTGTATGATTTGATCTATTTTTGGCTCTTACTAGTAAGCTCTGTGAACTCTGACAGCATCTATCCTCTCCAATATTCAGTTTCCTCATCTAAAAGGTACACAGTCATAATAATTTTAATTCTTGTGAGGAATAAATGAGGTAATTTATATAGAGATCTTGGTGCACAATTCCTGGAGTAAAAATAGGGCCCTCGAAATGTTAGTTTTAAATGATAACGATGATTATGATGATAATAATAATAATTACAAACCTGAAATTGAACAGCTATATATAGCCAGGGAAGCATTTTAATATGAAGTCAAGAATTTAAGTGGAATCAAAAAGAAACATTCTAATTGAAGTCTTCTTGAAGGTTGAGATAAATTGATAGCGATTAAGATATTATGAGAAAGATACCAGTTTTTTCCAGCTGATTAGTATATTTTGCTAAAAAGGTATTTGCTACATGAATCCTATTCTTTTAACCCATGTGACTTGAGCATAAGATGCATAGATGCCCATTGTCATGTTTCTTGATAGGGAGACGCTTAAGGGGAGGTGGAAAGATGGTTAGGGGGCTCCTCTCTGATTTACGGTGACCTGTAGAAGTATATCAGATGGGGACGTCTAAGTATTCTTTAGGTGGGATGATGTGACATACATCGTGAGTGTGTGTGTGTGCACATGCCCATGCGAGAAAGAGAGAGAGAGAGAGAGAGGAGAGAATGAGAGAGACAGAGACAGAGAGAGATATTTGAGAGCCACTGTGTCCTTACTAACCCAGCTGTCACAGCCCCATGGTGGACATTATTACTTATGTTAGACTATGGTCTGTTTGATTATTATATATTACTTTAAATAAATGTTGATCCTTAAGCAATTGATTTAATAAAGAATGGGCAGCAAGCTTGCTCCTTTTCCCTTTTTTGTTCATTTGGTCTCCCTTTGGCTGGTTTTCTTGAAGCCTCAATGATTGTGGGGCATGTCATTGCATCCCTCATAGTTTCTTATTCTTTAAAACCAGCAAGTGGTACTAGATAGTCTCAGGGACCACTCCCATCTTTCTAGTTCTTTAATTCTGCGATTCTTACAGTAAGAACTCATGTATGACTCTTAGGCTTGCAACTTGGACCCCGCAGTTGTTTGTGGGTCCCCTTGCTAGTGAGGCCTTTTTCTTTTCTTCTTTTTTTTTTTAAGATTTTATTTATTTATTTGTTAGAGAGAGAGAGAGAGAGAGAGCACAAGCAGGGTAGCAGCAGGCAGAGGGAGAAGCAGACTCCCCGCTGAGCAAGGAGCCCGATACGGGGCTCGATGCCAGGACCCCTGCATCCCAGGATCATGACCTGAGCTGAAGGCAGACGCTTCACCGACTAAGTCACCCAGGTGTCCCAGTGAGGCCTTTTCCTTCACTTGGAAATTAACACTTACCTTGCCTCTGAACTCACAGGAGCCTCTTACTTGTAAAGCTAACTTGTCAGAAGTGCTGTAGTTTATTGGAAGCGTGATGCACAGTCCTTTGCCCGTGTAAGTGTGGTGCCCCCTGGCCCTCGTGTGATTGTACTCCTGTGGTGGATTCCCTTCAGGCTCATGAAGGGCTCAGGTTGCTTAGTGTCATTCAGGTTTAAACACTTGTATCCTTATTACAACCCAGCCTGTTTTCTGAAAAGGGAGTGACAGTCCAACAAGACATTACTATTCTTTAAAATTTATTTTTTTTAAAAATCAGCACAGTGTAAAGCCTTAACCATGTTGGTATCTTTCGTTTTTTGCGCCACTCCGGCCTTTGCCCATAATGACTTTCCCGTGAATGCCCACTTCTTTTCACTACTATTTCTATTTGTTGCTTGTTTTGATTTTCTTAGAGCTTTATTGTATCATTTCTTTGTTTCAGACATCATGTTCTCATGAGAAAAGCAAACATACCCAACGATGACCTGGGACTGTGCCTCTGTTTCTGGAACTCAGGAAAGCTCGTGCTTCCTGTCATCAGTGGGTTTTGAGCATCTGTTTATATTCTCTTAGATTCCTTTCTCTTGAGTGGACGGACCCATGAAAGAGAGGTGTTTGGGAGCTCGTGGTGGTCATAAATGCATATGAATCATGCTCTTAATAAGAAATTCTTTGTAACTTCTTAATAGCAATAGGAAGAACTATACCGTATGGATTTGGAGCCTGTCATTGTTAGTGACTAAGCATACAGACATATAAAATCCCTTCTATTTGGTCATGGCTTGCAGTGCAGCTCTTGAAGAGCTAGTGAGGAGAACAGTGATGGACACAGAACACTTTTCATATGGTACCAGTTAAAACAGCACTAATTAGCGTTATAGTGAATCATCTGGCCTCTCTGGACCTCCATTTCATCATTTGTGGAATGTAGTAGTAAGCCTAGAATAGACTCTTGCCCTCACCCTCAAGACCACTAAGACTTGGGCAATGGGAGTCGTGCGGGGGTCACATGGGGGGTTAAATTGTGCATGGGGGCACAGATAGAGTCATCGGGGTTGTTGTGCGGGGTGGTGCGGGGTTGTTCTGTGTATTAGAGGGTATCTAGAAGTGTCCCTGGCCCCTGCCCACTGGAGGAATAGCACTCCCTTAGTTGTGACAACCAAAAATGTCCCCTAGGGAACAAAATTGCCCCTGTGGAGAAGTACTGATCTAGAATAACATTTTTTAAAAGTATAAAAGTATACAACAAAATGATATGAATCCAAGAGTTTGTGGGCATAATTATCAAAGTCTTATGACAAAATTTCTTCTGCAGAATGACTGACGTTAGTGAAGAACAGAGCTTATTTCACTTTGACCTCTTTAGAAGCCTTTCTTGATAAGGTTTATTTTTTGAAAGATTTTATTTATTTATTTGAGAGAGAGAGCAGGAGCAGAGGAGCAGAGGGAGAGGGAGAAGCAGGCTCCCCGCTGAGCAGGGAGCCCTATGTGGGACTCAATCCCAGGACCCTGGGATCATGACCTGAGCCAAAAGCAGACGCTTAATCATCTGAGCCACCCAGGCGCCCCTCTTGATAAGGTTTAAATACTGCTATGAATTTGTTCCTTTCATTAAAATTTGAGGACTCAGTTATCAAAGTGTGAAAGAGGACACAGGAGAGAGACCTTTGAATGAAAAATGCTTTCTGTGTATAGAGTAAACACATAGGGTTGGGATGGGCTATGCTACTGGAGGGGCGGTTGCTCAACATAGGCATTAAAGATTAGTTCTGGCACGTAACAGACATTCTAGAATATTGTTGAATGGATGGATGATGAATAGATGAATCTGCTGTTACTAACTCATGTGGCTTTGGGAACAGTATTTCATCAGTGACAAAAATGGTGGTCATAGAAGCCAAGGAAGAGGTCACTAGAGAGCCCCTTTCATTCTCCCATGGCTTCCCTGGGTCCCTCCTGGGTCCCTGCCTGCCTCTGCTCTTCTCTACAACATTTCCTTCTACTTCTTTCCCCCCGCCCCCATATCCTTACCTGCTCCCCCCGTTTTATATGTGTTGCCTGAATTGATTGTATTAGAACTTTTCATATTGTGTCATTTCTTTGAATCAGACATCGTGATCTTATGAGAGAACAAACCCACCACGTTGACTGTGAATCCGCATCTGGGCTTTCTGAAGGAAGGACTGAACGTTCCTCGCCGGTTGTTTGAACCACAGTAGTGATGTGATTCCCGATCTTCTTTGAAAATCACTTACGACTCAATTTCTAGAGTCCCATGTCTTTCTTTGATAATTTATTCCAGAACAATTGACGTTTTCAGTCAGAGGAACCCCTGTCGACAACTGTGATGGATGGGTTTTGTTTGTGCCCTCCTAATGGTGTTATTGATCTGATACAGAAAAGCAGTTCCTCTCTTTATAGTTGAAGAAATCGAGGCCTGGGTTTGTTAAGACAGAGAGCTGAATATCTACAATAAGTGGGTGGTTACACGGGGGTTAGAACTGCTGAGCCCAGATCTGTAGCACCAAGATGGAAGGTAGAATAGAGGCATGATAGATCATTTGATACGGAACTCTTGAATTTATAGTACCAGAAGACTGAAACATTTTTCTTTGTGCTGTGTGTAAAAGTCATGATAATTATCCAAGGTGGTTACTTTACAGTACCATAGCTTTGATTTAATGGGACCAGCTTTTCTAAAATGGACAAATTACTTAACGTCGAGAACTTTCTTTAGAGTTTTATTTTAGTAAATGTTGCTCATGACCTGCTTTTTTCTCTCTAGACCTTCTCTCACCATGCCTCACAGGAACCTGACAGGAAGCTGCAATGTTAATTGTGGTTGTAAAATACACGAGTATGAGCCAGTCTGTGGATCGGATGGAATTACATACTTTAACCCTTGTCTGGCTGGCTGTGTTAACAGTGGTAATCTTAGCACCGGGGTGAGTGTTTTTCACAAGTTCCTGTACTGTTGTTGATCCAACATCCTGTGACAAGGACGTGTTAGAATTCATATACTAACACTCGGCTTCGGTCCCTCTTTTCAAGAAACATCAAATAACCTACAAAAGATGTCTTGACAAAAAGCCAGAGGAAAGAAAATTATGCAATGCTATCATTTTTTTTCCAGGGACGATTGGAGTGTGTGGGTACAGTGACTTTTTCCACATCAGCCTCCTCCCACTTTACATTCTGTGCCAACTCAGTGAAACGCGATAAGGCTCAATGCTAGGCCTCCCATTTCTTACTCTGCCAGGGCCCTTGCGATGCATTTGAAGGTCAAGATGAGCACATTTGGTGCTAATAGGAGAGCACCTTCCCTGATCAGAGTTTGTGAAGATGGGCAATAACTATTTTTCATAGACTATCAGGTTGTTTTTTTTTTTTTTTTTGACAGTAGGTGGGAACTCTTATTTTATTTTATTTTATTTTATTTTATTTTATTTTATTTTCTCTTTCTTTCTTTTGTTCTTTCTTTCTTCCTTTCCTTCTTTTTCTTTCTTTCTTTCTTTTTTTTAACTTTCAGAGTAAAGATATTTCTGTCAGTTCAAGAATAGGCTATTTTGAGAATTCCCTTCCCTGTGAATTATAAATAGGCTGTAATACTGTGGGAGGTTTTCATATTCTACTCAGTTCTTTATTGAGCCTGGTTTCATTCTTTGCATAAGAACAGATTGTAGGAGGCTGCTGTAATTAAAAAGGTTAAGGTGCATTGCCTTGTACTGTGTAGGTGTTAAGGGATTAGACCATTGACTGTTTTGGGATTGTCATATTTGATTTCGGAGTTTTAAGCTATAGTGATAAATTGAGAAATCCTGTTGCTGGCTCCTCATTATATAATTGGTGAGCTCCAGCATGTGACCAAGTTGGAAGAGACAATGAGCTCTGTCCTCAGTGGCTAAGTCCTTCCCCGGGGGTGAGCGGGGGAGTCCTCTAATGCACAGCCTCATTCTTAAAAAGAGGCCTGCAGTCCCCGGAGCACAGATGGCCAAATGGCATCCCATCCTTGTATTTGTTGCTACTGCTTCTCCAAGTAGCTGAGGGCGCACAATGACAGTGAGTTCAGCTGATGTCTTTTCAGTAAAAACAACATAACAGGCAGAAAGATTAATTGGTTGCTTTTATTTGAAATGCCTTTTTAGTTCCTCGAACTAGCTTTTTTTCAAACGAAACAGCCAATGATATGTTCACTGGTCCTGACCCTGGAGTCATCATGGAGGCATCATGAATTCTCTGCACTCATTTAAAAAATATTTACTTTAGGTCCTACACTGTGTCCAGGTTGATGCTAGGTGCTCTCATGGGCACAAATAAACAGAAAGCTTGGTTCCTGTTTTTGAGGGGCTTCTCTAATTAGAGAGCCCGAGAATTAAACAGCAGTGGAAGCAGCACATAGTTGTGACCAAAATGAGCATATGGAATGTGAATGCTATAGAACGGAGTGTTGAAAGCTCCTTATAAAAGTTTAGGTTTACACGATTTGGCCAGCAGACATTGTTGGATGCACACTTTGGATCCTTACTGTTAGCAATGAGGCTGTGTTTTCACTTAAATATTATGCATATTTTTTAAAATTTAAATTCAATTAGCCAACATATAATACATCATTAGTTTCAGATGTAGAGTTCAATAATTCATCAGTTGCACACAACACATCACATCACGTGGCCTCCTTAATGCCCACCCTCCAGTTGCCCAGGCCCCCACCTCCCTCCCCTCCAGCAACCCTCAGTTTGTTTCCTAGAGTTAAGAGTCTCTCATGGTTTGTCTCCCTCTGATTTCTTCCCATTCAGCTTTCCCTCCCTTCCCCTATGATCCTCTGCTTTGTTTCTCATAGTCCACATATGAGTGAAGCCATATGATAATTGTCTTTCTCTGATTGACTTATTTCGCTTAGCAAAATATAATGCCTATTCAAATACTAGAGCTATTTTAGAGCTTTAAACTTTGTCTTCATTTTCCTGTGCTTTAGGTTGGCTCACAACCGATCTTTGTCTTCCCTTAGATAAGGAATTACACAGAGTGCACCTGTGTCCAAAGCCGGCAAGTGATCACCCCACCTACAGTGGGACAGCGCAGTCAGCTCCGCGTGGTCATCGTCAAAACCTATCTCAACGAGAACGGCTATGCTGTGTCCGGGAAGTGCAAACGGGCCTGCAACACCCTTATCCCCTTCTTAATTTTTCTCTTCATAGTCACCTTCATCACAGCATGTGCCCAGCCATCAGCCATCATAGTAACACTCAGGTGAGAACAGCACTCAGCTTCCAGGTGGGTTCTACACTCACAATTGCCAGAGTACACGTTCCGAGCTGGGATCGATGTGGTAGCGCGGAGAGGAAAGCAACGTCAGATTGTGCAGGGAAGCGCTCAGACCTTTGCTTGTTGAATTTAGGAGAAGTATTTCCCACGTCAGGAAGGGAAAGGAAGGTTGTGACGTTTCATACCCCAGAACTTTCTTTATTCAGGTGGATTCTAGTCCTGTAGTCTAGTGAAACTTCTTTTGGGTGCCTTGGGTTCCTGAAGTCTGTGCCCTTAAAGGTTCAAGTTCAGGAGCTGAAAGCGGTCGCCATGTTAGCCACGCAGAGCCTGACTCCAGATGGGGCAGGAAGTCATTTGGTGAAGTTGCTGAGTCTCGGGTACAGGCAAAGACTATTTTTTTTTTTAAAGATTTTATTTATTTATTCGACAGAGATAGAGACAGCCAGCGAGGGAGGGAACACAAGCAGGGGGAGTGGGAGAGGAAGAAGCAGGCTCATAGTGGAGGAGCCTGATGTGGGGCTCGATCCCGGAACGCCGGGATCACGCCCTGAGCCGAAGGCAGACGCTTAACCGCTGTGCCACCCAGGTGCCCCACAGGCAAAGACTATTATCTCCAACCTGGTAGGTAGTCAGTACCTCCGGGATCAGTGACAGTTCACCTGGGGCCTGCAATTCAAAATGTGGATTTCATGAATTTTACTGTCATATGAAATTTTGGAGTTGAACCAGGGAAAGGACAGACTGGGAGATGTAATTCTTCAGTTATTCATGCTACGTTTTATTATATATCCCGTTTGTGGGTTTTTGCTTATAAAAGAACACAGACGTTACTTTAATGGAAGTCCTGTTAAAAATGTTGACACGGGCCCATTCAGATCAGTGTGTTGGCATTTGCAGTAAAGGCTACAGTGGGCAAAGGAGGGAAGGGGACGGCGCGGTGAAGGAGAAACTCGCCCACGGCGGCTTCAGGGGGATCAGGGGAGGCAGTGCAGTGAAGGAGTGAGGAGGAAAGGGAATCCGTCCTCATTCCTCCTTTACCTCCTCCCTGGCTCCTCAGTACCCCACACAGCAGGGCACCTGGTGGTCCCACCTGCTGGGACGTCATTCCTAGCAAGGCGGTTGGGCTGTTGGCTGCTTCTTCTGCACATTTTGGCTTTTCTTCTATGGGATGCTGAGTTAGACGTTTGCCAGCCAGTCCCTTCCTTGACAGTACGATAACAGCACCTGGTGGGAAGGCCCATTGGTTGATTCACTCAGTTCCTCCATCAGCAGGTAACAGTGGTGTGTGCAGCATGGGGCAAGTTGCTAGGTAAGGATAAGGAAGGTGGGGTAAGATGGCAGGTGCATTGGTCCTGGGGAAGTGGGCACGTTATCCCTAGAACTCAGTGCGTATGGGACAGAAAAGATCAGGTACTTCAGCATTTTAAAAAATGAATCCTTAATAATCTTAATTTTTAAACTTTAATTCTGTAAGAGATGTTAAATAACCCAGATCAGGGCTGCCCCGTGTCATCGTGCTCGAACATGGCAAATCACCAGCTGGCTTCTCACTCAAAACTTCAGAAAAAGGAGCCCTTTAATCTTTGCTAATTACAAATCAGTAGATTCCAATCTTCCTGCCATGTGGGAATTACTTGGAGCCGTGTGGGAATTACTTGGATAGGTTTTAGGAAAAGAAGAAAAGAATGAGGTGGTGGGGAGGGATTCACTCTTTTTCTAATGTTTGGCTTGTTTTTTTACTTTTTTCTTGACTCTCCTTTCTTTAACTTTTTTCCTCTATACTTTTCCTTGAGAAATCACGGGAGTAGCTTTCAGCCGACACACCTACTCTCTGGAAAGTGTAAGCAAATAGAAAAACAAGAATGCGATAGCTGGGATAAATTATTTTATCTGTTTTTTTCACGGAACTGGTTTCAGAAGCTCAGAGCCACTTGTGTACCTTCAGCCATGAACCTGTGGCCCTCCACCCGTGTTTACCCAGAAACAGAGCTAATCAGAGCTTCTCTGGAGTCTTCACTGGGGAGAACTCACTCTCCGATTCAGCTACATCAGCAGGCTTGTTTGGCTGTTGTTGAGAAATTCTAGTAAATAAATATTTTGGCACAGCAGCTCTGTGGTCCCCGGCTCCGCGCTAAGCTGGCTTGATTTGATGTTCGTTTTCTTGAGGCCGGTGTTTTCAGACATTTCTTTCTTTCCCTTCACTGTAGGTCGGTAGAAGATGAGGAGAGACCTTTCGCGCTGGGAATGCAGTTTGTGTTATTGCGAACACTTGGTATGTTCCTGAATTTCCACGTGTGCCTCTTAGTTCCTCTTTACAGATGGCAAATTCTCACTGTCCTTTAAAAATGGCAAGTCAATCATTTGTTACGGTTAGTAGCAGCTCGGATTTTATGGGTTAACGGCAGGGCACAACTTCCTTATTTTCTGATTTGAACTAGAAGCTACCCAGTTCTGTCATTTGATGAAACAGATCACAACTGACTTTGGAACAGTTTCTTTTTCACCATGAGCACAAACTTGGGTTAAATTCCCCAAAGTGTTTTTGGTATGGTAAGAAATATTGAATCAAGCCATTGTGATGGGCTTATGATCCTGGCATTTTTGTGCCTTTATGCCTTTTTAACATGAAAGTGATGGAAATTGGCATTCTATTATTTGCGAAAATTTTAATTCCTTCTTTACAATAATTTTATTGGGCCAGGCAAAAAGCGTACCCATCAAGTTTTCTGAGAAAAGAAATTAAAAATTCTGAAAAGAAAAAAGAAAGATCCCCAAATTGTTACATTGGGAGTCACCTTTACTTATTAACAAGAGAAGCTCATTAGCACTGTCAGTGTATTGCAGGGTTCATTTGGGCGTGAAGAACGTCGTTCTGATTTTGACGAACACTGTATCGCTCTGTGGTGGTTTGGAACAATGCATGGGAAATATCATGTGAAGTAGCCCATTGCCTTGATCAATTTCAGTATTGTAATTGACTTCCCCATCACCAAGCATAGTTTTTCTTTCACAAGTGGCAGTCTGTCATTTTCCTCAGCTGTTGTTTCTCCCAGTAATCAGTATCATTGTCCACAGGACAAAAAAGAAAAGAAATAGGTTTTTTGATTTAAATTTTTAATTTCCGTTTTGAAAGGTGAAACACTTTAAAATGGTATCATCTGACCCTCTGAAACATTAGTCTTCTCTGGAATTCTCCATTTGTCATTACGTTGTGGTTGGTGGCCCAGTCTGGGAGTAGGGACTTTCTGGTGCTCCTCAGAGGCTTCTAGTTGCATTGTATGGGTGACTTTTTTTTTTTTTTTTTGGTACCGATAAAACTTAGAAGGTCCCATTTTTCAAAGCCAGCTGGTGAAAGGAAATTCTGACATGCTTTGATTTGGTTAAGAAACTTGCCTTTTACTTCCTGTTGAAAACCAAAAATTTGTTTTCAAGGAGGGAAATTTGTTTAGCGAAGGAGTAGTTGACCAGGAAAAGAAAAAAATGGGCCCTCCTTTTTGCTCTCCCTGTCTTTGATGCCATGGAGTTAGGGTGGTTTCTTTTGGAATTGGAGGTAAAGGTGAGTCAACAGAGGGATGTCGCGGTGTCAGGAGTAAGTGGAAGGAGGACATTTCAGGCCTCTATTATTTAATTCAACCTTGACTTAAGTTATGTTGATTATGAAAAGCTGTAGTTGGGCCAAAAACCAATTGCCATTTCCCCAAATTCCAAAGCAAAAAGAGAGTTTTAAGTATTTTAGTAATGTTAAATTTTAATTATAGTGAACATACCTCATTTTGAATGAGTACAACATATTTAAAAATATATCACTTAGCCCACCGTCTTCCCTTCCTTCCCCTTCTCTTCCTCCTTCTCTCCCTCCTTCCCATCACTTCCTTTTCTAAACTCTTATTGAGGATCCATGGGCTGTCCTGAGGGGTCCTTGGGATGCAAGGAATAAAAGGCTTGGCCTCTGCCATCAAGGAGCTTATGGGTAACAAATCTGCAAACCCTTTCAACGCTGCGTGATAGTCGATACAATGGAGGTGTATACAAAATGCAGTGGGAATACGGTGGCATCTGAGTGAGTGAGGAACTTAAAGGAGGGGTAGATAATTGCAAGGTGAACAATTGGGGAATGGGGACACATTTCAGCAAAGGGAGTAAGATATGGTGAAGGAAGTCCACTTGGGTAGACTTTCTTTCTTATGGGAGTAAAGAAATGTCTATCTCATAGCCCAAACAATGAAGCTACTACTCATCACAGATGTTTCACAAGCTTCAAAGATGAATTTTATGCCTTAGTTATTTCTTTTTTTTTTTTTTAAAGATTTTATTTATTTATTTGACAGAGATAGAGACAGCCAGCGAGAGCAGGAACACAAGCAGGGGGAGTGGAAGAGGAAGAAGCAGGCTTACAGCGGAGGAGCCTGATGTGGGGCTCGATCCCAGAACGCCGGGATCACGCCCTGAGCCGAAGGCAGACGCTTAACCGCTGTGCCACCCAGGCGCCCCATGCCTTAGTTATTTCTATGCCCCAATTGTCTTTATATGGTTTGCCATTTGATGTGGTTTCTGGCTTATAGGGGACAGTGTCTTTCCTCATACCCTTCCTGTACCCGAGGACTAGAACCCAATCCGTAAGAACTAAGTGTACTGAATTTTAGTGGTTCATAAAGGGTCTTAGTGTAGCCTCTTGAGTATTTAATGACAAAATCTGGTTTTTAAGGTGAAAAGGATTGCCTAATGGAATTTTTAGCAATCGACATTTTTACAATCTTAAAAATCATTAACGTATTCTGACTGAGTTGAACACTGGAAGATTTAGAGTATTTATAACTTAGTGAACATTTTTATAATAAATATATTATGATAAGATGTGACATATTTAAAAGTCAAGTAACACTAGAAAACTACTGCCCTCAACTGGCTTTAGAGCAAACAAGCACCTTGCTAATTTACAAATCTGTTTTCTCTGATAAGATGGGCTAAATGTTGTTCTTTTTCTTTCTCTCTTCAACTTTAGCGTACATTCCTACTCCGATTTACTTTGGAGCAGTGATTGACACCACCTGCATGCTCTGGCAACAGGAGTGTGGCGTGCAAGGCTCTTGCTGGGAGTACAACGTGACATCGTTTCGTTTTGTCTATTTTGGCTTGGCGGCCGGCCTCAAATTTGTTGGCTTTATTTTTATTTTTCTGGCTTGGTACTCCATTAAGTACAAGGAGGACGAGCTGCAGAGGCAAAGGTGGAGAGAATTCCCTCTGAGCACTGTGAGTGAGATGGTGGGCCACACCGACAACGCCGATAAGTACGCCCGGACTAGATCTTGTCCCGCTTTCAGCAGCCAGGGGGATTTCCACGAAGAGACTGGTCTGCAGAAAGGGATCCCGTACACCGCACAGACCTATCCGGGGCCCTTCCCCCAAGCAATAAGCTCCTCCCCAGACCCGGGGCTGGAAGAAAGCCCTACTGCCATGTCGCCTCCCTCCTGAAGCTTGAAAACGGAAGACTTTAGTTTTGTTGGTTGAGTTGAATATGGCAACTTGAGAAACACCCGTGCCTTCTTTTCTTTCTTTCTTTTTTTAACCTCTAAAGACACAATCCTCAAACCAACAAAACTCAGTATCCACAGCCACTATTGATTGAGGGCTGGATACCTCCACAAGACTGAGAGCCTTTCCCCCCTTCTGTCCGAGAAGGAGGAGTTTAGATAGGTGTGTTACCATTTCCGCTACGTTAATTTCATGCTCGTGCTCCAGGGTGGTATAAGGCTGAGAGGTGCCCGGTTAACAAAATCACGGGAAGTGTACTGGCGGTACATATCATTAGCATACACTCCAAACAGAGGTGAGCTTGACCATGACTTTGCATTTACAAATCAGAGTTTTTAGATATGAACACCTACTGTGAGTTCCACTACAAAGCACAAATGAATTTGCCTCAACTATGCAATTTTGATTGGGAAAATATAAGTGCAGCCTGTTATTTTTCTTTCAAGAGACTAAAGCAGATACGTTTGGAAAAGAGGACAATAAACTTTCCCTAAAGTACTGTTAATAGCATTTTAAGCCATAGCAGAGTTATAAATCAGGTAGAATTTTTCAAAGGCTTCAAAGGAATCGTATGCCTAGCGTGCTAAAAGGAACAGCTACTTTATTTCATAAGAGACATTCTCTTTAGTCTGTCTGCCCCATCACAAGGTAAAGAGTCTGCCGAATCATAAACCTGATAGCTTGAATATAAACTCCAGTATTCTTTGGCCAGGGGCTTTAAAGCCAGTGTGCTAAACTACATGGCTTGAACCTAATTTGAGATGCCTCATAAGGAGAGAAACTGATGGCTTTCTCATCCAAAGAAAAATGCTGCAGACATTCTTTTAGCTCTTATCGGCCCACACAAAGGTAGTTAAGAATTGTAACCTTGACACTCAAAAGAGTTGGAAAAAAGAAATTCCACGGAGGTAAGATGGAGTCCCATATGATCGTGTTAGTTATACACCTGGAAACCTTAGCAAATCTGTATCGTTTTCTTTCTTATGTACAGAAAATTGCTGTGGTTGCCTCCTGAAGTTGAGTAATTAAATCAGGAAAGCTATACCTGTGATAGGAAAATCACTCTGAATACAGGATGAGAGAGATCTGTGAGCTGGGAGAGTATGATCCTAAGTCATGATTGAAAATTATTTAAAATCGACTTGTCTGTCATACTGAGTTCCACTTCATCAGCATTAGAATGATTTTGCACCTCTCTTTGATTCCTTCCTCCTGTTGACCTTCCCTTAGTGATCTTGCGAGAGGACGTTTCTGTGCACTTTGGGTTCATTATCCATCATCCTTTTCAGTTCCTCGCAGCACATCACTTTGACTCCCGTGCCACATAGACTGCTTTCTACATGGTTCCTCAGGTAGACGCTTCTGACTGCACTGTGGACTGGGAGCAAGTTAACTCATGGGATCTTGGCTGCTCAGAGAAAGAATCCTGACCACCAGGACTTAGGAGGGACTGTAAGGTCCAAATACCCATATAATTGTGAACAGTTTCTGCCACGGAGTCTACGCTTATGCAGGGGCTAATTTGGGAACTGATCTCCTTGGCTGGCTTACACTGTTCCACAGAGGGGAAGTGAGGGACAGAACCGTCCCATGATTCGGGCTTTTTGCCCTTCATCCTTGGAGGTGCTGGTGGAGTTGCGTGAACGTTCCTGGGTTCAAGGTCAGTTTCCTCTCCACCTAAGAACGGTGTTGTCAAATGGTGCTTCTGCTGGCATGCAGTTTGTGGAGAGGGCTATCGCTGTTAGACCGGATAATGTCTGTAAGGGGTGGAGCCAGTGGTCTCAGGTGACAGGGTCTCATCTGGCTGAGTCCTAAGTCTGCCATTGTCTGTAATTACGCTAGCGTCTGTCCGACTTTGCTCCCTGTGGTATGTACCAAAGGTCTTCAGAGAATGTTGTGGATTAACTTAGCATCTACTCTGGTGCCTCAGGGTTCCCTTTTACTCTCTATGGGAGATCTTTGATCCTTTCGATCCTTTAGGAAGTTTCCTTTTGTGTCGGAGCTAAAGATACACAGGTTGGGGAGAGCTGGTATTTTCTTAATTCTCCTCTAACTGCTAAAGAACTGCATCGAGAGAATTTGGATGGGATTAGCACCTTTTTTTTTTTTTTAAGCTAGGATTGTATGTTCCAACACTCTTACAATCTCTCTCTTCTTGGTAGTGTATTTTGAAAAGAAGCCGATCTCAGAACCCCAGGATAGGAAGTGACAGACTCTTCAGGTATAATTGGACTGTCCCCTTTCTCTACCTGAACAGTCATCCATCCAATTCAACGACCATTGACCAGTTCTCTATCAGGCACTATTTTAGCCAGTTACCATCTGCCACTCTATGAAATTCTTTAGGTTGACCAGCCAAAATTCAAAGAAATGGGCCTGGACTGTACACACGATGTTAATATCGTACTTCCTCAAGTATGTGATACTTACGATAAGTAGTGGGCGTGTCATTAATGTGTTGTTGGTTAGTGTAGAGGCAGTAGTAAAAATCACAGAAGACTGACGTTTTAGAATACGTAACAATGAAGAAGTGTCCCCCAAACGCTTTGGGTCCCGGTAGCATCCTTGGAATATTACAGAGTCAACTAAAGTGACTATCTTATAAATGGCATCATTTGGTTGTAGATATGAGGTTCTTACATGTTTGTTACTTTATAGTCACAGCTCCTATAAAAGTTTAATTCCCACTTGCCATGAACTGAGGCTTCGAATTACTTGTTTTGGAGAAAGGTCACCTTGTTCTTTTATTGACTCTGTAGATTAATGTATTATTTGGCTTTAATATGCAAATATAATATCCGCGAGTCTAGCCTATTAATTTAGAAACTCCCAGGGGAGGGTGGGTGGCTGGAGCACTTGTTTGTTATCTTCATTAGTATGAGGTCCTTATCCTTTTCAGGTAGATTTCGTTCTTGAAAACATTCAAAAGTCATTCAGAACTAAGGTGGCGGGGGTGAAAGGAGGAGCAGAGAAGCAACCAATTAGCTTTTGTGCAATGTTGACTATTTTCAGAGCATTTTGTCAAGCACTTAATATACATCTTTTTTTTTAATACTGTTAATAAGTTTGCAAGATGACTATTTTTATTCTGTGTTGTTTTTTTTTTTAACAGATCATGAAAACTGAGGCTCAGAGAGGTAAAGAGATTTGTTTAGGATTGTACAGAGTGGCCAAGTCAGGGTTCAGAAGCAGGTTTCTATCTCCATCGCTCACTTCTTACACTATATAATGCCGACAGTGGTTTGGGTTAACAGAGACAGGTGTGACTATAATTTAGTAAGGTAAAGCATTTCATTTTTTGATGTGTTACTGTTCCTGAAAAGTCGAGAAGTTATTATTCCTTTGTGTAGAATAGGGAAAAAAATCTGTAGGAAACATCAAAATTTAATGTTTAGATTTTCAAGGTAAATTCACAGTTATATAGCTAAGTGTTATATTCAAAATTGTCATAACATACCTCAAGTATTTATTTATAGTTCATATTTAATATAGAGCAAATCCAATTTTGATGTCAGCGTAGAGTCTCAGTAGAATTTCTGAAATGAATCATGAGGAAATGTGGTTCAGATTTATTGAATCTGAGCTCTGGGGATTTTAAGTGTATGCTTTCTTTTTCGTTTCTTCCTCTTTCAGAATGTTAACGTTTCCATTAATTTTTAGTGAATATGGGCTTTAAGTTTCCTAAATAAACGTTTTAAATGAACATATGCAAAGTGTTACATGTTAAATGAACATAGACAAAATGTTACGTGTTCCATACCAAACAGCTGGTGGATTGTTACTGTTCCGAGCTGCGGTCAGAACGGATGCCTTCACTGGGAAATGCAGCCATCAGAGGAGGAAGGATAATGACAGTCCCGCAGTTTCACCAACGACCAAGAAAATTCTTCTCGGTCTGCAATTCCAGCTTGCGTTCTTTGGTAGACTTGGAGCCAGGAAGTTTCTTTTTGGAGCCTGTTTCGCATCAACCAAAGAGCAGCTGCATGGTTGATTGAATGGACCTTGTGGAAATTCTCTAGTGCACCCGGGAGCAGAAGAGCCCAAGTCTGGGTGGGGCGGGGCGGGGGGAGCCAGTTATACTTTGAGCGTGTGTGGACCTCAGACATCCTCGATGGTGCAGAAACATGAGTCTAACTATTGCTACAGAGGGGCAGACGGAGTATGCTAAATAGCAGATAGATATCAAAATACCGTCTAATCCCGGAACGGCCCAGACTGCAGACTGCAGCTTTGCTAGTTCTGTTCTCCAGACCAGTAGGTAGCCTCTCCACGTTATTCATAGTTCCTCTTTCCTGGTATGAAAGGGCGTGCCGTGGCGGGCAGGCGAAGGTAGTAGTAGCCTTGTGCACTTTATCTTTTTCGTTTTCTCTCCTTTCCTCATCTTCCAGGATGCTGCTGGCTGTGTCTGTCCCAGGCTTCTTGCTACGTTGGAATCAGATCTGTGTATGTTTGAACAGGTTCTTTTAAGCACTTCATTTTTACTCAGCCCTAAGAAGGGTCAAATATGATGAAAACCCTCCCTGGGTATTTGCTTTTGCAACATTAAAAAAAAAAAAAATGCCTCGGTGCTAAAAGTATTTGAGGATGCATGCTGACCACAGAAATGCACTGCTGAATTTACAATGTCTCGCTGGCAAGGGACTGCATGTGCTTTGCTTTTGGAAATCTAGAGAACTTCCCAGAAAACAAGCACTCCTTATTCTTGTTACTACAGTTAATCCATGAACTTCAAGCTGCAAACATGGAGACTATAAGGGGGAACACCTTTTCTATGGAAAACTCAGCGTTTTTGATATTTCTTTTCGCAAGAATAATCAGACGCTACAAATAATTTCAGAGAGAGGAAAACGATTTCACATGATCTTTCCTTCTCCAAAAAACTGACACCCTTGTAAGGTGTTTTTAATAAGGGGTTTGGAAGGTGTTGTCTTTTTCTCTATTACATGTTAAAATCAGAGGAGAAAATACCCAAAACTAAAGTCATTGCAGGGACATCTTAAACCAAAGGGGTGAACAAATGGGGTTTAAACGGTGTATGTAGAAATGAAAAGTCAGACTAATTGATAAGACTTTATAGGGGGCATTTTTCTTAAAATACATACCTCTACCCAAAACCCCAAATGTTATTTTAGAAGCACGAAATAGGCAGGTCTGCCTCTAACTTTTTAGTTAAAGGAGATGTAACACTGTGTCAGATAAACTGACATTAGGATCCTGGTGGAGTGTGTGTGTGGTGTGTGTGTTTTGTGTGAAAGTGTATTGGTGATGAAAGGCCGTTTTGAGTCGTTGCATAAAGGAGTTTGATTTTGTGATTTTTACAATGAGTATTTATTTGGAGTCCTATTACGGTAATTTAAAAGATGTATAATTTCCTTGTGTTTAATGAAATCTATTGTCAATGTATTAATAAGCCTTGGTTTACAACATCTTGAATACTTGATCATTGAAAATTAAGAAAAAAAGTTAAAAAAAAAATAAAGTGTGTTGGATTGAAATTAGTTTGTCTCTGAGATCTCTTCTGATGGACAGCAGAGTTTTCTAAGGCATCCCAAACTTTGGGGTGAGAGGCGGAGGGAGGCAAAGGAGCTCCGGAAATAACAGCATGAGTCACAGTTTAGAGCACAAAGTGGTTATTTTTAGAACCTTGCCTGGAGCACTCCATAGGTGTAAAGCAGGGCAATTGATTTCCATTTCTCACTCTGTCACCCCTCCTGCACAGCTAACCGAAAGGACCACAATGGCCCAAGATACAGGAGCTACTAGGGGGAGTGTGTGTGTGTGTGTGTGTGTCTGTGCTGGTTTCTGGACAAACTCTTATTTTCCTCCATGGCCTTGTGCATTCATTGTGGAGGCCATTTATACAAAGGGCAGATAGTACCCTTTTGCCCAGTTTACCTTCTTCTCTTCAGCAATGTGTGCAACTTAGGCAATTTAGAGATTTCACTCAACTCTCTTAAATATCCCACACATTCAAGGGAGAGGCAGAGTCATTCCGGATATTGGGCTTTTTGAAATAGACACACGAGAAAGTTTCTTTTTAAGAAATGAGGAGAGAGGAAAGGTTATGCATGTGGCCACTCATTGCATTAGTCCCAGACTTGGTACGACCTCAGCATTTTAAGAGCTGTTAAAAAGCATCCAGTTCGTTTCTTCTTTTAAAAATCGCCAGCTGAGCGAAGTCGGCCTCTGTAGCTTTGGCGTGGGGGTCCAGAAAACATTTTTAATTGCACAAAGTCATTGGAAAGCAAGGAGATCGATATTTGGTGCTCACTTTTGTATTTAAACATCAAAGTCTGATGCGGTTCCAACTCTTAATAC
Organism: Ursus americanus; assembly: GCF_024610735.1. Classification (NCBI taxonomy): domain Eukaryota; kingdom Metazoa; phylum Chordata; class Mammalia; order Carnivora; family Ursidae; genus Ursus; species Ursus americanus. The sequence continues at coordinate 60,381,599 of NC_142135.1, forward strand.
CAATATAGATCAGTAGAAAGCTAAAACCCTCCTTTGGTCTTCTGGAATGGCTAAGATCCTACGTACCGAAGAAAGAGCAAGCCTGGCATGGATCAAGTTGTTCTAGCTGTGTTCTTGTCTAAATGGTGGTTCTGCTACTTCAGAAATCAATGAAGTGGCAGCTTTGCCAGGGGCGGATCCTGGCTGGAAAGAAAGATGTCATTAGTTGCACTAGAGTGACACCTAATGGTCATTGTGGAAATCACATGCTTTACTAACCTCATCCCTTCCGGTTCCTGGGCTCGAGTTGTAGGGGGCTTTTTGTGACCAGGTTCATATTAGGGTGGCAATGACATCTCTTCTTCTGCTGAAACCCATTAGTAATTGAGTTGGTTCCACTCTGGCTCCGGGTCACCTGAGCCGTTGGGGCTGGAGGTAGGGTAACGGGGAAGAGGACTGGGGGTAGAAGACACATTCTGAATTCCTGAGTCCTAGGAGGCACACTGGTGTAGAGGCTAGAAATTCAGAATAGAGGGTAGGTAGATACATTTATCCTCCACTTAAGTGCATTTGCTAGCAGAAAAGTGAGGCAATGCTCAGCACAAAGACTTTAACATTTGTAGCTCCCTTTGTCCCCCAACCCTCTGCAGTGCTTTCCCTGACATCGGGGAGCAGGGACTCCCTCGTCTCAAAAGGAAATATCTGCTTTCTGAAAGCCATTTTCTCTGCTTATTTTATACAGTAGTGGGCTCGCTATAAGCCCCTAGGTACTGTGCTGGGGAAGTCCTCAGCATCAGCGACACAACTCAGAGAAAGAAGAGTTAATTAGACCCGTATGAACAATAGTTGCATTAGGTAGGTTTCTTGGTCATAAATGGGGCAAATGGCAAGGTCATGAATGTGGCCGGTCATTTTCACTCCATTGGCCTCGCACTTGGTTCAACATCAGTGTTCTCTTACTTGGGGGAAAGGAAAGTAAAAATGGTCGAGATGCTGTGTCCAAGGGGTGGGGGAGTTGAAGAAAGTTCACACAGAAAGAAAAGAAAGATAAAATTTTATAAGGTAGAAGGGAAAACAAAATACGGGAACTGAAGAATGATGAGATTTTTACCGGTTGAGATGGGGAATTCAGACCCGGGAAGGTGGCGCTAATCCAGGGGAAGCTGGTAGTGACAGCAAGGAGGGGGAGCAGATGGGTTGATGGAAGGCTGGAACTTCTGGTAGGGGGGGTGTTAAAAATCACCGAAGATACCTGAGCAGGAGGCGGAGATCTGAGCCAGGTGATGACAGCTAGCAAGTATGGGATGAGGTGGAGTGGGAGCTGGAGGGGAAGGGGCTTAGGCTGCTATTACAGCTTTCCCAGCAGCTTCTAGAAGCAGTCATGGGGGCTTAAATGAACCAGGGTGGTGGACCACACTGAGGTAGTAATTGCTCTAAGATCTTATGTTTTCTGTTAAGATAAATTTTGAAGATATTTTCCAAATAAATTTTGAAAATATCAAACAATACAATTGGAAAATATCAAGCAGAATTGGATTAATTGGGGGACTTGAGGACCTTCTTATAGCTGAGATTATATTAGCTTTAAAGCAAGTTCTGAACAACAGGCATTTAAAAACTTTTTTTTTTTTTTAGAAGTGCAACATGTTTAAGTACACTTGGCATGGGGTAGGAGTGTTCAGTATTCATTCCTTCTCTCTTAACCGAAAACCCTGCAGATAGGGTTATTTTATTTTATTTTTTAAGGAAGGCTGGGAGGAGCCTCGGGTATTATCTAGTTTGGGTTTGGCGAGTAGGTTTGTGTCTCACACTGTAGCTGGCTGCACCGAGAAGGGTTCTGAGGGTGCAAGTGCTCTGGCTTCGTGCAGGGGTGTCCTCATGCATTAGCCACATCTCCCCGGAGCACGTTTTAGGGAAAGAAAGCACAGATGTGATGTATTTGCCATCCTTGATTCACACCTTTTATTTTACAGTCAAGTCAAATTTTGAATTCATGTCCATTGTTCTTTCTACTACTCTTTCCCACATGGGGTTGCACTATGGCCTCTCCCTTCCCTGATCTAGGGTGGGAGTGTGTGTGTGTGTGTAAATGGAGAAAGTGGGCAGGGGCTGGCCCTGCTTCTGGTAAACCTCTTTCTCTTCTAAATCTGTGGGAAATGGGCAACTGGGGAATCAGCTGAGCCCTCTGGGCATCAGCTCCTCGGAGATCAAACAAGGTCAGTCAGCTAGCCAAATTTTAAGCACTGTTCAAAATCCCAAAGTCTCTTTCATGCCCTTTGCACATAGTAGGTACTCCATAAATAGTTATTGAGTTGAACTAAAATGGAATTTTCTCCAGGGTAGCAACATTTGGCCTAGTCACATTTTGTAGGAAAGGAGTAAGGAGGGAGGCAAAATGATGTGCCTTTGGTCAACACTATGATCTCAAACTCTTCTGATGAAACTGTGGTGTTGTGGACTGAATTGTGTCCCCTCAAAATTCAGATATTGAGGCCCTAAGCCCCCAGTGTGACTGTATTTGGAGAGAGGGCATTTAAAGAGGTAATTAAGCTTAAATGAGGTCATAAGGGTGGGCCCTAATCTGATATGACTGGAGTCTTTGTAAGAAGAATGCCAGGGCTGCACGTGCACAGAGAAAAGGCATGTGAGGACACACAGAGAAAGTGGCCATCGGAAAGCCAAGAAGAGAGGCCTCAGAAGAAACCAAAGCCTCTTGGTCTTGGGCTTTCAGACTCCAGAACAGTGAGAAAATAAATGTCTGTTGTTTAAGACCCCCAGTCTATGGTATTTTGTGATGGTGGCCCTCGCAAAATAATACAGATGGTTGCCTCCATTACCTCAGAACTGCTTAATACATCTCAAAAAGTCCTTTGCTTTTGTTTCTTCCCCCTTTACTATTAACCTTCTGGTCTCTGAACATTTCACAGGTTGCCAGCCCCTCGACCTGCAGAAGAGAAATCTGGAGCAGAAAGAAGTATATGGCATTTGTCAGTTAGGAAAAACTTGAGGGTGGTTGGGTCTTGACCAAAGTCCATGGTCCTGTCCCCAGTGAACTGAAACTCCCTTCAGTGGATCAGTCCTCTTGTTTTGGAAAACTCCATCTGTGCTGTCCAGAGCCAGCTATATAATTTGTTGGTCTGGTGACACGAGGGAAGGTGGGATTGCTTGTTCAAAAATCATTAAAGATGTCAAGATGGGGACAGGAGAGGATTAAGCCAAACGCTGGCTCTGCGTAACTGCCCAGGGGGCGTGGCGGGGAGGCCACTCTTGTGCTGTCTCTGCCAAAGCCTTCCTGAAGCCAGGAGGCAAATCCATGCTGCGGTAGTTAATCTGAGCATGTTCTAGAACACACAGACTTCGGGGCAGGTTTACATATGTAGCTAATGCTTAACTGTGTCCACTGAGATCAGGACTCGATCTTACTTGCAAAGAATGGGTGTCGCACAAAAACGTGGTAAGCTCATTTCTCTGAAACAGGTAGAGTTTAAAGACCTTTTATTTCAAGAAATATTGCTTCTAGACTTTCCGGAAGCCAGAATTGTTCTATAAAAGTATCACAGAATATTACACAAGATTAAAAAACACAGTATGCTTCCTAATAACTTGAAACCTTTTTACAAAGCACATCATTCATGACCATAAATATGTTTTCTTCTGTCATTCAGCTGGTGACACACGCATCTGATAAAGAGCTAGTTAATTTTAACATATGTACAGAGTCTATGATAAAGACTTAAAGTTATCAAAGATTCAACTATAACATATTAAATTTTCTTTAAAAGAGTTGGCCTTAAACACTTAAAGAAAACATAATTAACCTATGCATTTGAATGACCTAAAAATAAAAAGAAAATCACTGTTAAGCTAAAAAAAAAACCTTCTTGGGAAGTTGGCTAGGGTACTGATAACTCTCAGTGAGGTAATCCTTTTGCTGGTATTTAAAAATCTAATACATAAACAAGAATATTTTCAAGAATACAGAATTTCAAAAGCAGTCTTGAATTATGCCTTAAAAAAATCAGAACTTGGTGAAGGCCTTAAAAATAATCATATAACATATGGTGTGTTTAAAATATGAAACATTCATGAGTTTGTTTTATTGAAAAGGTTTCTTATATAAATTCAAAACTAAGCATATTTTCTCAACACTTGACCTTATTAGCCAGGTCAAGAAAACAAAGATGAAAAGAAGAAGTCTTCAGTCCTTTTATCCTGTTAATTAATAATAAAAATTCAGCAATCTGAGGGAGAGGATGAGCACTTTGAGGCGAGGCACAGAGAGAGCAGGCAATCTTTGTTTTGTCCATTTATTTATTTTTACTGCCAACATCGTTAGCCATGCCTTTCTGCTAATCAATTTTAGCAAGTCGAGGAAAACACATGCAAGGTTTTCTGGCAGAAGCATACGCTGAACAATATGTCATCCATACTGTGTGTCACTCTTGGGGTCTGCGTCCCGTGGTCACACTGAGAGCAAGCAGTGAGACTATGACAAGCCTATGGGCAGGAAAAAAAAAAAAAAAAGACTAACCAAGCAGACATGGCATCCTGAGCTCAAAGTGCAAAATCATTGAACGGGATGGCACTGAGAAGTTCCAGTGGTTAAAAAAGGAATCAAGACCACATTAGGCAAGCAGTGGAAAGTGTGTTGAAAAACTCATGAAGAACGTCAAGTTTTAGAAATTTTAGAAAGGTACAATTCTAGCCATCTCGATTGGATAATATTTGTATAGGCATATCCCTATCACTTTCAAAAGATAATACTGTTTTAGTCCCCCGCCCAAACAAACAAACAAACCCAAGTCAACCTCTCGTTCTATTCTTGACAAGTCGTGAATTACAACACCGAGTCCCCGCGTGCAAACCGCCCCGCGAGCGCGCTAACTTCTGCACCCGGGTGCCTAGGGTAGCTTAGAATGTTGGCTGTCGCGATCGCCTTTATTAGTTTACTACTACAAAGTTAAAAAAATACTGTGTTTAGGGTAAGGTCACAATTTCAGCTAATGGGAGGAGAGTGGAAAGGCGGCACTGCCTTCTAGGCTCCGCAAGCTCCCCGTCTTGCGGGTCTTCGCCTTGCTCGCCCGCCCGCTCTCGCTGCTGGAGCTGGTGGGCTGCTCCCCCGCAGCCGGACTGGGCGGCTGATGAGCGGCATCCGCACCCGCGTGCGCAGGCGGGTGCCGCTGGTCTTCGAAAACGTCTCGTCCCGGACCCGCGCCCCGGGGAGGTGCTCGCGGCTGCCGGCTCCCGGGCAGCATCCGGGGCCCGGGCGGGAGCACCAGCTCCGAGAGGCCATTGCCGCTGAACTCGGTTTCAAGATGATTTCTCTCTTCGGGCTCCCTCCACGTTTCAGTTTCGTGATTTCTCCAGTGTTCAGAATTCAAACGACTCGCTTCTGGAAGGTCGTTATTCCATTCAAGTTTCGTCTCTGGACTGAAGGTGGGTTGGTTCACAGGCAGGGTTCGAAGGTCAGCTGGCAAGGTCAAATGAGGCGCTTCCCCAACCATAGGACTCGGGTCTTCCTCGGCCTCAGCGGAGGCCGTCTCTACGGGCACAGAGAGCTCGGCGGATGCAGCCAGGAACCCGTCACTTCGAGCGGTTGTCGTCTTACTTGTTTTCTTTTGCTCACCGCGGCTGTTCAGCAGCGCAAATACTCTATCTACGTCCTTCAAGTAATGAGTCCAGTCAACCAGACTAAGCGTATAGTTTCGTCTGTACTCATAGACACTTCCGTTCACACTGTATAAATCCTCCAGACCTTGCCAGTTGACATCTGCAGCGGGGCTGGGCCGGTTAACCTTCCCATCCATCCCATAACTGTCCTCTGTGAAAAAAGAGACGAAGGTGATCATTAGTGGACAAAGTATTTCCTACTTCTCGGACAAGCGACTTAAGATGTTGTTCATAGGGCAAATCAGTCTGAAATACAAGGCTAAAAAGTCTTTCCTTATGGTTTCATGGGAGAATTCTGCCAAGCCTTCAAGGAGAAGAGAATCTGAATGCTAGATAAACTGTTTCAAAGCATAGAAAAATCAAAGAAAATTTCCAAACTCCTTTTGTGAAGCAAATATCACACTGTTAGTTGTGGTAGGGAGAAAGAGGTCCACATCCTAATCCTAGAAACTGTGGCTCTGTTAGCTTCCACGGCACAAGGGACTTTGCAGATGTGATTTAAATTATGTTGATATGGGAAGATTATTCTGAAGTATCCAGATGGGGCCAATGTAATCACAAAGGTCCTTGTTAGGGAAAGGGAGGCAGAGGAGTGAGAAGATGCGAGCTCAGAAGCCTAGGTCGGACATACACGCGTGCATGCGCACACGCACGCACACGCGCACACAGACACATACAGCTTGAGATCTGAAGGTCCGACACTTCCCCCATCCGAAGACGGGGGAAAGGGCTCTGGACAAGGAACACAGGGAGCCTCCAGAAGCTGGAAAAGACAAGGAAAGGGATTCTTTTCTAGAGTTCCCGGAAGGAGCACAGACCCGCTCACCTCATGGTTTTAGCCCAGTAACACCCATTGTGGACTTCTGACCACTAAAAATGAAAGAATAAATTTGTGTTGTTTAAGACAAAATGGTGATTTGTTACCGCAGCAATAGAGAATACAATACCTAAAAAGGTAACACTAGTACAAAAAAAAGAAAAGAAAAGAGAAGAAAATTAAAGACTGGTATTATTTATTAATACAATACAAAAATCCTAAATAAAATATTATTGAAGAGAATTCAATATTATATTAAGGAAATAACACATGATGACTTAGTGGAATTTATTCCAGGAATGAAAGGTTGGTTCATTCTTAGCAAATCCATTAATATAATATATTACATTGGAAGATCTATAGAATAGAATAGAATAGAATTGGAATATATCATATTGGAATATATCATATTGAAAGATTGAAAGAGAAAAATTATTTGAGTATCTCCATAGATGCTGAAAAAAGCCTTTGACAATTTCAACATTCATTAGTAATAAAAACACTAAAAAAAAAAAAAAATCAATGCCTAGTTCCTTAACATGATAAAGATGTACACAACTTAGCCCTAAAAACTGCACTCTCAATGGGGAAATCTGAAAAGCAGTTTCACAAAGATCAGGAACAAGGTAACATTGTACTAGAAGTATTAGTTCATTCAATTCGACAAGAGGAATCGACTAGAGCCAACAAATTGGAAAAGAAGCAAAGATATCTCTATTCACGAATGTATGACAAGTATACCTGGAAAACCCAAGAGAATCATGACAAAATTAACTCAAAAATAGGAATATTTTTTAAAGTAGCAGGATATAAAATTAATATACAGAAATCGAAAGCCCTCATCTACACAAATGAGAATCACGAAGAGGTTTTAATGGTGGAGGAAAACCCTATTCACAACAGTAACAGAGTAGATAAAATACTTAAGAATAAACGTACCAAGGAATGTGCAAAACCTCTAAGAAGATAGTTTAGGAAGCTCCTGAAAGACCTAGAAATTTACTTAACCAGGTGGAAGATAGCCTTTGTTCCTGGATAGAAGACTCAGCATTGTAGAGATACAAGTTCTTCCTGATAATTCTTTCAAAAACCAGATTAAAAAGTGGGCATACGATATAACCAGATAATCTACAAAAGTAAGTAACATGACCTTTAAACTTTCAAAAACATGTTCAACTTTCCTCATAATAAGAGCAATACAAATTCAAACCATACTGAGATACCCTTTTTTTCTCATTCAATTGGAAAAAAATTTAAAAGCTTGACAGCTGTTGAAAGTAGACACTTAATATACTGAGGATGGGAATGCAAAATGGTACAAACCATATGGAAGGAAATTTGGCAGTATTGAATATGTCCATATAGGCATTTACCTTTGACTTAGTAATCCCACAACTAGGAATTTACTCTGAAGATATCCTCAAGAACATGAAACACATTTGCACAAGGCTCCTTACTGCAGCGCAAACTGTAAGTGTACAATGAGAGGAACTGAAATGCTCATGCATAAAAGAGTGGCTGAATGAATGATGGTAGAGCCACAAAGTAGATTACTGTGAAGAAGTGAAAAGAGAATGGCAAGATCTCTATGAACTGATGGAGAGGATAGATTTTAAAGTGAAAATAGTATTTTAAGTGAAAAAGAAACCAAGTGCAGTACTGTATATTTAGTATGCTACCCTCGGTGTAAGAAAGTAAGAGAAATCAAACATCACCATCTGCTTACTACTGCAACAAAAACACAGGAAGGTAAAACAGAAACTGAGGAGTCTGGTTACCTACAGCACACGTGTGGGAAGAGGTGGTGGGAAAGATGAACATTTCTCTCCATATGCTTTTGGCAGTTTCGACTTTTGGAACTATGTTAAAGTATTACACACTGAAAAGCAAAATTACACTACCAGTGATAGAAAAAATAGAACCAAAAATGGAATACAGACAGAAATAAACAAATCTTGGTCTATTTCGAATGAGTAACATAACCACAATAAAGGAGGATGTAGCAGGGAGCTAGCCCCAGTAACTTCAAACACAGAGCTATTTTTTTCTCCTTCTAAAGACAGAAAGACCTGAAAAATATACTGAACTCTAGTTAGCAGGTTTGTGTTTACAATTGTAGGATCTAGCAATTCTGAAATTGCTTTCTGTGTGCTGTAGCATTTAAAAGATGAGTTAATCCTTTGAGAAGAGTGGGAACGAGACTTCTCACTGCTGGAAAAGGAAGTTATCATATAGAAACTAGGAAGAATAGAATGAACCTTGAGCTGTTGAGTTAGAATCAGAGGTATCAGTACGAACATATGGCTTTTAATCTATCAAGAGAGCTATGTCCACACATATTTCCACATCTGCAGAAATAGGAATGGCTGTCAGTATCTGTGCGTGTGTATTTTAGTTCTGTCCACCCGAAGGGTCTACATACTTAAGATGCCTCCACAGTAATTTTATGCACCTCAAACGCAGATCTTGGGTCCAAATGCCACTCTGCACTTAAAAGGGCCTGGGTTCTTTGGAGAAACGGCTGATTCCAGATGTGGGGGAGTGAAAATATAAGGTGAACCTGGAACATAGTGAGGCCTCAAAGCAATGGAGTGCTCAAAATATGATGAGGACATCCCAAAAGGACATGGAAGACACCTGAAGGGACACCACTGGCCAAAACTGGGATATTTTGATCATGAAAATAAATAATGGTAGCAAAAGGATATCCATGGGATAAAATAAGGATCTATGAATCCTTACTGCTAAACATACATACATACGTACGAGAAAAGGGCAGTTTTTTCTCTACGGTCGAGTACCACTTAAGAAATGTAGCAAGAATAATGAAGTAGAAAAAATCGTCATTTTTGAAGTCACCAAAATGACTGAGGCAAGAATTATGAATTCCTCAAAAGCTAGCATATGAATTACTAATTAAAAAAGGAAAAACTAATTTTATAGTGGATTAACCTAGCAAACCACACCTGAACCAAGTAATCAAAGGTAAGACCACCAAACAGATGTCACAGAGCTCGTTGTAAGATATCCTGAGGGGCGCCTGGGTGGCTCAGTGGTTTGGGCGTCTGACTCTTGATTTCGGCCCAGGGCATGATCTCAGGGTCAGGATCGCGCCCTGCGTCTGCTTCCATGCTCAGCACAGAGTCTGCTTGAGATTCTCTCTCTCCCTCTGCTCCTTCTCCCACCTGCCTCTCCCTCTCAAATAAATAAATAAATAAATCTAAAAAAAAAAAAAAAGAAGATATCCCCAAGTGCACACTTGTACTTTTGTGGTATTCCTGTCAGAAATGCACAATTTTAGTCCAATCACGAGGAAACATCAGAAAAACCCCAATTGAGGGACATTTTACAAAATAACTGTCCTGCACAATTTAGAATGTCATGAATGGCAATGAAAAGTCGAGGAACTATTCCAGATGAAAAGAGACTTAAAAGACATGACAATTTACTACAATGTGTGATTCTGGAACCAGAATCCCCAACCAGAAAAACAAAATCCTCCCCAAACCATAAATATGATATTATTGGGACAATTGGCAACAATTGAATATGGACTGTGGATCAGATAATAGACTGTACCAGTGTTAAATTGCCTGATTTTGATAAATGTAGAACAGTTAGATAAGAATGTTTTTGTTTTTGGGAAATACGTACTAACTAATGCTCTTATATAGAAAGATCTATCATGTCTGCAAATTACAAATGATTCAGGGGAAAAAAAAGAAGTGTGTGTGTGTATGTGGATAAAGCAAGAGAACAAGAGAAAACAATAAAGCAAATGGGGTAAAATTTCTTGGAAGTGTCCTTGCAAGTTTTCTGTAAATGTAACATTGTATCAAAATATTAAGTCAAAATCCTTGTTAGATATTAGAACTAAATTGTCCACATTTCCATCCTGATTTCTGCCAGTCCTCATCTCACAAAAGGAGCCCTCTTTCTTGGGCCATTCTGAAGTTCTTTATTCAGGGAGCAAACGTATGAATAGGTTTGTTATGAAAAGTGGATTTTCGGAGTAAATGCAGATGATTTCAAGTTCCAGGTAATTCTCATCCAATCTGGGAAATACAAAGGTTGTAGAACCCCGAAGAGAAATTCAAAAGCACACGCAGGTCTCCAGCTGAGTCGCATTTCTTTCTGGACAGCACTTATTTACTTTTAAAAACATGGGGGCGCCTGGGTGGCACAGCGGTTAAGCGTCTGCCTTCGGCTCAGGGCGTGATCCTGGCGTTATGGGATCGAGCCCCACATCAGGCTCCTCTGCTATGAGCCTGCTTCTTCCTCTCCCACTCCCCCTGCTTGTGTTCCCTCTCTCGCTGGCTGTCTCTATCTCTGTCGAATAAATAAATAAAATCTTTAAAAAAAAAAAAAAACACATGACCACACACTTATTGATGCCAGGGTGGCTTGGTCCGTTAAGCTTTAGACTCTGGCTTCAGGTTCAGGTCATGATCTCAGGGTCATGAGATCCAGCCCCGCATCAGGCTCTGTGCTCAGTAGGGAATCTGTTTGAGATTCTCTCTCTCCACCTCCCTCTCCCCCTGTGCTCTCTCTCTCAAAAAAACGAAAAAACAAAACCAAACTTTAAAAACACAACCAGTAATTATGTCCCACTGTATGCATGGGTAGCAGAGATCATGACCAGTAATTATGTCCCCCTGCAGGCATGGGTAGCAGAGATCTCGTATGCGTGGAACTGTAACTCTTCCGGAGCGGTGTTATAATCAACAAGGCCTACTGGTGTCCCACAAAGCAGAAAGAATAGCTTCTACAGGGACTGCCTGATTCCTACCGACTTCTTGAGCCTGCTCTGTTCCTACTCCCCACATGGCCTCTGCCGTAGCCTCGCCAAAACAATGTCGTTTCCTGAAAGTGCCAGGCTCTCTCCCTCCTCACTACTGGTATTTATTGCTAGAATGTGCTTCCCTGCCTCGGCATCTGAGTTCAGGGCTCAGCCTTCAAAATGAAACTTGAGCATTATTCCCTCCATAAAGGCTTTCCTGACCCTCCTCAGCACCACGGTAGCCCCTCCATTACAGCACCCACGTCTAGATGATTCTGGGTACTTGTGCTCAACAGCAAACTCTGACTTTCACCAGGCTAGGTGTCTAGAATTTCAAGGGGCAAGTAAGAGGTCAATCAGAAATTCATAAGCATTGTAATTTTGTGCTTGTTGCTAACTGGAGGGATGTTTTCACTGATACGGCTAGTCCCCTCCCACGTTTCAGTTCTGAGGGCATTCATTAGATTTTCAAAACTGAGAGAGCCTGAGCAGAGTATCTGCACTAACATACCCAATCCTTTCTCCAAAGCCCTTCCCTGTTTTTTTGTGTGCTCTTTGAATGTTTTTCTGAAGGCACAAGGTTTCCTATATTTGGGACCAAAGCGTGTGCTTTGTGCATGACATTCATGCTGCTTGAAACACAGCATGTTTTAGATGGAAATGGAATTTGCTTTGGGTTTTGGAATTTCAGAGGCTCTGAATTTGGTGTCCTGCAAAATAACTAAAAGCCAATCAAGCAGAAATCCTTTTTATTTGTTATGCATAGAAGATTTCTAGTGCACTAATTTCACTGATGAATTGCAGAACACCTGTTTATTTTACAAATACAAGACTATGAACGTTCAACTAAGAAGGCAGAATAGAATTATAAATAGTAAGTTATGTCATTTATGTATAGATGAATAACTTTGTATAGTCAATGGCTGATTAAAAGCACATACCTGCTCATTGGGGCACATGCACATAATTTTCCCTCCTTCTTAACACTTCATTATTTTTAAAAACCCTCTAATTCTATTACCCATTAATGTGACGGTAAATGTCCTTCAAAACTCAAGGCTCTTTGATATTTCTCTCACTATTCAACTTTATTATCCAACATTGTTCCTAAACTAATATACATTCAGGGCTTACTTGTGCTAAGCACTTTTTGGATATCGGCTCATGTAATCCTTACGTATTATTATGTATATGTATATACTCACCTTTTACAGATGAGAAAATGAAGTTAAAAGGTTAAATAAATTGTTCGAGAGAATCAGCACAGTATGGAGATTAAAAGCGCATGCTAGCCCCAGACTCCATCATTTATCAGCTATATAATCTTGGGAAAGTTAAAAGAAACAAGGCACTGGGAGCAGAATCACTATTGGAAAAGTAAAACAAAATTTTGAACACTCTTTGGGAACTTAGATGAATCCTGACTTCTCCCTGCCCCGATCCTGACCTGAGTGGCCACTGTTGTGTGAAGAGAAACTTACCCACTGGTTGGCATGGCGTGTCTAGCAGAGCTTTGGCTGGATTTCAGCGCCGGCATCCCACACAGGAGCCCTGCCTCTGACCCATGTCCTAACAACTCTGACCCCCAGTCCTCCACTACCTGAGGAGGCTGGTCCCTTTCACCCCAAGCCCTGACCTTGACCCAACTCTTGGTCAAGCATCTTAAACAGAAAAGTCCAACAGAGCTAGCAAGGCAGCTTACAAATAAAATGGGCTTAGACAGCGATGCGTGTCAATTATTTTTCAAAAGAACTGGAAAGAAATATGCAGAGAAAAATAAATAAAGCGGAGTCGTGAGATGTGACAGAGAGAAGAGAAGCAGGTGGCACTTCATTAAAGCAACACAGAGCAGGGCAGTGCAGGTCGGGTTCTCTCCTTCAAGAAGTCCCCGCGCTTCAGAAAAGAGACGGAACTCAGGATTACCATAGAGTGATGACGGAGATGGCGGTGGAGCTGATGAATCTCTCTTTTTGTGTCTCTATGAGACCTAGGAACCTTCTTTGGCATTACGATGTCGCTATTCCCTTTCAAGTACTGTCTCGTTCATGTTCATGTTTCGCATCCCGTGTACACCTTACTAATAATACGCGTCGTTACTGGGGCTGGATGTGTGCCCGGCTCCGTTCCCAGCTTCTTACCAGCAAGGCAGGACTTGAACCCGAGGCAGCCTGGCTGCCCCATACGAATCAGGCCCCGGCACAGAGCTAGCTCACGACACCCGTCTGCAGGCATGAGCTGTTGTTCTGGGGGGGATGAACCCAAACCCGCAAAAGCAAGGGGCGCAGAAGCGCGGCTGCTGAGGGTGGAACACAACGTGGCCTGCTAGTCTCCAGGCTGAGGCGCCCCGGGGCCAGGGAGCAGCCCTGTGAGCCTGAGGCCGCCCAGAACCCTCTGTCCGCCCCACGCAGCCCCAGGACACACACCTGCCAGGAGCATTTCCTGGACATCAAAGGGCAGCGGCGTTAGCTTTCCTAAGCAACGGGGAACAGAAACACCCCCTCAACCTGTTGATCCCATTCTATTTTGCAACAGGGCAATGACTGCTTTCAACTGGAGCCAAAAATGATCTCCTGAGTCATGGGGAGACTTTCGGAGCAATGCCCTTACTCTGAACTTGTCCTAACTGGAAAATGACCGGTGAGTCAGCGGAGCCTGGCAGGGGGGCCTCGCCTCAGGCACATGCCACAGCCACCAGTAAATAGAATAAATAACCAAGTTGAACAAGGAACAGACTTGCTTTTTGAAGGCCATTTAAACAGATCTAAAGATTAATTTTTTCAAAATCCACAAAGTTGAAGGCAGTTAAAGCTATTAGCTAGTCAATCTTGTGCAAGGTGAATGTTTCTGAAATACTCTGTTGAATTCTCAAATTTCAAATTCTTCGGGTGTGCTCGTTAACCAGTTTTCTCAAAGTCTTTTATAATGAAATTTTATGATTAAAAGTGCATTTAATTAGTTTTCTAAAAAAAATTAAAAAAAAGTCAGAATCTTCTTGAAGGATGCCGGCTTCTGAAGAAGCCTGTCAGGAGTGCCGTCGAGGGAGGGCCGCGCACCCACAGACGCCGTCTGGAGACAGGCTCTTCGGCCAGTTCCACGCAGACGGTGGCTGGTCTGGCATCTGTTCCCTTTCAGTCCAACAGGACACCGCGAGCAGGTGAGGGCACGTCGAACGCTGCTTTTGGGTGTCCAGACGGTCCCCAGCTGTGACGGGCAGACGCTCTCTCAGTGGCCCCGTTTCGTGATCTCCTGCCTGCCTCGTGGCTATCCGCTGAAAGCCAGCTTGCCCCCCGCCTTGCGGAAAGGTGGGGCCCCAAAATGCCAGTCATTCTGAGTTCTAGAGTATCCTAGATTCGTCCTTGGTAAGGAATTCGGGGGGGGGGGCTGGGAAGGCAACAGGTAACACTCTGTCACCTGCCACATTCTCAGACAGGCGACCCCATCGACAACAAGTCCCCAAGGCTGTGACCAAGGACCTGACAGGTGATGGATTTAGTGGTGGCGGCAGGGAAGGGAGAGGGAAGAGTCCCGGACATTTGCCACTTAGGACCGAGTGCAGGTCAACACCCCTCATGTGCCAGTTGTCCGGGGACGACTGGGTGGAGAAGAGCTCCAGACTCGGCTCGACCCGGCGTGTGCTACATAGCCTGCTCAGATCCTTGCACCGCCTTCTGCACAGGCACCAGAAGAAAGCTGACTGCAAAGCCCTTCGCTGTAGAGTTGAGTGCCTCATAAAATAACTAAGTCAGTATTTAGTGTTAGGTCCGTTTCAAGCGTCACACTCGGCAATGTCTTTATGTGGCCCCTGGGAAGCAGGTGCAAGAGCGCCTGCGTGCAGGGATTACCTCGTCAGCCCATATCCCGGGGGAGACCAGCTTAAGAGCGGGTTCTTCTGCTCTGTCCTACGTGTGCTGGGGGTGATGTGGGGTCGGGGCGGGGGCAGAGCCAGGAAGGGAAAGAACACAGGAGAGAAGAGAAAAAGAAGAGAGACACACACGGTTATTAAGGCTCCTCAAAAGCCCAGCTCTCCTTGATCCGTTAGTTGTTCACCTCTCCCCCCTCCCCCCTCCCCTTGCCTGTTGTTTAGCTTCCGGTCAGACCCGTGAGCCGCCCTGGAAAAGGGGGACTCTGAGACCAGAGCTCAGGAGGCTGGAGGGGAGGCGGCGGGGCAGACAGGGTGCCCTGGCATGGCACCAAGGAAGCCCATGTTCCTTTGACGGATTCATCAGCCAGGGTGCCGACACATCGTGCCTCAGTTTCCCCGCTGTAGAGGTGGTGAGGTCAGGCCCCTCCTGCCCCACACGGCCTGTTTCTGACAAACCCACGAGCTCTAGGCTCAGAGTGGGAAATTACCAAGGGCTGACGAGGCCAGGTGTGCGGGTGCCCCTCGAGAACACGATGAGCCCGGAGGGGTGGGGGGGGGTCGGAGGGAAGAAGACGGCGGGGCTGAGGCCCCTTTATGAAGTTTGGGTGTGGGGGGTATCGTCTCTGGGCTACCGCAGAGGCCTCTCTGTCCCTTGTCCTCACTCACCACCACCCTGCAGAGCCTTCTGACTCGTGTCACTGCTGCCGCTCACCACCCAAGCTAATTACGGGCTCTTCACAAGGAAGCGCTTCTAGCTCCTCCACCTTCAGCTTCCGAATGCTCTTGAACTTCCCACCACTCCTTTTGGGGCTTCGACGTTATATTTCATCAACGTCTGGAACTGGCTTCCATGAAGCCTCTCCAGCAAACCAACGTGTAAGCACCACAAAGGAAATCATTCTCCCAACCTCTCCCCAGGGCTCCCAAAGGTCATTCTGGTTTTTTTTCCCCCTTTCACATCATTCCATGCTTTAAAGCATCACCTAATGAGCAAACACACATGGGGTAAATGCTCTGAGAGACATCCTGCGGTGACAGGCAGCTGATTAAAAGCAAAATGACAGATCCGCGCCCAATGACAGAATCTGGTGGAGAACGCTGTTAGCACACACATGCACCCGCACCACGCTCTGTGCAACACGGTGATAAATGGAAATTAGTTGAAATGGCTGGGTCATGCAATTATTGGGAAATGAAGCTGCGGGGGGAGAATAAAAAAAGTGCGAATACCTGTGTAGGTCATAGCTTCCTCCGTCTTTATTTCCTGATATAGGAAAATACAAGAGTAATTTATGTTAGCTTGAGAACTCATAAAACCATTCACTACGCAGTTTTCCACACACAACATCTAAATCCTAGAAAGAAACAGATTGTGTTAAATACAGACTGTGCTGGAGCCCCACAGAGCTTTCCTAGTAGACAGGTTCAAAATGAGGATTGAAAGCTATAAATAAAAAGGTTTGAGATAAAGCGCAGAGCAGTTCATATGAAACATGAGTGCAATGGGGAAGGAGGAGAGCCCATTTAACGGCAGGAAGAGAAGTCCTTCCAGTCAGTCTCAGTACAATGTTGGTTATTTTGAGGCAAAACACTTGAAAAAAAAAAAGGGGCCAATGATCATCTCCCTGAGGAATCGTCTAGAAGGTGGGGAGGACAACTGTGGGCGGAACAGCAATCACCGCTGCCCCTGGTGGGTCATCCCGTCAAGAGACTGTCAGACTTCTCTGGGAGTTACGTGATCACCTGTAAGAGAGCGAGGTCTTTTGGGGGAGAAATGTCTGAGTGTGATATTTCTAGTGCTTCTCATAATTTCTAGGCCTTATTGGGCTCCCCCACTCCCTGCCTTTTGGCTAAGATTTGAGGAAAAGCTCAAACAGAGAAGCAGGATATCTGAAAAGATTTGAGCTGAGTTGAGTCGTGACCAAAAGACCTCTCTTGCAAGTCAGGACTGGACTTCTCTGCTGGCCATTCATCTGAGTAAGGTGTTAACTGAGGAGTGTTGGCTGAGAGCTGTGAGGTGACTTCTCTCACAGGGTTTATAATTTCTCATGGGACCTTTGCAGCTCGAAAGCCTCAGGACCCTACAATGGTAGAAATGACGGGTGGCGGACATCGATCCTCTGGGGATGAGCACCCCCCTTCCAGTCACACGAGCCAGGAAGAGGCCTACTTTCAGTGCTGGTGATGCTGGCTCTGCCAGGGACCTAGAGACACTGGCTGTTAAGGATGCTGAGAAATCCCAGCTGCACACAAAGGGTTCTTGCAGGGTGCTCCCCACTGCCGGGGGGTCCTGCTCTTTGCCCTTTTGGAGTTGGCAGGCTGTGTGGACGCCCATGCCCTTGCCCTTGCCAGCTCTTTCTCCTTTCTTCTGTGGACCGCTGGAATTTACAGTTCTACTGGAATTATGAGAAAATCCGTATTCTCATCAACTAGGAAAGGGCAGGAACAGACTGAAAAGAACTGTCGCCCTATGAACCAAAGGAGAGATAAGTTAGTTTAACAAGGCAGCCCTGGGAGGGAACATCTGGCAGATTCCCTATGGGCCCTCTATCGCTGTTAGAGCCCAAGACACTGCATTACTCAAGTATCTCTAGTTTCAGAGGGGAAATCCTGGGAAAAGAAATTAAATTCCCTGTGTCCCGGGCAGGAATCCCCCTGCGGCAGCTTCCAACTGTGTGATAAGCAGAAACAGGGCATTGCGTGTTTCCGTCCAAATGCACCTAAAAATTTGAGGATATCCTGGTTTACCTAGAGTCTCTATTATGCCTGTTGACAGCAAGAACAAATAAATCCCCTGTGCTTTCATCCCGCCTGCCAGGGGATGCTTCATTCAGGAAGGGTTACTAGTACAACGGACGTGTGGGAGAAACTGGAATGAAACGCTCACCAAATCTTTGGGCACGTTAGACTTTTCAGTAATGCTCCCAGAGGTAAGCTTAGAGAACACGTGTTTGGAATCGCCTGGAAAGTCTCGCCTGTAAGTACACCACACTCTGTACGTCTACGCCTAGAGACGTTTCATAGGTGGAAAACTCGACAACACAAAGAATTTCCCGGGAAATACAGGAAAAACCCCTTCCCCCCCCTTACCAACTTCCAGGCCCTTCGGTCTTGGGTTGCACTGCTTGTACCCTTGACAGCTCCTGAGCTCCATGAGTTGCACGTGCAGCTGATTCAAAATGCCCCGTTCCACCGTGTGCACTGTGTTTGTGAGCTGCGGGCGAAGGGGCCGGGACGAGAGAGGTAAGCTCAGGTTGTGGTTGGTTTATGCTTAACAACATTCATCCCACGAAAGCACATCGACTTACCTGATAAGGATCTGTATTCATATCAAAATACTCCAGAAAGCCAGTGGCGAACTCACAGAAGAGAAAATTATGCGTCTCGTTGACTGTCCGCAAACACCAGTAGGTGTTGTTGTTAGAACTTGTGCAGGCACAGAAAGACCCCACTGCGGGTAAAAAAAAGAACAACAGAATGAAAAGAATGAAAAAAAACAAAAAACGGAGGCAGGCTAGCCATTCTACCATTTCCTTATCTTTCTACTGTAAGGGGCACATTCTCTGTCTTGTAACTACTATATGGTGAAATGTTTAAAAATTTATATTTCTCCCCTCTCTAAACAATTTGCTGTGGGAACAGGTGGAAAATGGGAAAACCAGTGGCAATCTACGATCGGGAACGCAGGCCGGAGGCCAAGGTGAAGTTTGAGGCACATTAGTTTGCCCCTCACCGTCAGGCCGTGGTGTCTGAAATAGGGCAAGTGACTGGAGAACGGGAAGAAAATGATCAGAACTTGTATTTCTGGTTATTTTTACCTTTTCTTAAAAAAGGAAAAAAAAAATAGTTACCTAATAGAGTTGGACCTGGTGCCCTTGCTTGCTCTCTGTGTCATGGCCGCACCTCACAGATGGTGTGCAGAAAGAGGGCATTATTTGTGATTACGTAGACAAAGTTTTTTTTTTTTTTAAAGATTTGTTTGTTTGAGAGAGAGAGTGGGTGGGTGCGCGTGCATGGGGGGGAGGGGCAGAGGGAGAGAGAATCTCAAGCAGACTCCCAGCTGAGTGCAGACCCTGATGCGGGGCTCAATCTCACAACCCCGAGATCGTGACCTGAGCCGAAACCAAGACTAGGATGCTTAACTGCACCACCCAGGCACCCAAACAATGTTTTAACATCAAATGGGACATGACCGTGAACATGGTTTGTACCATGCAGAGGTTCATTGGTTAACGGGTGGAAAGTATATAAAACAGATGTCAAATTAAAACAAAACTACCCAGGCTTCTTGTATAGAAAGGCAGTTTCCAAATTTGCTGACCGTTCCTGCAATGATAATTGAATTTTAAAAATGTGCTGTCTAGCAAATATTTTTGAGACAATTGGGATAGGTACACTTAATGAGCATTCAATGTCCATTATGTAATTTGCATGTATTAACTCATTTAATCCTTAAGAGAACCTTAGGAGACAGGGATTATGTTATTCCATTTTACAGATGGGAAAAATGAGGCACAGAGAAGTTAAGTAATTTATCCAAGGTCACACAGCTGACAAGTGGCAGCATTAGGGGTTTGGCTTGAGGGTGTACTCTTTTTTTTTTTTTTAAGATTTTATTTACTTATTTGAGAGAGAAAATGAGTGAGAGAGAGAGAGAACGTAAGCGGGGAAGAGCAGAGGGAGAGGGAGAGGGGGACGCAGACTTCCCGCCTGAACAGGGAACCTGACGTGGGACTCGATCCTACCTGAGCTGAACGTAGATTCTTAACCAACTGAGCCACCCAGGTGCCCCTAGAGGGTATGCTCTTAACCACTCCATGCTACTTAACCCCCTACCCAGTATTAAACACATTGTCCGCTTAAGCTGAAAAAGATGTTTTAAACAATGAATGAGACATGACTTTTTTTCAAAGATTATTTCAACAGACTGTTTAGAGCATAAAACAGTTCACAGCATAACTGAGCAGAAGGCACGGAGAATTCTAGAGACTGCCCCCATCTCCATAGATGCCCAACCTTCCCCACTACCAACGTCCCCCACGACAGTGGCACATCTGAGACAGCTGATGATCCTACATTGACACATCGTCACCCGACGTCCAGAGCCTACATTAGGGTTGACTCTTGGCACTGTGTGTTGTACGGGCTTTGACAAGCATATAATGACATGCATCCACCAGTATGGCGTCATACAAAGTAGTTTCACTGCCCTAAAGATCCGCATTGCTCCATCTATTCATCCTTGCCCTGCAGAAACGATTTTTCAGACTGCTGTGTCTCCTGTGCCCCAGCCCAGAACTTGGGGAGAACGGATGCCCGCAACTGGAATGACCCTCAGAGAGCCTCACGCCCCAGTTTAGAGAATGAGATTAAAAGTTAAACGCTATGAGGGTGCCTGGGTGGCTCAGTTGGTTAAATGTCTGCCTTTAGCTTAGGTCATGATCCTGGGGTCCTGGGATTGAGCCCCACATCGGGCTCCCTGCTCAGCGGGAAGCCTGCTTCTCCCTCTCCTCCCTATCTATCGCTATCTCCCGATATCTATCGCTATCTCTGTCTGTCTGTCTGTCTCTCTCAAATAAATAAAATCTTAAAAAAAAAGTTAAATGCTATGAGTTTAAGAGTTCACTTGGTTTCCATGTGGCTGGGAATGAAGATGCAAACTTGGACACTGAAATTAAAAAGCATCAAAGTGGAAAGATAAAACAAAGATCCTCAGAGATAGGCCCGAAACCCTCAAGAATGGTCTGGGTTCCTGGAGTCTCCAAATCCCACTTTGAGAAACACTGACCCAGGTGGTCCCTTGGGATCTTTTCAATGAGAAGATCTGCAGTTTTAGCTACTCCCTGGGATGTAAGCCTTCAATCAGATGATGTGCCACAAAAATTTAGGGCACTATTTCTAGATGGCCTCGGTGAATACTGTGCATTGGCCACGAAAGCACATGTAGGTATGAATTTTAAAAGTGTACAATCACTGGGGTGCCTGGGTGGCTCAGTCAGTGAAGTGTCTAGCTCTTGATTTCAGCTCAGGTCATGATCTCAGGGTCATGAGATCAAGCCCCGCTCTGGGCTCTGCAGTGTGGAGCCTGCTTAAGATTCTCTCTCCCTCTCTCCTCCTCCTCCCCATGGCGCACGTGCTCTCTCTCCAAAAAAAACCAACAACGAAAACCCCCGCACAATTGTTATTATTCTGTATCATCAGCAATTCCATGTAAAACTGTCTATTTTGTAAGGTCCCTATTCTTCCGTGAGCACGGTGCTAGAGACCAAAGGGACTGAGAATTAGAATACAGCCCCTGCATCGAAGGGGTTTTCACTTCCTTTCATTATACTTAGAGCATGACATGAAGTAAAGTAGAAACAAAATCTATTCGAGCCAAGATTGTTCTTCCATTTATTTAGCTATTTAGTTAGAGATATAACTAAATCCAGTCTTACTGGGTAGGAACTCTGCCAGGAGCTGGGCAGTATGTGAAATAACACCATCAGGAGAAACACCTAGGGTGACCTTGGCATTTTCAAATAAAATACGAAAACAAATTTCCAAAAAAAATGGTAACTTTTGACAAAACCATTCTAGTCGCCAGTAGAGAAAATAACATGATGCCCTCCTCTTGAATCACTCTCGATCCCTGGTTTCAGGCTGCTGGAGCCCTAGTCTCAGTAACTGTAGTGTGAGTCACCGTCTCCCCGCACGGCAGTGGTTAGCAGCAACTCAGATGAGGTGACACGTTGTTCACTGAACTCACCGTGGTCATCATGTCACAATACACAGAAGTCAGGTCATTATGCTGTACACCTTAAACTTATATAGTGCTGTGTGTCAATTATAACTCAATAAAGCTGGGAAAATATTTTTTTATTAAAGATTTTATTTCTTTATCTATTTAGAGAGAGCAAGGGGGGAGGGGCAGAGGGAGAGGGGGAGAGAGACTCTCAAGCCGACTCTGCGCTGAGTGAGGAGCTCAATGCGGGGCTCGATCTCATGACCCTGGGATCATGATCTGAGCTGAAACCAAGAGTCGACGCTTAACCCACTGTGCCACCCAGGCACCACAAAACTGGGAAAAATATTTCTTAAAAAAAAAAAAAACCAAAGACACCTAAACCCAAACCACACAATACTTACGGTTCCAGAACGGGGCCGTCTGCCAGTGGTTGTTGTCGTGGGTGAAGCAGGTGAGGCCAGGGAGGCTGCATTCCTCGCCCTTCCTCTGGCGCTTCTTCTCCTTCCTCTCCTTCCTCCTCCTCCGGTTCTCCTTGAAGAGCTGCAGCTTGCTGTCTACTTCTTGAGCACTTTCCCTGTCCCGACAGAGGGACGCGGTCACGATCAGGGAGCACTTTCCCCGTGAAAAATACCACCGTTGTCACGAATCTCGCACAAGAAGGCAGACACACCATAAGAGATGAGTTTTATCTTTCACAGAGGGCCTTGAACTATATAATCAGCAGGAGTGAAGACAAACTCATGAAGTGACAACTCTCTTAGAATTTTACTGAGCCTGAAAGGATCTTCCTTATGTACATGGAAACACTGGTGGAAATGAATGTCAACGTGAATCCATGGATCCCGCCAGCCACAGCAGCATTTGGACAAATGGCTTAACTCCCTGGCGACTCGGTACTCATCAGCCATAAAGTCAATGGTTAGCGGGATATTAGATGACTTGGAAAGAATTTCCTTTTGTTATGATTTTGTTTTTTTCCACAAAGGGCTCAACTTTTGTTGAGGCTCAATACTAAATCCGGTCCACATGCAAATTTTACTGTTATTTTAAAAATATGTACATTTCTCCCAACTTTCAGAACTCAGCACAGTTGCAGACTGTTCTATGGAACACACCAACCTTATCAAGACGGCCCCATTTCCCAATCACTGTCCACAGAAAGCAGTGCATAGAATAAAATCCAGTTACCATCCCACACATGAACAGAAAACACATAGAGAATTAGAGCAGAACTCCTCGTGGCTCCCCCTGAAAGGATTCCAAAAGCATGCCCGTTCTCTTGGCAAGGTATGGGCTTCGTTTTCAACTTCTTGAGCTCTGTGCCCGCCTGGGTGGATCTGCCTGCTTGGAAGCAGCACCACGTGGCACACAGGGCTCCCTTCTATGTCTCAGAAGTGCCCCGTGGACAGTCCTCCACTCCCAGCAAACGTGGAAAACAGAGACTCACTTACTTGAATGGGTGGAGGTGGCTCTTCACCTTCTCTTGCTTTTTTACACCTTTCTCTTTATTATAATAGCTATGGGCAAGAAGATTGAAAAGCTAGTCTCTGTAGTCTCACATTCAATCAGACTGTTCATTTTATTTTATTTTTAAAGATTTTATATATTTATTTGAGAGAGATCATGAGAGAGAGCAGAGCGGGAGGGAGGGGCAGAGGGAGAAGGAGACTCCCCACGGAGGAAGGAGCCTGATGTGGGGCTCAGTCCTGGAACCCCGGGATCATGACCTGAGCCGAAGGCAGACGCTTCACCGACTGAGCCACCCAGGCGCCCCGACAATTCATTTTATAAACAGAAAGCAGAATAGAATGAAACTGGTTACTTTAACTGTCTTAGCTTAATGGGGCTTTTTTACCTTCGGCTTAGGTTTATGACATATTTCATTTGACCTAAAGAGTTTAGGTCATTGCAGTATATGATAACAAATTTAATTTACTAAGCTTTCTCTTGGTATAAGAGAGAAACAAGCCCAGCGCTTATCCCCGGAGCTTGTGGAAACACGAGTTTGGACACGAGAGCGCGAGGCAGCCTCACACTCACCTCTGTTTACTACAGGCACACTCCTCCGGCTTTCTCTTTTTTAGGTGTCCTCTCACTTCTCTTAAATTCTTAATTTTGTCTTGCAAGGCTTCAATCTGGAAGACACATATTTGAACAATGACATCTGAAGATCAGAATTTCCTATGCCGAGTGCCCCTCTTTTCACCTTATTTGCTGTGCTCCGTAATCCCAGCTATTCCGCTGAGATGGTCATTAACTTGGAAACAAACTGGGCACAGAGTGTGGCTACCGCGATGTTCCTGCTGGTGGACTGTCGATACACGTTAACAGGTGCCTCACTTATGATGGGATCACTTCCTCCCGGAGATTTCAACAGGTCATCGAGCCAATGCCTGCTATTTTATCACACCCTATTTTGCTTTCAGGCAGGATGATCACTACATCCCCAGGGAAAGGTAAATACCTTGCTATGTACACTACGTTTTACGTAATTGTCATTGTAAGAAAAAAATGAAGTGGACACACAGCGAGCCCCACCAGTCACTGAGGGGCTGGCGAGCTGAGTTTGCATTCGGAATACACCTTCCAATCCCACAGCCATGGCTAACCTCTTTATCAATGTATGCTTTGTGGTCCTTCCAGGCTCTGGCCGATTGATACAGTTCTCTCTCACAGTGGATTGTATCATTCGGAAGAATAAAGCACCTGCAAAAACAAACAAACCCAAAACAGTAGAAATAGGTTTATATGCTTGCCTATTTTTTTAAACCCATTAGAAATAGCAAAGGGAACGTAATTATCTTCTAAACTCTTAATTTGAATGCAAGCAGTAGTTTGAAGCTGAGCCATAGACAAGCATACGTGGGAATGTCTCCTGGCCCCCCAGGTGGGGAAAGGATGGTGTCAGAGAGAGACCATCACTAAGATCCCCTTACACAACAACATTCAATATTCACGTCCCCAAGGATAGCTACCACCAGGAAACTCCAGTTTTGAAAGCCTCCTCAACTACTGTAGGAAAAATGGAGGTCTTCACAGTTATACTGGAAGCAAGTTGTCTGATTAAAGAAATGCAGAGTTAGAAGGGGGTTATTTAGGCGCGCCTGGGTGGCTCAGTCATTAACTGGCTGCCTTCGGTTCAGGGCGTGATGCCAGAGTCCTGGGATCGAGCCCCACATCAGGCTCCTCTGCTATGAGCCTGCTTCTTCCTCTCCCACTCCCCCTGCTTGTGTTCCCTCTCTCGCTGGCTGTCTCTCTCTCTGTCAAATAAATAAATAAAATCTTTAAAAAAAAAAGGGGGGGGTATTTATCCCATTCATTTTGTTACAAAGAGCCTGCCTCAAGCACCCCATTCAGTTTGAAGCAAAGAATCAGCCCTAGGGATAGAGAAAAGTTGGGATAAGGAGTCGATCGATACTGAAAGAGAAACAAATCCTGGTCTAAATCTCCTAGCGCAGAACTCTAACAACTACAGTTGACCTTGGAATGAGACAGGCTGGAACTGCACGGGTTCACTTACAGGCAGATTTTTTTTTTTTTTTTGGATAAACAGACCAATATTGTAAACATATTTTCTCTTCCTTATGATTTTCTTTTCTTTTTTTTTTTTTTTAAGATTTTATTTATTTATTTGACAGAGATAGAGACAGCCAGCGAGAGAGGGAACACAAGCAGGGGGAGTGGGAGAGGAAGAAGCAGGCTCCCAGCGGAGGAGCCTGATGTGGGGTTCGATCCCATCACGCCGGGATCACGCCCTGAGCCGAAGGCAGACGCCTAACCGCTGTGCCACCCAGGCGCCCCTTCCTTATGATTTTCTTAATAACACTGTTTTCTCTAACTTACTTTGTTGTAAGAATACAGATATGTGTTAATCGACTGTTTATGTTATCGTTAAGGCTTCTGGTCAGCCATAGGCCACTATTAGTTAAGGTTCTGGGGAGTCAAAAGTTATTCATGGGTTTTCAACTGTGGGGGTGGGAAAGGGTCTGTGTGCCCCACCCCTGCCTTTTTCAAGGTGAACTGTACAGGCATGGGAAGACCAGTCCCAAAGATAAAAATCTGCCAGA